>NW_022107431.1:91200789-91228114 GCF_000313985.2 Echinops telfairi | reverse complement strand
GCTGTGTTTCCGGGTGGGAGAGTTCCTTCCTTCGGGACCAGGACCTCCAGGCCTGAGGAACATGGGGTTGCTGGGACAGGAACCAAAAATGCTGCAAGTGGGTCACTAGGAGTAATAGTGAGTGGTGCCAATGCAGCTTCCACCCCTTGGTTGCTGGATAGATGAATTCTGGCTATTGGAGACACAGCACCATATATTGGCCGCTGGTTTAGAGCATATACAGCTTCCTGGAGAACATTGCCCCAGTCCCGGAAGTTGTTGCCACCTAGTTGGTGCCGTAATTGTGTCTTTAGGAGCCCATTCCATCATTCTATCAAGCCAGCAGCTTCAGGATGATGAGGAACATGATACCGTCAGTGGATTCCATGGGAATGGGCCCATCGCCGCACTGCATTTGCTGTGAAGTGAGTTCCTTGATCTGAAGCAATGCTAGTGGGATGCCATGCCGGTGGATGAGGCATTCTGTAAGTCCACGAATAATAGTTTTGGTAGAAAGTCTCTTTGACAGTATTAACAACTGTTTTAACTTGCTAATTTTTGAGACCCATTGATGTAGGGGCCCAGTTTTTCTTTAGATAGTTAGGCCCCATCTGTCCTGTCTATCCATTGTCTTATTTACCTAATCACTCTACATATATTTACAAAACACATACCTAGAGAAAGCTTCCTATTAGTTTCATACAAGGTCTTAAAAAAATTGTGGTAAAACGAAATGAAAAGATAATGAAACTTATCCACAAACTTTTTGAAGGCCCCTTATATATGAAGGAAGCTGCATTTTACACACTACAGATTCTAGTTAGACACTAATTATTGACTTCAGTGCTGTGCCTTCCGAGAGGGCAGATTTGGAACTGTGGCAGAGCACAATTGATGCGTCCTAGGAGCACATCCAGGGCCACTCCGAGAGAATCAACCGCATGGCAGTGAGTTTGAGGGTTTTTTTTTTTAAGATCACACAATCCCTGGGGACAGTCATGAAAAAAATCATGCTTAAAAGAGAATTCATAGCAACCAACTCTAAAAATTCCCAGATGATAAATATTGCTTTAGAAAAGTGTAGGCCATACTCTATAATACAATTCAATATAAAAATTTAACAAGTTACGTATAGACTAGCTATTGCATTACATTTTTGAGTGACGTGGCTGGGACATACGTGTTTTAAGACAGACTCGCTTTGCCTTCTAGACGTGCACAGTTCACTTAGGAAGAGGTATACTGTATAACAAAGTAATGCTTTTAAGGTGAATCATCATCTCCATTTCCCCCCTATTAGATCTGAGCACTCCCTAATGAAGCATTTACTTGAGATAAGCTATATGGGCCCTAAATGAAGTTATGCCTCTTATGTAGTTCCTGGAAGAAATTCCTGATGGATAGGTTAGATTATAAAGACGATGTCATCTAAAACCAGCATTACAAAAGTTTCTCTATATTAAGGTTTTATATGTATATGTATATATGCTATTATATGAAGGCCACATATAAGAAATTCTAATCTTAAGTGTTTCACCTTAATTTTTAAATGGTATGGATTTTAAGAACTTCGTATTCCTGTTACAAAAACTCTTTATAATAAGCTTTATTGTCCTTAACAATCAATACCTTAAATAACATACCTGTGCCATCCGGAGCTCTGCTAGTAATTCTGTAAAACTCTGGTTTCTGATGGGCTCTGAGTCTTCAACTACTCGAGACAGGAAATGACTTTTATGCACTTGTTCTCTGATTTATTTTGAAGAAAAAAATGTTTTAACCAGATGATCTCTAAGAATAAAATATTCAATTCTTGAAAACCAAGAAAGCTAACACGCAATAAAGAAGCCTGATGGTACTGTGGGCTTGGGGGTTGGCTGCTCACCACAGGGTTGTAAGTTTCAACTCATCAGCTGCTCATACGGAGAAAGAGGAGCCTATCTGCTCCTATCGAGGCTAACAGGCCCAGGAACTCGGTCCTATTGACTCGATGGCAGCAGTTGTGTGGGGGTGGGGGGTGGGAGTGAGGATGGAGGTAGAGGCACATTAGTCATTTATATATGAGTTGTTGAAAAGAAAAACTTTATCTAATCTAAAACCCTGGACATGTAATGGTTACATCTCCCGTTTCAGTTGAAATCAAAGTGACAGGGAAATACAGGTGGATTTAGTCTCTGCTGTGTCCTCTCTGACCAGGGATGTGAAGAGTCTTGCTATCATGCAGAATGCATGGGAACATGGATGACGGCAGACGCAGTTAGATGAAAATTTAACACCTTGTCATTTGAGCTCCTTTGTGACCCATTTTAAATTTGTTCTAGTTTTTAAATAGTTTCTGTGTTCTTTTCACTGAGATTTTTCACTGTTTTACATTGTTGTTGTTAGTTTCTTGCTGTTTTAATATTTTTCTGGATATGAAATCCAGCATAGGTAAATCTATATAGACAGAAACTGATTAATGGCTCCTTGGGGGTAAGACAGGGGAGGCTGGAGGGAATAGTGAGCTAATAACAATGAAAATAAAGAGAAGAAAATATTGTAAAACTGATTGTGGTGATGATTGTAAAAGTCTTCTTAATATAATTGAACTACTGAATTCAATTCAAGTACTGTACGATTTAAGGATTATAAGCCACTAAAACGGCTTGGAAATGAAAGGAAAACAGGGTAACAGTCTCAGAAACACACAGAGGCAGCTCGACCCGGTCCTATAGGAGCTCTATGAGTGGGACCTGACTTGATGGCAGTAAGTTTGCTGTTGTTTGAGAAAGACTGAAATACTGAAAGTACAAGGGGCTTCAAAAAGTTCATGGAAACACAGCTTTCCTCTATCTCTTTGGGGCTTCCTTCCCCCTACTATCAGGACCTCAATTCTACCTTACAAATCGGATTAGACCAGAGCATGCATACTGCTACAGATAAGAGCCCCAACATAGGGGATCCAGGATAGACAAGCCCCTCAGGGCCAACAAGGAGAGTAGAGATACCAGGAGGATTAGGGGAGCGTGGGGGGAGAAAAGGGGAATCGATCACAAGGATGAACCTATAACCCCCTCCCAGGGGGACAAATAAAAGAAAAGAGGGTGAGGGGCGATGGAGGACAATGTAAGATATGAAAATAATAATCTATAACTTATCAAGGGTTCATGAGGGATGGCAGGCGGGGGAGGAAGGTGGAAGAAATGGGGAGCTGATATCAGGGGCTCAAGTGGGAAGAGAATGCTTTGAAAATGATGAGGGCAGCATATGTGCAAATGTGCTTGACACACTGGATGAATGTATGGATTGTGATAAGAGATGTAAGAGCCCCCAGTAAAAGTATTAAAAAAAAAAGTTCATGGAAAAATGGAATTTCTAGATAATGGAATTTTTCTATGAACTTTTTGAAGCAATTACATACTTTAAAGAGAGTATTTATGTTGCAGCTAAAAAGAATTAAAAACCTAAGAAAAGAATGTATTGGTGAATGTAATAGCTTATCTTTTTTTGTAATATAAAAATACTTCCTCCCTTTTCTCAGAGGAAAAAAATAATGTCCTTGAAAGATTTAACTCTTGTCACATGATCCTGACCCACCCTCTCTTTCTTCTCCTGTCTTTCTTTGTTTGTTTGGGGGTACAAACCCTCTCCCCTCCCCACCACAAAGAAACAAACAAACAAAAACCCAAAGTTCTCTGGTCTAGCTGGATTTGTAAGGTAGAATTGGATATACACTGGTACAGGTAAGAGCTGGAAACACAGGGAATCCAGGACAGATATCCCTTCAGAACCAGTGGTGAGAGTGGCGATACCAGAGGGTGGGGGGGAAGGTGGGGTAGAAAGAGGGAACTAGTTACAAGGATCTACATATAACCTCCTCCCTGGGAGACAGACAACGGAAAAGTAGGTGATGGGAGATGTCGGACAGTGTAAGACAAGACAAAATAATAATAATTTATAAATTATCAAGGGTTCATGAAGAAGGTGGGGTGCGGAGAGGGAGGGGAAAAATGAGGAGCTGATACCAAGGGCTCAAGTAGAAAGAAAATGTTTTGAGAATGATGACGGCAACAAATGCACAAATGTGCTTGACACAACGGATGTAAGTATGGGTCATGATAAGAGTTGTACGAGCACCCCCAAATAAATAAATAGAAAACAAAACAACAACAAGACCCCCCAAAGTCACCGACCCTGAGCTGATTTCGACTTGCCGCGGCCCTGTAGGACAGAGCGGAATGGCCCCTGCGGGTTTCTGGGAAGATCACTCTTTCCAGGAGTAGAAAGCCTCATCTTTCTCTGGAGGATTGGCTGGTGCTTTGACTGTGCAGTTAGTAGCCCACATGCACATTTTGAAGCCAACGAGTAACCCAAATGGTTTATTATTTAGACATTCTTGTTGTTAAGTGACCCCCTGTGCCAGAGAGGAACTGCCTCACAGGGTTGCCCAAACTGTAGTCTTCGGGGCACGGATTGCCAGCTCTGTCTTTCTCTCATGGAGCTGCTGCCGGGTTCGAACTGTTAACCCTTCAGATAGCAGCTGAGAGCAAACCCACTGTGCCACAGAGATATTGCTCAAGGTTGGGGGTCCCATGTAAGATCATCTAATCCCAATTGTATTAAAAAATGTATTTCTGTAATTGTTAAACGTTCATTTCCTCAGAAGCATTAAAAAGCCCACTGTGCGTAAGAGAGAGACTTTGAGAGTCTGAGACTATGACCCTTAATCACCCTTTGGCCTGGGAATGAACTCACCCCCACGGCTCAATTTCAGCCAGGTAGATAAGGCAAGCAAAAACACTAGGGAGGTGTGAACATCTTAGAATAAATGAACATTTGAGATCAAAAGGGAAGCACTTACACAAGGACAAAGTTCAGAAAATTTAGAAAGGAGGAGGAATGGAAACCAGAAATACAGGACGGAAGTGGGATAGGTGATGTGGGGATTGCACATAATGGCTGGAAACAAAATATGTGTGAACAGTTGAATGTAAAACTGGTCTGCTCTATAACCCTTCACTCAATTCACAATAACAAGGTTTTGGGTTGTTTTTTGTCAGTCCATTTGGAGATTGAAATTTGGACCCTAGAATAGCTGAGCCAAGCAGCAGAAGATGTGACATCTGAAAATATTTTATGGAAGTGACGGGAAAGAAGGCAGATGCTCATGCAGCAGAAATGTGCCAATGATCACGTATGGCCTGTGTGTGTGTGTGTGTGGGGGGGGGGGCAGCACCTAGCAAGATAAAGGGGCTTTTCCCCCTTAATTTTGTACCAGTGTGCACAAAGATGCCGTCAGCTCTCCCTGTTGGCTGTGTCTGCTACAGGGTGTGCCTTTTTTTATTTTGCAAGAAAGATCAGTCTGGGTTAGTGGCAGTCCAGCCTCTGTGCTCCCAGATAATTGAGCAAACAACGAAACAAAGTATGTGAATGAATAGGATACCACCCAGAGTCCAAGAAGCTTTTCCTGCTAGCAGGCCTACCTATCAGGGATTGGGCGTTTATGTGCAGTGATGCACGCTTAGTCAGTTTCTAGAAGGTATAGTGCCCTCGTCTGTCCGTGTTTGTAAGCTCTGTTTCTCCACTCTACTTACTATGTTAACCATTTGAAAACATCTTTGAAATATGAGGCATGATCCTTAGTAGTTCTGCTGCTGCAGCAGCGAGAGCTGCTGAGAACACACCACCGGCTGTCATGTCTCTGGAGACATGTTCTCAGCCTAACAGGAGTGCTTGGAACAGGAGTGCTTGGACTTCGTAGCTCAGGAAGACATCCTTCGGCTCCTTCATCATATCTCAGCCCATGACTGACTGTCTCAGTGCACAAAATGTTGCCCTTGCCTTAAGTGGGGGCCAATCCCATTAGCCTTTTGTTCTCTAAACCTTCCTCCTAGGAGCAGAAAGAAGCTAGCCTCTACCACCTGAGACCACACTGTCGCCTAGCTCTCCCCTTCTGCTCTTGCTCTCCTGCTCCTGAGAACAGTCGTGCAGTTATTCTCGTCCACAAGGATCCTTCTCTCAGGCCTACTTTGACAGACCCTGATCTAGGACAAGAAGTGATGTTGTAGAATACTCCTTTTAAATAATGATAATTATATATAGTTACTTAGGACATGGTTAAACATCCCCGGTTTAATGTTAGATCAGGAAGAACACTATACATTCAGTTTTATGAAAATGATGTCAAACTTAAATATGAATCTGCCAAAAATTATTAAAGCATGTATCAGTCACATAATACCAAGAGAAAAATTGACTGGATATTAAAAATATAAGCTGTAAGATTATAGCAGAGTAACAATGTTTTAAATTCAAAGTAAAAGTAAACATGTTATTGACAGAACAATAAAATGCTTAGAATGATTTTAAATATATTTGATTTTAGTCATCTAAGGACTTACTTTAAGGATGCTAGCTCACTCAATAAACTCTGGTTTTCCTTAAATAGTCGCTCCTCATTTTTCTTGTTTTGTTCTTGGAGATCTTTCACTTGATTATACAATCGCTCATTTTCCTATTTAAAAATAGGAATGACATTTTTTAGTTAGAAATCAGCAGTATTTATATCTCAAAAGACGTAAGATCTATACACATTTTAAAAAATTGTATAAATTCTTTCAGTGTTTCAGCAAAGAAAGTCTTTTCAATCACATTAAATTTTCTTATGAGAAAACTTGAAATCTAGGAATGATACTTGGCAAAATGTTTCAAAAAAACCCCAAACCAACCCTGTAAGAATTCCCAAAGCAAGGCCCTAATGTCAGTACAATGGACTACATTGCTCAGGAGTAAAGAGGTGATCCTTTGTGGGGACAACCACGTCCAGACTGTGTAGCACGGAGTAGAGAGGTCTGATTGTGCAGCATGCCTTGGGGAAACCATCTGCACACTGTTTCTGGGTGTCTAGCTTGAGAGAGAAAAATTATGGCAGGAGGGAAATTCTCGAAGTCTGGTTTCCTGCGACGAGGCAGTTAGATTTAACAGCAATGAATGTCCGTGTCTGTTTCTGAAACCGAGGGAAAGCAGGGGGTTATGGATCCAGAGTAAAGCAGAAAGAACAGATCCCATGTGCCACAAGGCTTTCGCTAAAGAAGACTAACAGTTCAGATCAGAGGGTATCTCTCTAATTACTCCTAACATGATTTTCTCTGTTAATTTGTAAAATGGAGTGGTGGTTATTTAAATAATAACCTTTATTCTAAAAGAAGTTTTCTAACGAGCTAGATCGTGTGCTACTTATTCTGGCTTATCAACCTCATTACGGCACTCTAGTGGCTCAGCGGGTAAGGCATTACTTACCTGCTAACTACCAGGTCTGAGGTTCAAACCCACCAGCCGCTACGCAGGAGGAAAATGCAGCCCTCTGTTCCTATAAAGACTTACAGTTCTGAAATTCCTATCTATGTAGGGCTGGGCTGCTATCTGCATGGTTGGCAGCTCGAAACTACCAGCAGGTCTGCAGGAGAAAAACAGCTTTCTACTCCTGTAAACAATTACCGTTTCAGAAACCCACAAGGGGTTGCTGTGAGTCAGCAGTGACTCGATGGCAGTGAGTCTGGTTTGGTTTCTCCACCTGAACTGGCAGTACTGGCAGTGGGTTGGTTTTGGTATTTGGTATTCAAAACAAAGAGCAGGCCTTTATGTGTCAGCATTGACTCAGTAACAGAGGTCGAGTGAGGGCAATCTAGTCAGCAAGTCTTGTAGTTCTACTTCACTTATAGCAACCGTCAGAGCCGCTGATGTGACAATGTTTTCCCTGGATGTCACTGGCTGGCAATATTTGTTACTAACAGACTCAATGCTAAGGTTATGGTGTAGAGATAGAAAGAGAAGGGAAGGGAAAGAAGAAGCAAGACAGCGAGGGAAGGGAGCTATGATGAAGTCTCAAGCGGGAGACCACTAACCCTTCCCTGGCTGACTGCTTGCGCAGTACCACGGCGACTCATAACACATTACAAATGTCTGTCTTCTGTAGGACATACACAATTCAATTTTGTTTGCACCTCCAAGGCACTCGCAATTGATTTCAGATTCATAGTTCTGAATGTAATATTAAAAAGCACCTTCGAGAGGTAGGACGGTTTCTAAGGGACATGGCTATTAAAAAGAACAGGTCATCCTCACGGAGGAGTTACTGAGGGCGCCATACTTGCTAAGAGGCTGGTTTGCCCTGTGTTACTTTCATTTCACAGCTTCCTAAAGAGGACAGCACTGTAATTGATACTCACATCTCACAGATAAACTTGGAGGGAAAAAGTGATTTGCCCCAAGCCGCAAAGCAAGTGATGGAGCTAAGACTCCAAGGTAGAATCTTTGTTTTCAGAATCCATGCTGCTCTCAACAACTGCAGTTCTGTCTATGAGCCATGTGCAGACTCGTTAAACTATTAAATCCTCTTATTGCCAGAATTCCCACTTCCTATATTAAAATATTTTAATCTGTCTCATTTTTATAATCAAAAGATCTCATGGACAAGCTCACAATGCAGTGAGAAATTCACACACCTGTTGATACCCTTGAAGGAGTGTCTCTTGTTCTTGTATTTCTTTTTGGATCTGCTTCAATTTTTCTTCAGTGACAGGATCAGTTGTTTCCCCTAAATGTAACCACCTTTGTTTTTTGTTTGCTTCTTCAAAGCTACTTAGCTTGGAGAAAATTAAGAAATGGTTTTATTTGGGAAAGGATATGAAGATGAGAGAAATATTAGAAAACTCAAGGGGTAGAGACCTAACAGTCTTATTTAATACTAGCCACACTATAAATTAATGAAACCCACTACAGTTAAACAGTATAGTGATGTTTGGGACTGATGAGTAATGTGGCATTGTAGGACACCTTCCCGACCGGATTGCTGAAGACAAAATGGGTACATAAGCAAATGTGGTGAAGAAAGCTGATGGTGCCCGGCTATTAGAAGATATAGTGTTTGGGGTCTTAAAGGCTTGTAGGTAAACAAGTGGCTAGCTAGCAGGGAAGCAACAAAGCCCACATGGAAGAAGCACAACCAGCCTGTGTGATCATGAGGTGTCGACAGGAATCTGTATCAGAAGTTCAAAAACAAGCAACCAAATCGATGTGAAGGGGCGTGGATGTAGTGGAGACCCAAAACCCAGCTGTAGGATAATTGGACAGTCTCTCTCAGAAGGGCCACACGGAAGGGATGATAAATCCAGGGTGCAGTATAGCATTGATGAAACACATAACTGTCCTCTACTTCTTTAATATTTCCTCCCCTTATTATTGTGGTTTTGTTTTATCTCATTAATCTTGTTAGGCTTGTCATGTGTATAATTAAGATGGTTTGATACATGAAAGCCAAGATAGATTACCCTTCAGAAACAGCAACAGGAGTAATGGTTCCCTGAGGGTACAGGAAGAGAGGAGGAGGGAGAGCTGATAGCATTGATGACTGTATAACCCCACTTGAGGGGAGCAAACAACAGAAGTTTACGTGAATGGATATATTGGCTGGTGTACGATATGGCAATAAATATAATGTAATAAGGGTTCCTGAGAGGTAGGGAGGGGGTAAAGGGGAACTGATATCAAGCAGTTCAAGAAGAAAGAAAATGTTTTGAAACTGATTGTGGTAGCAATTGCACAATACTGCTAGATGTGATTGAACTATGGAATGTTATGATATCTGTAAGAACACTCAATAAAATGATTAATAAAAAAAGAAGCAAGAAAAAATACTGCTGTGTCATTCTGAGTCTAGACCTCCCACCACAATTCTTGTGAAGTTTCGTTTTCTTTGGAGGTCACAATGAACTAAGAGACTTGTTTTAAAAAGGGCTGCTAATGAATAAAACCATCACAAGAAGCAGAAATAAACTTGTATTCTGCCCCTGGGAAGAGCAGTGGGAGGTGGGGTGGCTTCAATTCAGGCCCTCCAGCCAGGTGGCACTCTCAGAACCACATGCATATTTTACACAGCAAAAATGTCAAGGCAGACTCCTCTGGGAACAGAAGGTAACAATGACATTAGCAGGGAGGACAGTCTTTCTGAATCAATCAAAGAACAAAAAGAACAGCATGTCAGTACCTTTGCTTGGAGAATATAATTGTCTTGATTTAGTCTGAAGAGCTCTTTGTCTTGCTGTCTCTTTAGGTCTTCCATCTTATTTTCCAACTCTCTCTCTTTGTCTGAGAATGTGACTTTAATTTGCTCAATTAAGGCTTGTGCACCCCTCCATTTTTCCTCTGCTTCCTGAACTCTCTTAAACAGAAATAATTCTGTCTTCTTGTTTCCACCAGAAGAATCCTTTTAAGGAAAGGCATTATCTCATCATGGGAGATTCACTTATCACGTTCAAACACAGGCCGCTAGACAGACAGACAGACAGACACACACACACACACACACACACACAATGTAGTTAAGAATGTTCTACTTAGAAGTGAAAAAAAGAAAATGTTCCTAAGAGTGACTAGACAATCACTCTTGAGGAAAGAGAACTGTCACATATTTGTTATATTTCATTTAAATATTATTTTGGAACATACAAAAATTTTGAGTATTAATTTAGAACACCTACATTTTGAAACTGAATACAGGAATTAATTTGTGTAGTATCTTCAGACTTCTTAGGAGTAGCCAGACAACTTTCAGTTTGGGGAGCTGGTGTACCCAAAGCAGCAGGCTTGAGGACCTTTGTTCCAGATAAGATTTCTAAATATTGAAAACAATGGATAAAAGCACACCATGAATGCAAACAAAGCTGAATGTCTATTCAGCAATTAAATAACAATAAGTATGAATACCATGGGAACACGGAGCTAGAGTGAAGACCTACTACTATCAGTTTGCTGCATAACACAAAGGGTGCTTCTTTCACTGTGCTAACCGACAAGAGTATTTCCACTCATCAACATTCTAGTCAATTTGACCAGAGACGCAAGTCAAAAGACAAATGGAACTAAATAAATGTAAGGAGAATGTGCTTTGGAATAACTTCAGGCTTTATTTCTTTAGGTATATCACTATTTCTTTAAGTGTATGTTCAGAGCAATCATATATAAGCACTTTTAAAGAATTAATCAAAAATAGTTGAAACTTTCCAAAGCATTTTAGCTCAGATTCACTGTGTTTTCAAAGTACAATTCTCCCCTTCATCCCTGGAGTTCTTTTCACTGTTGTTTTTTTCCTGGGATGGGCAGGGAGAGGCTTTCCTTACAGAGCTGTCAGCATATTGAATGGGTCTAACTATAAATATACTTTATATAAATTTTTGATATAAATACAATTTTAAAAGCCATTTCTTAACAGATCCATAGGAAATTGTTTGAGTATATGAAGGCAGTAGTAACCTTTCCAATGCTGCAGATTCATTACTGTAGTCAATGCATGGAGTGTGATCTGCTTACCGATGGTTCTCCTAAGAGCTGGCAGCAGACTGTTCAGTTGTTCCCATTCAGAGATACAGTCTGCCAATATTTTTATACCAGTATGACCTCTTCCTAGAGTCTTAATTTTGATTTCTCTGTGGGCTGAAGTACTTCCTAATACTTATTTTTCAATATGGTACCTGGACAGTATCAAAACTCGATGAAGAATATACACTTACCCCTTTTCCTAGCTTGATTTGAGGTGGGAGTGGATCTTATGTTTTTGCTCTTCGTAATGTCCTTTGAAGGTTTTTTTTCAAAAGTTGAAAATGTTTTGAATGGTGAATTGGGTTTGCCATAGCCAGAGCTCCTAACTGAGGCATACAATCCACTCTGGGGTTTTCTTTTAAATAACGGAGGTGCACTTCTAGCCTTCTTGTAGGATACTTCTTTACCAATGACAACCCCTTCTCCAAAAGTGAGTTGAGATCTCAATGCCTGTGTACAACAAGGAAGAACACTTTAGTATTATTTAAGTGAAGATCAACTACCGGGGTGACATTAAATAATGCATTACACATCCTAAAAGAAAACTACTACGATATGGTTGTTTATTTCAGTGGAACTGCAGTATTTTGAAGCATACCTTCAAAATCAGCCTTGCCACAAAGCAAAGGAAGCAAAATAACAAAATAAGCTTGCCAGAAAACAAGAATGGATACTTACTGGAATGAACATATTTTAATATGACGTTACATATTATTTTTCCTCTTCAGACTTTTCAAGATGTATAAAACATTTCATCAATGTCCTGCCTTACTCCATTAAAAAAAACACACAACATATTACCCTGCCTGATCCTACTAAGAAACTGTACATGATTGTGGTAGTTACAAAATCTGGTATCAATTTGAGAGGATTACCAGTGAAAGGGTGGAGTCTGGCCTGTCAATCAGGATATAACCAATGAGGCCCTGGTGTGGGCATGGCCTTCTCCTGAGAATTCTGGGAGCTCCTGTATTTTCCTCATTGGAGGTGGTAGAGACTCTCTTTCTCTATGCTCACTCCCATGGAGATGATCTACTGACAAGACACATAACACTACGCTGATAGACCCCGTCGTCTGGAAACTGGAGGAGCCACGTGGACACCCCTGCCAGTGCTGAGAAGCTTACAACGCCCCTAGGTCTAAAGACTTTCTACCCACTGGCCTGTGATCGTCCTGCATTTGGCGTCATCACACGTGTTTCATGAGTCTGAAGAGGACTTTATAGATTGGATTCAGACATATGGGCTAATAAGTGGACTTACGGGCTTGGACTAGACTGGGATGCTTTCTTAATGTACAATTGCCCTTTATATACAACTCTCTCTTACACACTTTTGAGTTTCTATGAATTTGTTTCTCTACTCTACTTGGACTAACACAATGACTTGTGGTAAACATAATTCAAAGCTTCAGAATACATATAAGTGGAGTACTAGGGTTATCAAAACCATAAACTACAACAGATCAAGAAGAAAAAGAAACAGTGAAAATAAGTTTCTTCATACTTGCTAACAGCATTCATAATAAGATGCCATCTCACTTTTGTGGACGAATGAAAGATTGAACAATAAGCTCTACAATGATGAGTAGACTTTATTTTCCTATATTGTTTAAGTTCTAGTCTATGCTTAGCTAATGCTACAGTGGTACTCTGAGATTTGGGACATGCGGGTGTCGTAACACATGTTGCTCGTGTGCATCCAGGCGATCTACTGCAGAGGCTAGTTTCTCGTCAATCTCACTAGCTTAATGGGAATACAGCTATTATAATACTTCTGTATGTATTTCATGGTAATTCAGTACATCCAATCAAG
Source organism: Echinops telfairi (assembly GCF_000313985.2). Taxonomy (NCBI): domain Eukaryota; kingdom Metazoa; phylum Chordata; class Mammalia; order Afrosoricida; family Tenrecidae; genus Echinops; species Echinops telfairi. The sequence continues at coordinate 91,214,965 of NW_022107431.1, read as the reverse complement.
TTAGACTGTAAATACTTACTTTATCAATTTTGTCATCCTGAGGTAATAAGGATAGGTCAACTGAGAGTTTTTTCTTCACAATATCAAGGTACATTTTATCTGTGTGTTCTTCCACAGCAGTTACTCTTGAATCACTACTTTCTAAAACTTCATCTGCGGTCTTTTGTAAAACCACATTCTCATCCCTCTTTTCAAAAAATTTGTTCACCTGGTGTGGCTCTTGAGACTTAAGATTTGAGCTTGTCTTAAGGAAAGGGCTAACAAATTCAGTCCCTTTATTATCAGCCAGTTGCTTGGTGCTATAAAATAAAGCAGAACACAGAGAATGAATGCTATGTAATGTGACTCCCTGAAAGATCAGTCTTTTCAACATATTCCTACAATTCAAATTAAGCTATTAATGTTAAATATATTAGTTACAATTCTGAATAACAAGGAATACTAAAAAACAAAACAAACAAACAAAACAACCCCCAAACCCACACTGCTATCAAATCAATTCTGACTCATATCAACCCTATAGGGTAGGGCAGGGTAGAACTGCCTCTTTAGGTTTTCAAGTCTGTAACTCTTTATGGGAGTAGAAAGCCTCGTCTTTCTCCCATGGAGCTGCTGGTGGTTTCAGTATGTAGCTACCACTATACTACCAGGGCTCCAAAGCATAGCAAATATACATATATATAATTATTATTATTTTTCATACAAAAGCATCCTCAGCTTGCTTATTTTTTGTTTGTTTCGGTTCTTTTATTTTTATTCTTTTAATTTTATATAATTTTATTACACTGCATTCAAATTATTAGAAATTTAAAATTATTATGAGAACTGAGAACTGAGTGTACTGTATCACACCATGGTTTAAAATTTCTAATAATTTGAAAGCAACATAAATTATATAATGGCTCTCAAAAACACTAAAAAATACTTTTAAAAAAGTGAAAAAAAATCTGAGAATGCTTTTGTATAAAAAATAATTAAGTCAACTTAATTTTTTCACCAAGTTTCTTACGAAGTTAACATGTGTCTGAGCCAGGAAAAACCGCTCCGCGTTGCTGAGAGAAACTAAAGCAGCAATCACAATCTCTGCCGGGGAGGCAGTGCCGTCGTGCCGATTCTGATGCACACTGACCTACCTGTAGAACTGCTTCCTAGGGTTCAAGAGGCTGTTGATCTTTACAGGAACAAACAGATCCACCTTTCTCCAGAGGAGCAGAGGATAGATTTGAACCAAAGAATTTGAGCTTAGCAGCCCAGTGCTTACAGTGCCACCAGGGCTCCATTATTGAGGCTCAGGTGACAAAAATTAAATAGCATAAAAGTCTTCACAGTATATACTGCTGTTGTTACAAAAGGCTGTCAAGTCGATTCCAACTCATAGTGAGTCCAATAGAACAGACATCGCCCGGTCCTGTACCAGCCTCACAATGTCACTTTCAGACCGCTCAACATTGAAAACACAGAAACGACTTCGAAGGAAACATTCGTTTCCCTATTATAACTAGGTGGATGAGGCGTGAAACCTTGAAACTGTGTGTTGATGAAAGAGATGCCTGAATCCCTAAATAACTGTGTGGAGCAGAGCCCCACTCCTGATGTCCCATACATGATATCAATGGAAACACACAGTTGCATACTTGACAGTGTTAGGCTACTCTGATTTCAAGGACTATCTATAACAGAGGCTAGGATTACTTATCCTCCAACTTTCTGAAGTTCATACAATGGTTAGTTCTATAATTGTGCTATGTGTTTAGTAGAAATATCTTTGTTTTCAGTTTCATGCCAATGAATAATTCTGTTTTAAAACTCACTTTACTATAATGGTTTACTATTGCAGCATCCCAAGTGCTGAGTGTAAAACTGATGATCTGCTATGTAAAATTTCACCTAATTGAGAATAAAAACATTTTTTAAAGTTCTAGATAGTACTGCAAGGCAGGGGTGACATACTAGATTTAGTATTCAAGAGATAGGAACTCCACTTCGCCTCTGCTTCCCACTTAGCACATATGCAGAAACAAGGTCAAGAAACCCGTCAGTGGATTTACATGATGAGGATGTCAAAGAAGAGGCTCAGAACATGTTTGTCGAAAAGATAAATGAACAAACGAATACATGGATGGGCGGTAGGCTATTTTACATAAATATTTCATGTGGATCCAAGATTTGAAAAGAAAAGAGGTTAAGCACCTGGGTTGGTTGTGTTCCACAGTTATAGCTGTCAGATCTCAGGCAGTTTTTTTTTGTTTTTTTTTTAACATTTTATTAGGGGCTCATACAACTGTTATCCCAATCCATACACACATCAATTGTGTAAAGCGCATTTGTACATCGTTTCTCAAGACATTTTCTCTCCATTTAAACCCCCGACATTAGGTCCTCATTTTTCCCCTCCCTCCCCGCTCCCCCCTCCCGCATGAGCCCTTGATAGTTTATAAATGGGTATTTTGTCATTTCTTGCCCTGTTCGACGTCTCCCTTCAACCACTTTTCGGTTGTCTGTCCCCCAGGGAGGAGGTCACACACAGTTCCATGTAATCGGTTCCCTCTTTCCTACCCATTCTCCCTTTACCCTCCCTGTTTTGCCACTCACACCACTGGTCCTATAGGGCTCATCCATCCTGGATTCCCTGTATTTTCAGTTCCTATCTGTACCAGTGTACCTCCTCTGGTCTAGCCAGACTTGCAAGATCGAATTCGAGTCATGGTAGTGGGAGCGGGGAGGAAACATTTAGGAACTAGAGGAAAGTTGTATTTCTCATCATTGTTACATCGCACCCTGACTGGCTCATCTCCTCCTCTCGGGCAGTTTTTATTTAACCTCTGTAAGCCTCAGTTACTTTATAGGTGAAGCAGATTAAAAAAATCACATGGAGTTATATAACATTAAATGCGATGATGTATATAAAGAATGTTTACATAGACCAAATCATCCTAACATCTTCTAATGGTGAAACAAGAACAAATAAAAACTAAAGCAACAAAACAATCCACATAATACATTCTCCTAAACTCATACCTGGCAGATTGTAAATCAAAACCAGTGAGCCCAAAGGAATCTAGTCTGATAGGTTTCATCAGCTCTTCTACTGTGGGCAGATCTGAGAGGGAAAAGAAATGTGAAAGTCGTTACCCCAAATGCGTGAAGTACTTAATTAGCTCTAGGTGTCCCTAGGTAATGTGGTTAGCATTGTTAGTACATAAGCAGTGAACTCTTTTTCCCACTGTAAACTTGTACTAGGCAAAATTCAACCTTTTATTTGATAAATGTCTATCAAATATATATGCTTTTATGCATATATAACATAGGTATACATGCAGACATAGCAGTTTTAAAAAAGAATTTCAGTACTGTATTTTATGAAGATAACATACCATCATAATGTGTGGCATGGAACTATTATGAAAATCATGCAGGGAGAGGAGCCTGCCTGGTTGGCAAAAATATGTCTACATGTGCATATTATATGCATAAAATATGGTGTATGTGTCAAAAATGTGAAAACACTCAAATGGTTTCTTAAGTTGATCAAGGACTATTGAAGAAGAAGCTGAAATTTTGTCCCAAGTCTGGCTCTAACTTTATAGTTAAACCAATGATTCTTCAATTCATTTTCAACAAACCCTTTACATACTGGTTCAGAGAATGAGAAACAATCACCACAGTACATTCCATTTAAATTACACTACACTGAAAAGTGTTCAGAGTGTCTCAAATAATGCCAAATAATATATTAATAAACGTTTACCAGATTCAGTCGTAGAGATGTTTTTAGAGGACACATCATCATTGTCTTTCACTGAGCTCTTGAAATGTTCTATTGCTTTCCCCTCAACTCTTTGTTCATCTGTATCTCCCAAAGAATGGGTTACATGACGATAAGCCTGATGTAGGGCTTCGATGTCACTGGTGCTTTGTCCATAAGAAAGACCTGTTGAAATCAATGTCATCTCCAGGTAGAATTACACCACAAGTGTATGAGAAGTACTAAACCCTAATCGCGCACCCCGGCTCTGTTAGGAATAGTGCCCAATGGTAGGGCCGTGTTGCTGCTGTCTTCTGGTAGGTCCACTCCCACTTGCAGCAGGCACCAAGGACAGCGCAGAACTGCCCCAGAGGGTTTCCTAGGCTGTCGTCTTTACAGAAAGGATTGCCAGGTCTTTCCTCCCGGGCTGGTGTATTCAAACTGCCACTCTTGGTTAGCGATGAGCACTTAACCATTATGTCACCACGGGTCCTTACAGGTCAACAGCAACATTAGAAAGGCAGAGTTAAACACCACCAAGGTGATACATAGCTGGAGCCGACTGGCATACAATCGTAGTAGGCTCAATCACTTTTCTCAACAAGTTGAGTTGACAGTGTCTGTATGCTGATGTGGTTGGCACACTCCACCAGGAACCGTTTACTTTTTAATCAACCTCACTACATTGAATAAAACTACTCTTAAAATTCCCAAATTGATACATTCCTTCAAAGATTCTTTCTCTCCCTTAAAATCGCTACTCACTTTCTTTCTTTTTCTGCTTCCCAGTGACACCAAACACCTGAGAGCAGGATTTTCTTCAAAGGCAGTTCTCGCGTCCTGCTTGTGCTGCATGCAGAGCAGCTGCGCCTCTCTGGTACACTTGACCCTGTGCAACACCTTTTCCCAGGAATGGTTTCTGCTGCATCCCTCTTTCCCCTGTGCTTCCTCTCACTCTTACGGTATCGGTGTCATTTCAGCATCCCATCTTTAGTCCTCTAAGTCACCTTTTTTTTGGTCTGGCTGATTCATCAGATTCTTAGCTTCAACTATTACCTTTAAGCTGGTGACTTGTATCTTTATCTATGTCCGTCGTCCTTATCTCTTTTCTATCAAACTAAGAAATATTTCTATTGTGCTTTTAAGTAAGTTACATCTAACATGTCAGTGGTGATGAGAAAATTTCTTTTAAAAAAATTAATTGGAATTAATGCATATATCAAATCATTCCACAGTTCAGTCACGACCAGCAGAATTGTACATTTACTGCCACAATCAGTTTCCAAATATTGTTTTTCTATTTGGACCCCTTGACGTCATCACCCCTTCACCCTGCCACCACCTCTGTGCCCTCCTTCCTCCAAAACCCTTATTCCACTTGCTGACTATGGGTTCATCAGTTTTCACACACCAAAAACAATTACTGCAACTTCAAGAGGGTGACACCCAATTAATATGGCTCTTCTACCCAAATCGCTGTAACTCATTTGGTGGTGCTATGCAAACAGGTTGTGTGCATCACACTAATAGAGGAGACTGGTTAGTTTTCGTTACACCTCCCTAGCTATAAGGATGAGCCATCTGGGAAGCAGCAGAGAAGAGCGAATCCTGGAGGACCTTGGAAGAGTATATTCAAGATTTCTGTCTGAAGTGGCGGAAGCCGCCGAGACCAGTTGCATCACACACAGACTGTGGCATGGAGACTCAGAAGGGCAGCACCGAAGCTAGAGGGTACCTTCTCCTGAACTGAGACAATGGAACGGTGGAAGAGGCCCAGGGAGGCAAAGGCCAAGCAATGGACCCTGTGGTGGAGAGACTAGACCCGGAGAGAGACCTGGCTGAGTCGATTTTGAAGCATGTTTACCTGTTTCTGTCATTTCATTCTCAGTCATTTCTGGTAGGGCCTTTGGTTTACTTGCTGCTTTATCCTGTTCATCAAGGTTGACCTCGACAATGGAGTCCAATGAATCAAGGAGCACCACTGGAAGAAGATCGGGGGAAAATTAGGAATGGAGAGAAATTTGTGTGGTTCTTTTGCTCAATAATATTCTTTTAATCATATGCCATATATATAAAAGCAAAGGTAAATGTTTATATGCAATAGCATATAATTATGTATTAAGCATGATTTTCTTCTGTCCTACATACAAGACACAAGGTTACCATATACATACACATCTGTTTTGCTGTACACAGCTACGGTATATTTATATATGGAAGACAAAGGGCCTAAGGAAAAAACAAAACAAAATATAAACTTAACAAATGCAATAGGATGGATTCCGGAGGGGCAAAAAGAGCATATTTTTGTAAAAATCTGTGAATTTCAATTCCTTAGGGATAAGTAAAAATACGGTGATTTGTTCAGAAATATTTACATACAATTGCAAACAGATTTTTTTGTCAACTAAATATATGAATATATAATATTTACCATTAGCCAGCATGCCAGTTTTCTCTTCTTCCTAAATTGAAGGAAGAAAATAGTCATATGCTTTAATACTAAAATCAGGCTATAAACCAAACCCAACGTCACTGAACTGATTCCAACTCAGCATGCCCAGACTGGAGATCTCTACAGAAGCACCCAGCCTGTCTTTTCCCAGGAGCAGCTGGTGGTTTGGGGCACTGACCTGGTGGTTAGCAGCGCGATGCCTGCCTCCAGGGCCCCCTGTCTCATAAAACTAAAATGCAAATGGGTTTGATAATTTCAATTGTACGAACATTAGGAAACGTCCTTTCTAAGCTTCTCTTACCATTCTAGTTCACCAACAGTTTTCTAAAATCATAGCTCCTTATGTACCTAAATCACACACACACACATCAAAACAAGCATGGCCAGTTTCATCATATCACTGCCAATCGTTTTTCCTTTATTGTCCAAAATTAATGATCCCACATATATGGTACTCATCATTTCATCTATATTTTGAGAGAGAAAAGTCCGAAAAGGACAAGAACTTATCAAATGTTATATACTTGGCCAAATTATACCTCCAACAAACAGCTACAGTTGATATTCTTTGTCAGTAGGAAGGGTTGTCGCAGAATACACTTTCTAAATAGTATCACCTATATTTCCTACAAGGAACACGGGTGGTGCATGGCTAACACCGACTGAAAGGGGAGCTGTTCAAACAAGCAGCAGCTTGGTGCAAGAACAGACCCGGGGTCTGCGCCTGTCAAGGTGACAGCCTGGGAAATCCTCTCGTTAAACCCTGTGGTTTACAGAACAGCGCTACGCTCTCCTATAAAGCCATTGTGAGTGACAGCACACAACAGCAAGCATTTTCTACTACGACAGGCTTTGTATGATTCATCCACAATAACAGGTTTTAATCCTTCCTATTTTAATTTGTACCAAAAGTCTCATCTAGAAAGCCTCATCTTTCTCCCAGCGAGGACCTGGTAGGTTTGAACTACCTACCTTGTCCTTAGCAGCTCAATGTTTAACCCATTATGCCACCAGGGCTCCTATATTCTAACCAGAAAGTTCATTAAGATTCTAAAGGTACTCCTCAGATTACATTAAGCTTCAGGTGTTATTTTCAAGGTCACCTTCTTTCATCACTCACATTACAATGTATAGAAACAACAAAGAGCAAAGTATTGGGCAAATGTCAAAATAAAGGTATTTATTTATTCTTAGAGAGCTTTGCTTTCTGGTTAGAGGAGAGGTTGCTAAATTTATCTGGCCTACTGTTCCTTCTCAGCACCCCTGGCGATGAAAAATGTTTGTCCTACAGCCCATGCTCCTAGATAATGTGTAGCTATCTACCTTGGCGCTTCCCCTGAATAGTGTAAGAACCCCGCCAAGGAGGGACTATCACCCACTGGTCAACACTGACTCCACAGAGAGAGCCTATAGCTTCCCATATGTTCAAAACTCTTACTCCCAAACATGTAGTCCTCCAAAGACACCAGAGAAGATTAGCATGACAATGCACAAGTGTGCTATTAGCTACTATTATATAGCTTCAAGGATAAGCTCCGGCTGCTCTAAATACAGTCATAATCCTTGACAAGCCTTAGTAATAATTGAAAAACTAAGAAATCTAAGAGGTCAGCACCACTGAATGTGAACAAAATAGACTTAATTAATTATTGTTGCCCGTCAAAGATAATGACAGTAATGTTATCGCATTCATATAAATACTAAGGAGGGACTTATTGTACTTCACAAGGACGAGTCCTATAAAAAACAGTGAAACTCGGTATCCTTTTTAAAAATTGGACATCAGATAGTAATTTTCAAGTTCTGAGGCTTATCATAAGGAAATTACTTGTCAAAAAAGCCTTTATAAAATCATCAACCTTCATGGGTTTTTAGGAAGCTTTATAGGAAACTGACACTCGGTGTCAGGAAAAGGTTTCACTGGGTGCTAAGAGATGCATAACTCAGAAACATTGCACAAGACTAGGGAGGGCTGCAGATTTCATATTCTGCATCCTTTGACAGTTAGCCAAGTTGACAAAACTGTGAAATATATAACTGATACATACATGTTTGGGCACATTTCTTTTTTCGGACTTGGGATTTTCTTTGGAAAAAACCTCTTCATCTTTAGTAATCAAAGGTACATTACAATCCTCATCCTCAAAATCATCACTGTAGTTTTCTGCAGAAAATAAGATTTTAAAAGTTTTTAAATACCTGATGAAAAAAAGTCAAAATCCAGAGAAAGATTGTTAATTTCCAGAAAAGAAAGTCTGCAGAGCAATAATTTTCCAAAATTATTGGCATAATGATTGACACCTTTATTTACACCATGATCATTTCTTTGGAAAACGTTAATAAGCATTCGGTTCACGAGGTCACTTTAGAGTTTTTGTTGTCTTGCATTTTTAAGTAGTTCTAATAGTTTTACATTTTAAATCACCCCTCTCCCAACAAACTAGACAGTAGTGTCTCTTTAAGCAATTCTTAGTTGCTCAGATTATAATTTAGATATCTCCCTCTTCCTGTTCAAAACTATATTCAATGTTATATGACTTTCCTTTTTATTATTTCTCTATTACAAATGGTTTTATCACCAACATTTAAAATTCTGTATCTTAGTAAATAGTATAGATTTAAAAACCCATCAAATTACCTGCCAGTTCTTCATGTTCACTCTCATGTTCATTTTCACTTAATTTTACATGGGCTTGATTGCTAGAAAAAATATTTAATAATATTACATGTCGGTACACTTTCACAATCTTTTATATATATAATTTTAAATTATTAAAATCTTCTATTTCTTCTCCAATCCTCTTGCTGTATCAAAAATTAAATATCTAGGTGTTAACAGGATAATGTTTGAAAAGTAAAGGATATTTAAAGCTAGAGACTAATGGTAGCTGTCAAATACAAAGAAAAAAATGCCAGAATTCTAAATTTTATACATAAATAGTTTCATACACAAATAAATGCATTTACATGAACACCTATTACCTTCTGCTTCAGGTACTTCTATACAAAAGATAAGGAATATCCCACAATCTCTGAGAACCAGTTAAGACCAAGTGGAGGCCATAAATGGCACCAAGCTTAATATTTACACAACACTCTGCAATTTAAGGACTTCCAGTGGCACAGCGGGTTAGGTGAGGGGCTGCTAATTGGAAGATCAGCAGTTCAAACCTATGAACCACTCCATGTGGCAGTCTGTTTCTATAAAGATCGGAACCTAGTCTATGGGGACAGTTCTACTTTGTCCTAGAGGGCTGCTATGGAATCGGAAGCAACTCATTGGCTATGGGTTTGGTCATATCTCGCACACCTTGATTTTAGTGAGATCAATAGCAGACCCAAGAAACGACACAACAATGGCAGTAAGAACAACAGCAACAGTAAACATAGCTATTGCATACTGAATGTTATGCTGTACTCGAACCATCCTCTTTTACAGCAGAAACAACAGTGGCACATTGGGGGCGGGGGAGGTAACATCGTGGCCAGTACACTCGGGCATGCTGAATCTGTGCTGTTACTGTTGGGAGAGCGCCCTGGCCTGTTCTTGTTGGATATGCTAAGAATGCAAGACCCTGACTGCTCTCTTCTAGAGCATTTCTCAGGACTGTGTATTCTGTGAAAATTACCTTCAAGGATGAGGTAATACTTCGAATCACACAAAGAACAGGCTTGCTTCCACTGGCATGAAAGCAGATTTCCCAAGCTCAGTGTTCCTCTCCTGTAGCACAACCCACTGCAAGTACAGAGAGCCATTAGGACCCTTTGTGTCACACTGTGGCACTTGAGAGAGGGCTTGGGGAACCAATGCAGATAAATATGACGCTTCGCTCCAGCTTTTGTCATCAGAAACGTGGTCCTTTGCCTTTGACCAAGGCCGCGTGCATCTATTGGCAATAACCATAAAACTGGCAGGCTAGCTGGTTAGGTTGTAAGTAAGGTAAAAAGCTTAAGTTATGATTCTTCTGACCCTTAGCTTAATTATACTTCTATGTTCTCAAAATCCTAAATAAAATGGTAGTCTGATTTCCATTTGCAACTAAAAAAAACTAAAACACTTTGGGGATAACTGAGGAAAGTAAAGGTCTTGAGAATATCAAAGGTCTACTATGCTTAGGACCAGTTTACTCAACTGGCAGAGTTTCCAGGATAAGTGAGGTTTCTTAACAACCATCAGGATCAACTATTCTCAAGGTGAGATGCAAGCCAAAGATATTTCTGCTCCTTGGCTCCCCTTTCCTTTTGTCAAAATTAATTAACAGTTATCTGGACTGTCAGGAGTCCTGGTGGCATAGTAGTTACAAATTGGCTGTGATGTGTAAAGTCAGGAGTTCAAAACCACCAGTTGATCCACGGAGAAAGGCAAAGCTCTCTACTTCCATAAAGAGTTACAGTCTCGGAAACTCACAAGGTAGTTCTGTCGCATATAAGGTCACTATGAGTTGGCATCGACTTAATGGTATTGAGTTCAGTTGTAGTTATCTGGGCTCTCAGGAGTCCTGGTGGTGTTACATATTGGGCTGCTAACCACAAGGTAAGCAGTTCAAATCCTCTAGCTGCTCAAAAGGAGAAGGCTGGAGCTTTTAGCTCTGGTGAAGATTTACAGCCCCAGAAAACCCCAGGGGCCGTTCTACTCTGTCCTACGGGCTCACTATGAGTCAGTATCCACTTGATGGCAGTGACTCCTACCACTAAAGTCGTATCTGGACTCTTTTTTCCACATGTGGAAAATAATTTACTAAATTACTTTCCTATTAAGGTCTTGCTGCTAATATGTTATATGCTCAATAAGATTGCATGTAGGAAATTTCAGTTATCTGAAGGCAGAATGGGTTATCAAATGTAATTCAACATATACCATTCATGTATAAGAAGACCCTGATTAAAATGACAAACTGAAAACAGAGTTAAAAAATAAGATTGAATGTTTTCCTGATTCATTTAAGTCCATGCACACCCCAGTCTTCCAAAAATAGAAAAAAAAGACCTAAATCCTTTAAGTTAAAAAATTAGTTTAGATTATATTTACATACCTAAGTAAAGCTTTAAAATGTGTAGAGTCATTAGAATCCAATTCTTTATTCAATCTTGAATAATCAACAGACGATGTTAGGCCTTTCTCAAGCCTGGCAAAAAATTGTTCTTTTTCTTCTTGCTCTTCTAATGTGTCCAATCCCAATCCCAGAATACTCTGATTGAACTCAGAAACAACGAGCTCTAAGTGGAAAGCACAAATATATTTTATAAACATATGGAATTTTGGTAAATTTCATTATAATGATACATATATTAATATTCGGAGCCCTGGTGGTGCTGTTGGATAAGTGTGGACAGCTACCACAAGGTTGGCGGTTCAAATCCACAGAAGAGGTTATCTCCTCCCAGATTTGCAGCTTCAGAAACTCATAGGGTCTCTATGAGTTAGAATCGACTCGACAGCAGTGGGTCATACACTGATTATATAGTAAACAAAACATCTTTTTAAGATAGACTGTTCCCTCTACCTGCCAGATCTAGATTTATAATCAAAATCAATTTGTTAGGTCATCAGGCTTTCTCTAAAGGTCTAATTTTGATTTTAAACCTTTGAGGAAAGTGTTAAATCTTTCTACATGGTTTACCAAAGGAGACTCTGGATAGTTGAATTAATTTTTTTAAACCTTGGATATATAACCACAGTGATTATAAACCTATCCACTAATACCACTTACATTTCTTACCATTTGTTTCTAAGCTGTCAATACTTAAGACTGACGTTCCACTGCTCTTAAGAAATTCTATCTTTTCACCAGACTCCTCTTCTTTTTCCACAACAGGTTGAGATGTCTTCTTTGTTTTCATATAGCTTACACTTGTTCCAAGCAGTCCTAGGAATGGGATTTAATAGCTTAAGATTTATGTTCAGAAAATTATTCTAACCAAATGCTAACACAATACTATACTAGTACTATAGTATACTATAATATATATGTTGTATAATATATTACATTATACAATGTTATAGATATTGTATACTACAATATACATTATAGTATACTATAGTAATACTATACTATTATTGTAATTTTGTGTAAATTGTTACATGAGAGAAAAATCTGCTCTAGTAAATGAAAATCACCATACTTAAAACCAGCCAAAGGGAAATGTCAGTCATGTAAGTATAGTGTCTCTTACACTTGATCTTAGCCAAAAGGCCGAGAAGCAATATATAGTGTCTCTTATTAAACAGTTTAAGAATGAGTACAATGAATAAGACTTGTCTAAATAGTTTGAAGCACGGGGACTTAACATAGTATATTACACCACTTTAAAGAACATCTTCTGCCTTAATTTCTGAGGTTACCTAGTGCATTCTTGTTGCCAAACTCTTAACACTATTGGAAATATTGTGGGTGGCATGAAGGGGCATGGGTATGAGCCAGGATGGTATGAACCAGCATAGGTAAAATTTAGGATAATGAAGGAGAGTAAAAAGACAATGTTATTTCAAGAAAATGGAAGCAAAAATTAAAAGGTGTTTCAATGTCACTGTGTCCCAACCACTGCGAACACTGACTGGAGAAGTGATCCTCCCACCAGTACATGTGGGTGACTCGGGGGGAAGGGGAGGCTACCACAGGCTCTCTCACCGCATTGTGGAATTTGGATTTTTCTCTAAAGCTAATACTAAACATGTTTAAAATATTTCATGACTGACTAGCTATCCAATGATATTAAAGAATGTTTCAAGGATAATAGAATTATGGTTCTATTTTAAGAAGAAAGCTCTTGTCTGTAAGAGATACGTTTTGCAATATTGGGAGTGGTATGCTGTCAAAGATGTGCTTCAGTATAATCCAGTATATACAAGAAACAAGATTGGTCATGAATGAATCATTGTAATAGCTAGGCAACGTGCATATGGGGGAATATTTTACCTTTTCTACTCTAATGGTTTGAAATCGTCTTACCATATTTTATAGATTTGCTGAAATCTGCCCTGTGCGAGGACACAGGGATAAACATTGCCAGAATGTCTTATAAATCCTATTTATATGGTAACATACAAATATATGTAAATTACTCATCATCGTGATTTGAGTAAATATATATTACCTCAATGTACAGCAACATAATAATGTAGAAACAAATTCTCAATTCCATATACATTTAACAAAGTGAAGTAACATGAAAATCAGTTCAAACCTTAAAAGTCTGCACTATGAGTGTTTTTCCTTAATATTTTTATACTGCAGTATAAGATTCAGAATTAAAAATCTTGACTGACCTCTTGTGGTCAAATACTTTGAAACTTAAAAAACAACAACAAAAAACCACAATGTTTATTTACCCTCTTCTTCAAAAGCATCTCCAGGGATCCACCATGGGACTGCATCTTTCTTCTTCTCTCCTTTAGTCTGCTTTGGTGTTTTGTTTGAATTTTCAAAGGAATCATCTGAAAGCTGAATCAGATACAAGCCACTGAATTCTAAAATACATTTAAAATTATTAGATAATCCCAGATTCATGTCTAAAAATGATTCTATTAGTACTGAGCTCGGATATCACATATACAACCTATTCTCAAATTGTAAAGTGTATATGACTAATATAACCTAAAAATCAAACATTTATCTCTGATCATATACTTTATATCCACAAATAGGTACGCTCCTCTGGAAGAACAACAAATAACAAAAGAAATAAAATCTGATCAAGCTACAAAAATTGAAGAAAGAAAAAACATAACTATCCCATAATTCTCTACATTTTCTAAAGTCTGAAGATAAATGATGATTGGTCAAACTTACCCAGGACTACTCTAGAAGAACATGAAGAAGTGGAGGTTCGGGGCTAGAAAGGATGATCGTGTTTAGCAGTGGAATGAGTACTTTCTTATAATGGATAAGCTCAATAACATCTTAAGAAAATCCAGAGTTCTTTTGTATATGTGTGTACAGAAGATTTAATGTGTACTTATATATAGCTTCAATATT
>NW_022107431.1:91181082-91199737 GCF_000313985.2 Echinops telfairi | reverse complement strand
ATATAGCATCTGGGGTCTTAAGGGCTTGAAGATAAACAAGCGGCCTTCTAGCTGAGAAGCAACAAAGCCCACATGGAAGAAGCACACAGCCTATGTGATCACGAGGGGTCGATGGGATCAGGTATCAGGCATAAGAACAACAACAACAAAAAAGAACAAAAAAATCATATCATCGTGAATGAGGGGGAGTGTGGAGTGGAGACCCAAAGCCCATCTGTAGGCAACTGGACATCCCCTTACAGCAGTGTCACGGAGAGGAGACACCCTGCCAGTCAGGGTGCAGTGTAGCAACGATGAAAAAGACAACTTTCCTCTAGTTCTTAAATGCTTCCTCTCCCCCCACTAACATGATCCCAATACTACCTTACAATTCGGCTACACCAGAGGATGTGCACTGGTACAGCTAAGAACTAGAAATGCAGGGAATCCAGGGAGGATGATCCCTTCAGAACCAGTGGTGCGAGTGTCTTTTTAATTTTTTATGCAGTCCTAGTGGCGTAATGATGGGTTATAAGTTGGGCTGCTAACGATAAGATCAGCATTTTACAACTACCAGCGCTCATTGGGAGAAAGAAGGAGGCTGTCGGTTCCCATGAAAATTTACAGTCCGCGAACCTACAAGGGCAGTTCTACTCTGTCCTGCAGGTCATTCAGAGTCACAATCCACCCCGTGGCAGCGAGTTTGGATTGTTTTTATTTCTAACTTTTAGGTCCAAATTTTACTATAATTCTTTATGTTCCCACTGTAATGTTAGTCTACGCCAATCACTTGCCCTTCTCTTTACAAAAACCTTCCATTAAACACCAACTTCCCCTCATCTCATCACTAAATAGACCAGGTACAGCCCTTTTTACAGTCCTCCCTGAGGGATAATTTTTTCCTTCACTCTAGCTAGAGTTTTCAGAACGGTCTCTTCCCACCTTAGCTTCTGCTCTTCTAGGTTACCCGACTGACTGTGTTTCTGTAGCTTCATGCACTTGGCACTCATCTATGCATCCCTGGTGCCTAGCACAACACCTGGGACAATTGTGGAATGAAAAAAATAACACCCAAACTTTTCAGAGAAAAAGAAATGTTTATTACTTTAATAAACGTTTATTACTCCCCTTCTATCACCTCCTCTCATCTACCAACTTCCTGATTCACTGTAAATTCTGGTCGCCATCCCCAAGAGCTCTCCTCTACACAACAACCTGTTATCAGTGAGTTGATTCCGACGTACGCCAGCCCTACAGGACAGAGTACAACTGCCCTGGACATTCCTAAGGCTGTCAATCCTTCAGAAGCAGACAATTTCTTTCTCTCTCAGATGGAGAGTTGGAACCACTGACTTTTTGGTTAGCAGCCTAGCACTTAACCACTACACTACCAGGGCTCCTTCAATATACCATGTACGTAGATACCCACCCCCCCACTAGGACGCTGTCACCTGGGTGGGTCTTTTTAACCTCCAAGACGACCACATAGTTCCACCTGGCAACTCAACAACTCCATTTGAATGATCTGTAAGAATGTCAATTTCAAAATGCCCAGAGAGAACTCTCTGTCTTTTCTAAATCCTTATTTCGGAAATTAGTTCATGGCATCCCCTTCCACAGTACAGTATACCTTGAAATGGTCCATTTCTTTCTTCTTCCCAAATCCTGTTTACCTATTTTTGATCATCTATTTCAACTCAGTTTATTCTTCCTAATCCTCATGGTCACATCAGTGTAGAATGAAGGACATGGCTTTTGGAACCAAGGCCAATCTGGCTTCAGGTTTCAAATGCAACAAATGCTAGCCCTGTGGCTTACAGAGAGCTATGCCTCTGAGCTTCAGTGTGGCCTTTTGTAATAGGCTTGGCTCCACACACCAGGCAAGGGTTGTGGCAAAGACCAGAAAAAGAAATGGCGAACACCTGCTCTTCAGTTTAATACATAACCGGTGTTCTCACTTTGCTGCACAGTTCTTGGCACTGCTTTCCAGGTTAGAATCATTATAAACAAAACCCAAAATCGCAAAGCTGATTCACAGATAACAGTAGTGTTGGTAAGGGTGTGGTGAAACTGGAATCCTAACGCTGTGCTGTGATGGTGGGAATGTAAAATGCTGCTTTGGAAAACTCTTGTAGTTCCACACAAAGTTAAACACAATTCCCCGAAGATCCAGCAATTCTACTCCTAGGAATATACAGGAAATAAATGAAAACATATCTACACAAAAACTTTTAAACAAGCATTCATAGCAGCATTAGTGAGGGTAGCCAAGAAGTGGAAAGAACCCAAATGTTATCAAATGCTGAACAAATACACAATATTTGGTATAGACATACAATGGGATACTACCAAGCTACAAAAGGAATGAAGAACTGATACATCCTACATATCACAGATAACTCTTGAAAACATTATGCTAAGGGAAGGAGACCACTTGCAAAATGCAATATAGTGAATGATTCCATTTCAGTGAAGTGTTCCGAATGGACAGATATTTAAAAACATAAATAAACGATAGCTGGGGAGGATAAGGGGAAAAACAAAGGGCGATGGCTAAAGGGTATCCGGCTCCTTCTTGGTGTGATGAGAATGGTGTGGCGATTGCCTAACTTTGAGACTATAGCCCAAACCATTGCATTGTGGATACATTTTATGGCATATGAGCTACATTTCAAAAAAGCTTAAGAAAGACATTGGTCAGGCCACTCTCCTTAAAATCATGTTTTGGTTCCTCTTTGGCCTTAAAATGTAGCCTCAATTTAAGTTCCAAAGACATGTCCACTAGCCCCAATACCCTGTTTGACCTCTAATCAACCAGGGAAACAAGTTACCAAATGCAAAATTCTGTACCATAGTACGACTGGCAATTTTCTTTATTTCTGAACACCACGGTGGGCAAATCTATAATGACTATCCCTCCAAAGGAAGTTATTTACATTAATAAAATATGTTTAAATATAATATAAACTGATGGAGCAATAATTTATCAAAAATAACAACATAATTCTAAAATCATAGCTTTTTCACTGTTAAAAATGAAACACTGCTTTATGAAAATCTCTCATATAAAGTAAGAGCTTTGAGGGCTATGAATGCAAAATAATCTGTGTTTGTATGTTCTATGTGTTTGTATGTTGGAGAGAGGCTAAGGAGGAGCCCCAAAACCTAAATAACCTGCTGCCATCAAGCCAACACTGATGCACCTCCACACAATACAGGTTTCTTGAGACTGTAAGTCTTTTTTTTTTTTTAAAGTTAAAACAGCCCCTCAGGCATTTGATCCTGTTGCCAAGTCTCATGAACCAGCAAGTACCCCTCTGCAGATGGCCTGGAGATCATACTTCAGATAGAAAAATGACACATAAAGCGATCAAAGTCTCTAGTTCTCACAACAAGTTATCGTCCACACCCATTAGAATAGCTAAAATAAAAAACCAAACACTGATAGCACCAAAGGTTGGTGAGGAGGTAGAACAATGAGAACTCTGATACATTGCTGCTGTGGATGCAGATGTTCAGATATATCTGTGATACATTCTTTCAAGATAAGTACGTACCTACTCTATGGTCCAGCAATTATCCCCAAGTACTCAGCCAAGAGAAATGAAAGTATATGGCTACAGAAAGTCTTTAACAAGAATATTGATAACAACCTTACTCAAAATAGCCAACAATTGGAAACAATTAAAAAGTCCACCAAAAGGTGAATGAATGAACAAATTGTAGCATAGGCGAACAATGGTACACTGCATACCAATCTTTCAAAAAAAGAACACATCACTAATATACACGATCTAGCTGGATCTCAAAAATATGATGATGAGCCAAAGAGGCCGAAATCATTTGCAGCCAGCTTGTAGGCAGGCTTCCACATGTCCCGGTGGCCTAAGACCATGAAGAAAGCCAAATAAACACTTTCTGGACTGAACTGAGCCAAGCAGTGGCTAGCAATTCAGAGCAGGTAAAAGTGCAAGCCTTTACCCATGACTGGCTGGGCTGCTCAAGTTCAATGGTTTCAAATTGTCCTGTACCTGAGTAGAGTGCAGTGATCATGCACTATGATAACTGCTATGGACTGAATTGTCTCCCCCCCAAAATATGTGTTGTAAAGCCTAACCTCTAAACCTGTGGTTGATGGAGTGCTAGTGAGGTTCTCAACTTGTGGGTCGTGACCCCTTGGGGGGGTCGAATGACCCTTTCACAGGGGTTGCCTGATCCATAACAGTAGCAAAATGACAGTTATGAAGTAGCAACGAAAATAATTTTACGGTTGGGGGGCCACAACATGAGGAAGGGTTGCGGTATGAGGAAGGTGGAGAACCACTGGCGGAGACACTGGGCTTCTAACTGCCAGGTCAGCAGTTGGAATCGAGCAGCGGCTCTGATGGAGACAGATGAGGCCTTTTGCTCCTACAAAGATTTACCACTTCAGAAACCCCAAAGGGCTTTTCTTTTCCACTCTGTCCCACACGGTTACTATGAGTCAGAATCAACGCCATGGCAGCAGGATGGATGTGCCTGTGGACATGCTCTCATGTGGGACTAGGCTGAGGCTGTACATCTTTACAGGAGCAGACAGCTTCTTCCTTCAGTGTTCAAGTTTTCTTTACTCTTCCTTATTCATTGTTCAGTTTTTGCATGCATAAGGTGAAATTTTTGTTCTTTAACACAAACACACTAAAGAGGTCTTTTGAAGCCAACTTGCCTAATGCAAAGTCACTGAAATGAAATATTGGTGGCATAGCTGCCGGCATCACAGCAACATGGAAGCTACCACAGTACCCCACCCCTGAGAGACAAAGGACGGTTCTACGAGGAAAACATGAAAAAAGTCAGGCATGGTTTCCAAGTCAGGATACCAAAGCCCACTGCCACCAAGTCTATTTCAACCCTCTATGGTCTCTAACAGGAGCCCCTGCGGGGGCCTAAGGGCTGACAACTGCAAGGTTAGCTGTTTGAAAACACCAGTTGCTCTGTAGGAGAAAGATGAGTTTTCTACTCCTGTAAAGAGTTACAGTCTTAGAAATTCACAGGGGTGGTTCTACCCTGTTCTGTACAGCCACTATGAGTTGGCATTGACTCAATGGCCATGAGTTTTATGGTCGACAAAGTTTCAAAGGCTGTAAATCTTTATGGACAGATAGCTTCACCTTTCTCCTGAAGAGTAACTGGTAGGTTTGAACCTCGGACCTTACGGTTAGCCATCTGTCTAATGTTTACCATATAATGTTACCAGAGACCTGAATTTGATTCTGCATGTGATGTGATGCCTATAACATTTTTAATTTGGGGAAGTGGCAGAGTCGGATTTATGATCCTTGTGGCTGCAGTGTGGTTAAAGGAATACTGAGACATCAGTTGAGAACTATTGCAGTAGTCCAGGTGAACTAACAGGCCTGAACTAGGGTGGTAAAGTAGAAAGGGAGAAGTCTGGAGGGATAAGGACTATATTTTAGAGATGAAGTCAACAAAACTAAGTGATGACTAAATTGTATTTTAGTAGTGGATGACTTGAGGGCACTGTTGGGTAAGTACTGGATTGCTAACTGCTTTAAGGGCAGTGGTTCAAAGGCACCAGCCACTCCTTGAGAGAAAGATGAGGCTCTTTGAGCTCGTAAGGACTGACAACTTTGGAAACCCTATCCACTTGACAGCAGTGGTTGGGGTCTTTGGTTTACAGGTGAGAGAGAAAACTGGAGGAAGGTTTTTTTTAAGAGACATATTTACATGTGCTTGATACAATAGATGGATGGATGGATTGTGATAAGAGTTGTATGAGCCCCCAATAAAATGATTTATTTAAAAAGACATTTACAATACAAACATGCCTCTTTAAAAAATATAAACATACCTCTTTCATAAACTGTTCAAACTCCTCATCTAGCTCTTCTTTGGAATAGCGTGCCATAATCAGTACTGTCCACTTCTCAGAGTTAACATTCCAAAGAATTTACAGAAGGAAACACTATATAACAATAGAAATAGACATCATCTGAGGCAATTTAAATCACATCATGAAAACAAGTAGACTTAAACTCTATGCATTCCTCTTAAGACTTAGCTTATATCTACAATTATCAGTCAGTAAGCTCATAAAAGATGCAGGATTCCCTCAGCAAACGGATTTTGAAAAGGCAGCTTTCATAATGCTTTATGCTCAAGGCTCAGAATTACACTTCCAGTTTTAAATGTTCCACAGCATTTTCCAAATCTGTATTCGTATTAGAATATTCTTGTCTATGTGGGGTAGCAGGAGGGGGGGAGGGAAGGATGTAGCTTTAGGAGGTGGTTCTTTAACTTCCCTCACATAAACGAGGTACAAACATAGAATGATTACAAATTATTAAATAGCAATCCAACGGGCTTCTTTTTTTCTTTTCCCAAAGCACAGAATTGATGATTACTTCCTTACTATTCAGCTAGTTATCTTATCAACCTAGATTAAGGGTTTTACAAAACAGAATGTTTCAAATAAGAGGAAGTTTCCAAACATAGAGATGGTATCCATCTACTTAAAGTAGAATACACATCAGTACGGATTACATTTCTCGTGTAGGGTGAGGAAGCCAGAGCAAAGTATTCATCGAACACCAAAAATGAAATCCAGAGACTTGCAGTGCAAAGTCCCCCACCTTTTTAATGCACCCAACTTCAGATCTGCTCCTTTCAGGATTCTAACTCCTGGAGGTGCTCAAATCCCAGCTTTCTTTTGCAGAGGCTGGGAGTGGGGATGGAGGACCCCGATGACACCGTGCCTCACCTGCATAACGCCTTCTGACCAAATCTTGGCTCTGAGAGATTGGTCAGAGGAGGAGCCCAGCGAAAAGATCCCAAACTCGGCAGCGACCGGGCTGCAGAAAGCGCGGGCACCAAAGTTGGCGGGAAGACAAAGACTTATCTGTG
The DNA here is from genome assembly GCF_000313985.2 of Echinops telfairi. Lineage (NCBI taxonomy): Eukaryota > Metazoa > Chordata > Mammalia > Afrosoricida > Tenrecidae > Echinops > Echinops telfairi. The sequence goes on along the minus strand of NW_022107431.1, from coordinate 91,192,855 downwards.
AGGTCCAGGGCAGCCTGGCGAACTGACTGAGAAGCAGGATCTAGGACACAGGTGACAGGTAATCGTAATCCCAGTAGGAAGGAGCATCCACGTCTAATTTACCTTAGCCCTCTAGCCTTTTCCAGAAAGGCTGTGGGTTCCCAGCAGTTACCAGGGTAACAGACGTCAGCCGCTGAACGCCGAGTCACATGACCTGGCCGGGTCACGTGGCGCATGGACGACGGAGGGTCCGCCTTTACTCTCCTATAGGTCATTCCTACTCCGCGTGACAACCGGAACGTCTACGGCGCAGCCGGCCACCTGAAGGGTGGAAACCATCGCGGCGACGCCAGTCCACTCGACCAGAGTTTTCCTGCCCTTCTTCGGACGGTGGCTGACGGCAAACCTGGTGCGGAAGTGCTCGGCAGAGGCATGCTGGGGATTGTAGGCCCTGCCGGGGCTACTGGGAAGTGTAGTTTACTCCCCCTCTTGGTTTAGCGTGCTGTTCCTTCGCGTAGGATTTGCAGCGACCCTGTAAGCAACATTTCCCCATGATAGCGTTACTTAGGCGTTAATTTTTATAGGAACAAATCTTCGCATTCTTTTCTACCTAGGGGCCTCTGGTGGGCCCAACAGCTCCTTTCTGGATATTTGGAAAAAGCATGGATATTTTCCCACATTTAACTTGTCTTTTTCTCATCTTTCTCCACCCTTGTAGTTGGTGCTATCTGCTTGACAAGTTTTGAAGGAGTTTCATTTACTGGATTTTCTCTTGTAAAAGCAGACCCGTGGAACCTTTTGTCAGCCTAGAGCTATTCCACCATCTAGTGGACAAGAAATTGAAAACACGCACGCACCCCAACACGCACTCAAAGATAATGGTAATGGATTCCTTAATACTCACTCACTCACTCACTCACTCACTCACTCACTCACTCACTCACACATCATTTCCTAGTCCTTTCTTCCAAAAATGAACAAAGCAAAACTCGGGGTTTCACTGGAGACACACGACGGGAATTGTGCCCGCCTGACCCCACCACACCAAGGTGAGATGCCGGGGCGTGCATCAGAGCAGCAAGGGGAGCAGAGCAATGAAGTCCCCAGGGAACATCAAAAATAGACTGTGGGTCAGGGCATGCCACCCCATTAGACTCTACTGGAAAACATTCCTAAAGGACAACAAGTAGACCTTGAACTATTTATAGGCCTTTTTTTGTCCTTGGGTTTGTTGTTGTAGCAGCTATAGGTTTATTTTCTATTGTTGCTTTGTTGTGCTTGGTCTTCTGTTTGTTCATATTGTTGTCCCTGCGTGTCTATCTGGATGGGATACACAGGATTAACAAACCAGAATGGAAAACAATGGGACAACAGTTCTGGGGGGACATGGGACAGGGGAGGCGGTGGTGGGGTGGTGGTGGCGGGAAGGAAGTGGGTGTTAACAAACCCAGGGACAAGGGAGCAACAATTGACCAAAAATTGATGGCGAGGAGGGTATAAGAGGCCTGGTAAGGCTTGATTAAGGGCAATGTAACAGAGAGGAATTACTGAAATCCAAACGAAGGCTGAACATGATAGCGGGACAAAAGGAAAGTAAAAGGAAATAGAGGAAAGAACTAGGAGCTAAAGGGCATTTATAGAGAGCTAAATACAGGTATTTACATATGTAAATATATTTATATATGACAATGGGGTAGTAGATCTATGTATATATATTTATAGGTTTAGTATTAAGGAAGCAGATGGACATTAGGTCTCTTCTCAAATACTCCCTCAACACTTTGTTCTAATAATCTAGCACCCTAGATGCTCACCTTCCCAACACAATCGCTGAAGACAATGCAGGTGCATAAGCAAATGTGGTGAAGAAAGCTGATGGTGCCTGGCTATCAAAAGATATAGTGCCTGGGGTCCTAAAGGCTTGAAGATAAACAAGCAGCTATCTAGCTGAGAAGCAACAAAGCCCACATAGAAGAAGCACACCAGCCTGTGTGATCATGAGGTGTCGATAGGATCAGGTATCAGACATCAAAGACCCAGAGCAAAAATTCATAATGTGAATCAGCAGGTGGTGGCAGTTGCAGAGTGGAGGCCCAAAGCCAATCTGTAAACAATTAGACATCCCTTTGCAGAAGGGTCATGGGGAGAAGATGAGCCAGTCAGGGTGCAGTATAGCACCCATGAAACATACAGCTTTCCTCTGGTTCTTTAATGCTTACTCCCCACCACTGTCATGACCCTAATTTTACCTTACAAATCTGGCTAGACCAGAGCATGTACATGGTCAGAGATAAGAGCTGGAAACACAGGGAATATAGGACAGATAAACTCTTTGGGACCAATATTGACAGTAGCCATACCAGGAGGGGAAGGGGAAGGTGGGGGTAGGAAGGGGGAACTGATCACAATGACCTATCTATAACCCCCTCCCAGGGGAATGGACAACAGACAAGGTGGTAAAGGGAGATATTGGATAGTGCAACATGTGACAAAATAATAATAATTGATAAATTATCAAAGTTCATGAGGGAGGGAGGGAGGGAAAAATGAGCTGATACCAAGGGCTCAAGTAGAAAGAAAATGCTTTGAAAACGATGATGGCAACACATATACAAATGTGCTTGAGACCATCTATGTATGTATGTATATATGTATGTATGTATGTACGTATGTATTGTGATGAGTTGTCCAAATCCGTAATAAAATGATTTTTAAAAATTGGGGTTTCAGAGATAGCATTTAGAATGTTGTTGTTGTTAGGTGTCATTGAGTCACTTCCAACTCACACAGACCCTCAGCAAAACAGAAGGAAATATCTGGTTCGCCCCCATCTTCACAATTATTCCTATGCTTGCGCCCGTTGTCCAGACATTGTGTCACTCCATGTCCTTGAGAGCCATCCTCTTTTGTTGCCCTCCCCCTTCCTATTTATTTCGTCATGATGGCCCTCTGCAGGGAGCGGTTTATCCTGACATGCCCAAAGAATGAAGTCTGGTCAACCTGGCATCTCTTATCACAATCCATGCATGCATCCAGTGTGTCAAGCACATTTGCCCATATGCTGCCATCATCATTCTCAAAGCATTTTCTTCCCACTTGAGTCCCACTTGATATCAGCTCCCCATTATCCCCCTCCCTCTCTCACCCTTGCTCCCTCATGAACACTTGATAAGTTATAGAATATTATTTTTATAACTTACATCATCCTTTGTCACCCTTCACCCACTTTTCTGTTGTTCTTCCCCCTGGGAGGGGGTTATAGATTGATCCTTGTGATTGATTCTCCCTTTTTCCTCCCACCTTCCTCTTATCCTCCTGTTATCTCTACTCTCATTGTTGGCCCTGAGGGGTTTATCTATCCCGGATTCCCTGTGTTGGGGCTCTTATCTGTAGCAGTGTACATTCTCTGGTTTAATCCAATTTGTAAGATAGAATTGAGATCATGATAGTGGGGGGAAGGAAGCATTAAGGAACTAGAGCAGAGGTTCTCAACCTGTGGGTTGCAACCCCTTTGGGGGTCGAACAACCCTTTCACAGGGGTTGCCTAAGATCACCAGAAGACACATATTTAATTCCATATTGTTTTGTGATTAATCACTATGCTTTCATTATGTTTAGTTATGTTCAATTTATAACAATGGAAATACATCCTGCATATCAGATATTTACATTATGACTCATAACAGTAGCATAATTACAGTTATGAAGTAGCAATGAAAATAATTTTATGGTTGGGGGTCACCACAACATGAGGAACTGTATTAAAGGGTCACAGCACTAGGAACGTTGAGAACCATTGAACTAGAGGAAAGTTGTGTGTTTCATTGATGCTATACTGCAGCCTGACTGGCTCATCTCTTCCTTGTGACCCTTTGTGAGGGGATGTCCAATTGTCTGCAGATGGGCTTTGGGTCTCCACTCTAGGCCCCCTCCACCACCAATTAACATTGGGTATGATTTTGTTCTGGGTCTTAGATGCCTCATACTAAGGATCACTCTTGCTGTACTTCTTCCAAGACTGATTTGCTGGTCCTTTTGGCAGTCCATGGCACTTCCAGTCTTCTTCACCAGCACCATAATTCAACCCATTGCTTCTTCTTTGGTCTTCTTATTCAATGCCATGATTAATGATTCCCCTGGTTCTACTTCCATTTTCTAGACACAGAAAAATGTAACTCCCTTCTGCAGTGCTCACCGTTCATTTAAGAAGACTTAGTATTCTTTTCCTTTTTTCTATCATATTATGAATTGATGGTGGGTTGGGGTAGCATAAGGTGCAGGGAAGGGCCTATGGGGCTTTAATTTTGTTCAGCTTAGCAGTTTCTTATATAACTTGCGTATATTCCACCTGAATTTCAAGAACATCTCAAGAACAGATTTGATGCATTGACCATTAATGACAGAAGACCCAAGGAGCTGTAGGAGGACATCAAGAACACCATTCATGAAGAAAACAAAGGGTCATTAAAAAGATGGGAAAGACAGAAAAGATCAAAGTGAATGTCAGAAGAGACTCTGAAACTTGCTCTTAATCATAGAGTTGCTAAGGCAAATGGAAGAAATGACTATATCAAAAAGCTGGATAGAAAATTTCCAAGGGCAACTCAAGACAAAATAAAATATTATAATGATATCGCCAAAGACAAGAGATTTAGAAACAAGAAGGAAGAACACTCAGCATGTCTTAAACTGAAATAACTGGAAAAAAATTCAAGCTTCTAGTTGTGACATTGAAAGATTCTATGGGCAAAATATTGAATGATGCAGGAAGCTACCAAAGAAAATGGAAAGAATACACAGAATCACTGTACCAAAAAGAAATAGTCGGTGTTTTATCATTTCATGAGGTAGCATAGAAGCAAGAATGAATGGTACTGAAGAAAGAAGTTCAAATTACATTGAAACATTAGCCCAAACCAAAGCTCTAGGAATTAATAAAATATCAAATGAAATATTTCAACCAACTCATCTATGCCAGGAAATTTGGAAGACACTTGCTTAGCCATTGGGAGGAAGAGATCCATATTTGTATTCATTCCAAAGAAAGGTGGCCCAACAGAATGCACATATTATAGAACATTATCATTAATATCACATAAAAGTAAAATTTTGCTGAAGATCATCCAACAACAGTTGTAGAAGTATATTGATACGGGTTGCCCTGTTCAAGCTGGATTCAGAAGAGGATATGGAACAGGGGATATCATTGCTGATCTCAGGTGGATCTTGGCTGAAAGCAGAGAATATCAGAAAGATGTTTACTTATGTTTTATTGACTATGGCAAGGTATTCAACTGTATGAATCCTAACAAGCTATGAATGACCTTGAGAAGAGCAGGAATTGCAGAACATTTCATTGTGTACATGAATGGATCAAGAGGCATTGTAGAAACAGAATACTGCATGAGTTAAATCAGGAAAGGTGTGGGTCAGAATAGCTCACCATACTTAATCTGTATGCTGAGCAAATCATCAGAGAAGCTGGATTATATGGAGAAGAATGCAGCATCAGGATTGGCGGAAAGCTTATTAACAACCTGCGATGTGCAGAGGACACAACCTTGCTTGCTGAAAGTGAGGAGGACTTGAAGCAGTTACTGATGAAGATCAAGGATTACAGACTTCTGTATGACTTAAAACTCAATGTACAGAAAACAAAAGTCCTCACAACTGGACCTATAGATAAGTTATGATAAATGGGAAAAGATTGAGGTCAAGGATTTTACTTTGTTTGGATCCACAATCAATGCTCATGGAAGCAGAAGCTGAGAGATCAAAAGACATGTTGTATTGGGCAAATTGCTGCACAAAACATCTCTAGTGTGTTGAAAAGCAGGGGAGTTACTTTCAGGAGGAAGGTGTGCCTGACCCAAGCCATTTTCAAGTCCCTCATGTGCTTGTGAAAGTTGTACACTGAATAGGGAAAACCACAGAAGAATGGGTGCCTTTGAATTCTAGTTCTGGAGAAAATATTGAAAGCACCATGGACTTCCAAAAAGACAAGTCTCTCTTGGAAGCAATGTGGCCAGAGTGACCCGTAGAGGCCGGGATAGGGAGACTTCATCTTGCATGCTTTGGAAATGTTGTCAGAAAGGACCAGTCCCCGGAGAGAGACATCATGCTTGGTAGAGGGGCAGCGAAAAAGATACATGTACTCTAGGGGATGGGCTGACACAGTGGCTGCAGCAGTGGGCTCAAGCATAAGAACAATTGTGAGGACGGCCCAGGACCGGGCGGTGTTTCCTTCTGTGATGCCTCAGAGAGCTATGGGTTACAACTGGCTCGATGGCACTTAATAACAACAGCAGCAATTCTTTCAGAACTAAGATGAATAGCTGATTGTCCTCAATTTTAGGTTTTAGGCCTATGGTTATCAAACTGGGTGCCAAGGTGCCTCCAGTGCCGATAGGGAACTCACAGCAGCACCACTTGGTGTGTTAAATTTATAAAGAAAGCGCAGTGGCTTTCGACATACTTTGATATCCTGTGAATTATTAGCTTAAGGTATTTTACAATTGGTACAATATATCATATTAAGTTTCCTTTAATGGGATCCTGTCTCTGTGAAGATTGGTTGTTGGTAATGTCTGTGATACAAAGCTAGTATGAAAATAAGGGAGTAACGAGAGATGATCCGGTTCCTAATTGTCACGGTCTGTGCCATTTTTACCACATATAGACATCCTACTAGTGGCGAAGTGATGGAGAAAATTACCTTTTATTTCAATATTGTGCATAAATTTTGCTGGCCACTAAGCGGTAAGGACATAAATGCTTATTAAGGTGTTTGGACCTAACGACTTAGTCAATAGAACTGCCGTAAATTTTTTAGGTTTTGGAGATGCTGTGAAAAGCTTACTCAACATTACCTAATGCACCATGATCCAAGAAGTTTTGGCACTATATGACGGAGCTACATTTGTTTCTGTATTGCTGAATAATTGATGCTATTGTTGTATTCTTAAAAAAAGAAAAGACCCAAGTGATTCTTCATGAGAAAGATAAAGGGGATTTGTGGAATTATTTCTGTTGCTATTTGTCGTGTCAGTTTACACTTCCACCATCAGAGGTCATGAAAGGACAGGGTAGAACAGAAATTTTGAGCTGTATTGAGAATAAACTTGTTTGAAATTTGAATCGCTACTTATTCTTAGAAGGCTTTATGCTCTCACTTATATATGGGAAAAAATTTTAAGTTAGAATTATTGATGAATTGTAAGAAAATAAAAAACTGTTTGTACTTATAAATGAAGCCTTTTTAAGAATAGAATTACTAGTGAGCTGCAAGAACATCCAGCTAATCTTTGAATTTGGTGCTCTAAATTTTTATTGAAGAATAAAATTTAATATGGAGAGCATTGGCCACTCCTTGCCTTGCAAATATAAATATATTTAATTTTAGTTAGGTTTGTGGGTCTATTGATTAACAAAGAGTTGTGAAATTAAAACTTAGACTTTTATGGAATATAATGTATTTTTTTAGTGAACATCACATATACTTCATCACGTGTTTTAAAGTGTGTCTCATAGACTTTATATCTGAGAAACTGATGGTATAAAATGTTTCTAATGATCTTATCATAATAAAATTGCACTGAAAGATCTAATATTGATTTGTATTTCGGCTAAGTCACAGGTAGCAAGTGTTGATTTAAAATTTCTCTTGCATAAGTTAAAATAATATACATTTGGGTCAGAATATCACAAAATTTATCAGTCATCATTACTATTTTTTTTCAATAGGAAAAGAAAACATCTTTATAAGATGATTGATATAAGTTTTGCATGAGTTCTTTACATTTTCTAAACACATGTGGTAAATGAGTTGACATTGGTCTATCAAAATCTGCTCCACAAAACCTAAAGTGCCACGTCACCAGCCACTATGATCCTCCACTGCTCCTTCTCCACAACTCTGAGTTTGGCCAGACAAATTCTACCCAGTCACAGGAGCTACCGGTGGCCCGTGGACTGGGCCCGACTGAAGAAAATTCTATTTGACTTGCCTAAAGTTTACATCTCAAGAGCAGATTTTCCACACTGATCCACCACTTGTCTGTCAGATTGTCACACTGTGGTGGCTTGTAGTTTGCTGTGATGCTGGCAGCTAGGTCTCTCGTATTTCAAATGCCAGCAGGGTCGCCCAGTGTGGACAGATCTCAGCAGAGCTTCCAGATAAAGAAAACACAGCGAAGAAGGGATCGGCTGCCCACATGTGTTTATAAGCATGCACTGACCTTGGGTTATGGTGGGATGGAAAGGAAGCTCAGTGCCTGCCAGAACCTGGAGTTTGAGAAATCTTTGCTGGAAAGATTTTATTATTTAATTCAGTCTTCTTTCTTGATAATAACTTGTGAAAGGTGTTCTTGGGATAAAAAAAATTTTTGTTTTAGATGATTTCTCAGATTTAATCCATTAGTAAATCTGGAGTCAATGAATCTGGTTTTGAAAACGGTATTTAGACATTTAAACGAATATTCGGTGGGGGGGGATCATATCATCTTGAATGAGGGTAGCGCATGATGAGGACCCAGTGCCCATCTGTAGACAACTGGACATCCCTTGAAGAGGGGTAGTCGGCAGGAGATGAGTCACTCAGGGTTCAGTGTAGCAATAATGAAACTCACAATCTTCCTCTAGTTATTGAAACGCTTCCTCCCCCCAACTATTATGATCCCAATTCTACCTTGCAAACCTGGTTAGACCAGAGGATGCACAGTGGTACAGATGGGACTGGAAGCACAGGGAATCTAGGACAGATGAACCCCTTGGGACCAGCGGTGAGAGTGGCGATACCAGGAGGGAAGTGGGGGAAGAAAAGGGGAATGGATAACAAGGATCTACATATAACCTCCTCTCTGGGGGATGGGCAACAGAAGGGTGGGTGAAGGGAGACGCCGGACAGTGTAAGATAAGAAAATAATAATTTATAAATTATTAAGGGTGAGGGGAAAAAGAAAAATGAGGAGCTGATTCCAGGAACCCAAGCGGAAAGCGAATTTTGAGAATGATGAGGGCAACAAATGTATAAGTGTGCTTTACACAATTGTCGTATGTATGGATTGTGATAAGCGTTGTATGAGCCCCAATAAAATGATTAAAAAATATTCAACTACCTATACAAATACTGATGTGTCCTGTTAGTTGAGAAATATCTTATTAATTTTTGTTTGGTTTTTGTTATGGAATCCATTTTAAAAAGGAAAATGTAAAATCATATTTGACATGAAATAAAAGAAGACGTTGTTTTTCTCATTCAGTCCTTTTTGAAGAAGCCATTTCATTTTCTAGTCACCTTATAAATCTCACTGATGAAAAACAAGGTTTCTTTGAAAGAAAAAGAAAACATAAAGAGACTGTTTCTACAATTCTAGCAAACCTTTCACCAATACTTCTAACAAGTTCCAAAATGAATTTTATCTCCATCCTTCACTCTGTTTTCCCACTGCAGAAGGTTTTAATGAGGAACAACCTGGTTCTGAGGATGAACGTAGAAGGGAGAAAAATCTTGAATAATCTACCACCTGCATTAATCTACATCCAATAACCCAGAATACTGAGAGCAGGTTTTAAAACACCACTGCCTTATTAAAGAAATCCATTGAACTTGGGAAAACTGCATAAACAGCAAATGAGAAGTCTAATACAGATTCATTCTACACGCACATGCTAGCCTTCACCGACCTTCTGACTCTTTGAGTTTAGAAATGATTGTTCTTTTTTGGCTTACATCTCTAGTACAAACTTTATCATACTATTTTATTTATTAGTAAATGCCAGCTCTTTCTCTTTTTCATTTTTCCTGTCTGATGATAAATATTTTGAGGATAGGTATTATACTAGGATTATTAGTTTTTGACTTATGTTAATGATTGCTTAAACAATTAGTATGTATCATGCTTGGTAAAGGGGAGGGGCAGCCACGGAGGGGAAGATGATCCAATGGCTATGGATTGACTCAGTGGCTACATGAATGGGCTCGGGCATAGGGACAATTGTAAGGGTGGCACATGACTGTGCAGTGTCTTGTTCTGTTGTGCATAGGGTTGTTAGGGGTCAGAGCCAACGCCATAGCACCTAAGACCAACCAATAATTGTGTGAAGGAGGTATTTAAAAGATGGCTGTTGCAACTATTGGTGCTATGAATGTTGGTCTCATTTTATTGTCTATTGGTTTAAGTTATAACTTAAAATTTTAAAAATGTATATTAATACACCCTAAATAGTTGACACATGTATGGCATAATGCCTCTTCACCTAGTACACCTCTGTCTATTAGGTAAAGTGATTGTTTTTTGATCAGAGCATTGGAAAGTGCATTATTTTCACACCCCAAACCAAACCCACTGCCATCAATTCTGGCTACAGCAATCTCTCGTGTCATACTGGGCTACACATTGGGTTGCTTAACCACAAGGGTAGCACTTCAAACCCCCCAGCTGCTCCCCAGGAGAAAGATGAGACTCTCTGTTCCCGTAAAGATTTGGAGTCTTGGCCATCCACAAGGGGCTCCTAGTCTCTTGTATAGGGTCTTCATGACAATATTTTTAGGCAGAAGTAAACCAGGAAAGATAGAACAGAAATGTAAGACTTCTTCCTTATGCTCTCTAGCTAGAGATCACAAATAATAGTGATTGAGGATGACTATATCTATGGATCTTCATGATGAAATATATTGTTGTAATGTACGTGAGGCGCCTGAGAGAGTCTTGTTATTTTCTACCACATTTCTCTTATTATCTGAATAACTTTATTCATTAATTTAACTTCCTTTTTCATAACAATAAATACATTTAGGCTATTCATCTAAAGGTATTTTGGGACATATAAGTAAAGATGCAAGAGTTATATTTCCTTCTCCCTTTCTCCTCCTAGAAATAGAGGTGTGAATGCTTTATTTTTCTTTAAAAAGATAATATAATCCATAAGTATATTTTTAGGTTGTCTCTACATTCTCATAATTCTTTTAAGGTATACATTTGATTTAATTTTAGTACAACATATGAGTTTCAAACTTAAAAATACAAGGAGGCATTAAAATGTTCATAGAAACATTTCACTGTACTTTAATTTCATTTAATTTTTATTTATTTATTTTAAAAAATTTCATTTTACATGAACTTTTGAAAGCCTCATATTATCTAACAAAGATACCAAAAGAAATAAGGAATAAATAAAATCATATATTGTCACCACTACGTTAACCTTGGGTTTTAAAGCACACGTGTTTGTGCAAATCTCAGAAGTCACAGGGAGAAGCGTCTTCCGGCAAGGCCAGCATAAATTCCTCTGTGGAAGTGGACACTTTACAGAGCTTTGAAATGACAAGAATGAATATATCTTGTTGTAACTGCAGATTTAGTGGGTTTGTTTTAATATCATGAAGACAGAAGACAAGAACACAGACGTCTAGAGTCATGGGCAATTAGTCCAGACAATTTGAGAACTCCTAGGCTTCTCTGCAGTGGCCACAGTCTGTCGAGGCACATGGTTAGGGAGATAATGTCGGCAAGGGCTAGCTGGAAATAGAATTAGCAACCAGCTAGGGATAGGCTACCAAGAGCTTGTGTTATGCAGAAGAAAAGAACTTGCTCACTAAAAGTGAAGAGGGCTTGAAGACTTTACTGATGAAGATTCAAGACTACCACCTTCAGTAGGAATTACACCTCAATGTAAAGAAAACAAAAACCGAGACGAATTAGACCAGGAAGAAACAATATGGCTGCCGGATAGCAAGCATGGAAAGATCTTTTCAGCCACTTCCAGAGCAAGTCTAGTCGGATATGCAGCATTC
>NW_022107431.1:91175920-91179562 GCF_000313985.2 Echinops telfairi | reverse complement strand
CATATGTACATGCCTTTATTTAGACCTCTATAAATGTTGTAGCCTACTGTCTGTTCCCAGAAAGAAAGCAACCCAGACCGCCGGCAAGTTCAAAAGAAAAAGTTTTTATTACCTGCGCAGGGACTGTCAGCCCTCTTGAGAGGAGACTGAGCAGTGGCCTGTCTAATTTTCCAAAGGTTTTTATACTTTTGCCATGTGCAGGTATGCAAGCAAGCAGAGCACAGAAGCAGGATATTGTGGCTAGCCATTCCTAGTGAAACAATGACTACTCTTAGTTGAACAATAACTGCTTTAGTTGTTCTTCCAAGCCTTTTGAACATACATTTCCTTCGGTACAGTCTGTTGCGCTTGTCAGCACAGCCTGCCTCCCTAATATCAGCTAGTTCATTTATAGTTCATAGCTAGTTCATTTATAGTTCATAATGGCTTCTGTCAGCTCAAAATGGCTTCACTTTTGTCAAGGCGGTTTAAACTTTTCTTAGAGCTACTACATAAATGCCCTTTGCCTCCTAGCTCTTTCCTCTATTTCCTTTGACTTTCCTCTTGTCCCACTATCATGCTCGGTCTTCATTTGGGTTTCAGTAATTCTTCTTGGTTACATTACCCTTGATCATGCCCTACCAGGCCTCCTATGTTTTCTACTTCATATTATTATTTTTTTATGTACTTTTGTTCTATACAACAATCAAAATTTCAGATTCTCTCCCACTTCCTCTTCCAGAGCCTTTTTCTTGTCAAGCCCCAGCAACCTGAGAACACCTATCCACCTTAGGCAAAAAGAGGCAGTCCTTTAGTATCTGGCTCACCCATCCCAACAAGGGCTTTGGATTGTCCACACCCACCTCCTCACACACACACTTTCTGAGTGTACTGACTTACCCACACTCACATTGCTATACAACACAAATTAGCATCCGTATCCAGATCACACCTATTTTGTCTTTCGACTCCCTGCAGTTCCACCCGTTATCTATTTCTGCTCTCTTTTCCCTCGTGCAGTATATTTCAGTGGAACTTATTAATTCTGACTATTGTTCTTAAATTTTTCCCATCTGTGTTAGGCAGGGTTCTGTAGAGAAACAAAACCAGGACACTTATGATTGTATATACATAAAAGGATAGGTGTATACAGCAAGAAGGAATATAACAGCCAATTAGTCCACACAGCAGTACGAAGGCTCAGTTCAACTCACTTTTGTGGAACAGTTAATACTGAAAATCCTTCAACTCAAGGAGGGGGTCCAAGGTCAAGGAAGCAGCCAGTGGAGTCTTCCCTCAGGCAAAACAGGCAGAGTCTCCCCACTGGCAGCAAACAGCAGGCTGAGTCAGCAACAGTCAATAGCATGGGAGCATAGTGAAGTAGGCTTGGATGAGTTATCGAACTCATGAGATATTGAGCTCAAGTAATGCAAGGCAACATGATCTACTGACGTGATGTAACCACCAGCAGTGTGGCTAAGAGGTCTCGAAGGAGCCTCAAGGTCTATCGACATGATCCACCCATTGGCTTGGCCCACATGTAGTACAGCACACAGGTTAAGACAGAGAACTAGCTTTGAGCAGCACACTGGTCCAGTCATCAGAGAACAAGAGAGACAGGGGCATGTCTTACAGAACCATTTATCTTTTTGCCCTCTAATCAAATTACAACCTGATTAATCTCCACCCACATGTTCCTATTGGCCAGGTTGGAACAATAAACCTAACTATCACAACACTAATTTTACAAAAATGTCAGGCCTCTCCAGATAGCTACTTAGATTTACTATCATTAATTTATTTTATTCTCACACTTCTTCCACCTGCCCTTCCCATCTGCCATGGCCCACCAATTACCCATCTTTCTCCCCTTTTCTCTATTTCAATACCGAACACTTTCCAGCTCCTAATAGGTTCCTTACATGTCACTAAACAGAGCCACATACCTCAACATGACCAGAAGCTCACACACGACTAAGATCTGTACAAGAGCTGGGGAAAACCAGTCAACCATGGTAAACCTAAAAAAAAAAAAAAATCAAGAAAAACAACTGAAAGTGACCAAAACCCAACAGAGTACCATGAAATTACCAGATACAAAATTTGCAAGAATATCTAGGTCCTATCAAGAGATATGGGAAAAACTCAAAAGAACAATAGAAAATTAAAAAACTAAAATACTTAAACCAAAAAGAATTCCAAAAGACCTTCAATGAGATAATAGAATTAAACAACATAGTAAATGACTGGAGGAATAAAATGGAAAAAGAGGATCATTGAATCAGTGAAGCCAAAAACAATCACTCTGACTAAAACCAATGAAGAGGTGAAGAAACAAACAACAAAATCGACCAAGCCAAGGCAACCATGAAAAGGCAGGAGTAGCAATATTAATCTCTGATAAAATAGATTTCAAGGTGAATAATATATGGAGAGACAAGAATAGACACTACATAATGATGAAAGGAAGAATATACCAAGAACATATAACCTTAATAAACACATATGTACCCAATGAAAGATCCTCAAACTACATCAATCAAATGTTTGCAGAGTTGAATACAAAAATAAACAGCTCAAGAATTATTGTAGGAGATTTCAATATACCACTCTCAAGGAAAGACAGATCATTAGGAAAGAAAGTCAATAAAGATCTAAAAAACACAAACAGTTCTACCTCTTAGGCATATACAGAGCACTCCATTCAACAACATAATATGCATTCTTCCTTAGTCCACATGGTACATATTCTAAAATAGATCATGTGTTAGGTCACAAGTCAAACCTCGACAAATTAAAAACAAAAATTGTGGTCCTACAATTTCAGATCATAATGTTATAAAATTGGAAATCAGCAGTAGGAAGAATAGGAACAGAAGGACAAATGTATGGTGACTGAACAACATAGTCTTTAAAAATTACTGGGAAATAGACCAAATAAGGCATGAAATTAAGAAATTCCTTAAAAATATATAATGATAGCACATCATACTAGGCCTTTTGGGACACAGCAAAAGCACTTATCAGAGAGCAATTTATAGCAATCAATGCACACATGAAAAACATGGAGACATCCAAAATCAACACCTTAACACAACATCAACAACTATAACAAGGACAACAACATAAACTCTCCAACAACAGAAGAAAACAACTCCAAACAGAAATAAATGCACTGAAAAACAGAAAAATAATGGGAAAAATCAACAAGAAGTTGGGTTTTTGAAAGGATTAACAAAATTGACAAACTTCTGGAAAACAACAAAAGAAAAGAAAGAGAAGAGGTAAATATTTAAAATTAGAGATAAAATTAGTGACATCGGAAAAGATCCAAATGAAATAAAAGGAATAATAACACAGTTCTATGAAAGACTATACTCCAACAAATTTGATAATCTAGAAGAAATAGACAAATACCTTGAAATACATCAGCTACCCAAACTAACTCAAACAGATGTAGAAAACTTGAACAGACCCATAACAAAAGAAGAAATAGAGAAGACCATCAAGAAACTTCCAAGATGCCCAGGGAATGATGAGGGTGGACAATGGGGACAGGGCGTGATGCCCCAACAGACTGGACTGGAAAACACTCTTAAAGGCCAGCGATCCTTGAATTAACTACAAGCTTTTCTTTCTTGGTATATTTTAATTTGTTCTTTG
>NW_022107431.1:91162924-91174210 GCF_000313985.2 Echinops telfairi | reverse complement strand
TGTGTATGGATTGTGATAAGAGTTGTATGAGCCCCTAATAAAATGAATTTTTTAAAAAAGAAAGAAATTTCCAACCAAGAAAAGTTCAGGATCAGATGGCTTCACAGAGGAATGCTACCAAGTATTCAGAAGAGCTGTCACCAATTCAACACAGACTATTCCAAAATATAGAAAGGGATAGAAAATTCCCAAACTCATGCAATGAAGCCTGCACAACCCTGACACCAAATAAGGCAAATGTCCCACAAAGACAGAAAGCTATAGATCATGTCCCTTATGAGCATAGAGATGCACAAATTCTCAATAAAATCTTGGCCAATAGAATCCAACAACATGGGGGGAAAAATCAACATCATGACCAAGCATGATTCATACCAAGGAGGAAAGGATTGTTCAACACTCAAAAAAATTAATGTAATCCACCACATAAACAAGACAAAAATAAGAACCACATGATCATAACAATTGATGCAGAAAAAGCATTGGAAAATATCCAACACCCATTTCTAATAAAACACTCAATAACATAGTTATAGAAGGGAAATTACTCAGCATAATCAAGGCCATATATAAAAAACCAATGACAAATATCACACTCATTGGGGAAAAACTGAAAACATTTCTGCTGACAAGAGGAACTAGACAGCGGTGCTTCTTAACACCACTCCCACTCAACATTGTGCTGCAAGTCTTAGCCAGAAACATTAGAAAACAAAAGGAATCGAGGGAATACAATTGACCAAAGAAGAAGTGAACCTCTCTCTAGTTGCAGATTATATGATTTTATAGAGAGAGAACCTCAAGGACACCCCCCCCACACACACACACACAGTTGGAAACAATCGAGGGGTTTGGATACAAAACTAACAAGCAGAAATGAATCGGATTCCTATATACCAGTGATGAGAGCTCCAAAAATGACATCAAGAAAATAATACCATTTAAAATAGCCACACAAAAGATGAAATCCCTAGGAATAAACCTCACCAAAGAAACAAAAGTCCTGTACAAAGAGAACTACAGAGTGTTATTGTAGGAGATGAAAAGAGACCTACACTAACGGAAGTATATGCTGTGCTCAAGGATAGGAAGACTTAGTACATGAAAATGTCAATACTACCTAAAGCAATCCATAAATACAATGCAATTCTGATCCAAATCCTAACATCATTCTTAAAAGAGATGGAAAAACTAATTACCAAATTCATATGGACAGGGAAGAGATCAAGGGTACGCAAAGAGCTTCTTAAGAAGAACAATGTAGGAGGTCTTGTACTACCTGACCTCAAAACCCATCACACAGCCACAGTATTCAAAACATCTTGGTTCTGACATAATAATAGATATATAGACCAATGGAACAGGATAGGAAACCCAGAAATAAAAGCATCTAACTACAGACAACTTAGTTTTGACAAATTCCATTCCTTGAGGATGCCCAATGAATGGTTGCCAGGAACTACTATATACTTACTATCTTAATGCCCTCCTTGCTTCATTAGGACAAATATTAACCTGGTAGGCATGATTTTGCTGCTGTGATTGAATATGATTGGAAAATTTTCTCTATCATCAAGTGGTTGTTGGTGTAAATAGTGTCCAAACACTTAAGAGTTTAATGTGTACAAGTAGAAAAATTATGGATTGCAGTTCTTAGCTGACCTATGCATTGGGCTGCTAATTATAAGGTCTGCATTTGAAACTACCAGCTCTGCAGTGGAAGGAAGACGCCTTTTACTCCTGTGAAGATTTTCAGACTTGCAGATTCATGGGGGCGGTTCGATTTTATTCTCACACTGCTCTATAGGGTAGCTACAGGGCACCCTGCTCTATAGGGTAGCTACAGGGTACCCTGCTCGTTGGGTAGCTGTGAGTCAGAATTGACTTGATAGCAGTGTAAGTAATGCTCCAGAGGTTTGATTGATAACATTCCCTAACATAAAATGATAATTATGTCTCTAAGGTAAACCAGAGCCATATAAGCTGTAGACGCATGGATTTGGGCTTGCACTTAATTCTAGCCTTAATCGAAGAACAATGAGTTTTTATGATATGGCCTCGCTTGATGTTCACCTTCATGAAAATATCACTGAAGATATGGGTGTTATAGCAAAGTGTGGTGAAGAACCTAGATGGTGCCCATCAGAAAGAATAGCATCTGGGTCTTGTTCGTTTTCAAATAAGCAGCCATCTAAGTGAGATGTCAACTAAGTCTATATGGAAGAAGCATACCAGCCTGTGATTCAAGGATTGTAAATAATACAATCCAAATCTAAAGGAAGGGCTGGTGTTAGAGTTTAAATAGTGAACACCTGTTTTTCAGAAGGTAAAGAGGGGAAGAGAGTGGAAGCCCAAAATCCATTTGCAGGGTGTACACATGGATTAAGTCTCTGATGAATCTCTTCTGATCATAGTTGAGGGATGTGAATGGCTTTGTTATCACACAGAGAGCATTGAAAAGTTGATTATGGAAGATGTAGTTCAGTTAAAATGTAATATCTTATCATTTAATCTCCCTTTTGACCCATTTTATAGCTGTTTCAGTTTTTCTTTTAATCATTTTATTGGGGTCTCATACAACTCATCACAATCAATCCATCCATCCATCCATTGTCTTATGCACATTTGTACATATGTTGCCATCATTAATTTGAAAGCATTTTCTTTTTACTTGAGTCCTTGGTATCAGCTCCTCATTTTTACCCCTCCTTCCCCCTCCCTCCTTCCCTTATGAACCCTTGATAATTTATAAATTATTATTAGTTTGTCACATATTGCACTGTCTGATGTCTCCCTTTACCCCCTTGTCTATTGTCCATCCCCCTGGGAGGGGGTTACAGTAGGTTATTGTGATCGGTGCCCCCTTTCTCTCCCCACCTTCCCCTTCCCCTCTTGGTATGGCTACTCTCAATATTGGTCCTGAGGAATTTATCAGGCCTATATTCCCTGTGTTTCAAGCTCTTATCTGTACCCATGTACATGCTCTGGTCTAGCCAGGTTTGTGAGGTAGAATTAGGGTCATGATCGTGGTGGGGAGGAAGCATTAAAGAACCAGAGGAAAGCTGTATGTTTCATTGGTCCTATATTGAACCCTGACTGGCCCATTTTCTCCCCATGACCCTCTCTAAAGAGATGTCCAATTGTTTACAGATTGTCTTTGGACTTCCACTCCGCACTCCCCCCACCCATTCACATTATGATTTTTTGCTCTGGGTCTTTGATGCCTGAAACCTGATCCCATCGACACCTCATGATCTCACAGGGTGGTGTGCTTTTTCCTTGTGGGCTTTGTTGCTTCTCAGCTAGATAGCTGCTTGTTTATCTTCAAGCCTTTAAGACCCTATATCTTTTGATAGTCAGGCACCATCAGCTTTCTTCACCACATTTGCTTATGCACCGGCTTTGTCTTCAGTGATCGTTTCGGGGTGGTGGGCATCTCAGAGTGCTGGATTATCATAACAAAATGTTCTTGTGTTGAGGGAGTACTTGAATAGAAGCCCAATATTTTTCAAATATCAAATTTAGAATTATAATTTGATTATTTTAAATCTAAAACCAAATGCATCGAGCTGAGGCTGACTCGTAGCAGCCCTATCTGACGGTAGAACAGCTCCTGAGGGTTTTCATAGTTCTCTTTAGAAACGCAATCCTGCACACCTTTCTCCCTGAGCTACTGGTGTGCTCAAGCTGCAGACTTCTCAGGCAGCAGCCAGTGCTTACCACGGAGCCACCAGGGAGCCTCCATTAAAACACAGATAGGAAGACATAATTTCATGAAAAATGCATGGCACATGCTTCAAGATCATCTAAGTGGTGACGTTTCAGTTGAGTCTTCTTATTTGTTCTTTAATTTAAAAAGCATTTTTTCTGATTATTTGCCTTGAACAATGTCTGTTTTGAAGTTTGATAAAAAAAAATAAACAGGAAAGCATGAAGACTATTCTGAAAAATACTGATATATGTCACCCTTGCTTATAATTTTCTCTTTTAATTTGAGATACTTTTGAAGAAACAAATTAATAGAGATAAAGTTTTCTGTGTTTAATTCTACATTAAAATGATCTCATGCCCAGAAAATAAATATAACATCATAATATTACATTATATGAATTATATAAATTTAATATTTAATATTCTGAGCTATTATTAATATGTATTTTTTGTCATCAGATATTTATACCTACTCATGAATAATGTTTAATGTGAGAGTTTCATGTTTTCAAAAAATTCACAGTTCACAGAGCAAGTGATAAAATCTTAAAGATATTTATAATTGAAGTGAAAATACAAGTTATTACATGCTTGTAATAAAATTTTATGTTGTGAAAAGGATCCTAAATAACAATATGCTAATTATCAAGTAAGTAAATTTTAAAATAGCCATTATGGTGATGCTAGTTATGAGAACTAAAACAAAAAGTTACCCTTTTCATATTTGTTTCTTTAAGTTACAGATAAGTTGCTGTTACTAGATGTCATGAGTTGGGTCCAGCTCAGCGATTCTGTGCACAACAGAATGAAATACTGCCCAGTGGTACGCTAGCCTCACAATTCAGGCTTCTGTTTGAGCCCATTGTTGCAGCCACTGTGGCAATCCCTCTTGTTGAGGATCTTCTTCACAGAAGTAATACACTTTAATTGTCTCATAACAATGCTATTAACACCTGCAATGGGATAGATACTTTGAAATAACTGAAACAAGGTTATATGGAATTGTAGCGTTCTTAAAGCAGCTTGAAAACAATCCAAAAATGTTCTGAGATTTCCTAGATAGCAAAGTTTCCAATGCACATTAATTAAAACTATAATCCATGTAACAAAAAAAAATATGTGTAAGTGGGTGTCAAAACAATACATCCGTGATGTTTTACAATGATAGAATAATTACATTTTCCCATACATTTTTTAATTCCTCATGCAATTTTTACATATCAACTGTTATATCATTTCTCTTTCCTAGCTATTTCAAGTTTGGTAGCATATTGGTTTTAGTAATTACCGTGTGTTTTTGGCCACTATCTCTCACATACCTGAGGAACAATAGTTCTTTGTGCCTCCAAGAAGTATCCAGCTGACTATTGACAATTATCCTTTTTGAAGAATCATATGGGATTTATGCCAGAATCTAAGTTAGTTCTCGAGTAAACAAACAGTATTCACATTGCTTCTGTTACCTCTCAGTTACTATTAATAACAGAAATAATGTTACCTTCTAACATATTATTGATCCCAAACTCCTGCACTTGGTACTTAATTCATTGTCTTTAGTTCTTAAGGAACTAAGTCTATTACAAAGGGAAAATAATTTTATTGTTATATTATTATATGACGATAAATGACTATATTGTTTTAAAGAACATAAATAATTTTATCTCATTTACAATTTGTGAGACTAGTTTGAGACAATGGACCCTTTACTGTCTTTGTTGCACCAGGAGTAACATATAATCTTTCATGTGTATGTTAGTATGATCTGGTAAGGTTTAAGTATGTTTGAGATGATTTTAATCTTCATTTGTGGTACAATGTGAGATAGTTAGTTTATTGTGCCAGCCTGGCCGATAAACACAAGTGGGATTAATTGAAGGGCGGAGAGATAAATGTCTCGGTGAGCCTCACCTTTCTTGTCTCTAACTCTTTGATCATCAGACCAGTGTGCAGCTGCCTTGTTTGTTCTGTGCCTCAATTTACAGGCTACACTACCTGTGGGATGCCTAGCCTGTGAACTGTGATGCTGTAAGTTGAGGCCCCTTTAAGACCACATGATTGAAATTTACATCTCTGGGTCTGAGGACTGACAGTTGGTGACCTGGCTGACAGTTGGTGACCTGCTGCCTGTGCTGGGATAGCCTAGCTCTCCCTCTACAGAGGACTACCGGAGGACCCTCAAGACTTGAAGGATTGCTAGTGTCTCACAAACAAGTCACAAACAAAAGAAGCATCAGCTCTGCCTGGAGGCATGAGCAAGCACTTCACAGGAGAGGTGACACTGGGCTAGGATATATGGGTGCTCTTTAAAAAAATCAAACCCAAATAAAAAACAGTTTGATTGTGCATAATGCACATGCCATACAATTCAATAGTTCAATCATATCAAGAAGAGGATCTACATATAACCTCCTCCCTGGGGGACAGACAACAGAAAAGTGGGTGAAGGGAGACATTGGACAGTGTAAGATATGGCAAAATAATGATAATTTATAAATTATCAAGGATTTGTGAGGGATAGGGAGCAGGGAGGGAGGGGGAAAATTAGGAGCTGATACCAAGGGCTCAAGTCGAAAGCAAATGTTTTGAGAATGATGATGGCAACAAATGTGCAAATGTGCTTGACACAACGGATGTATGTATGGATTGTGATAAGAATTGTATGAGCCCCCAATAAAATGATCTAAAAACAAAAGAAGAGTTCTACAATCATTACCACTATTAATTTTAGAACATTTTCTTCTTTCTTGTAGTCATTGTTATAAGCTCCCCATTTGCCCCCTGCCATACCCCCAAGAAACCATTAATCTAGTTACTGTCTCTACAAATTCACTAATCCTGGATTTCATATACTGAAAAACATAGAAACAAAAAAGCTAACAACAATGACAACACGGAATAGAGAAAATCCTCAGTAGGAAACAAGCCTGTAAAGAGCAGCACATTTAAGAAGGAAAAAAAAGAAAGCGTTTCTCGTAGGGACAGTTACAAGGCACCAGGAGCTGACAGTGTTGATGTTTTTGCTGTTCAGCATTTGCTTCCACTCTTCTGGGGCAGACCTCTCCCTATGAAGCTGAAAGGCCTACATCTTGATTTTGTCATACCTACCACCTCCTCATTCCTTGGCAAGGAATGGGCATCTAGCTTATGCTTACTTGGTCAATTGGATGGAGCTAAGGAAGCAGAAATGTGCACTGAGTCGAGAATCCTTCTGCTGGAGCAGTGGCATTGGGGCTTCAGTTTCCATTGACCAGTACCACACCCACCATTTAGAGACCGTGGCCAGAGAATGGCAATGGTGGTGCAAATGGCAGGACCACTGTTCAGTGGTGGCTCAGTGACAGTTTCAGTCAGTTAGTTTCTGAAGTCTGCTCTTGGCCATGCTTTTTTGAGCCAGCCTCCCTTTGTCCTGCCAGTTCTAAGCCTGGCTCTCAGATCTTGTGAAGATTTCTGTGAGCTATACATACTGTCATAAATTCCTTTCCTGCTTCTTTAAAGTATGCTCCTTGCATCTAATGACCCTCTCTTAGTCCAACAGTGTTCATGGTTGAGTTGGAAAGATTATGGTTGAGTGTAAATAGTGGAATATGTCAGGATACTTTAAAGACTCCTTTCCTGCCTCCAAATTGAAAGTTTTAAAGTAGGGGAAGAATCTGACCATATTCACGTAAAAAAAGATAATTCTGTTGTCTACATTGAGATTGGTAAAGAGCATGAAAGGATAAAGAGGAAGAAAAGTTAAGATATAAGACTAGTATTGATAATGAGGGTTTTAATAAATGGGTACAATGAGAGCAAGTGAGCATGAGAAAGCACACATGCACGAGAGAGAACTTAAGAGATTACTTGATAACAAAATGTATTGTACTTGGTAAGGATAGGATGAGGTAGAGAGAGATGCTGATGACTTTGAGGTGTCTAACTTCAATGGATGAGTGGATGTGTGTATGGATGATGAAACTGTTGCCCAATTATAAGTCCATGTCTCCAAAAATTCTTTATGATATAAAGCTATCCAGTAGGCAGGTGGCTATGCATAACTGAATTTGAGCAAAGAAGTAGGGAATAGAATGATAGAAATGACTTTTTGTGTGGTTCAACTGATAAAAATACCTTTGAGAGTTAAGGTGGAGATGAAAAAGGTAAAACCCAAAGGAATTTTAACATCAACAAACCATAGCCTCCTAGAAGCAAATATCCTGGGATTCCTTTCCTGTACACACACCCAGGTCTGTCAATTAATATCTCCATATACCCTCTAGATCTACTGCGACTGAGTTGGAATAATGACCCTATAAAGGACAGAGTCGACCTTTCCCTTGACGATATGGATTCATGCAGTGGCTGCAACAATGGTTTTAAACATAACAACAACTGTGGTGATGTCGCAGTGTTAAGTTTTGTTGTACATAGGGTTGCTATGTGTTGAAGCTGACTCAATGACACCTAACAACAACAACAACATCAACATCAACATACTGCCTCTGCCCTGTCCCTCCTTGGCTGCTTTGTATTCCATTTGCCTTTGGTAGCTGTGTTCAAAGCCATATGAAGCAGCTAGTCAGCTGCTGGTCCCCATCATGGAAACACAAATGCTTATGTCAAGGAACTATTTCAGGATTTCCTCATCAATCTCTGTCCTGCTGTGCCACGATGGTACTAGGTGCCCAACAAAGGTGGGCATATGCTTCTTTCTGAAGCAACAACATGGTGTTCTCCACAGCCCAAAGCACATTTAAACATTTCCATCTGCCCATGTCCATTGTTGCTTTATTTAATTAAACCCATTCTACTATTCTAGATAGGAATAAACACAATGCCAGCTATTCCACTCATAGTTCTTTCGCTGTCCCTCACCTAATGGAAAACAAACAAATGGAATCAATATTGTTTGCATGTGTATGTGTGTGTGTGAGGATGGAGAGAATCTCAATTATTAGTATCCAGTCAAAAATGTCCTGCTACACATGGAACAAAGATTGAAAACCACTAGATTCTTGTGGAAAGAAGAATAGTTTTGTCACTAAAATAAAGTAAAAATAGTCTTTATTTTGTTTGCAGATTTATGGCATGGGCATTATGCTACTTAATCTTCTTGAGCTTTAATTTCTTTAACAGTAAGATAGTAAGAATAATATTTTTGATCTTTCAGGATTGTTAAGATAAAAAATAGTATTGTGGCATATTTTATGCTAATAGACACTTGCCAAATAAATTAAGAAAATAGGTCTAATCTAATCTCCTAGATATTTAAATAGGTATGTGTGTTAGGTAGGCTTATTGCACCAACCTGGACAAGGGATCAGGTATCAGGCATCAAAGGACAAATAGTCATATCATTATAAATGAGGGTGAGTGCAGAGGGGAGATCCAGAGCCCATCTGTAGGCAACTGGACTTCCCTTGACTGAAGGGTTGTGGGGAGGAGATGAGCCAGTCAGCGTGCAGGGTAGCAACAATGAAACATACAACTTTCCTCTAGTCCTTTAATACTTCCTCCCCCCACTATTATGATCCCAATTCTACCCTACAAATCTGGCTTGACCAGAGGATCTACTCTGGTACAGATAGCAACTGGAAACACAGGGAATCCAGGACAGATGACCCCTTATGGACCAGTGGTGAGAGTGGTGATATGTGGAGGGTGGAGGGAAGGTGGAGTAGAAAGGGGGAACCAATTACAAGAATCTACACATAGCCTCCTCCCTGGGGGATGGACAACAGAAGAGTGGGTGAATGGGAGATGTTGGACACTGTAAGATATGACAAAATAATAATAATTTATGAATTATGGAGGGTTCATGAGGGAAGGGGGAGCGAGGAGGGAGGGGAAAATGAGGAGCTCATATTAGGGGCTCAAGTGGAAAGCAAATGTTCTGAGAATGATGAGGGCAACAAATGTACAGATGTGCTTGACACAATGGATGTATGTATGGATTGTGATAAGAATTGTACAAGCCCCCAATAAAATGATTTAAAAAAAGAGAATATGTGGGATTTATAAGGTCGCAGTTTGATTGGAGGGTAATGCGATAAATGGCTCGGCAAGCCCCACCTCTCTCTCTCTTGCTATCTGGTAATCAGACCAGCATGTGGCTATCTTAGTCCTCTGCCTCAACTTATGTGCTACACTACCTGTGGAACACCCAACCCATGGATCCTGTCACTAGAGCTTGAGGTTCCTTCGAGACCTGCTTTGCCACACTGCTGGCATATACATTGTTTGAGCTTAGGACAGTCAGATCGTGTTGTCTGGCTGACTGTTAGTGACCTGCCCTGCTGTTTTCTGCCTGTGGTCGGACTGCCTGCATTGCTCTATCGAAGACTCGGCTGCCTGTTTCCTTGACCTTGGACCCAGCAGCCCTCGTGAGTTGAAGGACTTCCAGTATATTAACTGTTCCACAGAAGTGAATTGAACTGAGCCCTTTGTACTGCTGTGCGGATTAATTAGCTGTTATATTCCTTTGTGCTATATCTATCTATCTATCTATCTATCTATCTATCCATTCATATATATATAAAACCATAAGTGTTCTGGTTTTGTTTCTATACTGTGTAACACAGTATGCTTAACATACAAGGGGGTACCCCCCCCCCAACAAAAACAAAAGCCTGAGCAGAGCTTTCATGGTACACATTTTTCCTGCTTGACGAGCACTGAGCAACTTGCTCTTAGTTAGTTTCCCCAGTGTTGTCACCTGTGAAGGTTCTCTCTGGTCACGGTGAATTTTTTTTTGTAAAAGCATTTTAATCAAACCTTGTTTTTTGAGATGGCTGATTGCAGAGAACAGCATGTGGCTGTGAAATTTTGTTTCCTGCCTGAGAAAAATGCTGCAGAAACTGTTGTGATGTTGAACACCGCTTACAAAGACAGGGCTATGGGCAAAACTCAAGTGTATGAGTGTTTTTCTTGTTTCAAAAAAGGTGAAATGTCAATTGATGAGAAACCCTGTTCTGGCCATCCGTCAACTTCCTGAACAGACAAAAATGTTGACAAAATTTGTGCACTTATGTATGGATTGCTATAAGAGCTGTTAGAGCCCCCAATAAAATAATCTTTTAATTAAAAAAACATCATGCAGTTGTGCTCGAAGACCGATGACAGACCATTGATGAGATAGGGACGTTCTCTGGACTACCTTGGAACTTGGATTCATGAATTCTAAGATTTGGGAATGAGAAGGGTTGCTGCAAAATTTGTGCCTCAGGTTCTGACTGTTCAGCAAAAAGAGCCTTGACTGGAAACGTGCTGTGCTTTGCAAGAACAGCTCTGAAGCGACCCAGACTCCCCCCACCCCCCAAAGTTATTACTTGTGTTGAGACATGGTGCTATCCTTACAACTCCAAAACCAAGCATCAATCAAGCCAGTGGAAGACGCCATTGTTACCTTGCCCCAAAAAGCTCATTAAGTGAAATCAAAGATCAGGAAGATGCTCATTTGTTTTTGATGTGAGAGGGATAGTGCATTTGGAGTTCATTCCACCAGGTCAGACTGTTAATCAAACTTTCTATTTAGAGGCTCTGAAAAAATTGTGTAACAGTGTGTTTGTGGCAGATGGGGGACTGGTTTTGCCACCA
>NW_022107431.1:91126369-91162268 GCF_000313985.2 Echinops telfairi | reverse complement strand
GTGGAATTGCTTAACAGGCATAGGGAACTATATCTTCTTTTCACTATGGAGATAAAGTACTTTCTAGAAAAATTTTGTTGACAAGATCCAATTGCAATATGCCTTGTCCTGCTTAAAAACTTTAAATCATCCCTGACTAACATTACTTAGGTGAGAAACCCCGATGGTGCTGTGATTAAATGTTCACCTGACCATGGAAAGACTGGTAGTGTAAACCTGCCAGCCACTCCGCAGGGAGGGTTGCCATGAGTCCGAATCTACTCGTAGGGTTTGCAATATTTTTTTAGTTACAATCTGTGAACAATAGTAGGCCAATGAGTATATTTTGCAAAAGTTTTTCATCCTCAAACAATGACCATCGCTGGAACAAGCTTTTAGGATTTAAAAGCATGTTTCAGCAAAACAAATCATTGGTATGAAATTAAGCACTTGGGCTCTTAAGCAGGGCAAAACAATGCAGATGTTGACCATTTTAATTTTCTTTTTTTTTCCATTTGTTATATGTAGCCTTTTGATACCAGATACTTTTCACTTTGTCTTTCTTTATATCAGACACAGAAAGTTCCTCAAAGAGATATTTTTCGCTAATCCATCCTTACTCTCAAACAAAACTTTTCCTGAAATATTAAATAGCAGAGGAATTCTGTTTTGCCGGTCATGGTTTATGTTTTTGATTTTGTTGTTTGTAAAGTTTTAGACTGAAAAAATATTTGAGAGGGAGAGAAAAAAAATAAAAGGTTATCTTCAGCTTGAACCGAATAAAATTATTCAAGTATGCATATTATTCATGGGAAATATGCAAGTGAGATGTCTACTTAGGTAAGTATTAGTTCATTCATTCATTTAGTTGCATTTTACAGGAACCTTTCGTGTGCCATATAGCTAGCTCACTTTGGGTTGGAATTGACTAGATGGCAGTGCTGTGTATTCAGTATGGTCTTTGCCTAAAAAAGTAGTCAACGTTGGAAATACTTTTGCAAAACTAAATACAAAGCCCAGGATGGTCAGGATAGGAGGAACTGTTATAAAAGCACATTTAAAAGTTCTGCTTCCATCCACTAGCTGTGATATAGCAGCCGTTCCTGGGTGGTGTGAATGGTCAACACGCTGGGCTGTGAACGGAGAGGTTGCAGGTCCGAGTCCTTCCAGCGGTCCTCGGAGGAACAGTCAGCCATTGAAAACTCGGTGGAGCACACTTCTACTCCGACACACCAATTTTATTTTGATTGTTGTGTTTTTATGAAAAGCTCAAGAGACACCGGAAATAATGCCCTTCCTATTTTTGTACACGGATCTTCTTATTCATTGTTCTCTTATTCTACAGACTGAAAAACTAGCTTTAAAAAGAAGTATAGTCTGACGTATTGGTTAGTACTTAGCTACGATATCTGGAAAAATTAGCTACCAAGTCTGAGGATTGAGCCGTTTACATGTGACACATACACATTCACATGTTAAGTAGATGATGGCTAGCTGGCATTAGCATTTGCAGACGGCAGGAAACACTGTGGTAACCGTGGCAGTGCTGAAGGTTATCCTGGAGCGTCTGCATCTTTTCCCTTCGCTTTTTCTGGCTGTTTGGAAAGGAGGGGTTATCACCGTGAACATGACGAGGGAAGCACTCTGAGCACAGCTCGTCAGTCCCCGCTTTGTTTGCTTTTTGTTCAGGATGGGACTATTAAACTTTACAAAAAGACAGCTAGGAATATGGCTAAATATTTATTTTCACAATCTCTTGTTTCCTATCTTTTACGTTCAGAAGTGAAATCCTATATCTCTTCTGATGCCTTAGCAAAGTTAACGGCTCAACCTCCGTTTTTGAACTCTTGTTCCTCTGATTTCTTCTCTTGATTTTTTATGGCTCCAAAAAAAAGAAAACGTGATAAAGTAAAGCTAGAGATATTTTTTCTTTCATGTACGACAGATGTTTCTTCACCCACGCTCCACAAGCCTAATCCTTTTGTAGAAAACACAGACATGGCTGTTTCTGCCAGCAACGCCTCACGAAGGGAGTGGAAAGAGGGCTGCTTGTCTTGATTAGCACATCCTTGATAATGCGTCTGGAGGCCCACACACTATTCAGATTTCTGCATGAAATGTTACATTAATTTGTAGAAGAATTAACATGAGACAAAAGTGTATAAAGTGGCTCTACTGCTGCAAAGGACAGCAGTGGCCATTCTGATAGGACATGTTCTATTGTGGCTGTTTTAAACTTACTTGGGCATATATTGTTAATATTAGACGCACGAAGATGAAGATCAAGACTTAAGGGAAGATCTATTTGGAGCAAGGTCATGGAAGCATCAATGCGGATGGGTGAATTATAAATATATATATTGACATAAAACAAATCAGAAGCTCTAGCTACCAAACTGGTATTGGATACAAGTTTGCTTGAATCTTTGCAGAACCACAGAGAATGAAATTCTCTTTTCCCTCAGCTGGGCCCTATCTCCTTGTAATGCTGGCAGAGACAGCAGCTTGGCCTTTCAGATTTTTACCCAGTTATTTTTAGTTCTTCTGAAGCCTGGGAAATAAGAAATATAACCTCCTTGAAAAATCCAAGTGAGCCAACCACAGCAGGGCCTCTGAATCTGATTAGATAAAACAACAAAGAGGTTCTGTTGGGGCAGAGGCAGGAAGAGCCAAGGTGGGTGGCAATCTCTGGTTAACTCAGGGGAAATGTAGCCTCAAAGAATTCAAAAGTGGGTGAAAAAAATAACATAAGCACTAGACAACTTTCCCACATCTCAGGTCACTCTCTAAATACAGATAGAAAAATTTTCCCCACACTAAACTTAAAAAAATTTTTTTGAAGTATAATAAACAGTATGTGAATGTATGTTTATCCTAAGCGCCACACTGAGAGAGATATTTGCTCTCGAGAAATGTTTGTACGCTATTTTAACCATTCTTGCTCCTTCTTCTTAGCTTAGAAGGTGAAAAAGAATAAACTTCAGGTCATAAAAATGGATATGAGTTTTACATTTTCCAACATACTATTGGAGTAAGTTCATGCAGATTTCCCCCTCAGTTATTAAAGTGGAAAAGATTCACCAGAGTAAGAAGGTGGGTAGAGATTCTTCCCACCCAGGTCGAGTTAAGAAATAAAATCTGTTGCAACCCTGCCATTTGGAGCTGTTTACCAGGCTGGAGCTTGGCAGATGCAAAGCACAACCTAACCAGGAAGGCGGGCGGCTGGTGTGGGGACAGTTGTCAAGAATAGCTTTTGACAGACCTCAAGGAAGGAACAGTATGCATCCCCAGCATGGCCACATTGTAAAAGAAAATAAATAACGAGGCTGAAACACAAGATAGTGGACATCTGGCATCTTCAGTGCTTTGCAAGTTGCTGAAGTGCCCTGGATTTCAGTGTCACTATTTAAAATGTGGGGATTGTCTTACATGCCACATTCGTTTGGTAATTTGAAAAATTCTTACCCATTTCCTCCTTTTGTGCAGATGTCCATGGTTACCACTGCGGCAATGCTAAAAAGAGTCAAATTATAGTAAGGTACTTGCTTTGTTTCTTGGTCATGTGTCAAGTCAACGCTGCTAATCTGGCCTTCTCGTTTCCCTCTGAATGTCTCAACTCCTCTCTCCACTTGTCAGCACACCAATTCTTCTTTAACCCACACACGCTGCTGCTGTGGGACATGGTGGCAGATGTGCGAGCAGGTTTGGGTGAAGGGAGGGGAGCGTACTTGCCCCTGGAATTCCACAGTTTACGGAGATACCTCCAACATTTGGGGTACATAAGAAGTCCCGTGAAACAGCCCGGTGGGCTCAATTAACAGCTCGGTAGGTTTCTTAGCATTTGGATGGCCTAAGTGGTCTGTAGACAGCTGGTGACTTCAAGGTTGGTGGGTTGAACCCGCACAGTGACTCCAAAGAAGAAAGGCCCAGTGAACTGCTTCCATAGACATTACAGCCAAGAGCCCCCTAAGAAACAGTTCTGCTTCCACACAAGTGACTGCCATGATGCTCAGCTTGAACGGCAACAGGCTGGCTTTGTTGTTTTTATTCTATGCCTGTGGAGTCCGTTTTTGAACCAACAGTTAATGTGCTCAGCTGTTAAGCAAACAGTTGGACATTTGAGTCCACCCAGAGGTACCTTGGACAAAAGGCCTGGCATTCTACGTCTGGAAATTCAGCCATTGGAAGAAACCCTATAGAGGATAGTTTTCCTCTGACAAGCTCAGGGTCTCCACGAATCAGAATCAACTCTACAGCAACCTAAAAGTAGATATTTAAAAAATGTTCTCATTGTGACTGCATTAGATTTCAAGGACCCATGGTGCCATCGTAGTTAAGCAGCTTAGCTGCTAATCCAAAGATAGTGTCTGTGCCATGACACGAGAGCAATATGCATCTACATTGATTGCCAAAAGGGGACGGAAGTCTATCATCTTAGAAGTTTCAGTGAACAAAAGCTCAGGCTCAGCTGTGAAAATCAATCTTCTGAACATACAGAATTAGGTTTTTGTCTACTAGAAGTTGAATTTCATATTCATCTGCTTCTACTTCTTTCTGTGCACCCAAACGATTTCTGGCAACCAATTAAGTAACTAGACATGACTGTGTGAACAGATAGAAAATGTTCAACTATATTCATTCTAAAGTCTATCCATAAAATATAAACGATATAAATGTTCAACCTTGTTGACATTAACATTTTCCCCCAAGGTATGAGTAAGAATAAATTAGATTGGAAGGTTAATTTGTTCAAATTTTATATGAAAATAATGCTGTAAATTTTCTCTTTTTGATATTTGTATTTCCTTTTAATATTAAGCATTAATTTTAGTATGCTGTTTAAGATAGAGAAATCTATCCAATGCCATCAATTACCACTGGAAATTCCAGAAGAAACCATTTTGTTATCTCCTTCGTGATATTTTGCAGTGTTTGAAAACAGAAACAGTTGTCGTTTCCCATTGTTCACCCTGGGGCAATCAGTAGCTTTTCAGGAGGGAACGTCCACCTGAGCAGCTTTTCACACGCTGTGTAGGTGGTGCCCATGTCAACCACAGGCCGAACAAATGTGGCATGTGAGCAGAGGTAAACTGATAGACAAATCATTGCAGAAGCAGCACACATACAACTTGAGATTCTTCTTCCGTTAGGGCTTGTCTGTGACTTTGCTACAGCTTATGTTTGGTCCACCCTACCCCCACTCCCCTGCTGGCTTTTTAAACACTGATTCTCAGTGTTTTGATGTCATATGTTTTGCCTTATGGGGACATTTGGAGTACAGGTGTGCCACTGTGTTTTTGATGGAGTGTTGCTATTCCAGAGGGCTCCATCCCAGACACAATCCCACACATGTAATGCAAGCCCCCAAAGATGAGTCAGCTATTGGCCTTCCATATGGCAATTAAGACAACTCCTCACATCGCTCCATAGATGATAGTGTTTCTAACACACACACACACAGTGGTTAAGGAACCACCCTGAACTTCAAAAAGAAAACAAACAAACAAAGCCTCTATCTGCTCTATGCATTTCCAAGGGAGAAATGTGCTTTAAAAACATTCTGTCAGTTCTACTAGAACCAGGGCCGTGCTATTAGATCATAAAATCTGCTCATGACTGGTAAACACAAGCCCTACATGTATGCCTAAAAGCCTCCTCAAGAGTGGGACTATCCCACAACACTGCTTCAAGGATTTTCCACATTACATAACTAAGTCTGAAGCAATTTCTTTGAGGAAAACTATTTCCTAGAGTGCTGCTCAAAATTCTTCAGGGCCTGACAAACACACAACAAAAGTCTTCCTTTCTTAACACGTCAAGGACAGCATCCCCTTTCAGAAAGCTTGCAGCAGCAACGAGAACAGCCCGGTGTTTCAGCGTAATCCGGGTATTATTTTCCAGACACACTGGGAAGGATCTTCGAAGGCTGTGTTGGTGGTTTTTGTCTCTGCCCGTGTTTATTCCTCCGACTGATGTCGTTAAGAGGTGATTAGTGTGGAAGATGCTGAAAGAAAGAGAGTAAATGGGAGGACAGGTGTCATGTTCTTTATGCTCTTGTTCAGGGCATGCACAGCCGGTTCCGTGACGGCAAATTTGGCACGATGTGGGTGGCGGCCTGACTTCAAATGCTCAGCAGCTCAACCTCCAGGGCACTGACAGACTGTCTCCACCACTTGGGGACCGTCGGATGATGAGTCTCTGACTCTTCAGAAAGAGAAGCCTGATGAGCACATGGCCGTTTAAACAGCCCTCTCTCAAGAGTCAAGCACTTTTGGAAGAGTATTTGCACATCCCACTGCATAGGGCCTGTTTAGTCTGTTGTTTTTGCTGTTATAAAACATCTTCTGGTTAGAGTCCTTTAATAGATAACTAAACAAACAAACAAGCAAAACTCATCTGCATTGAGTCAGTTCTGACACAGAGCTACCCAATGCAGGGTTTGCAAGACTGCAAGTCTTTACAGGGACAGACAGTCTCACGTTTCTCCTTCAGAGCAGCTGGTGGTTTTGAACTGGAACCTTGGAGCCAACAACTCAGTACTTTAACCCACAGAGCCACCAGGTCACGAAGTAATAGGACAGTCAACCTGGAAGGAACTTCCAAACTATCTCATCTAAACTTCTGGGAAGACAAAAATGGTAACATTGATGAAACTACCTTCAAAACTGGAAAAAGTCTCCCTAAACATAATTTGTTTTAATTTGAAGATGGGGAATCCACAAACTAGAGATGTTATCTACTATACCTTAGTTGGAAAGGTAACTGCAAACTGATTTTAATATTGCCCATGCAAACATTTAATTATAAAATACATATGATGTTTAAAATTACATCATGTGTTCCATGACTTCTATTTTGAATGTATATCTTAATTAGAATTTCAGACATTTCTAGTGCAAATATTCTACTTGGCATACTTCATGAGCAAAGTGGCTGTCAACCCAAGCCAGAACACTTCTGTAGAGGAAGTAGACTGGAAGCAGAGTTTAGCAGCCAGAACTTATCTCTCACTATATCTTTCTTTATACACTCTGTCAAGGTGTTTATTCTGGATAGAAATGAGAGTGTGGTCTAAAGTGTGCAACATTTTAAGACTAGAAGTTTCCCAGTGCCCAAGTCTTGGACTTTCTATAATCCCCAAAGTGGAAAGGTGTACATGATTTCCTAGAGTTGCGATATTGCATTTCTCTGTTGGATTCCAGGAATCCCTCAACAGAGGCGGAGCACAGTGAGCAGTCAATGCCACATCCCTTCCCCGACATGGGGAAGCACAAGGAAGAGGCAATCCCACACCAGGGTGGTATCAGACCTAGCTCTTGATGCTGCTGGGGAAATGGCAGATTGCCGGGCTGGGAGGGCATCTCTACCCCTGCACTCAGGCATGAAGCAGGGGAGATGAGGCCAAGTGTTCATTGACTTTGGGGTACCTCACAGCACCCCCATCTGTGTGCAAGTAACCTGGGATGCTCTGTGTGAAACTTGCTTGTGCCACAAAGAAGAATTTGATCAAGTTCTGGCTAACAATTGAAATCTGACATCAAAAACATAATAGCAAAGCATTGCTCTTGAGTTGATTCTGCTGCATTGTCTCTCTCAATAGTCTGACTCTGAGGAATCCTATAGGACAGTCTAGGACAGTATCTATGCAAATGTGTGCCTTTTCTCCATGCTTCTATTGTGAAATTGGAATGACCCGGTTGTTGTTCCAGCCTTCTCTCTGTGCTCTGTGCAGCTCACCTGTGACAGAGCTGCAGATCAATTCCCGGGATGCTCCCTGCTGTGTTCGGAATGATCATCAGCTTTTGAAAACTGGACTTGCTAGTAACCTCCCCACCCATTGCGTGTGGTTATGTAGGAGATCAAGATTTGACATTCAATATGGACATTTTCCTCTCTGGAAATATCACAGAAGAAAAGATGATTAAAAATACTAAACATTTTTATATTGGGCGCATGGGAAACACAGCCATAGCATCCCGTTCGGAAGGTTGGTGTCACCATGGTCTTTATTGGGGAACATGTGGCTGGCCGTTGAGAAGCCTGGGAGAATTGCGAGGATTAAAGGAAATCAATTAAGAGCGGAGTTACATAAATCTTGAGGGCTCGCTGCACCTGGAATCGTTTTCATGGCAATGTGTACACTTGAGCTTTCTCCTCTTCAAAGTATCCTGCTGCAGGGTGAAAATTGCTGTTTCGAGTAAGATTCTACACAAAACCTCCCTGTACTGACTAGAGAAGCAGGTTTCCCCTTTGTTGGGATTTCCAAGAAGTACCAGGGAAGTTTTTGGGACAGATTGCCAAATTGTTCTTTCAGATTCTTTGATCCTCGGCTGACCGTCTCTCGGTGTGTTTTTCCTTAGTTTTTACTCAATTCCTTTAACGCATGTATGGCCACGTCTTCCAAACATTTAGCGGGGGATCTACACAGCTTGTGTTTGATTGCGCCGATCAGAGCTTTCACGTAGTTTGAAGAGATGATTGAGAGGAGACTTAAAAAGACTGAGGGGTCCCTAGGTGTGAATGGTTAATATACTTGACTGCTCACCCAAAAGTTGGAGGTTTGAATCTACCCAGAGGCACCTCAGGGGAAGGCCTGACCACCTATTTTTGAAAAATCAGCCATTAAAACAAACCCCAAACCTATGGAGCCCCTTTGTCCTCAGATGCACATGGAGTTCTTATGAGTCAGCACCCACTTGACATCGACTGGTTAGATCCATTTAACTTCGCCATGGGACAATAGAGATAAGCATTCCATGTTTTCCTTTCATGCCATGTGTAGGGAGAACATAAAAGGATGGTAATATTGCCGCTTTTGAACTTCTAATTTACCATAACATAGTCTTAGATCTTTTGTGTACATCATCCACTAATAAGAACATCTATTAAACATTTAAGGTGCCTTGGACTCTGTCTGAAGTCCCTTTCACAGAGTAACTCAATGTATCCTCACACACACACTCTATGAGGTAAACCCTTTTGTTATCACCATTTTATAGGGGAAGAGACGGAAGTTGACATACTATAGACCGTCATATTAGATTGCTTCTCTCTTCTGCTCTGTTGT
The DNA here is from genome assembly GCF_000313985.2 of Echinops telfairi. Classification (NCBI taxonomy): domain Eukaryota; kingdom Metazoa; phylum Chordata; class Mammalia; order Afrosoricida; family Tenrecidae; genus Echinops; species Echinops telfairi. The sequence continues at coordinate 91,153,222 of NW_022107431.1, read as the reverse complement.
TCATCTCCGTAGTTATAATGTCCTGTGAGATAGGCATAATTTCCCCTTTTTGTGCTGGAGGACACCGAGGGTCGGAGATTGAGTAATGTCAAAGCTCACATCTTCCCGTGGTAATAGGTATGCTTTTGCTAGATGGTTAAGTCAACATCTTTAGGAAGCAGGCGCTCCGAGAATGGAGCTGGGAAGGCTTAAGGCCCCCAGTAATGCAGTTCAGGGAGGGCACCGCAGTATGGGGAGGCGATTGCAGCCTGCTCAGAGCTGCAACCCTTACACATGGTTCAAATTGGCCTCCTCCCCATGCTGCAAGGTCAGCACTCAGAGAGAATGGAGCATTTCAGAGTGACTTGCTTTTCCCAGAGTGGACATGCACCTTCAGTCAGGCTCTTTGGAGAAATCCTGCTGGGCTTTCCACATAGCACACATATTTGTAATGCCTCCCCTTGCCTCGGGGTGTACGGGTGCTTTGTAGTTAGAACCCAAAGTTCTATCTAGTTAGGATCCCATCTGGTCTTAGGTGGAGCACATCGGAGAAAGTGAACTATAGATTAACCCCAAGCCAGAAAATATTTTCATGATTCCCATTTTCATGGGGTCACCAGGGTGTATGAGAATAGAATGCTTGACAAGAAGTAAAAATTCACACTCTCCAAATATTCTTTTCCCTAGGTCTAACCAGATAACCTCAAACCTAGCTTCATTTGGATAAGAGGCTACAAGTAGTGTACATTGCAGAAAACCACTATTTGCCTCTAGCAGTGAAAGGGTAACGCATAAAGGGCTTCTAAGGTTTAACTCTTATAGACAGAAAATTTCAGAAACCACTCAGTCAATGCACTATTTTTATATGATGGGACTTCCTATTGATTTTGGGAATTACAATGCGCAAATCAAATGAAATACACATGTAGAGGTACACTTCACACTGTTTTGTGAATACAAATCTACATAGTGGCAGCATCATTCCTGATGGCTTACATGATTTTCTAAATTCATGGGGCACCATAAGGTTTGCACACAGACCTGTCCTTTTTAGAAGAAATCTTCTCATTTTTTGAGTGCCTGGCATCTTCCCTGTTAAAAAATAAGAGAGCAATGTAGCTTTCTTGACCAACTAAATCCAGGAAATGCAAATAGAGTTATGTGAAGCTGGCTCCATTGAGATGGAGAGCCAAATGGCCTTCACGGTCAGTCTTGACCTTCGAGAACACACACGTCCTTCACTTGGGTCTCTTGTGCCTGGATGGACTTCAGTGAGTCCATGAAATCCTAAAACTGAGTGCAAAATAGTGTTCTTGTTGATCGTGGAGGCCAGGAAACATAATTTCTTTTTTCTTTTTTCCAAAAAAACCTTGTGTCCCTTATGGCTAAGGTGACTACTGTTTTTCAAAGCAGAGGCTGCTATGTATTTATGTTTCCAGGTGCCGTCAAGCAGGCTCTGATTCAGAGCTTCCCTACGCACAACAGAAAGGACTTACTGCCAGTTCCAACGCCATCCTCACAATTATTCTTAGGTTGAAGCCCATTGTTGGCACCACCACGCCAGTCCGTCTCCTTGAGGGCTTTCCTCTGTTTTGCTGCCCTCCACTTTACCAAGCATGATGTCCTTCTCCAGGGACTGGTCTCTCCTGACAACACGTCCAAAATATGTGAGACAACGTCTCACCATCCTTGCTTCTAAGAAGCATTCTGGCTGGACTTCTTCCAAGATAGATGTTTTCATTCTTTTGACAGTCCATGATACTTTCAGTATTCCTCCCCAGCACCATAATTCAAAAGGCTACTGTGTACCAATATGGAATAGTCTAGCTTCTTTCGATATGCAAAAGGGAAACCCAATACAATTCTGAGAAGACTACATGAACTAAGTGGATAGAATTGAAACCCCAGGGTGGTCTCCATGGTTAACTACTGGGCTCTTAACTGAGAAGTTGTGGTTTGAACCCACGCAGCAGTGCTTTGGAAGAGAAGCCTTGAAAACTGCAGTGAGAGCCCCTTACTCTGAAACACGGAATCACCATGAAGTGGAAATGACTTAATGGCAAATGACTTGTGTTGGCTTTCTTTTCAATCCATAGAATCTTTCAGATGTTTCTTAACTTAAAAAAATACATGTTTTAACTTTTCAATGAAATATGTCAATAATATTATTAGAAAAATATATTGTGTATCATTCCTATATAACTAGTATAGGTTACAAAATAAAACCAAAGTGATTCTCTACATTGGGATAGGAAAATGCTGTTTGCACGTTTAAGGATAGAGATAAAAAGATAAAATCCGAGAATATTTAAATATTCACTAGTAAGAAATCACTCTCCCTACCCACAAAAAAAGCTATAAGAAAATCCTCCAAAACCTTGCCTCATACAACCCAAACTTCTATACAACTTTTGTGAATGACCCCGCCACCCCCACCCCCAAGAGCAGCCACCAGGTAATTTTCTTTCTCTTTAACAATCAGTCGATATTTCTTTCCTCTTGTGCCTTTCCCCCTATGCTTTCTTACTGTTTGGTATTGATTCCAACACTCCAGGCCTCTCAGTTCTTCACACACACACCCCCACGTCCCGCTCTGCAGAAGGAGCATCCAGTCGTCTCTAGGATATCGAGTATAACATTGCTGGAAGAAGGAGGAAGAGAGGGCAGAACAAAATGCAACTGTATCACCCTATGCACACCTTTGCTTTTCTAACTGCCGGTCTCCCAGCGCGATGCCCCCAGTAAAATCCCCGCCTTCTGAAGCCCCTTACCACCACCCTAATTTTCCCTTCTGGAAGATTTCACTCCTATCAAATGCTCAGAATCATCTAGTTCTTCTCTTGAATCTTGATGAAGTTTGCTTCAGTCTTTAATTAGGACCACTTGATATTAGTATCTATCGGTGGCCAGCAGCAATAATAAGTTTAAGGGCCTCATCCTTTCACCCTCAAGGACTTTGCTCTTCTGCCATTCTCTCCTTCTCTTTGCCTGACTCTTCCCTCACTTTTTTGGAGTTTTGCATCAATGGATATGCTCCATTGGCCTTCCCCACTCCATCCTTCACTCACAAAAACAGCCCTGTTCAGTGGGGCTAATGCTTGGAGAGAAGGATGTACAAAATCCCAATGGAGTGGAGAGAGTCAACTCTGATTGTTTTAAAAATTAAGTGTGGGAATTAATATTTAGCAAAGTCGATCCCACATTTATAGAACTTCCAGGTTTCAAAGTATTTTTATGTGGAATTGTTTGAACTTTCCCAAATACTTGGGGGTAGACAGATAATCTCTAAGAAAGGAGAAAAGGTCAGGCTCCAGTATCATTTTATAAGGTTTATTCCTGGTCTTCTGTTTCCAAATCCATTCCATTTCCCACGACACCATCTTTCCTTCATGTCATTTCAATACAATATTCTGATGCAAATTATAAAACGAGATAATCTTAGCTTTGTTACATTTTCAAAACATGAGCGATAAAGTCCTTTTGGACAAGAACAAAATCCCTCAAGTCTTACGACTTTTCCGCAAGACTTGCATGATATTTATGACAAAGTAGCTAACTTGCTGCTCAACTAATTGATGGGATAAGTTTAGCATCATTGGGTGCTCTTGAAAAAAACAAAAGAAAACACTACCCATTGCTGTCTAATTTATCCAAGGTATAGAAATTGTCTTTCTTTTGGAATATTTAAAACATCCTTTTCATGCTTAAAGGCTAAAGGTAAAAGCTGTCTCACATAAAGATGTGTATGATAACTGGCTCTATGTGTGTTATGATAACAATTTTTTTTTAAAAGCACTAGAAAAAGCTCCGGGTAAGCTTTTTCCTTTAGATAAGTGCCGTGCTACTAGGGCAGATGACGTCACGGTTGGCTCCAGCATTTGGAAATGAGACAGTATAAAAAATGACAAGTTCGAGTAGCCATGTCATAACAGGGGATGCGATTTAAAACAAGACTGACAAAATAAAGTTTGAGGAAACGGACTGTTTTTTAAATTGTACGTTTATCACGACAGTTTGGGGGTTAATCTCTGGAGCCAGCACAAGGATGAATGAGGTAATATTTGCACATGTTGTGGATAAGATAACCGAAGGGGAGGCTGGGGGAAGGAAGCCCGTTTCCAGGCTAATGTGCAATGAGGATTATGTGCTTGATGGCTGGAAACAGCTCTGCGCCTAGGGTAGTAGAAGGTTCAAAAAGATGGTGCTGATGGAGAGGGCAGCCCAGCCCATTGGATCCGCAGCTTTCTGAGCAGGGGCCTGAAGAGGGCAGGCCGTGAGAAGAGCGAGCCGAAGCCTGCAAGGAGAAAGATCTGGGAAACAAGGAAAGGGGAGGCTCATGGGCTCAACGCCCTCGCAGAGATGACAGTATAAGGGCTGGTAATTAAAACTTCACTGAAAAGTGAACTCTGGTGATAAAGCTAGCTTAATACTGTTCATCTGTACATTAGGGGATGAGAGGAGATTGTAACATTGATTCCGATTCCTAACTCCCCAGATGTCGTGACTATCAGAGAAATGTTGAGAGGTTGCGTTTGGATCCCTTTTGTTTTGTTCTTGCGGCTTTGAGGAAGGGGAAAGAGCACTACGAGGGACGTTTTGACTGAGATGCGTCATTAATTTCATGTCTTTTTTGTAAAAGGCACTTTTAATGTATGCCAAGAGACTTTAAGTGTTTAAACAACGTGCTTTTGTGACAATAGAGAAACAAGGGTGTATTCCCCTGGTATCAATAAAAAATATCATAATAATTTACAATACAGAACTATATTCTAAATTGGGTCACAATGAGGACCTTTCAAAATTCACAGACATAAGAGCAGCCTCTGTGTTGTTTCCGAACCACTGAGATCAGGATAAATAGGGTCTCTCATTGTCTCTAAGGTCCAAAGTCTTAGTTGCTCTGGGGCGTGTGTTTTAAGGAGGGCTCTCAAATTTTGGAAGTTGTTTCTTCTCTCTACCCCATGGGTCCCAGATCTACAAAGTTAAATGATCTTAGAAGGAAATGAGAGGCGTATTTGTATCCTTTTTAACTGTTGTAGGTTTCCAGATGGGATTAACTGCTATTATTGGCTGAGAAGAAACATTTGTTTGTGTCTTAGTCTTGTACTTGGGTCTGCAAGACTTGGCAAATGGCCACTTTGAATATCTAAACAAATAAACAAAGCATTTTTAGGATTTGCTGACACCCAGTCTTCCGTCCTCAAACTTTGCTCACCAGATGCAAACACCCGAAGAGCCAATTTCTCTCATTTCTGTTTTGTCAGCTTCTTTAGAGAATTATACTATTGCAAGTCCCAAATCTACAATTCTTTGCATTAATGTACCTTTGAATGTATGTGACCCTGTGCTTGTGTACTGACGAGTTGTGTTAAATATAACAGTAAGACAGGGGCTGGTATATCCAGTGATTCAATGCCATCCCTAATGGGGCACTTTTCCATTGGTGCCGGGAATTTTAAGGGTTGGCTATTTAAGGTCTGGTGATAGGCACTCTGGAAATTCATGGAAAGTAAGCTCAATGTTAGTGGAAACAGTGAGTACCAAAAGAAGTAGGAAGGAGGCAGTGAGTTCTGGTGGGGAGTCAGACATGGGCTCTGAAGTCTGCGTGTACATGGGTTCAAGTCCTGTCTGCCACTTTTCTACCTGGAGCACATCCCTTTACCTTTTAGTCTTGCTTTTCTTTCCTCACCTTATCATTTCATAGTGAAGTGAGTACTACATAAAATAGCAGTACATAAGAAGTGGCCCAAACTGTACTTGGTACATAAAAGTTGTCCAATAATCTTTTATGCCAACAAATGTTTATTTCCTCTAAAAACAGCCATCCACGTAGATGTCAACCAACGGCACACTGAAGGAGCACACCATCCTGTGTGGTCCAAGGACTGTAAATAATAAAATCCAAAACCAGATGAGAGAGTTGTATTAGAGCCTAAATTCTGAGCACCAAGTTTGCAGAAGGCGATGGATGACAGTGAAAACCCCGGATCCCCTTACAGAATTCCCACATGGAATAAGCCTTCACTGAACAACTTCCTGGGGCTATTTACCAGGAATGTGAATAGTCTTGTTTTTAGACAGTATGTTGGAAAGTAGATTACTGCAGATATGGTTGGGTTAACATTTAACATCTTATTCTTTGTTTTCCTCTATAGCCCATTTATAATTTGTACTAGATTTATATTCTATATTTTCTTTTGGATTGAGGTTTGTCTGTGTTTTATTTTCCTGTTGGTTTTTAATATGACTTTATTTATTTATTTATTTTTTTAAGTGTAAGGATGATGTCACTTTACTGATTAAGGCGTGCTGGATGCAAACCATGACATTTTCTTTCTTCCTTACTTTAAAAAAAATCATTTTATTGGGGTCTCATACAACTCTCACGACAATCCATCATAAGTTCATTGTGTCAAGCACATATGTACATTTGTTGCCATCATAATTTTCAAAACATTTTCTTTCTGCTTCCTAATTTCTTTATATATTTCTTTCCCTTCTGACTTTCTTTATATATTCTCCTTGTGTACAATCCAGAATAGGCAAAATCTATAGAGACGGGAACTAGATTAATAGCTCCTTAGGGTTATGGCTGGAGCGGTGTGTGTGTGGGTGGTGGTGGTGGTGGTGGTAATGGGGAGCTAATAATAGTGGGTATGAGAATGAAGAAAATAATCTAAAATTGGTTGTGGTGATGATTGCACAACTCTTCTTAATATATTTAAAATACTGAATTGTATGATATACAAATTATACATCAATAAAATGGCTAAATAAAGGCAGATTAAAAAGTATAAGTAACAAGTGATAAAGGATCTCTAGCTAAGAAAGTTAGGGACTAGTCCTTTGAGTGGAGTTTGGAAGGAGGCACACAACTTCATAGGCAGTGATTTGCAGAACGCTCTAGAGCAAAGGCAAAAAGAAGGACGCGTGGTTGGAGAATAACACATGATTCAATTTGACTGCGATGGTACACGCCAGGGAGCTTTGTGCTTTATGCAGGAATTGACTACAATGCTAGGCAGATAGGACGTCTGAGTGCAGTGTGAATTATTTACACACAACTTTGTGAGCACACGTGTCAATGGGGTAAATGGGAGTTATGATTGGAGCCGTCTCAAAGGAAATTGATTTGGCAGTAGTATAGTCATTGGAATATATACAATGGGGAGTGATGAATGGGTCAGTAAATTTCAGAACAAATAAGCAGAGAATCAACAAAGGTTTATATTGTTGGGGGGTTGGGGGGGAGAAAGTGTACATGCTGGTGTGATATGGGAAAAGCAGGAGATGGGATTGCTCCTTTAATGTCTGACCAGATAACATCTTGTCTATTCCCTGTATTTCTCGCACTAGAGTAACTTTTCTTTGTTTTGACTTTCCTTTGATCTGAGAGTTTTTTGAGGACTGCTTTGTTCATGGTGGTATTTCTAGACCTTATCAGAGTTTGAGAGTGTAGTTGGTCTTTGGAAAGAGCTGGTTTAGTGCAAGAAAAACTATGAATAAATGTGAGTGCTAGACAAAAATAAATAAACTGAATGGCAAGACTAAAATTTCTATATAAGGAAAGAAGAGAGCAGGACAATGGAAACACAGGGAAAGGACGACAGGGAAAAGATGGGAGGAGTGTCTTGGAATAGCTTGCATTCATTTAACAACCCACGGTGCGGAATTGTAGCCATTAAAACAGTTAGATGAACACTTCCCTTCTTTTCCCTCTGCCCTGCAGCTTTTCTCCCATGCGCTGCTCCTCATAAGCAGTACTTGATGAAGAAGGTGACGGTACGTCCTCTGCCTGCGAACCCAGGCAGTTTTCCGTTTATGAACAGATTGGGTTCCCGGAGTCTGTTGTAAGTCAGTCTCTGGCTTTTGGAAGGTATTTTCCTTTGAGACAGTATCATACTCGGGGGTTAAATTCTCCGAAGACTTCACCAGAGGGCATTTAATCCATAAAGTGGCAGAGTTACAGTGCGAATAGACTGCAGAATAATAATTTAGTGTATGCATATTATAGACTCCTGGATGGCTTGCAAAGTGGGGTTTTTTTTGGTGTGTGTATATGTGGGAAAAAAAACAGAACTGTCTCTGTAGAGTATTTTTCTTTCCCCATGGAAAAATGTGTTGCAAGTTTTAAACACAGAGCCAGTAACCCCTCCTCCACCCACTCTGGTCATAGTGAAAAGACTTGGCTTCCACAGCAAGGCTCCTACCTCCCACTCTGCCCTGCCCAGAGCAACTGAGACCCAAAGGAAATCTTCACCTGGGAGCAAGGGAGTAAGATGAGCATATGTCAATGAAGGAGGGATCCCTAGCGAGCGGAACGCCCCCTGGCTTCATTGTCATAAGACTGAATTTGAATCTCGATTCTGCCACATACCCGCTGGTGACTTTGTGTGAATGTTTCTTTTACCCGTATTTAGAGTGATGATAATGACACTTTCTTCCAAGCTTTTTGTGATGTTAAAACGAGATGATATAGGAGGGCATGGTATAGTGCTTGATAAATGACCTAGTTGCCTTCACATGGGGCGGTCTGACTAACGTTGACGTGCTGTGCTTCAGGGTAGAACTTCGTTCATAGATTTTTCAATGACATTTTTTTTTTTTTAAGTGGATGGCCAAGTCTTTTTTTTGCGGTATCTTTGAGTGGACTTGAACTTTCAACTTTTTCATAATCAACCAAGCCCTTTTACCATGCAGGTTACTGAGTGCTTCAAAGGGTTCTCTTTATCTTCTTCCCTACCTGTCCACTACCACCACTACCCTGGATTGCTGAGAGGAATTCTGCAGTGAAGACACCCCATTGGAGCGAGAAGGACTCAAAGACCAAGGCGAGCCTCTGGTGATGTTTCCTCCGGGAGTGCCCCCCAGGGGAAGGAGTGAGGCCCAAGTATGCTGACTATCCCAGATGGCAGTGTTAATTCTTGTACCAGGCAGCCACAGTGTAATCACTTCATCAATACTGTGTGGAGATGTACTAGAAAATGGAACAAGGGTTTGGGTTATATCCAAAGAGCTTTCAAAAAGTGGAAAAATTCTATTATCTTTTCCCCCCCTAGCTTTCTTTTTCCCCCCAAAAAAGCATTTAATTGGGAGTTAATACAGATCTCATATCGTTCCATAGTTCAATCACATCAAGCAGTATTATATGATTCCTACCACAATCAGTTTCAAATTATTCTTTTCCTTATTGAACTCTTTGACATCAGTTCCCTTTTACAGCCCCACCCCCCACTCCACTGTACCTTCCAGAAACCCTTACTTTACTTGCTGATCCTTACTTATTCTACTTGCAGTACATAGCATCCTGGATTTCATATACTAAAACCAGAGAAACATATGCATTAGTCTGGGTAGACTAGAGAAACAAAATTCATAGGCACTCATATTTTATAAGAGAGGGTTTTATATAAAGGGTAAAGATACCTTAAGAAAGCATCCCAAACCAGTGCAAAGAAAAACATATAACAAAAATTCCAGAGGGTCCACCCCAATGATGCAATACATCTGGGATAACCCCCAGTATGAATAAACAAAAACAGTGCAGAACAGGTTGAAAACCAGATCAGTTCCTATGCCCAATTCCATTTCCCCACAGTTTTTCTGAAGCCTTCTTGCATTATCGTGGCAACTGATGCACTCCTAAATATATAAGGCTTAATGTTGCACAAATTTAGTTTTCACGCTAACACCAAGCCTGTGCGAAGCCTTATTAAGTGTTTCACCGACCCAGGTTCCTTCCATCCTGTGGCTCTGCCTATCTACAGCTGTTGACATTAAGCTAGTAGAAGAGAAATGAACAAGTAGGACTGTGTATGGGAGGCCTACCTGGGCCAAGTCCTGCAGGGATCAACATAGCTTTCACTTTCATACAATTAGCTAGAATCACTTGGCCCCATCAAAAAGCAAAGGAGGCTAGGCAGTGTAATCTTGCTGTTTGCCTATGAAGAAAGTGAAGGCAGGGGTCCTTGTAGGTGCTTGTTGGGACAAATTATTTGTGGTAATTTTTTTAAATTAATAAAATAAAACACGACTTGAATACAATTCAAGATAAGCAAAGAAGTAAAGCAAAATGAGTATCAGAGAATTTACAATAAGAAAATGTTCTGAATACTTTGGAAAGTTAAAAACATGTACTCTCAATTTTCTTCTCTGGTAGGGAAAAATGTAGGTGACACATATAAATACTAAACAAATTTCAGGTTAGATTAAAATCTAAAGATAATTATGCTTTAGAAGTTCTCCACCAGGAAAATGTTTAAAACAATGCCAAATTTAATAATATAAGTCAACTACAGTTATATGAAATATACTGGTGATACCTGAATACACGAATGACTATTTTTCACCCTTTGAATTATTTAACAAAGTGAGCCAAGGGATGGAAATTCACATCATTACATAACTATTCAGTTGATTAGGTAAGTTATGTATTTTAACACCTTCCCTGCCTGACCTTGTGAAAACACAGAGTTTGGAATTCAACCAGTTCAACAGGTTGAAATTTCCCAAGCCTCTACACCAGTGGTTCTCCACCTTCCTCATGCCACCACCTTTTAATACAGCTCCTCATGTGTTGGTGACCCCCCAAACATAAAATTATTTTCACTGTTACTTCATCACTGTAATTTTGCTACTGTTATTAAAAGGTCGTTTGACCCCCGAAGGGTTGAGAATCGCTGCTCTACGCCATGAAAACTCTATTGAGTAGTTCCATTTTCCACGCATGGGTTTGCCATGAGTAAGAATAGACGAAACAGCAATTTTCATCATCACTAATAACTCTGTTCCAGGTGTTGGGGGTTAAAAGAAGTATTAAAGATGTCATCATGTCATAAGAAACTTACAGTTATAGTCAGGTAGCTAAGCGAGTTAATGACAACACAGCAGTATTAGCCCAGGATTAGAAGCGTGGTCATGGGTTAATAATTTCTCAGAATAAGAAGTGCAGGAAGTGGAAGGTGAAGGAGGAAAGGAAAAGTGAAGAGGCTGGTTAATAACTGAGACGAGCAGGAGCAGGAGCCAGAACACAAATGATTCTGTAAGCCATGGCGAAGGGCTGGGCTGCTAAATAACATAGCCGACCAGGGGCCAATTTTGCTCTGTTGCAAAAGCCCAGTGAGTTCAGAGAAATGTTATCTATGGATTCAAGAAGAATATAAATTTATTTTATAGTTCTATAATTTTTGTACATTGTAAAATGGCCTCCCCATACTTCTGTGTGGTCTTACGCTATTAAATTATCTTAGTGATTTGTTTAGAGTTCTAATAAGTATGTGTGTTTTGTAGGGCACACACTTTCAGATGGCTATAAAGGAGGCTTAAAAAGCCTCTCTAGATTAGCAGTAGTAAATTAGAGTTTCAAATTGTATTCCCTGTGTCCTCTGGGTTTGTAAAGTGAACCCCCCGCCCCACCTCCAACATACCCTCTGGTGTAGGGGGAAGTTGCTCAAAAACAACTTTAAACACAATCTAAATGCATCCCATAAACATTTGGAAACATATCATGTCGAATACTAGCAGCCAATATTTAAAGGGTTATGATCTTGACATTACAGTTACCTTATAAAATGTTGGATTGGTTGGAGCATTTTCCAGTTTGTGAAACATTTGGCTATTTGAATGATTCTTAGCTTTGACTGCTCATTTGAATCACTTGGGAGCTTTCAAATATTCTGGTGACCAGGCCATCGCCCAGACAATTTAAAGCAGGGTCTTAGAAGTGACACCTAAGCACTAGCCTTTTTTAAACTCCTGAAATTATTTTAATTCTAAGCCAAGGTTAAGAAGCATTTTTTTTTTTTTAGTCAGGATTGCCTCTAATTTAGGAATAAGGGGCAAATGATAAGATGGGTGTTTAGATACATCTAGCCTTTTCCCACTTCACCAGGGGGATGGGGAGTCAAGTTCATCAGCCGGAGACCTGTTTCTACGAGCGAGAGAGCGGCTCTTCTGCCATTCTTCAACCTCCTCTGTTTCTCGCATAGCACTCTCCACTTCTCAGCTGGGTTTGATAATCCACTGCATTGGGCAAACAGAACTCACAGACCACATTCAGGATTATGTGGTTCATTGGGGACATTAACAGGGTACACATCAGAATCAGAAAGGTTCAGGACACAGTTCTTTAATCAGATCAGCTTTTTTCCTGCCATTCCTGCAGGCTAGATTCTTTCTGGCTCTCAGTCCTTTAGCCTGGCCTTTGCCCTGCTCCTGCAGTGAGTTAGTTAGCTTCTGTCCCAAGAGCCAAGGGGTGGCCTGGAGTGCACTTAATTATTTAATACTGCTCTTCTAGCCATAGTCCTCCACTTGGTATGTATTGGAAATTGTAGCCACTACATCTGTGGTTATAGCCACATTTTGAAGTTAGTTGTCATTTATGATAATGAGGTAGGTTTGATGTGGGATATATCTCTAGTCCCTGCCTTACTTGAGTCACCAGACTCAAGTGTCACCTTAAGTTTTGTTGGGTGTGTGGTCCACGGATTGGCCATCATCTTGGAAATCTGTGTTAAAACAAGAACCAACTTTTTGTTCTTAAGCTGTCCCCTTAATAGGAAAATAACCAACATTCTGTTTAATTTTTAAAAAGCATGAGACTGGGGTCATGGAGCTGGCTGAGACTTGATCTGGCATGCCTAATATTTTCAGGAGCAATCAGAATGTTTTCTATCTTTCTAACCTTTGACATCCAAAGGCAAAAACTACACTACCATCAAAGTCACAGATGTGGGTAAGATGCCATCTTTGTGAATGTGGCACATCCCTCCACCCTGACTGGGCTCAATCAGCTGGATGGACACCAAAGATCCGTGGTCCAAAACTTGGAGAGCCATCTTGGGGCTATGAGTCCTAGTTCACTTTTTAAACTAATATTAGTATGAGTGAGGAGAATCCTCCACACTGACTTCTGAACTATGGCATTAGACTTGCCAGTCTCCAAAACTGCATGAGCTATTTTCTTGTTGGTTTATGAGTTCTGTGAATTGTGGGACCATGGAACATGAGTGAGAATACTGAGGAGAGGTGTGCTGGTTGCTATCAGAGATAATGGAGTAGTAGAGCACTTTGGAAAAGCTGGATATTTGGGATATCATTCATCTTCACCTCATTGTGCTAATCCTTCTGAAGAAATGATTTTTTCCATCCCCTCCTGCAGCAGCTGCGGCTCCTCTCCTCTCTTCCCACCATCGCTTGGCACCCTCATTTGCCCCCTCTGTTGCCCGGCACCCTACCCTGTGGCAGTGTGGCTTTCCCTACTGTCACCCAGTACCCCTTCACATGGCAACAGGGTCCTCCCAACCTTTGTCGAGCACCTCCAACTGCAGCAGTGAGGCTTTCCCCACCTTTTTCCGGCACCCCCTCCTGTGGCAGTGGGACTTCTCCCACCATTGTCTGGCACCCCCATTAACAGAGATTCACTTGTTGCCTGCAACTGCCACACCTGTGCACCCTGAGAGGACCACCAGACCTGCTATCCAAATAGGGAATCTCAGCTGTCAAAGGAGAATAAAACTCTAGTGAGATAAAGAAGTAGCCCAACACTCCAGCACAGTTGGCTGTAAGGAATCTGCAGAAGCATTCCTACCAGCCTCACAAGAGAGAGCCCACGACTCTTTGATTCCCTCGAAAATGTTGCCAAGATCCTCCAAAATGACACGCAGACAGCAAACTGCCTCAATAACCTCAAAGAAAAATCAGGAGAAATGAAACACATTGTCCAAGGATGTCCTGAATTTAGTGATGTGCATAGAGCAAGCAGAAATTGAGGTGTAACAGAAAGAAATCTTCAGAGTGCTGCTTGGAGTCACACAGGAGATGAGGGAAGCATTACAGATAAAGGATGAAACAATAGAGGAGATAAAGGCTATGCATCAAAGGGAAATAGAAGAATTAAGGGACGAGGTAACAAAAGCAAATCATAAGTTAACAGGCTTTGTCAACAGACTAGAAGAAGCTGAGAATCATATCGGTGACCTTGAGGATAATCAGGCAGATTTCAACAAACACGAAAGACAGTCAAAAAAGGAATGAAAGAAGCTGAAGAAAACCTAAGAACAATGTCAGATGCTATGAAGAGGAACAATATCAAAATAACTGGTCTACCAGAACAAGACACAGCAAAGAAGTCAATGGCAAAAATAGCGAGGGAATTCCTAGATGAAAACTTCCCTAACTTAATGAATGAGGATCAGGGGATCGTTCAAGAAGCAGAGAGGACACCATTAGATGGAATCCAAGGAAGAATTCCCCAAGGCATATAAAAATTTCCAGGAGAAAATAATGAGATCAGCTAGGGGAAAAAGAGGCAGTCACCTGTAAAGGTACCCAAACAAGATTATGCTCAGACTTACTGGCAGACGCCACGAAGAAAAGGAGAGAGTGGAGTAACAGCTTCTGAAAATTGAAATAAAACAATGCAAACAAAAGAACCTTTTATCCAGTCAAATTATTTATCAAGATAGACAGAAAAGGAAGAGTCTTCCCAGACTAGGAAAAACTCAAAGAATATGTTAAAAGAAAACTAACTCTACAAAGAATTCTTGCTGACTCAGTGTGGTGAGAAGAATACTCACCAACCACACATAAGAGACCACCACATAGAACAACTCCACTCAGAGGTCAACACTTTGAAAACAGCCCCCAAATAACATTGACTTAATGGTGAAAAGAAGGAAAGAATGAACCACACACTCATTCACATAGTGCACTAATAAGAAGGGAGGTAGGAAAACACTGAACACAAAAGGTATGCGATGACATCACAGAATCCACCGATGGGTGTTCTAACTCTGAATATCAATGGACTGAACTCTCTCATTAAAAGACAGACTCTGGCAGACTGGCTTAGAAAACAAACCTCACAGATATACTGCCTACAAGAGACACATCTCAAGCTTGCAGACAGAAATAGGCTGAGAATCAAAGGTTGGAAAAAAATATACCAAGCAAACTGCAATTAGAAAAATGCAGGGGTTGCAATCCTAATCTCTGACAAAATTGATCTCAAGATGCAAGCCATTACAAGAGATAAGGAGGGGCACTGGATAATGCACAAGGGATCAGTAGACCAAAACCCAGTGAGCATAATAAACTTTTACGAACCCAACATTAGACCCATAAAATTCATCGAACAAACACTCACTCCAAAAGATGAAAAAAGAAACCACAGACTCAACACTCAGAGTAGGTGGCTTTAATACGCTGCTCTCTGAGAAAGATAGATCACAGGCAAAGACGCTTAACAGGGAAGTTACAGAACTAACTGCTACAATTAGGCGACTTGACACGAGAAACAGTTTCAGAGATCTGCACCCAAATGCTAAAACAATTCACATTCTTTTTTAACCCCACATGGCACATACTTAAAGATAGACAACATGCTGGGACACAAATTGAGCCTATGTAAATTCAAATACATAGAGGTCACTCAGACTTCCCTTCTGGACCACTACATCATAAGGCTGGAAATCAACAAAAGGATGATTAAGAATACAAAGGCAAACAATTGGAGGATACATAACTCTCTACTGCAAAATGAGTGGGTAATGACCCAGCAATGTAGCTGAGAGGAATTACTGAAACCCAAATGAAGGTTGAACATAATAGCGAGACAAGAGGAAATTAAAAGGAGATAGGGGAAAAGAACTAGGAGGCAAAGGACATCTATAGAGGTCTAAACATAAGCATGTTTATATGTAAATAAATTTATATATAATGATAGGGAAATAGATCTATGTACATATATTTATATGTTAAGTATTAAGGTAGCAGGTGGACATTGGGCCTCTACTCAAGTACTCCCTCAATGCAAGAACACTTTGTTCTAATAACCTGGCATTCTGTGATGTTCATCTTCCAGACACGATTGCTGAAGACAAAATGGGTGCATAAGCAAATGTGGTGAAGAAAGCTGATGGTGCCTGGCTATCAAAAGATAGAGTGTCTGGGTCTTAAAGGGGTCTTGTGTCAATCTGGGTAGACTAGAGAAACAAATTCATAAATGCACATATGTGTATAAGAAGATGTTTATATACAAGAGCTGTTAAATATTGAGAAAACATCCCAGCCCAGTCCAGATCAAATCTATAAGTCCAGTCCAGATCAAATCTATAAGTCCAATATTAGCCCAAATGTCTATACCAATCTATAAAATCCTTTTCAGACTCACGAAACACATGCAATGACACTGAATGCAGGACAATCACATGCCAGTGGGTGCAAAGTCTTGTGGATCCAGTGGTGCTAGAAGCATCTTAGTGCTGGCAGGGGTCTCCACGTGGCTCCTCCAGTTCCTAGGGCACAGCATAGTGCCATGTGTCTTGTCAATAAAATATCTCTCAGGGAGTGAGCAGAAAATCCAGGAGTTCCCAGAATTCTCAGAAGAAGGTCATGCCCACATTGGCTATGATCTGATTGACAGACTAGATTCCACCCCTTCACACTTAATCCTCTCAGGTCCCAAACTGCCACCAGATTATGTAACTACCGCAGGCTTGAAGTTAAACAAGCAATCATCTAGCTGAGAAGCAACAAATCCCACAGGAAGAAGCACACCAGCCTGTGTGATCAAAAGGTCTCTACGGGATCAGGTATCAGTCATCAGAAGACCCCCAAAAAACAAATATATTGATGCAAATGATGGGGGTCAAAGTGGAGATCCAAAGCCCATTTTTAGACATTTGGAGATTCCCTCACAGAAGGGACACAAGTAAAGAATGAGACAGCCAGGGTGCTGTACAACACCAACGGAACACACAACATTCCTCTAGTTCTTTAATGCTTCCTGTTCCCAACTATCATGACCCCAGTTCTACCTTACAAATCTGGCTAGACTGGAGCATATACACTGGTACAGATAAGAGCTCTCAACCCAGGGAATCCAGGACAGATGAATCCCTCAGGAACAATAATGGGCATTGCGATACCATGAGGATAGGGGGAAGGTGGGCAGAGAACGGGGAGAAATGGGGTACTGAATATAATGATTGATGTATTAACCACCTTTCCCCCCAAGAAGGACAAACAACAGAAATGCAGGCGAATTGGACAGTGTAAGATATGAAAATAAGAATAATCTATAAGTTATCAGGGGTCCATGAGGGTGGGAAGGGCTCAAGCAGAAAGGAAATGTTTTGAAAAAGATGATGGCAATATATGTACAAATGTGTTTGATACAATTGATGTATGGATTGTTATAAGAGCTGTAAGAGTCCCCAATAAAATGATTTATTAATAAAAAAAGAAATTATTTTTTCCAGTTAACTTAAAGATAAAAAAATTAAGGAATCCTTTTTATAAAATGGGTGAAAAATAACAATAATTACTGATTCAAATGTACACAATTTAGTCTATTTAAAATGTGCTCTAAAAAGGAAGACTAATATGGAAAGGCTAAATGTGGAATAACCAATTTTTTTTCTCTAAAATGTTCAAGGCTAAAGAATGCTAGTCAGGCAGGTGGATGGGGTTTAATTTTTAAGCCAGCAGCAGCATTCTCTCAGGTTTATGGTTGTCAAGATGACGATATCAATTTGCTAAGTGATACTGGTCCTCATTTATTTACTGAGTATTTCTTTCACAGGTTGCATCATTCTAGGTTTTTCCCAAACCGGTCCCTGTAATTGTTATCTCTTTTCCTTTTATTACTTGGTTAGATGTTGGGAGAAGAGCACAGACCTTGAACCCCAATTCTTCTTCTACTCTTTGTGCTTAAGCTTTGTTAATAAGCTAAGGGCTGTTGTGAGGGTTAATTTTAACAAATGCGAAAGAACTATTTCTGGTTTTAAAAATATCAAATAAGTACTTAATAAATATATGAGTCATGAGGATGTGCTTTGTAATTTTTCTTACATATCTATCTATCTATCTCCTATCTATCTATCTATCTATCTATCTATCTATCTATCTATCTATCTATCTATCCATCATCTATCTAAATATCATGTGTTGGTTCTCCCAAATGCGTTTCATACTCAGAAAGCCAGATATCCTTTCCTGTTTTCTAGAAAACATCCTGGTAGTGTCCCATAAAAGTGTAATTATAGGTTTCTACATTGTCTAGTAGTTGATGGGAGGGAGAAATTACTTTCTGCTTCTTAATGAAAATTAACTGAGAGAAGATTTTAATACTAATGAAATAAAAGTTTACATGTCAATGATGTAAAACAAGGGAATTTGCATTAGAGTTTAACATTACTGGATTCTCAAATATTGCTGTGATTGACAAAATTAAAAGTAAATTTTTATAATTCAGTGTCTTAACTATCTATTCATCTTGATCATGCATAAATTACCTAATACCTTTCTAAGGCAATATTAGTAGACGGGAGGCCAACAGACAGGTGTAATGCATGTATATGCATAAGGCCCGTGTGTGCAGACAGACCTTTCAATTCGCTGCTGGTGTTTTAAATTAAAACATCAATTCAGTTTATACATCTGGCCCTACTTGGTGGTTTTCTGACTTGCCAATGCTGTATCTTAAATGTACTTATATTAATCATAGTTCAAAATAGCCACATCATTAAACAATCATTTTTTGAAAAATATACATTCTTAGAAATGGTACATACACCCGCTTCAGTTTTTGCTGTCAAATCATGGGTCGGGTGGGGGTGGGGGTGGGGGTGGGGGGCAAGGAATGCCAACTTTGCATTTCAGGCCATCCGCTAACTCAGAGTTGTTTCATGGGAGTCTCCCTTCTGTTGCCAAAGGGAAGATGGAGACACATGTGGCCACACTGTCATGCTCTTCTGCCAGCTGCAAACCTCATCACAGTTCCTGTGAAGTACATTTCCACCGATCCGGTTTCTGCCAGGGAAGACTTTAACAATCTCCTACTCTGCTCTCCACCAACAACAATTAGTATTAGCAAATGGCGCAGGCCACTGCCTGGGATTACATATGATTTCTATTCAAAAAGAGACAAACTTTGACTCAAACCACATGCTGAGCACTTGAGCTCCTTTCTTCGATATAATGAAGTTGAGGCAGTTTCTATCTTTCATTTATATAAAAAAAATCACTCTCACATTTGAAACGGAGTTGGCGGGTTTCCCTCTCCTGGGCTAGCCATCTGGGGAGGAGGGCTTTCAGAGTGCTTATGTTTAGGCCAGGAGTTTAGTGGGGGGAAAATCATTATCCTTTTGTCCTTTTGTTCCTTACTCGTTTAATGTGGTCGACTTCTTTTTTTTAAGTTTTCACAGTGGGGTTTTCCCTACCCTCAAATAACACATATGGCAAATAAGTTAAATTCTTAATACATTTTACAGTCAGATTTCATGTTTTCCTGTTTTGCATCATAAAAGCATAGATATGATGATCACTTTGGCTTATTATAAGACAATGAAGATCGAAAGGTCTTGTTTTTTTTTTATCGACAGCATGCCTGCTGGTCTCTTATTATATTATTTTTTCAGGGTAAGGTGAGGTCAATTTCCTTTGTTGAAAAGGTTTGCGATCATAGCAAATGGAGAGGCCACAACCTTATTGTGAAGGGGAATTTTCTCCTCAATCAGGTTCTTCCAAAGTAGGCCTCGGTGGCTATAGACTCTCTAATCACTCTTGAAGCAGTTTCCTTTATGGCTCGAGGCTGGTGATATGAAAAATTAAAAAACCTTCTCAGAACAGCCAGCTCATAATAGCACTTCTTCCCAGGACATTTCATTCATAGGAACATGATAAATAATTGGAAATTTTAAGTTGAATAAGATGAATGGTGGCTGGAAAAATTATTCCTGCTTTATAGATGGGGCAATTAAATTTCAGAAAAATAGGTGATTTTTACTCAGCCTACCTGACATGTACAGAGTGGAGAGGGGGCTAGAACATTCTATCTACCAGAACTTGCTAAATTTTCCACAGTGTAATAGAGGTGCATTGTGTCTTTGAGTAAAACTTTTTTATAAATACTGACAATTTGCAGGGATATTCAATATGAAACTGTATGGATCCAAGCAGGACCCTGTTGTTAACTTAGGCAAATCTCACCTTTTCTAAGTCATTAGTCAAGCAATACATACACACAAAACACATTGTTCATTCATAGTACCTTGGAGTTGCAGGTAACATTTTCCTCGTGATTTTTAATAAACATATTCTCAAGAAAATACCCTGGATGAATTTAAATGTTTTAAGATTCAATCTCAGAATTAATCTGTTGATGTCTTTCAAAAGAAGGAAGAAAAATGATAAGCAAGAAAAATGGTGTGGAAAGCATAGCTAATGAGGGACTATTGAGTTGATTTGACTACGTTAAATAGAATTTCCCAGCAGTCTCTGAGATATCGTCCTGGGAAATTCACAAAGTGGAAGGGAAGAAGCCACTGTTGTATAGGTCACATACATTATAAGTGATCTAGTGACTTAACGAGTTGGGATGAAGCAGCAGCTCCACTCCTAACTGCTCTCCTTTCCTCTAGACCCTTCTACAACTTCTTGGACAGCGAAGTTTGGTTGTGTGTTTAGTTCTAAGATAAGGGAACTGATTTCTATAGGATACTTGTGTTGGTTTCCTACTGCTTCCATAATGCGTTACCACAAACTTGGTAATAAAAATAAAAAGATCAACTTATAATTCTGTATGTTAGCTGTCTGACCTGGGTCTCATTGGGCTAAAATCAAGGTGATACTTTTTGAAGGTTTTGGGAGTGAATACCTATTTTTTTCACCTTGTAGAGGATTTCCACATTCTTTGTTTAATAGTTCCTTTCTTCATTTTCGCAGTTAGCCATGGCCCATAGCCTTTCTCTCACCTCCTTATGCTTCTGCGTCTCTCATCTTCTTTTAAGGACCTACCTCTGTAATTATAGTTGGCTCACCGGGACAATCTAGGATAATATCCCTATCTTGAGGTTAGCTAGCTCATAAGCAACCTAATACTATTTGCATCTCTAAATTCCCTTTTCCATAGAAGGTAACGTATTATGGTAACATATTTCTAGGATCCAGGCCAAGGTCTTTGGCAGTAAGAATGGGTATGGGTTACAGTTCATTTGGTGGGGTTCTAGCTCATGTATGTGGGCTTCAGTTTATTCTGGTTTTTCCCAGTTAACATGTAGTAGTTACATAATCTGGTGTCAATCTGAGACTGTCAAGAGTGAAGGGGTGGAGTCTAGCCTATCAATCAGGCCGCAGCTTGATGACCTCATTTGGAGGCATGGCAGATATAAATAGCTCACTGAAGGCCAGACACATATACTCCCTGCGAGAAATTCCTGTTGACAAGGCATATGGAGCTATGCTGATGGCAGCCAGTCTCAGAGCTGGAGGAACCACGTGGAGACACATGTCAGTGTTGAGATGCTTCCACCACCACTGTATCCACAAAACTTTCCACTCACTGGCTTGTGATCTTCCTATACTCGGCGTCATTGCATGGCTGTGTGAATCTAATGAGAAATTTATGGACTAGTATCAACATATGGGGTAATATAAGACTCATGGACTTGATCTGAACTGGACTGGGATGTTTTCTTAATGTACGATTGCTCTTTGATATAACGTTCTTCCTTATACACATATGTATGTCTCTGGATTTGTTTTTCTAGTCTACCCAGACTAACATAACATACATCTTTTCTTCCTGACTGCCTGCCCTATATATGTTAAAGTCTAGAATCATATGCAGGGGAAAACCGCTTTTCAGAGACAGTTTAATAGAGCCCACTCACTGCCATTAAGTTGACGCCAATTCATAGTGACCCCGTCGGGCAGGGTTTCTAAGACTGTAACTCTATCTGGGAGTAGAAAGCCCATTTTTTTCTTCCTGTGGAGCTTGTGATTTCGAAGTGTCGACCTTGCGGTTAACAGGCCAGCGCACAAACCACTACACCACCAGAGCACCAGAGGACAGAGCTAGAGTAGTACAATGTCTATACTTATAACAAGTTTAGCTGTAGTGTTCCTATTTGATTGGCTGTAAATAGTCCATATGGTCTTTTCTTACTTCCTTACAGGAAATGTTGGAAGGGTAATCCTCTATTTGCTGGAAATAAAGGACACGCCAATATTGGTGAATAGTAGTCATGTTGACCTTGGGACAAATCAAAGGGAGATATGTGAAAAGAGGCTGCCAGACAACAGGGACTACTTACTGTGAAAGATGCACGCTGGTTCTCTTCTCTGTCGCAGCAAGTGGATAGCTGCCCCAGCCATCTTTCATGGGACCCTTTGTTTACCCTGGGGACAAGGAACTTTGCATTTATGAAACTTGTGGTGATGGCATGGCTCTCGCAGTAAGATACAGGCTAATTGTGGGGAATTGCAAAATAAATATTTGTCTTAATTTTCTTGTTTAAGATTCAGGCTGTAAGATGGAAAATATAAGGGATCTTATACGATTACCTTTTAAAATATTAACATTTATATTAATTATAGGCAAATAAGTAGTATGCTACTTTATTAAATAGATAATCATAAGAAGTAAATTTGAGCAAGTTGGACTCTGGGAGACATAATCAACTCTTTTTGATTAAGCAACGAAATTCCTCACCGACAAGGTAAGATTTAAGGTCCTTTGATAATGATTTAAAGAAAAATCCTCTCCCTAGCAAGAGTTTCTTTCTAGCTAATATTTTGATACATCTAGGTTTGTTTTCTGTCAGCTAATTTCCAACCACTGATCTGAATATACAGAGAGTGGTGTGCTGGTGGGGTAGTGGTTATGCACTGAGCTACTAACTGCAAGGGTAGTAATTCCAAATCACCAACTGCTCCTCTGGAGACAGGTGGGGATTTTGACTCTTGTAAAGAGCCTTTGCAACTCACCTGACAGTCTAACCGCATCCTGTAGGGTTGCTGTGAGTTGGTATCTACTTGATGGCATTAAGTTTGGTTTGGGTTTGGAGAGATAGGAAGGTTCAATCAAATCACGCTGGTCATTTGGGAAATACCATGGTGTAGAATGCCTAAAGATAATTGGAATTGACAAGTCTTCCTTTATGCGAGAAACATGGGCAGTTACTGAGAATTGCCTGGAAATGGGACAGTTTGAGAACATTTTGAAATTTGGTAGATGCCTACCCTCTACGTATTGGAAAGAACATATCCAATTTACTTCCTTGTCTAACTTCATTCAAAACTTCTGCATTTGTTGATCAGCTGGTGTGCTGACGCTGTTCCCAGAAGAACATAGCTCCCTCCAAGAGTACTTATTTAACCACCCACATCCTGGCCTGTGGCCCACTGGCACTCCAGCCCCCCTTTGTGCATTATGAGTAGTGTGTAAGCTCAATCTGCTACGTACACAATGGCACATTCTTGAAGCGTGGCTGTCTAGACCATTTCCTTCGCACAGTGGCTCAAGGGGCTTTTTATGGAGCGATTACTGGAACATTCAATTGCGGCTAGTGGCTTCTTCAACAGCTTCTTTACCCAGTCCCCACCGTTGTGTTTCCAAGTGCTCTTCATCCCCAGATTAGTAGGTCATTAATGTGCCTATTCAGATTAGCTTTACAGTGAGCTTTCCTGCAGGCAACGCTCGTTCCCTCTCACCTGTTCTCCCTCTAGAAATAGAGGGAATTCAGTTGGAATTTCTCTTTGTTTCTTTTCTAGACTGAGATACAAATTTGGGGGTGTGTGGGCTGAGATGTAAAGTTTTTAAAACCAGTTCGAGCCACCTAATGATTCCACGAGTTTTGGATGATTCATATTTTGAGGAAGTCCAAGTGTTTAAAAAGACAAAAGGGTTGCCTTCAAATTTCTGAAACCATGCCTTGGCTCCACACTTGTTAGCCAAGCAATTTTATGTTCATATGCCTGTTTTCCCTGTCCACCCCCTTCCCCACAGTTGTGCCCAAGCAACAATAGGAACAAAATATGCCTTGAGGGATCAGACTGACCAGGGCGCAAACCATGTTCTGTATGCTGAAAATATTATATTAGTTGTAATAATAACATGTATTTTTTGAGCTAAAAATGATGGCTTCCTTTAAGTCTGGTTGAAGAAAACCAGCCTTTTCCCTAGTACTATCAAAATATCATCCTGAATTTATACAGTAAAGCTGGGGAAACCTATATGTAAGGTGGTAGCCTGTCAAAGAAGGAAAACTCAAATGTTTTCCACTCTGCAGAGCACAATAGAAAAGAGGCGGCAGCCCCCTGCCAAAGGCAGCCAACTTTGGAGACCTGGAAATACGTGGCAGTCCATTGAGTTCCAGCTCTCACAGGTTTCACTATAGTTTCTTTTGCTTAGATTGTTAATCTAGTTAGAATTTGGTTTTGAGTACGATTTGAGACACATATTGCATCCAATTTTCAGAACGTGTGTCACTGAATCCTCTACTGACTCACATATGAGGTATCTTTATCAAATTCTACGCTCTCCAGAATACCTGGGTCTGTATCTGATGCACTGACTAGGTGCTTTATATTGTGGTCTGATATCTGTTCTCTCAAATCTTGCCAGGATGTTCTTTTAAAATATGTCTTGGCCATTATTACATATTTCCTTTGATGAATGAGCTTTGTAGTTAACTGACCACATTTCTTGAAGAGTCTCTTTAAGACTTTTAACTTCTTAGTTAAGTTTTGATTAGAATTATGTGAATTTATGGATGTTTCTGGGACAACTGACAATTTTATACTATTGTATCTCCCAAGAAAATATGGTCTTTCTTTATGTCTTCTGTTATGTTATTCTCTTATTGCTCAGTTGACATGACAACTAATTGGGCTACCTTTAGAGAAGAAAACAAAGAAAAATTAAATTTCAATCTCACCAAGCTGCTTGAAATTCATCAAACTACAATTCTTTTGTAACCATTGTCCTCGAAGAGGTCAGATTATTAAGTGCATTAGTTTGAAAACTTCAGAAACAAATCATTGCTTTTGCCATGTGTATGTACAGCCTCAATGCTCTTGTATGATAGACTGTCACTTAAGAAATACTTGTTATTCGACGGGAGAGAGGCCTGGCAATTTATTTCAGACACTCTGCCAGCAGTTTTATCTACAACCTACCATGGGAATGGCACAGGACTGGGCAGCATTTCTTCTAGTGTACACGGGGCTGTCATGAGCTGGGGATGGACGTGATGACAGCTAAGAACAACAGACAGCATCAGAAAGTGCTGAATAGGATTTCCTAGCCTATCAGCTTTGATCCTGTTTTAGAATAGATCTCCTTTTGGTCAGTAGGGGGTGCTCCTGCCCCAACATGCCATCTTTCAACACCACTGATTCCTCACAAATTTCAAAGCATTGAAGGTATTGGCTTATAAATTATCAGCTGCAGTTCTCACATATTCTAGCAGACTCACATCTGTGGGCATTTTATGTAGAAGACAAGTAATGGGAGAAGGTGAGATCTTCAAAGTGTCCTGTAACCTAAGAAGGCCTGTATTATACAAGCACAGAAGGCAGAAAGGGATTATAACACGTTGTGTTTGGGCTAATGAGGCGGGTCTCTCTGCTTTTAGGGGCTGTTCCTTTGAGCCCTGGTGCCAGCAGACTGCTTTGTGAGCTGTCAGCTTCCTGATGTTAGTCCTTCAAGGGCAGATTTTTAAAGCAGGGCTCTAAGGAGGGGAGAGCAGCTCAGAAGTGCAATGATGGGGGCTGTGGAAGGAAGCAAGTCTGCTTGCAGGCAATCCTATGGGAAAAGACTTGATTCTGCCTACTGGTTTCAGAAAAATTTTTCCTCAAAGTTGACGGTGTAGGTCCAAAGATGTTTGTCACTGCTGATGTCCCATCCCTGCTTGAGCTCAGCCCTCCTTATATTTCCCAAACCATCCAATGCTTAGTTCTCTCTTGTAAACATGACATTTTATGGTAGTCACTTATTTATATCACCTTCACCTTGGAGAAGTAACTTGAGGGCAGGATCATGTTATACTTACTTGTCTAGCAGAGGATTTGGTAGATGGTAGATAGTCGGTACTTATTTGTTTAAGGGATGAAGGTAAGAAAGCAAGAGATGAAAGGAAGAAGAGGTATCACAGAGTGGATGAGGAAGTGGTACTGGGCCACATTGCATCTCCTCCCAAGGCTGGTTGCTGTGAGGCATGCTTCCACCCTCTTTCTCTTTTTATCGTATTCTGACACCAAGCAGTCATCCCACGGCACTCAGCTAATGTAGTTGGGCTCAAGAATTCATTGCAATGGTTACCCAGAGCTCACTGACAGTGTTTATTCGGGAAGTTAACAGGTTACCAATCAGTTAAGAAACACTCAGGAAGGGACAAGCCAGCCATGGTGCAGCATAGCACTGATGAAGCACCCAACATGTCTCTAGCTCTTTAATGCTTCCTTGCACCCACTATCATGACCCCAGTTCTCTGGCTAGACCGGAGCATGTCCACCGGTACAGATAAGAGCTCATGACACACGGAATCCAGGACAGATAACCCCTCCCCTAGGAACAGTGATGGGAGTAGCGATACCATGAGGGGAGGCGGAAGGTGAGGGGAGAAAGGGGAAACCGTTGGCCAGGATTGATGCATACCCTCTCTCCCTTAGGGGATGGCTAACAGAAACATGAGTGTAAGATATGAAAACAACCGTAATTTATCATTTATCAAGGGTTCATGAGGGCGGGGTGGGGTGCCTGCGGGCGCTCACTGGAGGAGCTGGGTTTGCTTAGTGCATGGGGGCTGGGGCTTACATCAGAGGGCATGCTCTTCGAGGCATTTGAAAGGAGCTTTCTGATAGAGGCCAGGCCAGCTGACTGAGGGCCGGCCAGGCGTGACCATGTGTGTGGCAGAAAGAAACTGTCCTGACTGAAAAGCTGAATCCTGAACATTCCTTTTCCTTTTTTTTTTTTTTCCAGATAATTGAAATTTTTTCTTTCCTTTTTAAATAAACCGTTTTACTGGGGGCTCTTACAGCTCTTATAAAAATGCATACATCAATTGTATCAAGCACATTTGTACATAT
>NW_022107431.1:91115651-91124283 GCF_000313985.2 Echinops telfairi | reverse complement strand
TCCCTTAGGGGCTCCCTGCTGTGCTCCCAAGGTTGCTCTGCCGCACGCTTTTAGTGGTTTGCCTAGGTGTCACAGGGTCATTCTGGGCCAGTCCCAACACTGAGTCTCCAGTGTTGTCCCCCTTAGGGCTTGGGCCAGCAAGAGACGGCGTGTCTCGTAGTGGGATCAGCCATATGGTCCACTCTGGTTGTTCAGAGTGGGATATCATCCTCCAGGACTGGTGGACCAGGATGTGCTCCACTCTCTCCGCCTTCATTTGCTCCCGTTTGCTCTGATCAGACATGCCCCTCTCCCCTAGCTGCAGCTTCAGTGCCATCCTCTAAAGTAAATTCTTCTGCAGGGAGGGGCAGTTGTCCATGTAACTGTTATGGGGTCTGATCCCTTAGGCCCCTCCACTGGCTCCCCATTCCTTGCCGGCACGCTGCATTCATCTGGCACTGGCTTTCAGTCTGGTCCCTCTTTCCCTGTGGAGAAACAAATGATACCTTCCCCTTGGGTGGGTCAGTGCCCTATTCCTCCCCCCCACACATCTTTTTTTCACCCCTTTTCCTCCCGCCCTGCCCCCTTTTATTTGGCTACCATATGTACCCCTGGATTTGGTCTGGCCCCTGCCATACTACTGGGACCTCACCCCTAGAGTGTTTGTATACTACAGTTACTTTTTCCCTGTGCCCCTTTTGCATTTACTTTTCTGTTCTCTCTTTTTTATATATATATAAACTTACCTCAGCAGACTCATGTTATACTTGTCCTTTAGTGCTTGGCTTACTTAGCATAATTTCCTGCAGTTCCTCCCATGTGACGATATGCTTCATGTGTCCATCACTGCTTTTTAGCGATGCATAGTACTCCACTGTATGTATGTACCGCAGTTTTTTAATCCATTCTGGAAAAGTGTGCATTGCTGTTATATCTTTTCACCATATTTATTCAATATGTAGGCTGGGCAAATTCAAGCAGCTACACCCTATGAAGAGGATGGTGGCATCAGGACTGGAGGGAGACACATTGCCAACCTGTGGTATGCAGGTCACATGACTTTGCTTGCTGACAGTGAAGAGGGCTTGAAGCACTTAATGATCAAAGACACCAGAAGAATGAACAAACTATCTTAGAAGTACGGTCATGATGCTCCTGAAAAGCTAGATAAGAAGACTGCCTCTCAAGCACTTCGGACATTTCATAACGAGGGACCAGTCCCAAGAGAAGGATATCATGACTGGTAAAGTAGAATCAACAAAAAAAGAGCAAGACCTTCAAAGAGATTGTATGACATAGACAAGCTTCTCAAGCATAGGAGCTGTTTGACTTAGGAATGGTTCAGGACCACAGTGCTCTGTTCTGTTGTGCATAACATCTCCGTGAGTCTGAACCAATGAGAAGGCACCTAACCCCAATAACAAATATATTATCACCATTGTTATAGGCCTATGGAGTGAGACCAAAGATATTTAAACAACATATAAAAACATTTTATCTAATATTAAGGAGTATCGGTTATGATATAAGCAGCATTTTATCTAATATTAAGGAGTCTAGGTTCTGTGTAACAAACAACTATTTTAAAAATATTCCTGCCTACAAAATGTTACTTGGAGATAGTTTACTTGAATCTTTATATCTAGAAACTATATTTGGTATGTGAATACTTCTATTTTATTTGTCTTATTACTTATTATTGAAAAATAAAACAGATAAATAAAATCACAGAAAACAAATGTCTAGCCCACTGAATTGCTATAAGGCAAATAACCTTATAACCAACACTCATTTTGAGAATTAGAGTCTTGGCAGTTTCCCCAGAAATATCTCCATGGGCTTCTCTAATCTCAATCACAGTACCTCCCTTTCTCCTAGTGTAACCTCTATCCTGATGAGTTTAGTAAACACTCCCTTACACTTCTTTATGGCTTTATTACCTAAGTGAATATCCCTGGACACTTATTCTTGCCAATTTTTGATAGCGTGCTGTATCTTTCACACCTCTTTTAACCTACAGGTTCCCAAGTCATTCCTTTCTTTTATTTAGTTTATCTGTAAAGAAACCAGAGCATTTGACTTGCACAGGGTCAAATGGTTTTTTGCTGAGTGCATAATCATGGTGAAGTTCAACATGCTTCTTTGTCCTTTTAAACTGCCATCAAACCATTGCTCACTCACAGCACTCATAGTGAACCACTGTGGGTTTCCGAGACTGTAACTATATGTGGGAGTAGAAAAACCCAGTCAGGACTGCTTCCCCTCCCCCCTGCCAGAGCTGCTCATGGTTTTTGCAGCATAATGCTAACCACTATACCACCAGGTAGTCCTTTTCACTCTCTGCAAATTGGAACCTGGATCCAGATACTCAATCATTGTGACAGTTAGGTTTATTGTGCCAAGTAGGCCTCCATAGGGAAATGTGGGTGGGAATCATATCACTGCTTGATTGGAGGGAGACCAAGATAAATGCTTTCTGAAGCCGGCATCCTGTCTCTCTTTCGCCCTGGTGACTGGACCAGAGTGCTGCTACTTGAGCTCGTTCTTTGCCTCAACCTTGTACTGCACTACCCCTGGGCCGAGTCAACCCCTGGATTGAGTTGCTCCTTTGAGACCTTCTTCACCACACTCCTGGTGGGTTGTATCGATGGAGACATGGTATATTGCTGGAGCTGGAGACCCCACTGGGCCTGCTTCACAACGCTCCAGTGCAACTGGCAGTTACTGCCCCACCCTGCTGTCTGCTGCCAGCTAGCCAACTCTACCTGTCTTGCTTGAGGGCAGATTCTGCTTTCTGCTTCCTTGACCTTGGGCCAGCAGCCCCCATGAGTTGAAGGACCTTTAACATAGTAACTGTTCTACAAATATGAATTGAACTGAGTCATCCGTTCTGCTGTGTGGACTAATTACTGTTATATCCCTTCTCACTATATAAACCGATCCTTTTATATACACGGGCATAACCAAAAAAAACCCAGAATTTATTTTTTTCAAAGCTATATATTTAATGTTTTTTTTAAAATCAATTTATTGGAGCTCATAAAATTCATCACAATACATAGATCAATTGTGTAAAGCACATCTATACATTTGTTGCCCTCATCATTCACAAAATTCGCTTGCCTCTATATTTAATGTTTTTTACAAAACAACCCTATCCCCTTCAAAGTACTCTCCATTATGTTTATCTGTGATTTCACTCTTGGAAACATTTTTCAAACTCATCTGTTTGGATGGCTAGCAGCAACTCCCTCTTCTTTTTCTTAACCTTTTTTTACTTTATCAAATTGCTGTCCTTTCATGTCCTCTTCATTTGCAGAAACAAAAAGAAGTCACATGGAACAAGATCAGGTGAGTAAGGTGCATGGGGTAAGAGAGACACACTATTTTTGCTAAAAACTGGCACACTGAGATGGCTGTGTGAGCAGGTGCATTGGGGTGCTGACAAAACCATTCCCTGTCTGCTACAAATCAGGTCTTTTTTGTCACACACTGTTATGCAATCTTTTCTTTTTTTCCCAGTGCAGTATTATATTTATTAAATAATTTCATCTTCTATTTTTCTTTTTAAAATCATGTTATTGGGGGCTCATAAAACTCTTATCACAATCCATACATACATCCATTGTGTCAAGCACATTTGTACATTTGTTGCCATCATAATTCTCAAAATATTTTTTCTACTTGGGCCCTTGGTATCAGCTCCTCATTTTCCCCCTCCCCACTCCCTCATGAATCCTTAATAATTTACAAAATTATTATTAATTTTTCCATGTCTTACACTGTCCGATGTCTCCCTTCACTCGCTTTTCTGTTGTCCGTCTCCCAGGGAGGAGGTTATATGTAGATCATTGTGATCAGTTTCCCCTTTCTCCCCCACCTACCCCTTCCCCTTCTGGTGTCTCTACTCTCATTATTGGTCCTGAGGGGTTTATCTGTACTGGATTCCCTGTGTTTCCAGCTCTGATGTGTACTAGTGTACATCTTCTGGTCTAGCCAGATTTGTAAGGTAGAATTGGGATCATGATAGTGTGTGTGTGTGTGTGAAATCATCAAAGAACTAGAGGAAAGTTGTATGTTTCATTGGTGCTATACTGAACCCTGACTGGCTCATTTCCTCCTCATGACCCTTCTGTAAGGGGATGTCCAATTGCCAGCACATGGGTATTTGGTCTCCATTCTACACTTCCCCTCATTCACAATGATATGATTTCTTGTTCTTTGATGCTTGATACCGGATACTATTGACACCTTGTGATCACATAGGCTGGTGTGCTTCTTGCATGTGGGCTTTTTTGCTTCTCAGCTAGATGGCTGCTTGTTTATCCTCAAGCCTTTAAGACCCCAGATACTACTATCTTTTGATAGCTGGGCACCATCAGCTTTCTTCACCACATTTGCTTATGCACCCACTTTGTCTTCAGCGATCATGTAGAGAAGGTGAGCATCATGGAATGCCAGTTTAATAGAACAAAGTGCTCTTGCATTGAGGGAGTACTTGAGCAGAGGCCCAATGTCCATCTGCTGCTTTAATACTAAACCTATAAATATATGTACATAGATCTATTTCTCCATTGTCATATATAAATATATTTGCATATGTACATGCCTGTATTTAGACCTTTATAAATGCCCTTTGCCTCCTAGTTCCTTACTCTATTTCCTTTTACTTTCCTCTTGTCTCACTATCATGTTCAGCCTTCATTTGGCTTTCAGTAATTCCTCTTAGTTACATTGCCCTTGATCAAACCCTACCATGCCTCCACCCTCCTCGCCATCGATGTCAGATCATGGCATCCCATCAGACTTGACTGGAAAACACTCCTAAAGGTCAACAAACAGATGAACTATTTACAGGCTTTTCTTTTTTTGGTCGTTTTTTGTTGTTTTGTTTTCTTTTGTTGATTTGTTTTGCTCTGTCTTGTTTTTTTGTGCATATTATTATCTCTGCAGGTCTATCTAATTAAGATAGGTGGAATAAACAATCTGGAGGAGAAAACAATGGGATTGACGGTTCTGGGGGGACATGGTAGAGGGGGAGGCGGGGTAAAGGAAGTGGGTGTTAACAACCCCAGGGACAAGGGTATGTCAAGTGATATGCAATCTTTTCAGAACCTCTAAATAGAAAGCTTGATTTACACTCTGACCTGGTGGAATGAACTCCAAATGCACTACTAGTCGACATTTTCTTGTTTGGGAAGTAGACAAACATCCAGAACAAGGTTTACCATCAATAAACATGTCACCTTTTTTGAAATGAGTAAGCACTCGTACACGAGTTTTTCCATAGCGCTGTCCTTGTAAGCGGTGTTCAACATCACAGCAGTTTCTGCGACATTTTTCCTGAGCAGGAAACAGAATTTCATAGCCACATGCTATCTTCTTAAATCAGCCATCACAAAAAACCGAGGTTCAAGCAAAATTACTTTTACAAAAAAATTCACATTGACCTGAGAGAACCTTCCCAGGCAATGCCATTGGGTGCACTAACTCAGAGTGAGTTGCTTGATGCTGGCCTAGTGGGAAAAATGTCTTCTATGGAAAGCTCCACCCAGCGGAGCCTTTTCCCTTTTTAGAGGGGCACCCCCTTGTATATATAACCGTAAGTCTCCTGGTTTGGCTTCTTTAGAGAACCCTGGCTAACACTCGCATTCAACATCTTTGGTAAATTACAGCTGGTGGTGTGTTCTTTAGTCAGGAAGCATATTATGTTGGACTTTTCTCTTTTTAAATATTTTCAGGAATTGATTTTTAATTCATAGATTTATTAATTTATTAAAGTTGAAAGTCAGCAATAATCTAATTCTATTACTTCTTATTGATTAGTCGACATAATTTTATAGAATTGCCCCTTTCATCTTCTCGTTAATTACTCAGTAGTACAATTTATATTATAAAGGCAGTATAAATATTTTTTAAAATTCTATTTATTCAGCTTTCAAGGTAATGCAGCATTTCTCATCATGGAATCATGGATTTAGGTACATGCAATGACTTTCAATTTGTTGTTATTTTTATTCTTTTTCATACACTTTGTCCTGCCTTTGGTCAACAAGAACCCCTTTAAGTTGGGTCCTAAGTCTTTCACCTTATAGAGTGGTCTTTCTTTGATTTCTAGGTAAAGATGTTTCAGGTCATCTAGTACATTTCTTGGTCCAGCCCTGGAATCAGCCATTTCTCTAAGGAGCTCTGGTTTCTTTTAATAAGAAATAGTATGTAAAAACCACAATCTAGGCTCTAAGAATATTCAGTGGAACAAGGTTTGTCAATACTTCATACTTATTCAGTGAATTCATTCTAATCTTTCCTAGACTGCAGGGTTTTAAATTTACTATTTTTATATTACATCTGTATCTTCATCCCTCTACATTGAGAATCCTGGTTCTGAAGATCCATAATTACTAATTTTCTGTATTCCATATTATCTATTTAACAGTCTCAGAATAATAAAACTAATACTAAGTTCCCTGATTCTGATTAGTGACAATAGTGAAATTTGTTTCCATATATTCTCCTTATTTTTCTCTACCTTTTGAAAAATGTTAATTCTGTGTCTGCATTAACAAACCATGTAGTCATTACAGAGTACAATACTTTTTTCATTTAATTTTAGATCCATTTTAATATTCACCCAGCTCTTACTTATGTTAACATCCCTTTAGTCGTTTTAGCTGTCTGAAGCTTATCCTTTAATAATTTATGAGGGTATATCCATGGGAACAATATCCTTTGAGTTCTTATATGCCGATAAGTTTGTCTGTGTGCTTAATGCATTTTATGCTTTCTTGCTTTGAGTAAAAAAAATGACAATAAATGATCTATTTGGTCTTTCTATTTTTATCTGTGAGTGATTTCCCCATAGCAATGTACAACTATTTACAAAATATGTAAATTATCTATCTATCTATCTATCTATCATCTATCCAGCTACTACTCTAATGCACTTGATCCAAACCATACTCTTTAAAATCATTTTATCAGCATGCAAAAACCAGAAAATGCAAAAAGGAAAACAGAAGAAGAATTGGTTCATTCAATTTGTAGCATCGGTAAAGAATATTGAATATTTCACAGACTACCAAAATAATGAACAAAGCAGTCTTGGAATAAATACAATCAGAATGCTTCTTAGGAGCAAAGATCGCGGCTTTGGCTCACCTACTTTGGAGATGTCATCAGGACAGACCAGCCACTAGAAAAGGGCATTCGAGTTGGTAAATTGGAGGATCAATGAATGTGAAGAAAACCTTCAATAAGATGGATTGGCACAATTGCCATAAAAATGGATAGAAGCATAGTAATGATCATGAAGATGGCACAGGGCCAGGCAACCATAAGGTTTCCATAAGTCAGAGCTACCTCTAAGATAAATAATGATATCCATCTATCTATCTACCTATCATCTATCATCTCCATTGAAGTATACAGTTTTATTTGACATTAGAAAGGGTCAGTGGTACCAAAAGCAAGTTTCTTGCTTAAGCACAAACACCTAGTCATTTCAGGATCATTACTTCCTCTCCTGCCATTCATTCTTCAACATGCTCCAGATAGGCTCTGCCCCTCTGCCCCTTAACCCTCCATGAAACTCATGTTGCCTAGGTCATTGTTAATCTTCAGGTTTCAGGATATAGTTAGTAAAATATAATCTAAGTAATTTAAAAGTTAAACCTCTTGGGAATTATCCAATACTTATGTGTTTATGATGGGTACAGACCATGTTTTAAAACAACTAATGGTCTTACAGCACCATAACCTTATGTGAGTCAGATAATTTTTAATTGTATCTGATAGCATTTACACATATTTGGATGTTTTAAGATACTCATTAAGAGTGTCAAAATATTATTACAGATGGCTATTCTTTTATTTTTTAAATATGTTTTTCATCACTGATCAAGTTGTCTTATATTAGGAATATAATGTGATCAGTTTTATTCTATCTATATAATCACAACTATTCTAGGTGAAATTATCAAGTAGTGTAAATTTAAAAAAATATTATAATAATAAACTTGCCATGTTCTGCTTCTCAAGTTTGGTTTACAAGGTGAGACACATTTATTTTTAGGTTAATTTATAATAATACCCATATATACAAACAAGCATGATATCCATGCTTTTCCTAGAGTTCTCAGTTCGAATAGTCTCAGGGTTATTATTCCATTGCTTCTGAGTCAGCGATAATTCATAGTGACTTTGTAGAACGAACCAGAACTGCTCAAAGATTTTCTAAGGCTTTAAATCTTTTTAGACGCAGACCATCACATTTTTCTCCTGTGTTGTGGCTAGTGTATTTGAACCACCAATCTTTCACTTAGCAGCCAAGCACTGAGCTACCATGCCACCAGAGATCCAAAATTACTTATATTGGTCCATAATTCACTCTTATTTCCCACTGATTTGCTATAGGAAAAATCATCACTGACTTAAGGCCAGTGTCACAAATGTCCTAATTCAAGGCGGCCCTGCTATGGGCCTCATTTGCCTTTAGTGCTGCTTTTGCGTGTTTAAGCACACAGACAGGTATTTCATGCCAAAGTGGTCTCAGACTCCCAATGTAACAGCTTCTAGATAATATATATGTAGCAATCTCCCCCAAAGGGAATCATCTCATGATGCCCTTCATATAACATCCTTGGTTCTGATTTTT
>NW_022107431.1:91098903-91115364 GCF_000313985.2 Echinops telfairi | reverse complement strand
AGGCTATACATCTTTATAGGAGCAGACAGCTAGCTTCATCTTTCTCCCACAGAGAAGTTAGTGGGTTTTGCCTGGTAGTTAGCAATCAAACACTAACCTGGCAGTTCCAGCAGGGTTCCTTGCATCCCTTCATTCACCTATGCCACATCTTTTCTTGAGTTCTAGAGCAAAGATTAGGGTTTAGAGAAGCAGCTGAACATAAAACAGGTCCTATGTACGCAAAGTCAACTGTGGGCATTCCTGGACCACTGTTCCCAAACTGGAGAATCCTTTGATGATGCCATCTTTATGCATGCCACCGAATGCTTCTGTAGCATGGGGGAGGGAGTGAGGAAGGCTGGCTGAGTACGTGACTAACCATAGGATTGTAGCCTTTAGTTACCTTTTAATGGCTAGAATGAATGATATGATCTTATTTTTGCAGAAGTTGGTTGGGAAATAGAATAGTACCTACCCAAGCAGGTGCTTCTCAGCAACAATGATGTGCTATGGAAGTTGAAAGTGAAACTTTGGAATTCAGCATATCATATAACAACGGTACCTTTTCCCCGATACATGTTTATAGACTTCCTTTCACATGTTGTTAGCTGCTATGAAGTTGGCCCAGGACTCATTATGACTCCTTGTACAATGGAAGGAAAGGAGGTCCATTTTTGTGGGAGGCCCATGGTCAGGTGTGGATTAGACTGCTAAGATCCACAGGGTTTCCATTGGTAGAGTTTTGGAAGCAGATCACCAGACCTTTCTTCCTTTCTTTCTCAGTTTGGTAATTCTGCCAAAACCCATTCAGCATCACAGCAGCAACAAACCTCGACATACAGCTGGGTGGTGGCCATGCTTGAGGTGCATTGGCCATAATTAAGCCTGGATCTCAAGAATTCTACCAGTGAACCATCAGAGCCCCATCCTCTGATATACCAATGACTAAATTAATCATTGGCAAGGTAAATAGGGAAAAATTATTGACTTAAACTGATATAGATTTATACTAATTGCTAATATAGATTTATATTGGCCTTCCTCTTTGGGTAACACATATCTGAACAAAATTGGGGTTCTGTGTTAGGTTGGAGTCTCTAGAGAAGCAAACCAGTGACACTGTATGCATTTGTATACAGAAAGAGATTTCTACCAAGAAATGGCTTACATAGTTGTAGGAGTAGGTAAGTCTAGCCTGGTTCAAATTAGACTTCTACTGACTTGTGGAAACTGATGAATAGGAAACAGGCTGACAAAGCAGAAGCAGCAGTGGGGGCTGGGGCATGGATGAGGAGGCACAGACTGGCAGATGCAGAGGTCAATGAATGCAAAGTCTGTTGAATCAATCCACCTTTGGTAGTCTGCTGATAGCTTCTGAGATCAGCAGGCGATGCAACATGAGATTGAGGAACCAGACACAAGATTCAGTTCCAGCTAGAGGCAAAGGGCCAAAGAGGATTTCCCTCTGTTCAGTCTCTTATACAAAAGGCCACACCACCAAGAATGTCACCAGACTGTGACCTAATTGATAGGTGGGGTCCATCCCTACTCTTACCCAGGAGTGTCTAGTTGACAGAATCCTAACCATCACAGGTCCTATGGAGGAAGAGGGAAGCAAACTAACAGTGTCCTCTTGTCACTATGCCTAATGTCTTAAAAGAGTTTTGCTTAGTTAGTCATGAGCAACGTGTGACACCTTAACTGCCATTGCAAGGTAAGTTGATGATTTGAGGCTTAATGAAAAAACAAAAGAAAACTTGGATGCTCCTTGAATAATAATTAAGCAATTTTGCCTGGCTATCCACAAGGTTCATGTTCTGCCTACAGATTCATTTTCAATAAGATAGCTAAACTGAGTAGTTTTACTAAAATGGAAATGAATTTGTTTTTTATTTCATTGTGTCTTGCCTAGTGTGCCATAAATGTATTTTTCAAATGCCTGGCCAGACTTAAGACTATGGCACAGGAACAAATTAACTGGTCCAAACAAAAATTAGCACATGACCTTGAATTAATTAGCACAATTCTAAACCAGATGTTCAGACAGAAAGTTTGCTTAAAGGAAACAGCAAACAAGCTTGCTTTGAGCATTACATAGACAATTATGCGATTATAAAATTATAAATAATGGCGACATAAGCTAATTATGCACTAGACTGCAGATATGTCAAAAGGCACAGATTTTATGGATCATTCTGTTCTAAACTGTGTAACAACCTGACACTAAATTAGACAGATCTTTTGACCACTCTGAGGATTATTTACTAATTAGAAATTGGGATAGGTGATTTCTGAAATACCTTTCCAATGTCTAGCTTTTCAGTTTTTTACTTTTAGATATATTATAAGGTCTGACTAAAATAGGCTAGCTTATTTCTCTTTGATTCCTCAGTGGATAGCACATACTGGTTCTTTAGTCT
Organism: Echinops telfairi; assembly: GCF_000313985.2. Taxonomy (NCBI): domain Eukaryota; kingdom Metazoa; phylum Chordata; class Mammalia; order Afrosoricida; family Tenrecidae; genus Echinops; species Echinops telfairi. The sequence continues at coordinate 91,112,965 of NW_022107431.1, read as the reverse complement.
ATGTTTGCTAAATGAAAGAATCTAGAACTCTCCTCATTGGCTTGTACTACAGAAAGGCGGTTCCCGTGAGGCTTGGTCAACAGAAATGCTAAAGCCCTAGATGTATTTGATGTGTGCTTCCTACCTTTAAGGAGCCCTAGTGGTGGTTGGGCTAGGCGTTGGGATGCCAACCACAAGGCAGTGGTTTCAACTCATTCCTCTGAGGGAGGAGATGGGCTTGTCCTCCCGTGTAAAGAATTACAATCTCATCATCCCTAAAGAGGGCTGGTATGACTAAGAATTTGCTTGATGGCTGAAGGCTTTGTTTGGTTTGGTTATGATTATTCCTTTAAATACGATGTGGTCAGAAAACCACTGCACTAGACTAAGAGTAGCTCAGTGACGGTGAGTAAGTAGAGATCACCGGTATTCTTAGAACAGTTGATACTAAAGGCTGACCCGGCACTTAGAGATGTTTCGTTTGTATAATTTTTGTTAAATGTAATAAAGCTTCGTTAATTTGTTTCATTCATTTGAAAATTTTGATGTCCTAGACAAAGTTGATTTTCCCATTGCTTACTAAATCTTTCTTAAGAAAATAATATCACAATCAATATTCGGGGGAAAATTTCTTGCTATTAAAAAGTCACTTCCTGAATAGTATTATTTCAGATGTGCTCATAATATATAAATAGTAAAAAGCACAGGTAAATGAACCTTGAAAATATTGTTCTTTCCAAATATTTACTAAGTAACTTTATTAGAGTATTTTGAGTCACCTTTGAAAATTTAATTTAAATGCATTTTATTGAAAACAGTATCATGCAACCTGTTTACTAGGTTCTGTTGGTTTTTCTTTCCTCAATGCACTAAATTAAACAATAAATTTAACCTAACAAATAGTAGGTCATCATACAATTTTACTTTTAGTCTTATTGTTGTGATTTTATAGAAAAATATTTTTTGTGACTGATCAAGGGTTCCCCCAGTTCTTGTGAGCCAAGGTAACTTGTAAGCAAGAAATCTGATATTGAATTCATTGGAAAGAAGACGAATAGGCACCAGAATAGATCTTGGAAGGTATCGGTAGGGGTTGCAATAGGTCCTGTACTGATTTCTTAGTGATATTTCTATGAGATTGATGAAATGCGAACAATTGACTTTATTCAGCTAATTTTAAATTAAATTTTAAAATGGGCACGATGTATTTATATTAGATAAATATTTTTTTCTGAAGACAGTTTTTAGCAGCAAACTTTGTATTCAAAGAGAATATGACAATTATGACAGTTCCCTAAAGAAAGAAACTACCCACATTGTTGTACATGATTCTTAAATAGAAAAAAAACAACTTTTAAAACCATTTTACTGGGAATCAATACAGATATCATATTTTCGTTAGTTCAATCTCATCAAGCAGTATTGTACAATTGCTACCACAATCCGTTTCCAAACATTCTTTTCCTTCTTGAACTTCTTGACATCAGCTCCTGTTTAAACCAGCCCTTTAACCCCCCACTGCACCCCCTAGAAGCCCTTGCTGTCTCTGTTCATTAATCCTGGGTTTCATACTGAAAAACAGAAAAAAAAACAAAACTTTTAAGGACACTGTCTTTTTAGTTGTCATTATAAAGAAAAAGAAAGAAAAATCATATTTCTATGTAAAAATAGAAAAAATGTTTTAAATTAGTTTACCACACTTCAATCTCAATATTACATGTTTAGAAACATTGAATTATTTTTCATTTTACCCTAATATTATATTCATATTATATTCATATTCTTGATATATTAAGAACAAAAAATATTGCCCTCAGGTTAATTCTAACTCATCTAACCCTATATTAGATCCTATGATAATGGATCCAGGCTCCCATAGAAAACAACCAAATGTAGACGGGCTTAGCAGAAATAACAAAAAATCATTCCACCCATTTAGCTGCCTGGTGTATTTGAAAAAATTTAGATGTGGACTGATCATCAATAATATGCTGGGCTTTTATTCCGGCATGTGTGTTTTTCGACGATCAGTGTGTATTGCAGGATTTTGGGGGTGGGGGTGGGGTGGCGATGCTGCTATTTTTCTTCACTATGAAAGCTGTGAGAAGGATCAGTTCAGAAAATCATTCGTTTCAGAAAAAAATATCTAAAATCTGAAACTTTCTGTTTTGTTAAAGTAGCAGTATACAACATCTCATCGACTTACTGTATGAGGGGAAGAATGTCCAGATCAGACAATTACGTCGTTTCCAATTCTTAAACATGTGCTGGCTGAGAGGTACCAAGACTCAAAATGCAAATAAATTTAACTTGAAAAGAAATCACTTTTCTGCAGAAAACAATTTTAAAAATATGATTTGATCCTGAATAATATTTTCATTTGTATGAGATGCCCTTATTCATGGTTATGTTCCAAACAAAAAATATAGCATCAACTTATGAAACATCTGCCCATGTCTTACTTCTAGTATAAAATAATCCATGGTTGTGCAAAATGTTAATGCACTAGACTGTTAACTAAAAGTTTGGAGGGTTCAAGGCTCCTTGGAAGGTAGGTCTTGGGATCTACTTCCAAAAACTAGTCATTAAAAATGCTCTGGAGCTTAGTTGACACACGTGGGATTTCCATGAGATGCAATCAACTTGCTGACAACTGGCTTTAACTGATTTAGCAACACATATTTTTACATTATTGCATGTTATTATGGATCCTAGTAAAATATTAAAATGGAAAAGTTTATTCAGATGATAGCCAATTCGTGTTTTCTAAGTTATAAAGTACGTATGGGCTACCGAGATGCAGTGTGCTTTCTTGCCGAGCAAGGGGCAGGCTACAGGTTGAGAAGCCGGATGGAAGGATGACAGCTGCGCAGGGACTTGGAGCGGAGAGCTCCAAATGACTGGGGATTTGAAGGGTAGCGGGGAGGCCTGGTCCTGCTCTGGATCTGCAGAATGTCTTGAACTGTTTTTCAGTGTTTTGGGTTTGGCAAACCAAAAGTGTGTTTTGCTAAGCACTTTTCTCTTCATTTTAAGCCCATGTGTATTATAAAGGAAATTTAATCCGTATGTTTTTGATTCCTTTACACTTAACTCATCAAAATGTTGTTTTGTAAGGGCTATTTGATGTCTTAGAAGACTTTGAGTCTTTTTTATAACTTTAAAAAGCCGCCCCCCACCCCCTACCCTGAAACAGGAAGTTGTATTTTTCTGAGCTTAAATGAACTAAAAGATCTTACAAGTTGCTTTTTACTCTGAGTAGACGTCAAGCCAAGAATAAATGTTAAAATTAAGTATCATAGTTATATTAGAAGAAAACTCTTACATCATACACACTCTGTATTTGATTTGTCTTAAGCATCTTTTGTATTTTAACTTATATAACTGTTATAACAACCAGGTGAGATAGGTGCAATTGCTGTCTCTTTTGTAACAGAGAAGTTATCTATCCACAGTCACACACTTCATAGGAGTGGAGTCTGGACCCAGACAGTCTGAGACCCTGTGTTTAAATGCTGAGCCGTTAGATTATATTTTTATTCCCCTATTGCTATCTTTTAACTTAAGAGTGTTGGTCACTCCTTAAAATGAGTTATGTATTATAGTATCCCACTCAATTTAAAATAGATGGCTTTCATTCATGGAGAGTTGGGCTCTATAAGTTTTCTTTCTTTTCTAGTTTTTCTAATTTTTTTAAATAAGTAGCTAATTGTCAGAAATAGAGCATCAGATGTTTCTTGTGAAGGACCTATGGTTGACCTGAAGCACCAGTAGTTTTGTTAGCAGCTAAATTTATTCGTCATTTGTACCAACTCCAACGGGGTACCAGTTACTCGGAAAATCAGGCAGGAGTTCCCTTGGTAATGGGCATAATGGATAGGAAAAAACCCAGCGTGAAATACTTGGTGTTTCTTAGACATCACAAATCCCTTCATTCTATGCATATTCATTTTTAAAATTTAATTTAATTTTTTAATTTTAAAAAATTTAAATTTAAATCATTTTATTGGGGGCTCATACAACTCTTATCACAATCCATACATCCATCCATTGTGTCAAGCACATTTGTACATTTGTTGCCATCATCATTCTCAAAACATTTGCTTTCTACCTGATCCGTTGGTATCATCAGCTGCTTCAGGTACAGTGGTCCTGGAGCTGCCATCCTGACAGATATTGCATCCTACCTGTAAGAGCAGAGGTTGGTGGAAATCAGGAAAACGCCTCAGTGGTTTGATCTTTCCAACAATAGGGAGGATGGGAGCCAGTGGGGAGGCCTTGGGAGAGGGGTGTTCTGCGGTAGCCATAGACAGCCAGTACTCTTCAGAGCCCATTGGATATTTTTTCTAACACAGCTCTTCTTTTCCACAGTGATGTCAAGAAACTCGTGCTCCTATTTTTAGGCAAAATATGCTTTTTTCTTTGAGAAAATCTGCAAATATATTTTCTAAGTTGAAGAAGAAACTAAATACTTTAAGTCTTTAGGGAATTTCACACTCATTAATAGATGATCCACTTTACTGCAACTAAGTATGAACAAGAGATTACAGCAAAAATCTAAGGAAGTTAACTCAAGAAGTTGATGTTTATTTGAAAACATTATGAGTTAGTTTTCACTAGAAAAGTCATAAAAACATATGACAAACAATTTGGAAACAGAGAAGTTTATAAAAGAAGGAGAAAAAGAAATTCTGTTCACAAAGTTATCATTTCTGTTGATCTTAAATGTGTGGCTTTTCATTATTTTTTAACAATAGCTATAATTAAGTCTGACTTTTTACTTCTATGTTTACTTTTTCACGAATATTTTACCCCTCACCAAGATGGAATATCATGTTTATAACCATGACAGTCAGGAAACTTGATTGGGCTTTGCATTGAGTTAAAAGAATTTTACAATTTCTTAAAGATAAGACTATTTCAGAGGCAGTCTGGTTAATAAGAATCTCAATGACGTGGCTTCAAGGGAAAGAGTAATCCAGGAAAATGCAGGAAGAAAACTGAGGGAGAAGAAGTGTGATACAGAAAAGGAAAGCCACCTGAAAGGATACTTTTCTTCAGAAAGTGTGTTTTGGATTCCCACTCCAAATTGTTTTATAATAAAATGGAATATTAGGAATGAATATGCTATGAGTCCTCTCAGGTGTAAAAGACCATAAAAGTGACTAGAAATAATAAAAATTTGTCGGACCGATTGCAAAGATGTAACCCTGCTTTTCTTCCCAGCCCTCCAGAAGTCCGAGAGTAACTGTAGTTTGTAAAATTTTCTCTTCTCACCCAAATTTCTGTAAGAAAAATATTAGAAGGGTTTAACCTTTAGCAACCTTTAAAAGCTCATATAAATTAAGCTTAAAAATAAAACATGCTGAGCTATAAGGCAAGATTTTAAAAACTGTAAATTACCTTAAAGAAAAGAGAAAGTATTAGAGAATTTTCATTAATGTTGAAAATACAGACATATTATATAGAAAACCAAAATTTGAAAAAGACTTATGTTTTTAATTTTTCAACTAAATACCCCCAAAGGCAGAACGTTCTTGCTTTACATAATTTTGCTGGTTTTGCCAATAATCCCTTCTTAGCTTTCAGAATTTTATTCAAATGTCATGGGAATTAAGAAAAATGAACTCTCTTTGAAGAAAAAAAGGAAATCTCTGAACCATGCATGTTCCAACCTTTGAATAATCTTTTTCAAAGAATTACCTTTTTTGCAGCCTTATTGAAGTTTTTCATTTGACTTCTAACAGTTTTCCCCTAAAATACTTCACTGTCCTTTGTCATGTGTCCCAGAGCTATACTTGTCCCTGACAACTTGGGCTCCAACTGTTGAAGCTGAAAGGAGATACTTCTGGGTGTTTGAAACAGAAAGGAGATTCTTCTGGGTGTTTGAAACAGAAAAAGAAGCCTACTCAGGATAAGAAAGAAACGGAACCTGAAGTTAATTTACTATTATGTTTTTCTCAAGAGTTTTCCTCATTCTTGGTAATTTTTTCTCTCCTAATATTAGAGACTAGACTAATGAATTCTTGTGATTCTCAAAAGGTGCCTTTAGTGAAAGGAAACAGAGGAAATATCTAGGAAGCAAAGTGGTAGACAGAGGTATAAACATAGAAGTGTATATAAGTAAATACATCAATTCATAAAATAGAGGTATTTTTGTATGTACATATATTTATATGGTATTACATTGGGGTAATGGATGAACTTTGGGTCTCTGCACAATCCTGCCAGAATACAGGATTCTAACAACCTGGCTTTCTGTGATCCTCACCCTCTCAGCATGATCGCTGAAGATAAAATGGGAGCACAAGCAAATGTGGTGAAGAAAGCTGATGGTGCCCGGCTATCAAAAGATATGGCATCTGGAGTCTTAAAGACTTGAAGTTAAACAAGTGGCCATCTAGCAGAGAAGCAACTAACTCACATGGAAGAAGTCCACCAGACTGTGTGATCATGAGTTGTTGACGGGATTGGGTAACCGGCATCAGAAGACCCAAAACAAACAAACAAACAAACAAACAAACAAACAAAGCATATTTTTGAGAACCAGGGGGGTTGGAGCAGAGACCCAGAACTCATCTGTAGAAAATAGGACATCCCATCATAGAAAGGCTACAAGGAAGGGATGAGTCAACCAGGGCACAGTATAGTAACACACAATATTCCTCTGCTTCCTTGAGTCTTCCTCACCTCTCACTATCATGATCCCAATCCTGCCTTTCACTACAGGCTACACTGGAGGATGTACACAGGTACAGATAAGAGCTCATGGCACATGGAATCCAGGTCAAATAAAACCTTCAGGAACAGACACAGAGGGAAGGGGAGTCAGAGGGAAAAAGAGAGGAGCTGATATCAAGGGCTCATATAGAGAGTAAATGTTTAGAAAATAATGATGACAACATATGTACAAATATGCTTCATACAGTTGATGTATGGATTGTTATAAGAGCTGTAAGCCTCCAATAAAATGATCTTTTTAAAAAAGTGCCTTTATAATCAACTCTTTATCTTGTTTATTCTTTGCAAAAAAGAAATAAAAATCAACTAAAAGAAATTGGCTACCAGTAAAGCTACAAAACATAAGACTCATTCCCCAAACACATATCTTCATTTTGATCCTCTCTTTCCTACTGTACTGCATCCTCAACTTCAAAAAAGCCATCTATGTGATTTGTAATAATGTATACCATGTCAATATCTATCGATTAAAAATACATATGGACAGACATGAGCTCTAATGGGCTAAAACTAATGACTATATCACCATTACCATGATGGGCTGAGGCTATTTGACTCTCTGAAAGGGTCATGCAAGTCACTCTGCAAAAACATGAATCGAATTCTGTAGTTAACATATGTGCCTGTTTTTAAAAAATCAAACTCTGGATCCCATGTCTCTGGAAGAGGAGGTGAAGACAATTGTGGGAAAGGACATTATACCTATACTGTCCTGTCTAGTTAAGGCCATGGACACTTACCCAGTTCGCTCTAGCCTTCTTTTCCAAACACAGAGGACGTGGAATCACACGGTGAGACAGAGGAGTCAAAGCCGATGACCCCTCACAATGGTCTGTAAACCCTGCTCTGACTCTTGGGGCTCCACTAACCTACGAATTGACGCCATGGAAGATCGACTGAAGAGGTTACTAGGTCTGAATGGATTCCAGTCCACACGAGACCCCCTCTAGAAGCAACTTAATCAGTTCTCACAAATGTAATTTTATTTTTAACAAGAAAAAATATTTAAAAAGTGAAAAATTTCAATTTCTTATTCTCTTAAGTATTTATCAAAGGTCTTGTACAGCAATTATTCCAAATGGCTTTAAAAAAGATTTTTCTATCACTAATAGTGCTCCCTCCCTAATCCTCTTCCTCCCATTTCGGATAATTCCAGAACACCAAATTCACTGCCATCCAGTCCATGCTGACTCATGCGATCCTATAGGACAGGGTAGAACTGGCCTCGTGAGTTTCCGAGAGTGAAACTGTTCACTGTAGTAGAGATCTGGGTCTTTCTTCCATGCACAGTAGTTTCTTCCGAGCTGGAGGATTGCCGTCCAAGGGTACCCATTCTGCAACTGGGGCTCCTCCCACCTCTGATAACCACGGATAAACTTTGGACTCTATCCATTTGTCTTCTTTTGGGTCATTTTATATAAATTAGGTCATACAATATTTGTCTTCTTGTGATTGGCATTTTCTTTTTGCGCAGCAAAATGTCTTCTGGCACCATCCATATTGTAGCATGTAGTAAGACTGCTGATTCTTGTACCGGATGAGTATCAGCTGATGGTCGTTTAAGTTGTTTCCACCTTTCAGCTGTCATGAATAGTGCTGGGGACACCGCTGTGTACAAGCCTCTTTGTAAGTCTTTGATTTCAAGTCTTCCTCAGAGAGGAATTGCTGGGTGATGTAATAGTTCTATTTTCAGTTTGATTACACACACTCAAATAGATAATAAATGTCATTGAATTGTACATGTAGACATATTTAAATTAGTGTATATTTTGCTGTTCTATATTCTCAACAGCAAAAATTAAAAAAAAAATGTATTGCACAGTTAATCTTGAAGGGCAAACTCGGGTGAAACATGATCACTTTACTCCCCACAGTTTGAAAATATTAAGCCCAGATGTTATAGACTTTTTGATTTTTGGCATTGATTGATATTAACATTTGTCAGGGAGACATTTAGAGAATTCTGGTTATACCAGTCTTTATACTTCAAGTTTCACTCAAGTGTTTAGTTGAGATTGAGTAGCTTAGAGAACCTGACTGCCATTGCGTTCTCTATTTCTTATTCTTTATACTTCAAGTTTCACTGCCAGACTGAACTGTATTGGTCACATATGGAAAATGTGTTACCTTTTGTTGTAAGTCTAGAAGTTCAGGTGACTGGTCCAGTCAATAAGGGAAAATGAACAATAAGGAAATGACTGTCTAGTAATGGTCACAATTACTACCCTTAAAAGTTTAACTGTTCCAAAGGGAGCCTGGGAATTTAAAAAAAATACTAAAGAATCTAACAATATGCTTTTCTTACTTCCTAAGGAAATATACATATTTCCTTCTTTCTTTTTAAAATATAATGTATTTATCTCTCACTTCTGACTGTCACACATCATGAGTTTTGTTGCCTTAGGAAGGACGAACATCAATCAAACAGAAACCACGTTATATATTTACAATGACAGAGACAAAGGGCTTCAAAGTACAAATGAAGTGCTTTCTTTTACCTCAGTGGGAGAATAAAAAAGAAAGAAAGAAAGACAGCCATTTGGAGGAGCAAGGCTGGGACTAGTTACATAGCAAAGAAAATAGTAAGTCGACAAAACTCATCTTAGGAAATGGAGAAGTCTGCAGGAATTTGAGTTCTGGTTCACAAGATCACAAGGCAGTTTCTCCAAACCAATCTCATTGCTAGACAGGATTACAAGTCTCCTATAAGTCTTTTTACTTTAACAAAACCCAAACCCAATGCTGTCGAGTAGATTCTGAATCCCAGTGACACTATCAGACAGACGAGAACCGCCCTAGAGGGTTTCCAAGGCTAAAAATAGTGGTGGAAGCAGACAGCCTCATTTTTCTCCCTGTGAAAGGAGAGTGGGTTGGACCACAGACCTTTCAGTTAGCAAGGGCAACAGAAGCAACTTCAACAGAAGCAGATGAGAGAGAGAGAGAGAGAGAGAGAGAGAGAGAGAGAGAGAGAGAGAGAGAGAGAGAGAAAGATGGGAGTGACTACAGCACCTGAATTTTAGAAAATCTCTAGGAAAATAATCTCATAATGATGCTGAAGGTATTGACTATAGGATGTTCAGACTGCTATGTATCTTTTTCCCCTACAATTGTCCCACTGTCTAGGTCCCTGTTCTAGAAAAGGGAGAGAAGACGAGAAAGAAGACTGGAAACACAGCACACGTAGGCACTGGCTTCTTTTCAGTGATCTTAGTAAATAAGTGTGTGCGCCATGGAAAAAACATCCTGCCTGAGCAGGGGCTGTGGGAGGGCAGAGTCCCCTAATGGAAGCATTCCAGTGGTGAGGAAGAAGCTAACTGGAGACAGCGGGTGGTGCAGATGGCATGTAGACAGAAATGTTGCCTCCACCTATGGAGCTGTAACGAAACACAGTGAAAAGCTGCTTATCACAAGTGATAGAGAGTCCAGAAAAGGAGGATTAAAACAACACAGAGCAAGCATCAATTGGTTACTCACTAGGCTCCCTACCAGACACTAGCAAAACGATGTCGTTGAATCAATGACAACTTGTGAAGGAAGAAAATTTTAATTTCATAGAATTTTATATCTTTAAATTAAGATTTCTAGTATTAAACATTTGAGTTGCTTCTAACTCATAATGAAGACTTTAAATCTTCATGTGAGCAGACAGCCTCATCTTTCTCCTGAGGAATGGCTGCTGTGTTCAAACCCCTTGAGGTTAGCAGTTCACTGCAAGTGAAGTGGAAGGACCTCACTACCTGAGGTCTTGCCTCCCCGCTGCATCAAACGTCTCTTGCTGAATGTGTCGTTGCAAGGACCAGAATTGGAACAAGCAAACTCAGTAGATAGTAGGTGCCTGGAGCCAACACACACTTGTTCTATGGGGAAGATGCAGGGAATGGTGTTCAAGGCCAGAGACGACGGAAGCTCACTCATCTGGAGAGTCATTACAGTGTACCTGTCTCGTCTCTGTGATCCGTGGGGAGAGAATGAGGTCCTGAATAGAAACTGATTAAGACTGCTATAATAAATAAACAGGCTATCATAAATATTTGATACCCATAAATATCTCCAAAATATAAGATAAAAAAGCCACTGTCTTGAGATACACTAAAATCAAACACTGTCATGGGGGTGAGTTCCACTCACAGCAGTCCTGCACAGGGTTTCTCAGTTGGTCAGTTTGTTTTCCCTTCCTTTTCTTAACAGCAACAACAACAAAAGATTGAAGCAAAATCTTTTAGTTACAGATATTCTTGTGTGTCAGGGTGAGGGACAGTGCAACCAAAAAGCACCAATGAAGGATCTTTCCAATTTTCAATCCCTCTCCATCAGGGACCCAGCTGTGCAGCTACTTGGCATCCAGATTGGCCATTTCCTGTAGGTTTGCCGATTTGCACTTGGTGTCCAAAAGCAAGAAGTAAACCTTCAGCTGGATGTGTCAACGTGGGCTGAGATCATCTTGCAGGTGACTTGATGTTGATGGAACAGCCTATCACTTTTATGTGGCGCATCCCTGAAAAGCAAAGCTGTCACTAGGTTAGCCTCCTTAATAGCAGTAGTTTTCCTTTAAAGCTGCGCATCAGAATCATCTGTGGTGGCTATGGGAGGCGGATAAAGGATCCCCCCCAACATGCCCACCTGGGCTCCATCAAGTTGACTCCAACTCATAACGACCCTTTGGACTGGGGGTTTCTGAGACAGTAACTCTTTTTGTTTGTTTGTTTTAAAATTTTGCTTTAAATAGTTCTATTGGCATATACTTCACATAGCATACAATTTAATTGCTCAACCCTATTAAGAAGAGTTGTGCGATCTTCACCACAATCAATTTCAACACATTTTCTTCCCTTACTCATGGTTTTTATATGTGAAATCCAGGATAGCCAGAGCTATGGAAACAATAGCTGGACTGATAACTGCCTAGGGACATGGCAGAGGAGGATGGTGGAAAGTGAGATGTTAACAACAAAGAGTATGAGAAGAAAACGGGAAATCTTTATTGGAGTAGACAGTCTCATCTTCCTCTCATGGAACAGCAGATGGATGTGAACCATCAGCTTTGTGTTAATTCCCCAGCACCTCGCGCATAGTGCCACCAGGGTTCCTCATATTGAGATAGGTTGTTGATGATGTTAGGTGTCAAATCGGTTCTGTACCATCCTCACAATTGTTACTATGTTTGAGACCACTGCCAATCCATCTGGCTCAGGGTCTTCTTTTTCTCTGAGCTTCTATTTTACTCCTGAGCATGATGTCCTTTTCCAGAACCAGGACCCTCTTGATGACATCTTCAAGGTAGGTGAGACAAAAATCTTACATGGCTCTCATCTAAGGAACAGTCTGGTTGTACTTCAAGATAGATTTGCTTGCTCTTCTGGCTGTCAATGGTACTTTCTCTATACTTCTTTGTCAATACCATAATTCAAATGGATCAATTCTTCTCCATTCTTCCTTATTCATTATCCATACTTTCACATGCTTATGAGGCATTTGAAAATACTATGGCTTGGTCAGGCACACCTTGGTACTCAAAGTGACATCTTTTTTTTAAAACACTTTTTGTGTTAAAGAGATTTGTTGTTGTTATTTTCTTTGGCAGCAAATTTGTCTAATACAATATGCCATTTTATTTATTGACTGTGGCTTCCATGCAGCATTTATTATAGATCCATTCAAAATGATATGCTTGACAGCTTCATTTTTCCCTGGTTTTCATGATATTCTTAGGGGTCCAGTTGTGAGGACTTTTGTTTTCTTCACGTTGAGTTGTAATCCATACCCAGAGCTGTAGTCTTTTATCTGCATCTATAAGTGCTTCTATCTTTCTCTTCTTTCAGCAAATACGCTTGTTTCACTTGCATATAGCAGAATTTTAACGAGTCCTCCTCCAGTTCTGCTGCCACAGGCTTCTTCACACAGTCCAGCCTTTTAGGTGATTTGATTTGCTCCACATAGACATTGAATACTTATGGTAAAAGCATACAACTCTGATCTCCACCCTTTCTGATTTTAAACCATGTAACATCCCCTTGTTCTGTCCCAACAACTGCCTCTTGGTTTATATAAAGGTTCTGCATAAACACAGTCAGGGTTCTGAAATTTCCATTCTTTGTCATGTTTTCCATAGTTTGTTATGGTGTACACAATCGAATGTCTTTGCATAATCAAAGTTAACATCTTCCTGATATGCCCTGATTTTGACCAAGACCCATGTGACCTCAGCAATGATATTCCTGGTCCCATGTCTTCTGAATCTGAATAGAATTTTGGCTGCAAACAGTTCCAGTCTCGCTCTGAGTCAGCATCAGCTTGATGGCAGTGAGTTTGGTTTGGTTGGTCTGGTATATGCACTGCTGCAGTCAGTTTTGAATTATCTTCATCAAAAATTTACTTGCATGTGATATTAATGATATTGTTCAATAATTTTCTAATTCTTTGAGTCGTCTGTCTTTGGCATAGACACAAATCTCTTCCAATTGGTTGGTCAGGTAGGTGTCTTCTAAATTTCTTGTAGTCGATGAGTGAGTACTTTCAGCATGGCATCAACTTGTTGAAAATTTCAACTCCATCAATTCCTACAGCCCTGTATTTTCCAGTGCCTTCAATGTAGGTCAGACGTCTTCCTTCAATTTCATTAGTTCTTGCTCATTTGCTACTTCTTAAAATGACTGAATGTCAACCTTTTTTTTTTTTTTTTAGGTACAGTGACTGGATATTCCTTTCATTTTCTTTTTTTAAAAAAAAATCATTTTATTGGAGGCTCGTACAATTCTTATCACAATCCATACATACATCCACTGTGTCAAGCACATTTGTACATTTGTTGCCATCATCATTCTGAAAACATTTGCCTTCTACTTGAGCCCCTTAATATCGACTGCTCATTTTCTTCCTCCCTCCCTACTCCCCCCCTCCCTCATGAACACTTCATAATTCATAATTTATTATTATTTTGTCATATGTTACATTGCCTGATATCTCCCCTTGCTCTCTTCTCTGCTGTCCATCCACAAGGGAGGAGGCTATACATAGATTCTTGTAATCGGTTCCCCCTTTCTACTCCACATTCCCTCCACCCTCCTTCAATATTTTGAGCATGAAATTCTTTAATAGTTCAACTCGAGACTTAATTTTTTCTAGTGCTTTCAGTTGAAAAAATATTGAGCATGTTATTTGCTTTCCCTAACTCCAGTTCTCTGGATTTTTCATTATAATGCTTATTTATTTATTTAAATAAGTTGGCCATTTGAATTTTCTGTTCAGCTTTTTCTTCACAATTTCTTCAATTCTTGTTAGCTGCTCTGGTTCAGTAACAAGTTTCAAATTCTTTTCTGACGTCTATCCACTTTGGTCATTTTTTATC
>NW_022107431.1:91091805-91097088 GCF_000313985.2 Echinops telfairi | reverse complement strand
TTGCCTCAGCATGGCGGGGTCAGATCAGGCATTTTTTATCATTTTATTGGGGCTTGTACAGCTCTTATTGCAATCCACACATCCATCCATTGGGTCAAGCACATTTGCACATTTGTTACCATCATCCTTTTCTAAACATTTTCTTTCTACTTAAGACCTTGGTATCAGCTTCTTGTTTTTTTCCCTCCCTCCACCACTCTCCCTCCCTCATGACCCCTTGATAATTTATAAATTATTATTTTTTCATGTTTTACACCGACCGATGTCTTCCTTCACCTGCTTTTCTGTTGTCCGTCCTTCTGGGAGGGGGTTATATGTAGATCATTGTGATTGTTTTCTCCTTTCTTCCCCAACTTCTCCCTTCCCATCTGGTATTGCTACTGTCATTGTTGGTCCTGAGGGGTTTATCTGTCCTGGAATCCCTGTGTTTCCAGCACTTATCTGTACGAGTGTACATGCTCTGATCTAGCTGGATTTATAAGGTAAAACTGGGGCCACAATAGTGGGGGCGGGAGGAAGCATAAAAGAACTTGAGGAAAATTGTATGTTTCATTGTTGCTATAATGCACCCTGACTGGCTCGTGTTTTCCTTGTGACCCTTCTGTAAGGGGATGACCAATTGCCTATAGATGGGCTTTGGGTCTCCACTCCTCACTTCTCCTCATTCACTAAGAAAAGTGGGGACCACCCTTGCAGTGGACATATCATCCATATTCAGAGAAACTGATCCAGGCTCTAGAGCTGAGACTCCTCTGTCCAATACTTTCAGGCTCCACTAATGGGGGTGCTTGTACAAGTTTCCTTCTTCTGTAGGAGGTCTACCTTCATCTACCCTGGACTCACATAGTTATTTGGTTTTCCTTTGGTGTTCTCAAATTCATCTGGCAAATGTGCAATTGTTGACACTATTCTAATTCTGGCTATTTTATGTATATACCAAATAATATTTCAGTCCCTTTATAAGCCAAGTGATACAATAAGTCAGGGAAAGGCAAGATAAGTGTACTAGGTTTGGTCATTCATCCATGTTCTGCCATTTTCCAATTATGGGTCTGATTCAGTGGGATCAGCCAGTTACAGGAGTTAACTATCCTAAACCTTGTATGAATAGCATTGGAGGAGTCAGCCTGACAGTTAACCTGGTATTTGGTTTTTGAGTAAAATTTCCTAGCATAACACTCTTTGTTTGACGCTCCCAACTTGCATCAGAAAAAAAAATTTGAAAAGCTACAATCTCACATTAAAAATCCGATATAATTATTCATCTACAAAACATTTATTTTGATCGATCAAGGTCTCTGGGTGTCACAGAGGGTTTATACTTCATTACGAATCTAAAGGTTGACTGTTTGAACCTCCACAGTGATGCTGCAAATGGAAAGCCTGATGATTTGTTTCCATAAGGATTACAGCCAATGGTGAACAGCCATCTAAGGTGCACTCACTGCTTTTTGTCTGTCCAGAGGAAAGATGAGTGCTGAAAATGGAAAAACATCTGGGAGCAATTGGTTTAAGGGTCTAATGGACCACACAAAAATCAGTCTCCACAACCCTGTGGCCAGAAGGACTAGATGGTGCACAACTGCCACTGCCAATGGCTCTGCAAAGGACCACACTAGAAGGTCCTGGGCAGAGTGGGGAAGAGAGGTGGAGCAAAACTCAAAGTCGTGAAGGACACATGACTTGTTGGTCAGAAAGTGACAGGTGCCATCACCAAGACTATACTCATCCTTACTCATCCTTCAGGTCAGGAACTGAACCCACCCCAGTGGAAAAAACAAAACACAAAAACAAAAGGAAGATGAGATCAAAAGGGCAGCATTTACCCAATGCCAAAGTTCAATGGGTTAGAGGAGAAGGAGGAAAAGATCTAGGAAATACAGGGCCAAACTAGAGGGAGTGGTAGTGTATTGAGGGGATTGCAGTGCAGGGGTTGATACAAAATACGAGCATAATCGCTGAATATGAAATTGATGATCTACCCTGTCAACCTTCACTTAATTTATTATAAGTCGGGCAAAAATTACAGTCAAGAAAACCCTATGGAGAAGTTCTACTACAGAACACAGGCTCGCTGTAAGTCAGAAGTGAATTGATTGCAAGGCATTTGGAATTTAGGTTAGGGGTCAGACACTATAAATGACACTCTCTTATATTACTCCTATATCACCTGATTTGCTCTGGAGTGTGGGGAATGAAGTCGCTCAATGCACTTTCTGCATTTGCAAGTCAAACACAAAGATGAATTCTCAGTAAAATTATTGCTGTGTTTGAAACTTACAGAAATTCTATATTCAGTAAACTTGGCTCAAGCTCAGGATTATGAATCTGATTTGGGAAGAGGGAAGATAGGTCCGGGGTGTGGTTGGTGAACTAAATACTATAGTACACATGTGGGTGAGGGTTGGCTTTGGTGAGGGCGATAAATAACAGGAGAACTTCCTGATCCTTTTTGATGGAGAAGCAGCCATTGCACTATTAGACTAAAGGCAAACACATAATTAAGAAGCCCAAAGAATCCCAGTGTTTAGAAAAATATGAAATATTTATGCATATTTTCCCTTTTAAACTTGGAAGATTGTACTTTCACATGGCCAGATACAGGCAAAATGCAGAAATAATTAGCAAAACCCAAACACCTGGAATAACCCAACAGAGTTGGCATATCCCAGGGTGGGATGGAGGATCACACGTCGCAGAGTTTGTGAATGTTTTCTCCTCCCCACTTTCTTTCTGAAGTCCTTGTTGTGGCTCTCAGAGGGGGCCTCAGTCTATGCAGGGAGAGTCTGTGTGACCCACCGTCTTCCAGGTTCTCTCAACAGTCCTGGCTCTAACACACCGGCGTGTGATTTGTGTGACCCGCTTTGTGGTTGACTCAGCAATAGTGGATTTCAGCATTCTGGGAGAAATCATTGTTTCTCTCTTCTTGCTTTCTCTCCTCCTGTATACTCTAAAACACGTCGACAAGCTCAAAGAATGTGAAAGAACAAACGAGAATTTCAAATGAACACCCCCCCCCTCCAAAACAAACCCACACAATATACTTTGTAGGGTTTTTGGTACACAATGTACAAAGTAGACATGGCTTTTGAGTAACGGGGTACACTGGTTGGCACAAGGTATGGAAAAAGATCCAGTGTTTTGTTAGTCATCAGAACGTGTCGAGAGAATGGGCTCCTGACCCTGATGCCTCCGCTGGTATCACTGGAACACAATTTGCTCGGAGGAGACTCATGAGGCAACTGTGTGTTGAAGTAATGGTGGCGTACATAAATAGAATCATTCATGGACTAGAGGTCCAATTACTAACTTAAAAGCTTAGTGCCCTAGTAGATAATGTACCAGTCTTTGATACAGTTTGCCAGCCTTTCAATCCCACTTTTAATCCATTCTTGTATTAAATAATGCTAAATTACCCACTTGTTCTCGTTCAGCCAATTCTGACTTACTGTGTCCCTGGAGGTCAGGTTTGAACTGCTCTATAGGTGTCCTGCTTCTTTAAGGAAGCAGACTGCCTCGTCTTTCTCCCAAGGATTACATGTCAGGTAGGTTGAGACTGCCAACCTTCTGTTTAGCAGCCCAGTGCTTAACCCATTGTGCCACCAAGTCATCACTATATTTATTATCAAATAGTATTGGTATGTTAAACGGGAACAGACCCAAAAAGAATAGGAACAGCACAGAGGTCAAATGCAAAGAAATTAGCCTTTCCATAATCCTTTGAATGGTGATAAAGAAGAGAGGGCACTGGACAACAGGAGTGAACTCCCTGCTTTCTTCTTTGTGAATTTTTCCTTATACTTATAGGCAGATACAGAATTGAAGGGTTTCTTAATTTTTGCAACTTAAAAAAAAATCACCCTCTCCTTAGTTTTCTTCCTCTTTTCATCAGGAATCTATAAACAAAGAGTTTTTCTCTTTGACTCAAATGTTCCTCTTTAGATATGTGCCAAATAAAAATGTTTCTCTCTTCAAACTCCTCTGAGGACAGATGACCGCTCAACAGGACCTAACTCTTGATTATTTTCTTTGTCCGTAGGCACCCTGTGCTCATGTTTTCACAACCAGATGCCCCCTAAATTTTTCAGAAGGTAAATTGTGGGGCAACTGTGAAATGTAATGACAGTCCGCATTCTGCCACTTCCCCTAACTGTCCTTGGCAGGCGGTCGATAGAGAGATGGTAGATGCTAGGTAGCTGATTGTGACACGTGGCCCCTTATGTACATCAGAAGGAAAGCCTGGCCTTCATCGCTGTCACGATCACTGCGCGTTTCAGTCCATCACGGACTCTTCCAGTCAATGATTAGAAAAAATGGAACAAAAGCGGCCAGAGAGGAAACAGATGGGCGATTTGTCTGCAAGCGGCCACAGCACAGCCACGCTCTACTCTGCTTGCTCAGGACCAGCCCAAGCACTCGCACCCGCAGTGACAGTGAGAAAAATGGAACCCACTCTTGCTCCCCATCGATTTCGGGACGGGGGCCGCAGGAGTGATCAGCCCTTCTTACCCAAGCAACAGATGATTATACCGTCCTGCACAGCCCCGGTTCTGAGGTCAGAGCCTTGTGCTTATGGATAGGCTCCTGGGGCACCACCACACGTCTAGAGGCATTTGAACTTGTGCAGTATCAGACAAGTGGCCTCTCACTAGTCACTCTATACGAGCAAGAATTCCTTCTATAAACACCCTCCTGACTCCCAGCTGCCCTCTGGGTCCTAAAGAGGTCCTTTCTGTGAATTTTGTTTTCTTTATATTGAAGTGCATTCCATGCTGAAGGTTTTGGTCTTTGATCTTTAGTCAAGATACATATGACATCAGCAACAATGATATTCCTCATTAAATGATCATTTCTGACTTCAACTTGAATACCTGGGAGATCTCCATCCACGTACTGCTGTTTTTGAATTATCTTTAGCAAAATTTTACTTGCATGTGACATTAATGACACCGTTCGAGAATTTCTGCAGGCTGTTGACTCACCTTTCTTTGGAATGAGCATAAATATGGATCTCTTCCTGTCAGTTGATCAAGTAGCTGTCTTCCAAATTTCTTGGCATAGACTAGTGAGTGCTACCAGTATTGCATTCATTTATTGAAACATTTCAATTTGTATTTTGTCAGTTCCTAGAACCTTGGTTTTTCACCAATACTTTCAGTACCACTTGGATTGCAACCTTTAGTACCATTGGTTCTTGATCTTTTTTAAAAATCATTTTATTAGGGGTTCATACAACTCTCATCACAATATGTACATACATCAATTGTGTAAAGCACATTTGTA
>NW_022107431.1:91088189-91089934 GCF_000313985.2 Echinops telfairi | reverse complement strand
CTCTCCCAGAGCTGCAGCTTCAGTGCTGTCCTCTGAAATAAATTCTTCTGGGGGGAGGAGCAGGTGTCCACATAGATGGGATTGGGGCCAGCCCCTGGTTCTTGATTTTATGCTACATCCTGAAATGATTGGAAGTCCATCAATTGTTTTTGGTATAGTGTCTCAGTGTATTCATTTCATCTTCATTTGATGCTTCATGCATAATTTTATATATGCTCACAGAATCTTTCAATATTTCAAGGGGGTTTGAGGGTTTTTTCATTTTTCTCAGCTTGAGAAATCATGTGCGTTCATCCCTTTTGCTTTTCTAACTAAATTGCACAAGTAAACAATGTTGAGGTGCCAAATACTTTGTTATATATCTAGCACAAAATAAACACCCATTGCCATTGAATCGGTCTTGACTCGTAGCAACCCTGTAGTACTGAGTAGCACTGACTCAGGGTTTCCAAGGCTGTAACACTTATGAAAACAGACTAACACCCCATTCTCTAATGGAGCAGCTTGTAGATTCAAGCTATTGACTTTCCAATTAGCAACCACAACTAGCACTGCACAAACAAGACCCTAGTGGTAATCAAAAATATATGATTGAAATATTATCTTTCCATTTCAACAGTGAAAGAGTTAGAAATAATAAGACAAATTTATTCTTTTATACACAGCTCCATAGTAAGGTTACTCTTTACAAGCGTATGCATGTTCTCAACCCAAATAGAATATTGTCCTTGCTCTTTTGTTTAAAATAGATGTTCTGATGAAATCCACATGGCTCACATTCAACCAAAGTGATGTCGATTGGCAGGGAGAAGAACTTCAATAACTGGAAAGAAATAGGACTCCATTGTGGATTGAGGAAGTTTATCCCTAAATTAAAACTGGGATGGAAACCTAAAATTCCTACCAGTCTTCCTGGACTCTGGACTGTTTGACAGCAATGGCTAACTTATTTTCCACTCTCACCTTGCCAGGAGAGCTCGCCAGCACCGTCCGTGAGCTCATCATCTCTTGGACAAACCATAGTGAATTGATGAATTGGGTGTAGAGACAGGGCGGAGGATGGGGAGGAGGAAGTTGTCCCAAAAGAACAGACCACTGGGGCTTTGCTAAGCTACTTCAGGCTTTTGGTCAAAGAGTCTCTTGTAAACAACCTGGCACCTTTTCCTTAATAAGTATAGTAACAGTTTCTAGGAGATAAATTAAGCAGCTTTTTATACTTTAATATATTTTCAGCTAAGGTGTCTCTTTTTGTAAATAATGAAACCTTTGTCCTCAGGTGCTCTGTTTCCTTTGTCCTCTTCAAAAGCAGTTAGTTTAATCAGGCATTTGTGTCCCTGCCTACATATTAGATGAATGTGTCTGGCTCTAACGCAGTACTCTTGTTTTATTATGTTGTAGCTCCCCTGTTTTCTGAACATAATTATATATGCTCATGTAAGTATAAAAACCCAAACCAAACCTGTCATTGTCATATACACGTGTGGATAACGAGTTCCGGTACAGTGCGTTTTGATTCATGGTGACCTGATGTATTGCAGGACCACAGGGTCTTTGATGACTGCGATTTGGGGGGAGTAGATTACCAGGGCTTTATTCTTAGATTTCTCTGGGTGGATTCGAACCACTAATCTTTCCTTTTGTGGCTGAGTAGTTCACATTTGCACTCATGTTTGTTAGTTGTTAATATGTTTTCCATATGTTAATATGTTTCAAGCGAAGAATTACTAAACCCAAGAAGGCTGAAC
>NW_022107431.1:91081549-91087835 GCF_000313985.2 Echinops telfairi | reverse complement strand
ACCCCAATTCTACCTTACAGATCATACTAGACCAGAACATGCACACTGATAAGAGCCTGCAACACAGGGAATCCAGGATAGATAAACCCCTCAAGACCAACAATGAGAATAGAGATACCAGGAGGATAAGGGGAAGGTGGGGGGACAAAGGGGGAATCAATCACAAAGATCAATATATAAGCCCCTCCCAGTGGGACAAACAACAGAAAAGTGGGTGAAGGGTGACAGAGGATGATGTAAGATATGAAAATAATAGTCTATAATTTATCAAGGGTTCATGAGGGAGGGAGGGCAGGGGGGAGGAAAATGAGGAGCTGATACCAGGGCTTAAGTAGAAAGAAAATGCTATGAAAATGATCATGGTAGTAAATGTACAAATGTGCTTGACACAATGATGAATGTGTGGATTGTAATAAGAGATGTAAGAGCCCCCAATAAAAGTATGTAAAAAAAAAAGTTTTCCAGTGGTGAACGGAAGACAATGGGGGTCTTGTCTGTTTATTGACTTCTGAATTTCCCCCATACTTAGAAGAAAGATATTCTAAATGCTCAAGGAATGTTTTTTAAAGATAAACTTGGGCTCAAATCTTAGTCTTAATACTTAGAACTTTCTGTCCTTGGATACGTTGATTAATTGTAGCCTCAATCTCTTCATCTATAATGCTAATACTTTTCTCCTAGAGGTTCTGTTGCAGTTAAAAAATGCTAAGCAAACTATCCACACCCACGCATGGCCACTGAATCAATGTTGACCCATAGGATCGTGCAGAACTGACTTCTAGGGTTTCCAAGGCCACTTGTACTACTTTATGCTCGAGTATATCTTTTTTTGGTGTGTGTGTGTTTTTAAAATTTATTTATTTATTTATTTTTAAAATAATCATTTTCTTAGGGCTCATACAACTCATCACAATCTGTACATACGTCATCTGTGTCCAGCACTTTAGTACATATGTTGACTTCATCATTCTTGAGTATATCTTTGGCTCAAAAATTCTACTAAGGAATCTACCAAAGAATCTGCACACTTTGGTCAAACAAATTCTCGCCATAAAACTGATGCTGATAATTTTGGATATTGTTTCCACAGATGGTCACTAACCAGCATGCTCTCTGCCATGTTCCTCTTCCTCAAAGTTAGCTTGCCACTTTATTTGAAGTGGAAAATGGTTTTATTTCAATGACAGCAAAACACCTTAATTTTTTTCCCTCTTCTAAGATTCTACTTTCCTTTTTTCAAGTAGGAATAGCAGAGCTTTAAAAATTTACCTGTGTATTTATTTGTGTGTGTGATTTATTTCTTGTTAATTAGATGATTGGGGAGGGGAGCGGCTGATGAGTTTACATTTCATATAATCACTTCTGTATTCGATAATTCAGACCTCTCACTCATCCACCCTCTCAGGAGTCTACCCCACCCACTGCTCCTGATGGCTCTTCTACCTGCATGGACTTCCATCTTCTCCTTCATCCAGGTGAACATTTGTCAACCTTCTAGTGCATTGTTTTATGTTCCCTCCCTTTCCCTCTGCCCCTTGGTGACCTCATTAATCAGTTCCCTTTGTTATGCAAGTCTTTGTTTTGTTTTTCATTCTTAGGGTAGTGGTTTCAAATAATTTTTGTTGTTTTGTGGTTGACTAACTTCACTTAGCCTACTATTCTCCAGCTCCAGCCTTGCTATAATGTGCTTCCTGTTTTCATGACTGACTTTTAGAGATGCACAGTATTCCACTGTGACTAGTTTCTTTATCCATTCTTTTGTTGTTGTTAGGTGCCATTGCGTCGTTCTGACCCACAGCGACTGTGATATTTCGGTGTGTTTTTTTGGGTGTGTGTGTGTGCCAATATGGCACCTGTAAGAAGATATGTAGAGTTTAGCCTGTCTTTCAGGTCACAGCCTGATGACCTCCCTTGGAGGTGCAACCAAGCTATACAGCTTTCTTGAGGCTGGTCTCTCTCTCTCTCTCTCTCTCTCTCTCTTTCATTCTCTCTCTCTCTCTCCCCCTCCCCTCCACCCTCTTCACCACAGAGCTGCTGGAGCCCTGTGATGTTTCATTGACCATGTATCCATGCGACTTTGCACCAACTGGCCAGTGCACATGGTTGCATGAGTCTGAAGAGGTACTCACAGACTAGTATCAGACTTAGGAACTTGAGTTGGACTAGGCTGGGATCCTTTCTCAATATATAATTATTCCTTGTTATAAAGCTCATTTTTACACATATATGAGTGTCTCTGGATTTATTTCTCTAGTCAACCTGGCTTAACATAGAAACCCCGTGAACAACGGAATGATACACTGACCAGTCCTGCGCCATTTTCACAATTGTTCCTGCCTGAGCCCATTGTTGCAGCCACCATGTCAGTCCATCTCATTGAGCGCCTTCCTCTTTTTCACTCCCTTTCCGCTTTATCGACCAGGATGTCCTTCTCGAGGGACTGGCCTCTTCTGACCAAATGTCCAAAATATGTAAGACGAAGTCTTGCCATCCTTGCCTCTAAGACTCACTCTCGTGGTACTTCTTCCACCAGTCCAGTCTTCTACTGCTGTGCATTCGAGCTGTTCCCATCCATTTGCTATTGTGAACAGTGTTGTGATGAACATGGGTATGTTTATGTCTGTCTGTGTGGTGCCTCTTACTTATTTGGGGTATATACACAGCAGACGCATTGCTAGATCCCATGGGATTTCTACACATATCACTTTTCACAGTAGTTGTACAGGTTTACAATGCCGCCAGCAGTGTAAGGGGTTCCAATCTCCCCACACCTCTCCATAAGTTGTTGTTTTCTTTCGGGGGTTATTGTCAGGGGGAGGTGGTATCATCACATCACTGCTGTGATTTGCAACTCCCGGATAGCTAATGATGGTGAGTATTTTTCCCTGTGTTTGTTTGTTAGCCACTTGGAGGTCATCTTTGGTGGATTGTCTGTTCATGTGGGATGTACACTTTTTAAGTTGGGCTATTCATCTTTTCTATAGATTTTTTTTGAAGTTGAGAAAGATTTTATTGAGGCAGGGAAAGAACTCCAGGGAGGGAAGGGAGAGCAGAGAAAAGGATGGGGGCACGAGCCCCCGGCGGTTCCGAGACCCAATGAGGTAGGGCATGGAAATCGCCCTTTTCTATAGATTTTAGAGTAGCCCCTTGCCATTGTGTCATTGCAACCCCTCCCCAGACAGTCTGTGGGTTCCCCTTTTTACTCTTTTGATGGAGTCTTTGGATGTACAGAAATGTTTTATTTTTAGTATGTCCCAGTCATTTCTTTTGTCTTCGACTGTGTGTATGTCCTTCATTATATTTATGAGTATGTATACCCTGGAATGAAGCCCAGCTCAGCAGTTTTAAGCCACCAGCCTGTCCAAGGGAATAAGATGGGGCTTTCTGCTACCAGAAAGAGTTATAATCTCAGAAACTCACAGGGGCAGTTCTACCCTGTCCTACAGGGTCACTAGAGTGGACATAAGCTCAATGGCAGTGAGTTTGTTTTTTTTATTTTAATGCCAGTGGTAGGGTCCTTAAATTTGACCCTTTTCTTTCACTGAAGATCTGTATAGCTCTGGAATTTACATTCAGTGCTTTGATCCATCTTGAGTTTGTCTTTGGACATGGGATGAGGTATTGGCCATGTTTCATTCTTCTGCAGATGGAGATTCAATTTTGCACCATCTATCTCCTTCCAATATAATGTGTTCTGTCCTTTTGACAAAGATTAGTTGTCTGTATGTGGCTGGAATTGTCCCTGAGTTACCTGTTCTGTTCCATTTGTCTGCACATCTATCATTGTACCTGGACCAGGCCATTGTGACCACTGCGCCTGGGGAACAGGGCTTGAGGTCAGGAAACATAAAAAAATATTTTATTTTTCTTCTTAAGAAGTTTTTTGCTTATTCTGTGTCTCTTCATATAAAGTTTTCCCATCTCTTATGATAGTTCTGTTTCTTCAATACTAGATATATTGCGAAAACAGTCTTGATGAATCAGAATATGTGCCTTTTCTTTAGGTACCAGTCACTGACTTTTTACAATTCTTTCCAAAATTTGATTTAATGGCATCTAAGTGAAGAACAGGGAGTTAGTAAGTAACAGGTCTGCAAAAGTCATTTATTGGTCAAGTAAATCTGGACCACTTCTCCCAGTGTAGGGTGATTCCACCCTCACATAGTCACTCTGCCCACACGTTGCTTCTTTGCAAATGAGGAAAAGAAGCTCATTCCAGAGATATTTTATTTTACTACTGTCTAGAAAATTGTCATAATGAATATGTAAAACAGTGGGCCTCCCTACTGTTTTGCAGAACACAAAGTAAATAATCATATGTAAAAACTCTAATTCCTTTTATTCTACCTTTCCATCATTAAAATATATTAAATTTATGCTGTGTTCCTTTAACATGATTTATATTTTCTACAAATGCACTCCTCACTCATTGACATGCTTTAGGCCACTATACAGAAATCAGCATTATGCCAAAATAGAGGATGATTACGCCAGATCACAAAATGGAGGATGACTACATCATTACATGACATCATTACGTAACTGTCAAATTACATCATTGCTTAGCAGCCAAGTTACATAATTGTGGCTGTTAGGTGCCATTGAGTTGACTCTGACCCATTGTGACCCTTTGATAGTTGAGGGGAGGAAGCATTAAAGAACCAGAGGAATGTTGTATGTTTAGTTGGTGCTACACTGTATCCTGGTGGGCTCTTCTCTTCCTTGTGACCCTTCTGTCAGGCTATGTCCAATTGTCTACAGATGGACTTTGGGGGCCACACTGCCTCATGGTAGGGCTGGCCCCACGGTCCTCTCTCTGCATTGTCTGCTCCAAGCAGTAATGTCATCCTTAGGGCTTGGTGGGCCAGGATGTGGTCCTCTCTCTCTCTCTCTCTTTCTCTTCTTCTCTCTTAGTTTGCTCCCCTGTGGTGTGAGCAGACCTGCCCTTCTCCCCAGGCTGTAATGTCAGTGCTGTCCTCTGTAGTGCATTCTTCTGGGGAGGGGGTCCATGTAGCTGGGATTGGGGCCAGCCCCAGCTTATATGTTTTAAATATACTTATAAGCCTCTAGAGGTTTAATAATTACATATACCTTTTATAATACAACCCTTTAATAACTCACTGCCATTAAGCTGATTCTGACTCATAGTAACTCTATAGGACAGAGAAGACTGGCTCTTTTGGGTGTCCAAGACTGTACACCTTTATGGGAGCAGGGAGAATTAACTTTCTCCCTCAGACTGGCTGGTGAGCTTTAACCACCAACTTTTCAGTTAGCCTAATATGTAACCCACGAAACTATTAGGGCTCTGTTAAAAGAGAATACATACCTTTTATAATATGGACCTTCATTCCTCTTTAGGGACTTATTGATGAAGTCTTTCTCCTGATTGTGATTAAACTTGTCATGTAAGTCACTGAAAATTAAAGTGGCTTTTATGTAGTAAATAATCTTAAAGCAGCATGAGAATATATTGTGGGATGTGGGACATTGGAGACCCAGGAGACAATGGACAATAGAATTAGTCTAGAAGCACAAAATGCTATGGATGCATAAAATGTATGATAGTGACTATCTAAAGGTATCAAATCTCAAACACTGCTGAACTGAACTTACATGGGATTTAGGCATGTTGTATCTGTTCTGAATTGGCATTGACTCATGACAGTTGAGTTTGGCTTGGGTCTTTTGGTATCTCCTCTGGTGGTTCCAGGACAGTGAAGTGAGTTACATGCTGGCTTGCAAACTACAAGGTCAGCTGTTCAAACCCACAAGCCATTCTGTGGGGGAAAGCAGAGGCTGCCTACTCTCATAAAGATTTACAACCTTGGATAATCTAGGGAGCCATTAGCTCTACGCTGTCCTGTCTGGTGGTTAGGAGTCAGAATCTGCTCTAGGGAAGTGGGCTTTTTTGTGTGTGTGTGTGGGCTTGGGTGGGGAAGGGTACCTCTGCTCAAGTTCACATTCTAGTAATGTAATACCAATCTTAAAACATTATCATACAAAAACTCAAACTCACTGCCATCATGCAGATGTCGACTCATAGTGATCCTCCCTCCAGGACAGGGCAGAATTGCCCCTGTGAGTTACAGAGGCACGGAGTACTTACAGAGTAGAAAGCTCCTTCTCCCCTCAAGTCACTGGTGGCCTTGAACAGCCAGCCTTGCCTCTTGCAGCCTAGTGAACAACCACTATGCCACCAGGGCTCCTGCAACAGTACAGGAGTCTCCCTTCACCCACTTTTCTGTTGTCCGTCCCCCAGGGAGGAGGTCACATATAGTTCCTT
>NW_022107431.1:91050776-91080769 GCF_000313985.2 Echinops telfairi | reverse complement strand
GGAAGGTGAGCATCATAGAATGCCTAATGTGAAATAACTTCACCAATGAAAACACTGTCATGTTTCTGTTGCGTGCCCCCCAGATGATTCCGACTCATAGCAGCCCTATGGGATCATGGAGAACGGTCCCACGTGGGGCACAATGCTCAGGAGCAGAGCCCCAGCTTTCCATCACCCCCAGTGCGGAGCGGCAGGGTGGGTTCCAACAGCCATCCTTTGGATTGGCAGCCATGTGCTTAAATTGCACCCTTGGGGCTCATCATAAAAACACTAATGGCAGTGCTGGCGGAATGGCAGGATAAGGTGCAGCCTGTAAACAAGTGTATCTGACACCGAGAGAGGGAACCAGGAAAACGCGGAGAGACCCGGGCATGCATCCATCCGAGCTGTGTATGATTCTGAGAGCTGGCAAAGGCGCTGTTAATTTTGCCTTTGAAATAGACCGTGTTGGTTTAGATGGGAATACAATGGCTAGCCCAGCTTCACAGAAAGCCCAGCCTTGCTGGTTGATTTGTGTTCCCGGTCATTGTGCTGATGGGCTGGCTTTAGCTGAGTGCCCTGGTTAATATTCAGCGTGATTGATTTCACAGTCTGACCTTCGTCTCAGCAGCCTGGTTGTGCAAATGAAAGGTATTTAGGAGACCAGCCAAAATGTCTATGAAATATGGAACCCCAAATGCCCTGATACCCACTCTCATTTGCCTGGTTTACCTGGTGTTAATTACTTCCTGGCCTTATCCTTTAGGACGGACCTTTCCATTTCATATCCTGTGCAGTGCTGAAGGCCAGCATTTAACCCTTTCCACAGATCAGAAGTGGATCCATTTTCATTTTCTATTTTGGGCTTTACCAAAGACAGTTCAATTAACCTCTGAGCAGTAGATTTGACAATTCTGACTTCACATATAACACCCCACCACTTAAAAAAAAACCAATATCCTCGATTGGGCTTTTGGAGTTAAGATCAGGAAATGATCACGAATGAATCATTTATTTCCTGGGGGTTTTGGCAAGAGGGTACATGGCACTGATTTTTAAAGGAAATATTTCCCACCCACTCCTCCCTGTGGTTAATAGATCTCTGGTCAATTTTGCAATAGAGTCACCTTGCATATATTTCCCATCCATCTTGTCACTTCGCAGAAAATCCCTCAGTAGACTATAAGAAATAAAAATTGTAAGCAAGCAAATTTATCCAAGCGCCTTTGGACCACCCTTTTCTGGAGAGAAGTTTGCTCCCTGGAGCATTTTGCAACTGCACTCCTGCCCTTCCCTGTATTTAATGAGGCCTGGGGGCAAACGCATGTTTCAGTGGAAACTAAGAGGCAGAGTTAAATATGCGCTGATGACAGCTGGCTTACTTGCTAGGGCAGTTGCAAAAGAACTTTCCTAATGATTCAACCAGATGGACAGAAGGAAGAAAACTGAATGTTCGAATGTGTTAGAGGCCGAAGGTCAAGGTGAATGAGCTAGGCGATTTCCTGAGGGCTGTGGGTGTTTTGTGTTGCAGCCTAAATCCAGGGTTGTTTTTAATTAGATGCATTTTTCTAAATTTTAAGGAGGTTCGTTAAACCAAATGAGGAAAGAGTCTCTGCTCTTCATTTAGTTTCCCATTAACATTTTCTTTTTAAACTTCCAAGAGGAATCCTGCTGTTATTTGCAATACATATTGTTATTTATAATACATATTTGAAAGGTAAATTCAGAATGGGAATGGCTCATTTAGCAAATTTTTTTTTCTTCTTACAAAATATAACCCCCTTAAGTTTTTACTTTTGTAAAACGTACTTTTTATGAAAGTACTAACAATGTATATTTTCTTGAACATTTTGTGTTTTAGAATTAACATAATTTTTTCCCTGCTGAGGCAGGGGATTAGAGAAACAAGTTAAAATCTATTGCATAAAGAATAACTACTATTTTGTTCTTTCTGGAAATTCTATTTTCCAGGCATTTGTTGAAATTTAAGTGAAAGGACTGATATCATTTTTCTACTATGATTTTGTAACTATTTTATTTTTCAGTTTTAGTCAGGTTGGACTGAAGCCAAGGCATTCACTTTTAGTTTGACAATCAAGTCATTTAAAAGGAAGATTGTTTTTCTCCCATAAAGGAGATTATTTGGAAAGCCAAAATATATGTACAACTCATGGAAAGAAACAAAGTCAAGCTTCATCGCAAGAGGACCTTTCTGTGGATCTCTGGTTGGAGGAATGGAGCAGGTTTGGGGTAACCGAGAAGGACCGCCACAGGAGGAAACCCAGTTGGCCCAGGTCATGGTCTTTTATCTGAGAAGGGAGGTCATGGGCCCAGGAATGGATGAAGGGCCAATTATTTAGTTATTTTGAGTGAAATTTTAATTAGATGAAACCAAAGCTTTATGGGACTGTAAAATATGAATGCAGCAACTAGATATATTGTTTATTACTTTGATTTCTAATCCCTTTCAGACTGAGATTCATTTGGGGCTCGTAAAACAGTGCCAGGACTTCTCATGAAAAAAATTACCTCAAATCACAATTAGTGGCTCTTAATTCACAGTTTTTCTACATAAACGTGGGTGCTGTTTGTGTTAACATTTAAGGAATAGCTCACTGTGAACAGCTCTACTTTAAGAATGAGTCCGTGAGTAGAGGATGATGTAATTTTAAACTGAATAGCTTCAACATTTGAAGTGAACTTTTTCTTAGGTTGTGGATTCTTCTACCTTACTTTCTCCTTTTAAAAAATATCAACAATGTATCTATGTATTATCAAATATCTGTATATTTGACAAATCATGTCACTTTTAAAACTTTTGGTTTTATGTTTTACTTTAAAAAGAGACCCACTGAGCTATATATGCTAAAGCTATGTTTAATTATTTAAAAAATTCTTAGTATGATTTAAAGCCTTAAACAAGAAAAAAGAACATGTAACACCAGCAGAAAGAAGGGATATTAATAAAACAGTTATTCCTTTTAAAAAAATCAGGTATCCAGTAAAGGATCTTGAATAGAAACATTTTGTATTGAAATTATATTTCAGAAGTGATATGTGTAAAGGAGAAAAATATCCATTCACTGATGCAATACATTCCTTGAGTCAGTGTTAACCTAATGAATCACTTCAATAGCTAAAAGGATACAACCTTTGCTTTTAACCTTGCTAATATCAAATACTTCTTAGCAGAAGACACTAGTAAGATATTCACTTCTGTTTTATTGACTATGAAAAATTGTTCAACTGTGTGGGTCATAGCAAACCATAGGTTACATCACAATATAACAAACTGTGAAAACGGTGCTTATGGGTAACCTCTAAACAGACCAAGAGATAGTCTTTCAAACAGAACAAGGGACTATTGAATGCCTTAAAATGAGGAAAACGTGATTTTGGGTTATATCTTGGCACCACACATACTCGTTCAATTTGTATGTTGAGTGAATAATCTGAGAAACTACTATATGAAGAAAAGCAGAAGGAGAAAAACTTAACTACCAACCAGTGCTATGCAGACAAAACAGCCTTGCTTGCTGAAAGTGAAGAGGAGTTGAAGCACTCAGTGATGAAGATGAAAGACTACCACCTTCAATAAAAATCCCACTTCAACCGAAAGAAAGCGAAAACCCCCACAGCTGGCTCAATAAACAACATTATGATTAACAGAAAGAATGAAAGTTGTCAAGGATTTCTTTGTCTTTGAATTGACAATCAATGCTCATGGACGCAACAGGCAAGAAATCAAATGATCGAAAATCTCTTACAGAAGACATCTTTATATCTTAAAGTGCAAAGCTGACATCTTGAGCACTACGTTGGCCTGACCCAAGTCCTGGCACTTTCAATGACCTCATATACACGTGAAACCTGGACAACGAACAAAGAAGACCAGAGAAGAATCGAGGCCCTTGAATTATGGTGTTGTTGAGAAATACTGTATGTACCTAGGACTTCAAGAAAAATGAATAAATCTATCTTGGAAGAAGTTTAGAAGGAGTGCTCCTTAGACTGGAGCATGGTGAGACTTAGTCTCAAGAACTCTGGGCTTGTTATCAGGAGGAACCAGTACTTGGAGAGGAACATCATGCACGGTCAAGGAGGTCAGCAGAAAAGAGATGGATTGTGCCTGCAACATTGAGCCCACATACAGCAACAATTGTGAGGATGTCATCAGACTGGCCATTGTTTCATTCTATTGTACATAAGGTAAACCTGAATGGCACCCAACAACAACAATACTTCTAAAGAGGCATTTCTTTTCCACCTTGAGTTACTTTGGCATCTTTGTCAAATCATTTGACCGTGGGTACGTGGGTATATTTGGGGGCTTTGTTCTTTTCCATTGATTCATGCGTTTATTCTTTTACCAAGGAAGAAACCCGAGTGCTCTATTGCTAACAGAAATGCTGGCAGTCTGAACCTGCTCCGTGGCTGTATGAAAGGAAGACCTGGGAATCAATGCCCGTAAAGATGTCACCACTGAAAGCCCTACAGGGAAGTTCCACTCTGTCACATCGGCCATTATAAGTTAAAAAAACAAATCTACTTGATGGCATCCAGCAACAATTCCCACCAGGCTTGAAGAAAGCATGTCCCACAAGAACCTTCACTCTTGTTATATGTGACTGCAAAAGGAAAGAAATGGTGTAGTGAGGGTTTGCAATGGACTCGTGTTGGCTGTGTCACTAATTGGTCTGTGAGCCTGGGCAAGTTTCATAGCTTCTGTGAGTCTCGGTCTCCTTACTTGTGAAATGGGCAAATCACCAACGCTGTTGTAAGTGTTGGCTGAGATCATTTATTTAAAGCAACAATCTCTGTTCACAGTATTTAGTGGTCATACAACCCATTCTCTTCTTCATCAGCTCTAGGTTACTTGAAGAAACATTTATTCAGGCACTGTGCTAAATATTTCACCTGTACAAGTGTTTGTGTTGTTTAATTTTAAAAAATAACAGCTAAAACATACAATATAAGTTCTCTGACAATTTCTGTTTTACAGTGAGAAAACTGGGACCTAGAAATAGCTAATATGTGGCTTAACATCACTTAATATGCTTTGAAAGTTGGCAATTGTCAAAGCAAGGAGAAGAAATAGATTGCTAATGATACAAGTGATCAATGAATAAGAGACTAGAAGCAGCTAACATTTTTGTAACTCTGAAGGAGCTTCAACAAGTTTGTGGAGAAATTCTATTGTATTGACATTCCATTCTTCTGTAAGCTTTTTGGCTGTTTGGAAACACTAATGACAAAAACATACGGGGAATGCTTGGCCACAACAGAGACATACAGAAGAGAAAAGGTTATCCAGAAAGGAAATGAACAGGGCCTGATTGTAGTCCCTGGCTAATAATGATAGTCCAGTGCTCTTGACTGGTGGAAAGGCTGACAGTTCAAACCCAGCCAGAAGTGCTTGGGCAGAAAAGCCTGCTGATTGCTTCTGAAAGATCAGGCTTGAAAAGAACAGTTCTACTTTGCAACTCATGGGGGACTCCTTGAACTGGGGGTGCCTCACTGACAACTGCTTTAGGGTCCCAACATTGCTGCCGGTGAAGCAGTTGCAATGGGGTCATCGAGATGTCGGTGGGTTAAAATTCTGAAAATATTTCTTCAGGACATTCTGGATTAACCAGGCCAGGTTAGCCTGTGATATAGTAAGAAAAAGCACCCAGATCTTGGTGGATTTTAATGGGATGAAGGTTTTCATTTTCATCTGTGCAAAGTCTGCTGCATGTCTGATTCCATGTGGTCACTCAGGAATCCAGGTATCCAGGTATCTAGGAATCCAGTCTCAGGACTCCATCACCTCAACAGGAAATGGGCTTTATAACTGCAGCAGCAGGGTGAGAGAATGTGAGCAGGGCTTCTCCGGCAATTTCATTCTTCTATTCCCAGCCATTAACCGGAAACAGGCACGTGCCCTGCCTCACTGCAAATGGAGGAAGATAGGGTGCTGGTGAGCACAAGGATTGGGTAGAGTGTGATCCACCGGTATACTGCTGCTTATTCATGACTTTATGATATTCTCACTCACAGCCATTGAGTCGGATTTGACGCACAGCCACCCTATTGGACAGGGTAGAACTGTCCCTGTGGGTTTCTGAGACAAACTGTTTATGGGAGTAGAAAGCCTTGTCTTTCACCAGCAAAGTGGTTTGTGGTTTTGAACTGTGATCAAAACTTGTGTGTTTTGAAGCAGTCCAATGTATAATGTCCTGTGCCATCAGGCTCTTCCCGATTTTTATTGTAATTAAGCTGAAATAATTTCTATTAACTAAAACTCCTACCCCCCAAGCCATTCTTATTAAGACACATTATTGTTGCTAGCTACTAGAAGTCTCTTGTGACTTGTGGAAATGTTTCTCAGTAGTGAGGAGGGTTTTGTTGTTGTTCTTTATGTGCAGCACACTCACACATTGCCTAGCCCTGCACCATCTCTATGATGATTAGTCCATGTGAGCCCAGTGTTGAAGCTATGATGTCACTCCATCTCATTGAAAGTTTTTCCACATGGCACTGACCCTCTACCAAACATGATGCCCTTGCTCCTGTCCAGTGATTTATCTTTCCTGCTTCTAAGGAACATTCTGGTTGTATTTCTTCTAAGACTTTTTTTTTTTTCATTTTCCTGGCTATTTATAATGACTGCAAGGAGGAGAGGTTATCTGAAATTGATTTTGGAAACTGATTATTAATATTTGCCCAGTAAGGATTCTACCATGTTCCGCCTTGTTTCAAGTAGTAGAACGTGATCGTATGGTTATGCATCTGTAAAACAAACAAAACACAAAAGAAAAAATATATACTACCTTTTTTTACTCTACCATTGTGAGTGAGTGGGATTTAGCTTACTTTAGGGATGGTTTATTTAGCCTTTGCTCAATGAGCAGCAGAATGGGTGGCAGAAGGAGTGGGCGGATTATGACAGCTCCAAGCACACGTGTCCTCAGGTTCTTATACAATTAATGGGAAAGTGAAGTGTCACAGCTCTGGCTTCCTGCTGTCCCCTAGTTGAAAAATGGAGACAGGCTACTTCTGGCTTATGTGGTAGCAACTATTTCCATTCAAATTAAGCAGTACGTCAGTAATTCAAAAGCCAAAATGATCTAATGTTCATTGTATTTATTTAAACAATTCTATTAGCTTATAATTCATGTACCATACAATATTTCAAATACACCGAAAAGAGCTGTACAATCATCACCACAATCAACTTCAGTGTATCGTCAGCATTTTGTACCCATTATTATTATCATTAGTTCCCCATTTCCACCCTGCAAACATAAGGATACATCCAAATGATCAATCGTGGATCTCTGTAAGCCTCATTTTATAAGATAAAGAGAGCATTTTTGGCAAACAAAATGCTTATATGCCTATGAATCTGGATAGCTTTAAATTTAGGAAAAATTGTGTTAAAATTGGGTTGATGGTACTTTGGGGGAGATTATGCTATTAACTTTTGAGAAAACACAATTCACCTCTTTTCTATTATGCCCAAGACCCACTGCTGATTCTGACTCAGAGGGACCAAATGGAAGATTTCCGAGGCTTTAAATCTTTATGGGAGCTCGTAACTTCCTTTTTCTCCCCAGGAGTGGCTGGTGGATTTGAAGTGCCAACCTTTCAGTTAACAATTCAAAACAAGGCCATGGGGGAAAATACAGGCCTAGAAGAAGGTAGTGAGTCTTTCTAGTGGAGCAAATCCTTGGTTTTAGATTTTTGTTTCATAGCTAAAACTGTTGACTTTGTCGTAAGTAGGGAGAACACACACAAATGTTTTCCTAAAAGCCTACAACCAAGCACATCGCTTGAGCAATCAATAGCTTGACTCCTGTGTGATGGAGTAGAACTGCTCATGGGTTTTGTTGGCTGTGATCTTTAAGGAAGTGGATCTCCAAGCCTTTTCTTCCTCGGAACAGCTGGGTAGGTTAGGACTGTCAGTCTTTGGTTTGCAGCAAGCTTCAAACCACTTACAATACCCAGGCTCCTACTCAATAGCTATGATCCAAAAATGTAAGAAGAAATACATGGATAAAGCAATAAATTAACTGCCCAACCCACTAGCCTATATTTAGTGCATTTATTTTTGTTCTTTAATTTATCTGGAATTGCTCTAGGTTAGGGCTTTGGGCTGCTAACCGGGAGATCGGAAGTTCACACTCCTCAGATGCCCCACTGAGAAAGATGAGACCGCCTGTTCTCATAGAGACTGACAGCCTGCGAAGCCCATAGGGTTCATCCGGGTCAGGAAGGACTAGATGGTAGTGGATGGTTTGGCTTTATACCATGGGAGAATTATGTGAGTGTAGCACAGAACTGGACAATACTACTTTCTGTTGTACGTGGGTTCACTATGAGTAGAACTGACTTGATGGCACCTAACAACAACAACAACAACAACAACAACAATATGTTATATTGAAAAAAATACAAATCCTCGAGTGCAACAATGGTCTGCTTTGAACATCTTCAGCAGAGCAAGGCAGAAGGGTCTGGTGATTTGATTCTGTTATGATTACAACCCAGGAAACTTTAGGGGGGAGTTCTACTCTGTAACTCATTAATTAAGTCATTGTGAGTCAAAATTGACCCCAATGACACAGTTTCATGGTTTTTAAATTTCATTTATTCTATATTTACTTAATAATTAGTTTATTTCAAAAATAATTTCACACATCATGCATTTTAATAGTTCAATCATATCCATCAGAGTTGTGCAAATGTTTCAGTGTGTTTTAAAACTAGCTCTTCCAGGAACCTGATTTTTTGACTCAGTAGTGTGGGGTGAGGCGCTGAAACCAGTATTTTAAAAAATTTCCCAAGTGATTCACATTCACCTACATTCCTGCCTTAGACGATGTGAATTTGTAGTGCTCTAGTGCAACTGGCTTTCAGGGTTGAAGAGCGATAAATACCCTACAGCAACACTTTGTGGCAACTGTTTTGTGAAAGGACTGCTTTTGGCCTGTCCAGAAATTCTGCGAGTCTCACCATCTTCGGGGCTGTGATGTAGAGCTGCTGCCTCTCAGCAGGCTTGAAGCATAGGCCAGCACAGACCCATTTCCTAGCTATTTCATCTTAGTAAAGTTATCTTTTTCGCTCCAGTTGTCTTGAATTATAAATGAGAACGCCGCCCCCCTCCGCCCTGCTTGGTACCACTGGGGCCAATATTTTAAAGAAAGTATCTATTCAATGCTTGTGATATAGTTGAATATGACCTATTTCCATGCTATTAAGAGTAAAAGTCAAAAAGTTCCCCTAGGTCTTATAAGGCGATTACCAGCTATCTAAGGTGCAGCTCTTGGCCTCTCTGCCCCAAGAGGAAAGGACAATGATGATAGAGTGAAGCAGTCAGTCCAAGGGCCTATCGGGCCATGCACACACCAGTGTCTACAACCCCGAGACCAGAAGAACCCTTTCAAACAGTTGTTTTCAAACCATGAGATTCTAAGTCATCCAAGAATGGTGTGCAATTAGTCTTGGAGAAGCAAACTATTCATGGCAGTCAGAGTTGCTTCACAGAAAGGATTTCTTTTTGATAGGAGACAAGTTAGACTTTTTTTTTTATAAAAGAAGGAAATGAAATTGTTCCATCTGCCATGTTGGGGAAGGGGTGACGTTCCTGGGTGTGGGCTTCCTAGGGTGGAGTCATGCGGATTATCTTTAAGAGAGTTCCTTCTATCAGCTCCCTCCACTGGCTCTTCTCCCTCCTTCTCATGCCTGCACTCCTCTGTGGGTCTGGATTCAGACCAGAAAGAGACCACTGAACTCTGTGGTTAAGCTGAGAAGTTTGCTGAAGCACGAGCAGGAAGGGCTAGCATTAACTTCTCAATGAATTTCACTAATAATGCATCCTGTGGTTTCCCCAGTTAGCATCTGTTTCCTGTTTGGAAAGTTTCACTTTTTTTTACCTGCCCTTAGCCACCTATCCGCTTTACTCAGTGCCCAGCTACCACTACCAACTGCTCTGAAAAACAAAACAAAACACATTAGGAGGTCCTGGATAGAGTGAGAGAAAAATGTGGAACAAAATTAAACACTTCATGGTTTGGTAGACACAGGTAGGACAACCAAGACTGCCGGTCTGGACCTGAAAGGTACTCCTGAGTTAGAATCATCAACCACATGAGAGCGAAAGGCAGCATTTGCCGGAGGACAAGGTTCCGAGGGCTAGGAGAGAAGGAGGCAGGGAAACAGGAAACCCAGGGAGGTGGATACGTGCTGGCACTTCGAGGTGACTGCACTGGATGAGTTGAAACAAAGTGCGTGAATGTACTGTTGGTGATCTGCCCTGTCAACCTTCGGCCAGTTCACAATACGAAGTTGTTATTTTACAATAATGTCTCCCCGTCATCTGTGTCATGGCCTCCGGTTGACTTCATCCATTCATCTCTCACGTCACGCAAACAAACAGACAGACAAACAAACCAGATGCTGTTGAGTTGGTTCTGACTTAGGGCGACCTCATGTGCTACAGAGTGGAACTGCTCCCTAGGGTTTGCTGCTGAGAGCCCGGGCAGCACAGTGGGGAAGTCCTAAGCTGGAAGGCCGTCAGTTTGAACCCATCAGTCGCTCTGTGGGAGAAAGGTCTGCCAGTCTGCTTCTGGGAAGTTCTGTAACCTGGGAACCCTATGGCGCAACACTCCTTGGTCCAACGGAGTAATTATGAGTCAGAATTGAATTGGCAGTGATTTTGTTTTAAACCTTATGGAAGCATCTTGCCAGGCTTTTCTTTGGCGATGCCATTAAGGGGGTTTCATTTGCCCACCTGTCAAGTTAGTAGACATGCACGAACCATTCTTGCCACACAGGGCTCCTCTCACTGCATGGCCGGGAGCAAGTCTGCTTTGTTCAGGTGGACTCCACCTTTCCTGATATAAGTTGAAATCCCTCTTTGTACTTGAGTTCTACACGCATAGCCAGCACCATAGATTTTGTTTATTTAGCTTATTTGTCGTTTCTCTAATGTTTATTCCATGAGAGCGGCTAGTTTGGCTTTGATGTAGGCAGATGCACGTGCTTAGTTTTGGCGGATGAATCCTTACCAGTTACTTTGGGCTCAAACACAACAATTTTGAGGATGGTGCAGGGCCAGTGCTCTGTTCTGTTGTACATAGGATAGCTGTGAGTCAGAACTGACTTCATGGTACCGAACATCAGTGTGGTAGGTCTATCTTTGGGTTGTGCTTGAAGAGAGGAGCATCATTAGACCAAAGCTGTTTGCGCCAGACCCAAGTCAAGGTTGCTTTCAGATTGTTCTGGATTTTGCACCTGAGCTAGGAATTATTGTTCATGACAGACATGTCAACTTTGTGGAGAATGTCAGTTTTACCAGATGCTTCTGGTCTTGGCGGCCTAATCCAATTGCTCTCTCCACAGCTGCAAGCCCTTTGTGGGATCCCACACCTCCTCCCACGTGCTGTCTCCATCAGTTGGAGCTCAATTGGGGCCTGCTGCAGGCACTAAACATGAGGCACATAAAATAGCAGGGGTGAATCATGAACAAGACCAGTAAAAATCGCTTTCCTCTCTAGCCCCTAAATCATAGCACCACCGCGATGCTCCTAGACTCTCAGAGAAAGCTGAGTCAACAATGAAGGGAGTTGGTTTGTTTTCAGTTAGGGAGTCCATGGATGTTCCTGAAAGAGGAAGGGAGCTCAGATGGATGGAAGTGTTTCGCTATTGGGCATGCCATGCAAATTAGATTGAATGTGTTTTACTGAAGCCTCACACACACGGGTGGGGTGAGCACTGTAGCCCATGTCTGATAGGGAGCTTCAGAAAGTGAGCCTCGGAGAAGTGAACAAGGCTGCCCAATATCACATCTCTAATAACGGCCACATTCCAGATTTGTACCTGGATCTCACTGGTTGGGAAGTCTGCATTCTCTCTGGCATAGGATGCGGTCCTGGCATACGACTTGAGGCCTGTAAGAAGCACTCTTGTTCCGACTGCTCATTTTCTTGTATGTTTCCAGTCCCCTGCAGTGATAACATTTGTGTAAATGCAACCATGGCAGTCGGTCTACTTATAAGGGAGTCTGCAACTGGAGAAAGCACACCAGAGAATTTTCAGATCTTCAAATTCATAGAGCATTGTGACAGAAACTTTTTTCTGCCAAGCTAGACTTTGACATGGTCTGGGTGGGTATCAAGGGCTTAGAACAGTGCCTGGCACCTAGTGAGAAGTCCCAGCTATTTCCACTCAATGCATAGTTGCAAGGCAATGCTCATAACAGGGTTCACTGATTTGTGGCCCCATTGAATGTTGCCTAAATCCAAACCCTCAGTTTTATCACTCACTGTATACTCTAGAATGGGGCCTGCACAACATTAACAATTTTCAAAACTCAAGTTTGCCTTAAAAGAAGAGGCAAGGAAGGATGGCCAGCATCTAAGGCAGCAATAACTGGACAACTGACGTCTTCTCAACATGATTGCTTTTAAAAAGACAACATTCAACCTGGATGTTTAAGTTCTGCTCTATTGGTTGAAAACCGTTAGATATATTGCTTTACAATCATACTTCATAAAGAGTGGTACCTTTGACTTATTCAGAAGATTTTCCATTCCAATGGTCATTTCAAGAACATACTAAGATCTGTCCAAGATGCCATCCACTGCTCTGAACCAAACACAAGTTCCAAAGCGTTTTACATTCACTCCATCTGTAATTGCTATCAGAGACTCCAGGCAGTAAATATAGCCCTTACATTTGCCACCAGCGGGAAGGGACCGACGTTCTCTGACCAGTCAGCCTTCTCTAACTTGCCTTGCACACACAGGATTTACAAAAGTATTTTAAACTTCCTCTACCCTTCTTTTACCTTAACACATACAAAAGGGATCAGGCAGAAATCAAATGGTTAAACATATTTTTTAATATAGCAATATAGCTCAGTACTGTGTTTCAATGACAATCATTTAATAATTAACATCTCAAAAATTTTACACACAATTTCCAAATTGATGACTTTAACAATATCCCTTTTTTCACAACTAAATGGTTGGGTTAAATGCTAGATATTCTTGAAATTTAAAAATATTCCCTCATGTGACTGATTTTACTGATTCTATAGAAGCTAGATTAATAGAAAAATAGAAGCTACAGAAATAGAGGTCAGACCAATTGTTACATTTTAGTTCTTTGGTTACACTACTCAAAACTGTAAAGAAGAAATTTCTATTTGACATTTTCTGGTTTCTGGTTCCCGTGTCTTCTCAATCCTTTGGCACCTAGTCGTCTTCTCTTTTTCTTATAACCTTGCTTTATCTCCTGGTCGTTGACAAGACATACCTGTCTCTTTTATTTTCTGCTAAGTGAGAGATGTGGTCACATGGATGGTCCTCACTGTGCATGAGACAGTGCATGAAAAACTTACAGGCTCATCATTATTAATATATTGTTATCTGAGCCCTGGTGGCACATTTGGTTAAGTATTGGGCTGCCACTCACAAGGTCAGCAGTTTAAACCCACCAGCCCCTCCTTATAGAAAGATGAGGCGATCTGCTTCTCTAAAGGCTCTGTCAGGGTGCAGTACAGCACTGAGGAAACGTGCAACGTTCCTCTCGTTCTTGAAGGCTTCCTCCCCCCATCCCATTGTCATGACCCCAACTCTACCTTACAAATCTGGCTAGACCAGAGCATGTACAAGGGTACAGATAGGAACTGGAAACACAGGGAATCCAGGACAGAAGAACTCCTCAGGACTAGTAATGAGAATAGCGATACCAGGAGGGGAAGGGGAAGGTGGGAGTAGAAAGGGGGAACCGATCACAATGATTGACATATAACCCCCTCCCAGGGGGACAGACAGCAGAAAAGTGGGTGAAGGGAAACATCGGTTTGTGTAAGACATGAAAAAATAATAATAATTTATAAATGATCAAGGGTTCATGAGGGAGGCCGGGAGGGAAAATAAAATGAGGAGCTGATACCAAGGGCTCAAGTAGAAGAAAATGTTTTGAAAATTATGATGGCATCAAATGTACAAATGTGCTTGACACAATGGATGTCTGTATAGAATGTGATAAGAACTGTATGAGTCCCTAATAAATGATTAAAAATAATAATAAAAAAGATTTATAGGCTCAGAAACCATATGGAACAATTCTGCTCTGATACTGATACAGTTGCTATCAGTAAGAACTGACTGGTCTGGTGATGTAATTCCTGTTTATATATAAATTATATATCATTTTACTGTGTTTATGTATCACATATTTATAAATGATGTGATTCGGTATAGTATACTATATCATTTATATGTGAAATGGTCGATATAAGTTTTATGTCGAGAAACACAAACCATCATATTACGTGAATTGATATGTGGCATGCATATACTGTGGTCTCAGTAGTAAAATATTTTTTGCATTGTGTTTAAACTACTTATTGATACACTGACAAAAGCAATATTAGTAAAGTGTGTTAGATCTTGAGGGTGGCAGTGGTTATAGCACGTTGACCCACAAAGTCTTGCTTCAGGGTATTTCCCTTTGAACCTAGAACCAGTAAAGGCAAAATTGCCTAGCGAGGCTGACTACATTTGTTAGTGGAACCTCAGGGCTAATGGTGGGCCAGTCAGGAGGAAGAATTTAGTTTCTGAATCCTTTTAGTTAGCTGTGCATACATGTAGGCGCAAGATCACAAGAGGGAAAGGTGTATATGCGTCTTTTTAAAAAAAATAAAGGCATGATGTAACATTTCTGGAATTTTCACAAATTTCACAAAACTAGAAAGTCTGTTTCATTTGCTGGGTCGTCAGTGTGTTCAAACCCAGCTCTCTCAGAAGTTTGAAAAATAAAAAACATAGAAACAACTTAAGTGATGTATGAAGCTGCGAAAGTTGAGAATCTACGAAGAATTATGAAGTCACCTTTTTATTTGTTTTATTTTGGTTTCATACAGAATTATAACCATGAAAGAACAGTAATTCCATAGAATTATCCTTAGTATTATTTCATATGAAGAATATGCTGCAAATTTCAAATATGTAGACAGGCAAGGCAAATATTTTCTAACATATTGATAAAATCTGATTGTTGGATTTAGTTGTACCTCTTTTAGCATGAGTAATAAGAAAAATCAGTTACAGATGGAGTAAGAACTTAATTCAACATGGTGTTTTAGGCTCGATTTCTACAGAAGGCTTAAAAGTGACCCTATTAAGAGAATGATTTAATCTATTTCAGTTTTAGTAATGAAACTACAAAAACATTTTCACATCATGGTTGATAACGTCCTTCCATTAGAGCCTTATTTTCTTGTCAATATTTTTGCTTAAAGCCTAATCTTTTGATGCGAGGGAAGCTTCAGATTAAATCAGAGACAGTGGTTCTCATGTTCTTACTTTAACATGACACAGATATTTCTAGCTCTAAAGAGAATGCCAAGAAAATGCTTAACTCCCCTAATTTGGTTGTTTAAAGTGCCCTGGTAGATTTGACTCCTAAATTGCCCCATTGTTAAAGTTCACCTTGCACAGCATTTGAAGTAGGTACTTTGCGTCTAACAAGGGCAACTGCCAAACGTTTGGTGTTTCAGGTTTTCTAGCTTTACATTAATTGCTTTCCTTGAATATTGGAAGAGTTACAGATATTAAAAATCGGCTGTGGGAGAGTGTGTAACTAGGGCTTCCCATCTCCCTGTTTTGTGGAAATGAACGGAATGTTGAAAGTGCTCCTATTTTATAATGTAGGAGGTGGCCGAACATTTACAACTCTATATACTCCTCCAGCTGAATTCTTCTAAATCTCAGGCCTGGCCGGCAGGTTTCTCCCAGACGATTTTCATTTTCATAACATTCACATCCAATAAACTGCACACAGCAGAGTGTGAGAGAAAAAAGGGGGACAGGAAATGGCTCTGTTGCATGGTTATTACATCCTATTGCCTGCGGGTTGCTTGTTATGAGTTTTAACTATGTAAATATGACGTATATGACATCAGAATTTAATCTAAAGCTTCTATGTGGGAGATAGAGTGTGACTTTATTGTTAGGGCTAAAATCAACTGGGTGTTGACAGGCCTCAAAAGTCACGGAGGAAAAGCTTAAAAAGAAAACACGTAGACTGATAAGCTGTTCTTTGATTGACAACTTCAGGCTTGACTGCCACTATTGAAAACAGTCGAGCAAAAGGGTTCTTTTTTGGGGGGGTGGGGGTTGTTATTTCATAAGAAAATATGCTGGGAAATATAGAGTGATTTATATGCTGGTGTAGCACAGAACCCAAAGAAAAACAGGTGTGAGGTTTAGAAAAATCTGGAAACTGGGAGAAAGGACACTGTCTATGAGTGATTTAATTAATATGGTAAAATCACTTTATGCAAAAGAATGCAGTCCTGAGGAGAAAAATAAAACATGCTGTCCACCAGCTTTGACTTCCAACAAATCATGTGTCAACAGCTTGGGAGGAAACAACCTAAAGTGTGTTTGGAGGGGGGTGTTGTAGGGAGGGGACAAAACGCCAAGCTAAAGATTACCATGGAAAATAAATGTCAGGAAAATAGTGTGGTTCTCTTTTTTTCCTCTTTAGTTTTCTTGTGGGGTAGAACCAATTCTGGCACTGTAAAATCCATTATGGAAACAATAAACTAAATGCATCCTAAAGTAGCTATCATAGGTTGATTGAAATGTTATGATGGTTATACATGCCATATCTTATCAAATATTATCCATAAGGAAGCATTCAATTCCTGTTGTGCCAATTATCCTACTATGGGCATCATAAACTTTTACGGCTTGTTATGGAATGTCACTTGGCTAACTATGTTCCCCTTCCTTCAAATATTGCATCATCACATTCAGATGGAAAACATATTCTAATGTGGCAACGTGCTAAAGAAATTTAATACTCTAAGGCTAAATGGAACTGCTATGGTTTATCTCCTGGAGAAGAACAACAATTTATGAATGCAATATTCATTTCCTGAGGGGAGCAACAGCAAAACTTTTGCCTGAAACTGAAAACCGAGATGTATGGCCTCTAGTTGTGTCCTCATTTAACTCATTGATATCATGTATGAAGGCCACTGGTAAGATCACATCTGGGTAGGACTCACGTTTTCAACTCCCTAATTACTTTTACAGGGAACTCCTGGTATAATTGCATCAGGCAAGACCAGAGCATGTA
Organism: Echinops telfairi; assembly: GCF_000313985.2. Taxonomy (NCBI): domain Eukaryota; kingdom Metazoa; phylum Chordata; class Mammalia; order Afrosoricida; family Tenrecidae; genus Echinops; species Echinops telfairi. The sequence goes on along the minus strand of NW_022107431.1, from coordinate 91,063,648 downwards.
ACCCACAGGATCATCTTTCTCTTTTAATATCCTGCCAAAAAATGTCAAAGTCATCGACTTGTATTCTCTTGATCATAAAACTGATTAACCATCCAGCATTTTGCTCAGAGCTAAGCTTGTAGAACCCTGCACGTTACTCAGGAAGTCATGAAATGATCCAAGTTAGCTCAGGAAAGCAAGAGAATAATAGTGAAGAACCATATTTTTCCTTCTTCGAAAGACCAGATCTACTCTGTATATTTTGGCATTTTAAGTACAATAACTTTAACTTTACAGTGAATCCTATTTATTTCTTCTCTATGAGTACCAGGCAGGGGAAGAGCACACATCCAGAGGACATGTTTGTTTTGTTTTTAGAATTCAATAGGTTCCTCTTTCACACACACACACACACACACACACACACACACACACACACACACATTCTGTTGTTGCTGTTAGGTGCTATCCAGTCTGTTCTGAGAACCTGTGTAGAACAGGAAGAAACATCCCCAGTCCTGCACCAGCCTCACAATTGTTCTTATTTTCGTTTGAGGCCAATGTTGCAGCCACTGTGTCAATTTATCGAATTGAGGGTCTTTCTCATTTTTGAAGCCCCTCTACTTTACCACGCCTGATGTTGTTCTCCAGGGACTCATCTTTCCTGACGACATGTTCGAAGGACATGGGACGGCGTCTCACTACCCTTGCCTGTAAGGACTATCCTGGCTGTCTTTTCGAAGACAGATTTCTTTGTTCTCGCAGCAGTTCATGAGCCTTTCAGCATTCTTCACCACCACCATAACTCAAATGCATACATTTTTCTTTGGTTTTCCTTATTAAATGTCCAATTTTCATGTACACATAAGGCAATTGAAAATGCCAGAGCTTGGATCTGCTGCACCTTAGTCCTCAAAGTAACATTCTTGCTTTTCAACAATTTAAAGAGATCATGTGTAGCAGATTTACCCAATGCAATGCATCGTGTTATCTCTTGACCGCTGCTTCCATGAGCCTTGATTGTGCATCCAAGTAGAATGAGCCTTGATAACGTCAATTTTTTCCTCCATTATCGTGGTGTTCCCTATTGGTCTAGTTATGAGGATTTTGGTTTTCTTCACCCCGAATAATCCACACTGAAGGATGCAATCCTTGATCCTTATCAGCAAGTACTTTAAGTCCTCCTCACTTTTAGCAAGCAAGGTTGTGTCCTCTGCATATGTCAGGTTATTAATAAGCCTTCCTCCAATCATGATGCTGCATTCTTCTCCATATAATCCAGATTCTATGATTATTTGCTCAGCATACATATTGAATAGGTATGGTGAGAGGATACAATCCTCACACACACCTTTGCAGATTTTAAACCATGCATATGCCCTTGTTCAGTTTGCACAATGACCCCTTGATCCATAAACAGATTCCACATGAGCACAAAAAGTGTTCTAGAAATCTCATTCTTCCCCAGGTATTCATATTTTTTATGGTTCACTCAGCTGAAAACCTTATCAATGTCAATAAAACACTAGTAAACACCTTTCTGGTTTTTTTTCTCTGCTTTCTTCCACGATCCAGCTGACATCAGATTGTTCTTATTCCATGTCCTCTTCTGACGCCAGCCAGAACCTCTGGAAGCTTCTTGTCAATGAAACGTTGCAAACATTTTGGATGATCTTCAGCAAAATTTTACTTGCAACCTCAACTTACATAGGAGCAATTGGGGGTCTGTCCCACAATCAGCCCCTGGCTTGGTTTTAGCTGCTGATGTTGAACTTCCTCATGGTCTCTTTCCACAGACATAGTCAGTTGGGTTTCTGTGTGTTCTATCTGGAGAATCCATGTGTATCCTTACCTTTTGTATTGTCAAAAAATGTTATTGGCAATGAAGAAGTCGTTGGTCTTGCGAAATTGTTTTCATGCAATCCCTGGCTTTGTTTCTATCACTAAGTCCATATTTTCCAACTACTCTTCCTCTTTCTTTGCTTCCAACTATTGCATTCCAATAGCCAATAATTATCAATGCAACTTTATTGCATTTTTGACCAATTTCCAACAGAAGACGTTGGTAAAATTCTTTAATATCTTCATTACTAGCTGCAGTGTTTGGTGCATCAATGTGAATAATAGTGGCGTTGATTGGGTTTCCTTGGATGCAGTAGATATAATCCTATCACAGAAGCATTCTGCTTCCAGATAGATCTTGAAATGTCTTTATTGATGAGGAATGCAATGTCATTTCCCTTGATATTTTAAATTCAAGCATAATAAAAGCATATGACTTTCTGATTCAAATGGCCAATATCAGTCTATTTCAGGTCACTAAGGCCTGAATTTTTGTTTTTACTACTTCATTTTTACAACTTCCCATTTTACTAGAGTCATACTTTGTGCATCCCAGTTCAAACTGTAAATTGATCTTTGCAGCTATTTCTTCTCATTTTGAGTCCTGCCCCAAATGCAGATAAAGCTCCTGAAGGCTCTACTGCCACTGGCGCTACCCCCTCCATGCTGTGATGGTCTGCTGTGCTTTGTGAAGGCAGCTCTTCCTCAGTCACATTTGGAGTGCCTTCTGGCCTGAGGAGCTCATCTTCTGGGATCCTCTCTGACAATGTAGTGCATCCTTTCATGCGATTTTCAGTATCCACCATCTCTCTATTTGTCACACAGTGGTGGCTGGATGTTACTGTGAGACTAGAAGCTGTGTCACTGATGTTTCACGTACCAGCACACTCACGCTAAGTGAATACATTTCAGCAGAGCTTCCAGACTAAGAACAGACTATGAAGGAGGAACACGCTGCCCACTTCTGAGGGCTTAGCCTTTGAAAACCTCCTGGAAAGCACCAAAGCATTGTCAGTGACTGAAAACACACACATACACACACACACACACAATCCAGGTCACAGAGCGAGGTGATAGATCACTGCAGGAAAATATGATAGTTTGTTTCTCTGAGACTGGCACAGAATCAGGAGCAAGTTTTGTTCCAAGGAAGAATTGGCAGAGTAATCAGTGACATGGGTAGCTGCAACGGAAGCAGAATGAGGTAGGAAGAAATACAGTGCAAAGTTTGTGCAAAAGGCCACCTTTCCTCTTCTAGACTTATCTTCTCCGATCAAGAAGCCAACCAAAGCACTGAAGTGAAAGATTCTTTCACCCTGTGAATTTTTAGCCCAGGAAGAGGTCAGTTTTTGGTTGGAAAGATGCTCAGGGGAAGATATGGACTAAGAAAAAGAAAAATGGGGCCATCAAGATAAATGAATTATAATAAGAAATCATTGTTTGATGAAGTTTGGAAAAAACAAGCTTGAGGCAGACTCTCCAGCAGAAAACTGGAACCCAAACCTGGCATATGCTTTCCTGCACTGAGGATCCCAGGAGCCAGCACGAATAGGTAAGATGACAGCAATAGCGAGGAGAGAAAGAAATCCAGTCCCTTCACGTAAAAGCCATATCTAAACATTCTTGACATAACGTGCATCCTTAAGTGATTCTCCCATCTTATGACACTCTAATTCCATACTTGAAATTCCATGCAGTTCAAGTCTTTTAAAACTCACCTTAAAAATGTTCAAACTTAACTCATCATATATACAGAGACAAGAAAATCACCTTTCTCTGAACAGCAGTCATGGAATAATATTTCAGTTTAGCTGGAAGTTGCTTTCAGGAGAATGGACCCACTGTTATCTTGACTCTGGGTGATGGCAGCCTCTTCATCCCTGCACACTACAAGTAAACTTGATCTTTGAACCTAGGACGTACATCCCAGGGACATGCTCAGCATATATAATTTTCTGCCCATTTGCTATCTTCCAATTCAGAGAAGGTAAGTAAAGGGTGAGGAAAATCAATTGAGTTCTTAGTAATGTCTCTTCTGTTGCCCCAGGAACCTTATGTACTTGTATTATCTTATGGAGGAGTTCTGGTAGCTCAGCAGTTAAGTGCTCAGCCACCAGCTGGCAAGTTGGCAGTTTGAACCCGCTAGCCACTCTGCAGGGCGTAGGTGGGGTGGTCTGTTCGCTGCATTGCCTGCCCTATGGGGTGTTCCACTTTTCCCAATAGGGCCGCTGTGAGTTAAGATTGACTAGAAGGCAATGGGCTTCTGGTTTTTCATTCTCATCTCACTTCACCCACATCACTACCTTACACTGCAGCGTAGCTTACCTTCCTTTAAGAAGCAAGGAGGCGGGCAATGAATGTACAAATGCGCTTTACACAATTGATGTGTGTCTGGATTGTGATAAGAGTTGTATGAGCCCCTAACAAAACGATTACAAAAAAGAAATATTTCACCATATATAGTGAGAAAAAAAAAGAAGAAGCAAGGAGACAGGTGCGATCTCACACAGGCTCTCAGAGAGCAGTCTGACTCGAATGTGCTCTTCCACTTACTCCTTTCTGCCCTGAACCCCCGGGGGGGCTTTTCTCCTCAAGTCTTCTCAGAACCTTTCTTGAAAACACCTGCTTTCCAACCAGTGAATAGAATTGAAAAACCAAGAGACATATTTTTCCTAACAGGTGATCGAGCAGACAGCTCTCCTGCTGGAATAGTACCTAACCACCAGCCACCACATGAGCGAGCAAGAGCAAACGAAAAGATCGGGATGAAGAAAGCCCAGGATTGATGAACCTATAGGGACAGTGGTCAAGGGGTGTATGATGATACTCGCTCACACGCCCTTGACTGAAAGATGCTCACATCTCCCAAGAACAGTGGCCTGGTGACAGCGTGACTCCTGGAACGAAGACAGGTGGTTGATGGAGGAGACACAGGTCTAGACAACTGCCAGCAGCCACATCACGCCCAGTGATGGGCAAGGGCACAGTTGCCAAAGTCAGGTAACCCTTACATGTGTGGCTACTCACTGGAAAACCATTGCGAGTTCCAGAGCTTCTGGGGAAGAAAACAATATGATAAGTCAGAATATTGGGTGAATTCAGGGAATTTCTAGGTGCTGAAAATGCTTACCATCCTCAGCTGTTATCTAACTGAAGAGTTCTAGGTTCTGAGTTTACCCCGAGGCACCTTGGAAGAAATATCTAGAGATCAATTTCTTAGATAAAATCAGCTATTAAAACTCCTATGGAACACAGATCTACTCTAACACACAAAGAGTCACCATGCGTTGGGGCTGACGCAATGCCAAGTGGTGTACAGTTTAGTAGGCACGGGATTTATTGGAATCTAATTTTAGATACAGCTGAAATGAGGGGCATGGGAACAAAATCTTTATCATCACAGTGAATCAAAGGTTAATAAAGTTCCTTTGCGGTGTTTTCTTAAATATTGTCTGAGAGAGGTCTTCTTGCTGCCAGCAGTTTGTAAAGAACGAGTGCACCGGTGGGGAACCTAATTCTGGGGAACAAAGGACTTGACGTGCAGCATTTTATTTAATCCTCACACAACCTGATGTGCTGTATGTGACACTGTTTTCCCTATTTAAATCATGTGGGCAATCCAGCTTGTATATGCAGGCAACTTGCCAGCATGCTAGATAATGTTTAAGAACCAGAATCGGAACCCAGGTCAATCGGAGTCCAGAGGCCAAACCATCACCATTCCCACAATGCTGCTCCGTGGGAATCAGCATCTCTGCTTGACTTCAGTTTGTTATACTGTAGCTATCAGAGGCTACCGCCTTTTTAAAAAGAAAGGCTTTAATTGACAATAAAAATATCTTTAAATCCTTATTAACAGAAGCAGGGCCAGATGTTTAGCACCATGCAAAGTTGTTTGGTTTAATTAAAAAATGTGAACCTTCATCAAATGCTTCCATATGAGTGTGTTGGCTCCAAAGTGTGGAGTCCTGGTGTGAAATGCATAGCCTATGATACTTAGACATCATTATTGGATCAAAAACATGTGTAGGTTATCATTGTCCTATTTCAAAGCAGAATAATTAGTTTTAAGCATTGGAGTTTTCACAGAGCATTGTTCTACCAAACTGGCCATTAGTTCTACCAAACTAGACTTTTTTGCTGAAGTTAGAATCCTGGACTTCAGTCATAGAGACCCTATTGAAACCACCAGATGCTTCTTACTTCTAGGTGTGTGTGTGTGTGTGTGTGTGTGTGACAGACAGAGAGTCGGGGGGGGGGGGCTATCACATAATTGAGTGTATTGAGGAGATTGGCTCAGGTGCAGAAGCAGAATGAAACACCAAATCAAAGGCAGGATGTTGGCTGCATGCTGCATTGCATATTTCAAAGAGGCACCAGATGATAAGCCATGGCTTCAGTTGTGGAAATGAAAAGGAAAGGAAACATGTTAGAAATAATAAGAAAATTTGACAGCCTATTAGAGATGAGAACAATATAATTTAAAGAGTATCATAATCAAGAGAATAAGAATAGCATTGAATATTCAAAAATGGATCAAGATAGTGTGGTTTTTAGTGTATGGACTCTCTCAGGATTTACTGACATATTAATGTTGTTCTTTCTCAAATTAACAATATGCATGTAATCTCTCAGAATGGTTCTATGATTTATTAATACATTTTCTCACAGACGTGAAAGAATTAAACCGTGAACTTTAGTGAAGACTAGTATATTTGCATGCAAATCCTCATATAACCTGAGTGTTTGTGACTTTCCTTTTAACATTTTAGATCCTGGCCTAGAGAACATTTCTTTTCATTTGATTGGAAGATTGCAACCACCTCCCCCCTCCCAGAAAGTTACAATAAGATCAAAAATGGTATTTTATTTGCCCATCTGGAGATCACCAAATGCTTAAAGCTTGCCCTTGTGGAGACCATCTGTTGTGAATGGAGACACACATGGAAACTTAATCCTTGAACTTCTCTTTTTAACTTTCTCTTTCGCTTGCCCGAAGTAAAAGGCAATTCAGACCAGTCACTTGCGATACAAATTGTAGGCCAGGACAGGTTGCTGCCTTTTAATGTCACAACCACTTTTATTCGCCTAACTGCAAACATTTCTCTGCAAAGATCTAAAGAGGGTAAAATTCAGAGGCATGGACCTGGCGTAGAGCTTGAGGCCTGGTTCTGCCAGGCTCTCTGGGATATTGGTGGCTGTGCCTTGGACTGGCTGGGGAGGGCAGAGGGAAGTGAATCAAGAGATTTTCCAAGAGGAAGATGCCCAGCACATTTGCTGTAGTGAGAGGTACCAGAACAAAATCCTGCCAAAACAATGAATCCAGAACCAGCATATGTTACATAGAAATCGTATATGTGTGGCTATCGTTGCAGATACCAGCCGAATCAGCGCTGCTAAATCAATGGAATAATCCCCCTGTTGGCAGTTGTGAGGAGTCATTGAACGTAACCCACTATTTACAAGACAGAGGCGGGATTTTTATCAACTCAGTTGCTTAACATATGTACATTTAATTTCTCTGGCTCTTTTAAAAAATACAAAAATGTGAAGAAAGCTGCCAGATCAACGTTATTCTTGAGGGGCATATTTAATAACTTTTCAGATTCCTCAGTGCTGATCCGGGGACAATTCAATGCTGATACAATTTTGCAGACTTCTGTTACTGTTCTTGCCTGACTTAGTTGACCCACATATACAATTCCATGTCTACAAATGTGCTGAGTGAGTTCACTTAACTAAGTGTGTTTAATGCTGGGACCCAGGGCATTGTGTCAAACCATCTGGGAGTGGGCTGAGCGGAGGCCTTCCTCTTCCACACCCCTCTGCTTTCCCAAGCAGGTGCTCTTGTTGAGAGACGGGGCTCTCCCGACAACATGTCCGAAGTATGTGAGATGAAGTCTCATCGCCCTTGCTCTTAAATCACATCCTGGCTGTACTTCTCCCAAGACAGATTTGCTTGTTATTTTGGCAGTCCATGGTACTTTCAATATTCTTCACCAGCACCACAATTCCAGTGCATAGATCCTTCTTCAGTCTCTGTTATTCAATGTCCAACTTTCATGTGTGTACGAGGCAACTGAAAATACTCTGGTTTGCGTTAGATTGTTCCAGAGGAAAATGCCCAGCACATTCGCTATTTCGGAGAGTACCAGAACGACGTCCTTGAGAGACATCCTTGATCTTCAACCTTGTAGAGAGGGCTTTTGTAGTAGATTTGTCCAATGCAATACATCGTTTGACATCTTTACTGCAATTTCCATGAATATTGATTGTGGCTCTACACAAAATGAAACCTTCGAGAACTTAAATCTCTTATTGGTTTATCGTGAAGTTGTTACCCATCAGTCCACTTAGGAAGATTTCGGTCTTCTTGACATTAAGTTGCTCAAACTGGAGGCTGCAGTCCTTGATCTTTATCAGCAAGTGCTTTAAGTCTTCCTGGCTTTCAGCAAAGGGGGTTGTGCTGCCTACATATTGCACGTTGTTAATAAACCTTCCTCTAATTCCGATTGTGCTCCATATATTCCAGATTCTCAGATTATTTGCTAAGCATACCTATTAAATAGGTATGATGAAAAGATCAATGCTTATGCACATATTTCCTGAATCAAAACCACAATGGAAGACACGCATTTTTCAGGATCTCTAGTGTTAGTGGGATGGGTCCATTTTCTCAGACTCACATGGTTATACCTTCCCCTGCCAGATGACAACACACACTACAACTAGGGTAGCAGTTTGCCATTAATTGTCAGAGATAGAAAACATAGGTGGGCACTATGTGTCCCATAGGTGGTGAAAATATTTAATTGGTGTACTCTGAGAAAAGACATTAGTAAGAACAATAGCATTTTTCTTCTCTTTCAAAAGAGAAAATGCTGTGTTCCTGCTCATAAAAACCTTGCTTGCTGAAAACTAGGAGAACTCGAAGCACTGTAGCCTTCAGTAGATGGTGGCCAGGACTACCATATGTTTACTATTTCTATGTGATGTTTGCTTTTTTATGACATGTTTTAATCTGGCAGACATGATTTTGCCTTTGTGAATGAATGTTATTGAAAGTTTTGCTCTATCCCCAACCCTCATTGTTTGTGTCAATAATGTCTGGTCACCTAAATTTTAGACTGTACAAATCAAATTTCATTTTGGGGGTCTGAAAAATCAGGCTATACACGGATACGTTTGGTTCCTCAACAGTGTTATAAATTATAGGCCACTGGCTAAATTAATGATACTATCAGTGGAATTACCTTATACCCCATGAGAATGATTTATAATGTTCTCTATTATAAAATAATAATGATATCCCTAAAGTGAACTAGAGACATAAAAACCATAGACATTTGAATGGATGTGGGGCTCAGACTTAATCATAGACCTAAGCTAAGAACAATTAATTCTTATAATATGGCTCTCTTCAGTATTCCCCTTCTTGAAGAAGTCACTGAAGATATGGGTACTATAGCAAAGTGTGGTGAAGAAACCAGATGGCACCCGGCTATCGGGAATAATCATGTATAGAGTCTTAAAGGCTTATCTTTCAACAAGCAGCCATCTAAGTGAAGCATCAACTGAGTCCAAAAGAAGCACACCAGTCTCTGTGATCCCAGGCTTTTGAATAATAGGATACAAATCTGGAGGAAGGAAAGGTGTCAGAGCTTCATACTAAATACCCAGTTTGCTGAAGGCTATGGGTGACTGTGGAAACCCAAAATCCATTTGCAGGGTCTGTATGGATTAAGCCTCCAATGAATCCTTTCTGATAATAATCCAGCTATGTTAAGAGCCTTGAGAGCATTATAAAGCTGATTATGGCAGATGCAGTGCGGTTAAAATGTAACACCGTGTCATTTGATCTCCCCTTTGAGAATTTTAAAGTTGTTTTTAATATTTTTGGATTTCTTTTCTATGAAAGTATTTCGGTTTTACTTTGTCATTGTTGTTGGTTACTTTGTTTCTTGTTTTGCATGGTTTTCTGTATATGAAATGCAGGATAGGTAAATCTACAGAGATAGTAACTGGATTAATAATGACCTAGGGGCATGGCGGGATAGGGGTTCGCATGCGGCGGTAACCCTCCAGGTTGGCAGTTCAAAACCACCAGTGGCTCTGCAGGAGAAAGATGAGGCTTTCTACTCCCATAAACAGTTATAGTCTTGGAAACTCACGGGGGAAGGTCTGACCTCTCCAATAGGGTCACTATGAGTTCAGTACTGTTTCAATGACCATGAGTTTTATTCAGGGTATGCCAGGGAAGGATGGGAGGAAATGGGGAGCTAATAACAAAGAGTAGGAGAAAGAAGAAAATGTTCTAAAATTGCTTGTGGTGACGAGTGCACACATCCTCTTAATATGATTGAATTATTAAATTGTGTGATAGGTGAACTATGTGCCAATCAAACTTAAAAATAGTGTTACCTTTTGTTGTCTTATAACTATTAACAAAGTTGTCCTGTAAATAGTAATATAATTTCCTCCTTTCTCTGTCAATCCACTAGTGTTCTATTTAATATTTAAGACTTGACTCTAATATTTTTATTTTATTTTTAAGAGATCATTTTATTGGGGCTCTTGCAGCTCTTATAACAGTCCATACATCAATTGTATCAAGCATATTTGTACATATGCTGTCATCATCATTTTCTAAACATTTACTTTTTATTTGGGTCTTTGGTATTAGCTCCTCTTTTACACTCCTTCCCCCACCCACCCTCATGAACCCTTGATAAATTAAAAATTATTATTTTTCATATCTCATACTGACCACTGTCTCCCTTCACCCACATTTCTGTTGTTTGTCCCCCTCTGGGGGTGGGCGGGGGAGGGGGGGTTATGCTTTGATCATTGCAATCGGTTTCCTCTTCCTCTTCTCCTCTCCCCACCTCCCCCCTACCCTCCTGGTATAGCTACTCTCATTTCTGTTTCTAAGGGGTTTATTTGACCTGGATTCCATGTGTTTTGGGCTCTTATCTATACCACTGTACATGCTCTACTCTAGCCAGAACTGAAAGGCAGGACTGGGGTCATGATAGTGGGGGGTGAGGAAGCCTCAAAGAACCAGAGGAATATTGTGTGTTTCATCAGTGCTATACTGCACTCTGGCTGACTCACTCTTTCCTTTTGGCCCTTATGTGAGGGGATGTCTTATTGTCTACAGATGGTTTTGGGTCTCTGTCCTGACACCCTCATTCTCAACAATATGCTTTTTCGTTGTGTTGTTTTGGGTCTTTTGATGCTTGTTACCTGATCCTGTCGACACCTCATGATCTCACAGGCTGGTGTGCTTCTTTCATGTGGGCTTGTTGCTTCTTGGCTAGATGGCCGCTTGTTTACCTTCAAGCCTTTCAGACCCCAGGTGCTATATTGTTTGATAGCCAGGCACCATCAGCTTTCTTTACCATATTTGTTTATGCACTAATTTTGTCTTCAGTGATTGTGTTGGAAGGGTGAGCATCACAGAAGGCCAAGTTGTTAGAACAAAGTGTTCTTGTGCTGAGGGAGGGCTTAAGCAGAGGACCAAAGTCCATCCACCACCTCAGTGGATTGCCATATACATATAAGTACATAGGCCAATACTCTATTTTTATGGATTGATATATTTACAAACATAGTGTACACCTATGTTTATACTTCTATCCATAGCTTTGATTCATAGTTCTTGCCTCTGTTTCCCTTTACCTTCCTCTTGCCCCACCATCACGCTTGCCCTTCTTCAGACTCTCAGTCCTTCCTGTCAGCTAGATTGCTATTGCTTCAACCCCGCCGGGATCGCTACATCCCCCTTTGACTATAATCTTAATTTCATTATAAAATCTTCCCTCACTACTTTAGCCACAAGGTCTCTGGTGACAATCTTATCTCTCAGTTCAAGAATTCTTCGAAAAATATGTATTATATCTTGTGTTTTTATCAATCAATGACACAATAGATCAATATTCTAGCTTCCCTGAGGCATACAATCCCTCGTGATAAGGTATGTGAGGGTAAAATAGAGGGTGCTATGAGAAAGCATGTTGGGGACGATTCTAGGGTGGAGCGTCCTTGAAGGACTCCTGGAAGTCGAGGCTGCTGTGTCCTGGGTGATACGTAGGATGGAGTGGAAGGCAGGTCAGTTGTGTCCAGTCTGAGGGAACAGTCTGCTTCCCAAGGCTCTGACACCGGCAAGGACTTCGATCACTCCAGGAGCTGAGACCAGCCCAGCATTTCTGAATCAGAGGGAGGGAGGGAGGAAGCACTCGGAGAGATTGTTGAAAGGTTAATTCGAGCTAGATCATACACGGTTAATTAGCAGAGAGTAAGGATGTTAAACTTCATCTTGAAAACAGTAAAAGGTTTTTGATGAGCGTCAAGCAGACCAGTGAAAGAATCAGAGTTGGTTTTTGTTGAAAAGCAGTTGGACTCTTATGAGAAGAGATTTTGGAAGGCCGCAGAGACGGAAGGAAGGCCAGTTGGTAGGCTTTTGTAACTGTCAAGGGAAGAGGTGGTGGTGGATCGTGCTGGGAAAGTGGCCACAGAGACAAAGACAGGTAGGCCGATTTGAATGTCACTGTTCACCTACATCATTTATTTGGTATTTATGACTTAGTGCTCTGAAATGTAAAATGTTGTATGTTTTCCCTCAACGTCTATGTTCTCTCCTTGGAGGTAGGAGTTATGGTTATGCCTTTTATACTTTGTGACTCCCGTGTTCTACAAAGACCTGTGGGAAAATTAAAATAGGTAACAGAACAACACACTCTATCTATTATTACAGCTGCCCAATTTCTTTTTCACCCAAATTGGATTTCTGTTGAAATGTTCTATAGCCTTTCATTTTTCATGGCACCGCCCCCACCATTTCCCTGGCGGGGTTTACATAATAGCTTAGAAGAAAGGAACCTAAATCTAAGCATGGTCATCATGGATTGGAACTGACTGATGCCCATAAGTTTGGTTTGGGGTTTCGTTTGGGTCAAGCGCTACTAAATTTGCATTAGGCTGTTCTTCTATACATTGTAAGCGATATGTATTTTAACTTTCTTGGAATAAAATAATGCTTTCCTTTTCGG
>NW_022107431.1:91049340-91050534 GCF_000313985.2 Echinops telfairi | reverse complement strand
GCCCCAAAGGATTTCCACCAACCTGTCAGACTCTAAGACTCCTCCGATCTACCTTCCCTTGGACGAGGGCTCTAAGCATGCTGCTGTTGCTGCTATATGCTGTCAGGTGTGCCTGACTCACGGGGATCCGATGTAACAAAGTAAAACTACCCCATCGGGTTTTACTAGACGGGAATCTTCATAGGAGCAGGTCACCAAGTCTTTCGCCCTAGAGCTGCCAGCCTTTCTGGTGGCAGATAAGATGGACTGGGGTGTCTCCAGAGCTCCTTTCTGAGCGTCTTGGAACACAAAAGTTATCCAAGATTCCAGATTTTTCTGCAACCATTGCGATCTTGTAGAATTCTCTTTGACTCCATGCCTGACTTTCTTTTTATTTGTCTCTTTGAAAAAGGATTATACTAAACCAAGTTTAATCTCCCTTTACATATAGCATTTTTATGATTATGATCATATTAATGTCTTACCTTAAATCAACTGCTGTCAAGTTGATTCTGACTCGGGTTGGCCTTAGAGCTTATCGTACATTAGTCCGTGACTCAGATGGCAATGTCCTTCTGAAAAACACATTGCTGAACGTCCTATGGGGCACAGTTCTTCTGTAATCTATGTGGAGAAAAAGGGGTCAGAATCTGAGGGGGAAATAGATCTATGTACATATATTTTTAGGTTTAGTATTAAGGAAACAGATGGACAGTGGGCCCCTACTCAAGTACTCCCTCAACACAAGAACACTTTGTTCTAACAATTCGGCAAGCTCAGATGCTTACCTTCCTGGCATGATTGCTGAAGACAAAGCGGATGCATAAGAAAATGTGGTGAAGAAAGCTGATGGTGCCCAGCTATCAAAAGGTATAAATTCTGGGGTCCTATAGGCTGGAAGATACCCAAGTGGCCATCTAACTGAGAAACAACAAAGCCCACATGGAAGAAGCACACCAGCCTGTGAGATCACAAGACATCGAAGGGATCAGGTATCAGGCATCAAAACACCCCCCTCCCCCCAAAATCATAGAATTTTGAATGAGGGGGAGTGTGGGGTGGGGACCCAAGGCCCATCTATGGGAAATTGTCCTCCTTGCAGAAAGGACTGCGGAGAGGAGATGAGCCAGTCAGGGTGCAGGGTAGCAATGATGAAACACACAATTTTCCTATAGTTCTTGGATGCTTCCTCCCCACCACTCTCATGATTCCAAT
>NW_022107431.1:91038139-91048908 GCF_000313985.2 Echinops telfairi | reverse complement strand
GGGGGGGGGTCAGAATCAATTTGACGGAACCTGGTTTGGTTCAGTTTTATTAAAACAGTATTGAACATCACAGGTAGATCTCCTACAGAAAGCTGACATAGGCACGTGAGCACCCCTGTCTGTTGCTGCTCCAGACCCCATTGACCTTTCAGGGAACAACCTTCCACTTTCCACAATGACTCGATTGTTAGTCATGCGGAGTGGAACACTTAGGTATAATACAACCTCAGAAAAGAGGCAGGCATTTATAAATATAAACATGATAGAAAAAAGGTTGACTAGTTCGTATCCCAATGTCCCAAACTAAAATAAATGAACAAATAAAACCCAAAAGGGCAAATGAGCTCTGTGCTACATGCATAGCAAACTGAGCCCTGGGTGGGCATAGGCCGTTTGAGTCTTCTCTCTATTACCATGACGTAGCACAGCCTGGCTTACCATAGCACACTCTTAATGGTTATGGAATGACTGGAAGGTACATTCCAGTGTCAGCGGGGTGGGTGTTCCCTAATGGGTGCACACATCAAGTAGAATGGCTAAGGAATAGTCCCAGTAAGGTTTTAAAAGTAACACCTTTTAAGGTGGTTTGGTTAGGAGTGGGACACGGGGGTGCAGGGAAGAAATGTTGCCTTTGGTTCCCAAAGGCAGTTTCTGGCCTTGATTTGACCCGGATCATGCTGCTGACACAGAGTGACACCGATTGGAGCTTGAGAGAAATGCACGCTTTTCATTGGAAGTTTTCATAAACAAGAGTTGGGAGCAGGGGGGAAAAAAGAAAAAGGGAGCCTGCCATTTTGCTTCTTGTGAGTGTCGGGCTGTCTAGAAGGTCCCGAAAACCTGTATTTTGAGCATTAGCTTTGCCCAGGGGCAGCCTTGTCTTCATCTCCCTTCAAATCCACAAAGGAGACTTGCAATGCCCCGCAGAAAGGATATAGATGTCAGGTGGAATTTACACATCTGGAGGACTGTTAATGAATCGGAAAGAAAGGGTTGGTTACCTGGCAATGCTGAGTAAGTGTAAATTAATCTATTTTTATTCGTGTCAGCAAGGTGGCCCTTCTTCCACTCTGTTGGGACAAAACTGAAGCTGAGGATGCTCCAGTGGAGTTTTGGGTTTCCATTGAGTTCTAATTTCACCCTCATCTCGGTGCTTGGCAATCTTCTCCATGGCACACAGTTACAACACTCCAACTCCATGATAGGCTTTTGGAGCAATGATTCTAATTCATGATTCCTCCTAAAATGTTTGCAAGCTAGGTCAGCGGAGAGAGTTAGTTTCCCAGTGTGAAGCTGACGGAGATGAAGGAGCTCAGTGCTAAGTTATTCTTCTGGAGTGGGCTAGGCTGAAGGCAGCATTGTCAGGCTGGTACTTTGTGTATGATTCATTTTAATTATGCCCCATCTACACAGGTGGCAGTGGTCTCATGGTGCTCTGGCTTTGATCTGAAGATCATCCATATCAAGGTGTTCAGAGGGCAGTGATAGCAAGTTTAATTCAATAAAAAACCCATTTTTTGCTAAATGCCATTGACTTTTTCTACTGCAATAAGTTTAGACTTTGGAGAAAAAGGGAACAAGATGAGGCTTTCTATTCGCAAAAGAGGTACAGTCCCACGGGGGCAGTTCTACTCTGCTCTATGGGGTACTTACTGAGTTGGAATTGGCTTGATGGGAGTGAATTTGTTATTGGCTTTATGGGGCGGGGCCATATTTCTGCTTGCATTGTAAAGAAATCAAACAATAGTTAAAGCAGAGCTATTTTGATACTGCAACCACTAACTTTTATGGAGAAAGAATATTGTTAACCCAGTTATGTTACTATACCTTAATTAAGTTTTTTAAGATAGCTTTGGTGGCCACACGAAACTCAGGGAGCCCTCACAGTTAATCAGGGGATTGTCCTGGGTTCTCACCCCAATCCTGCCATTTGTTGACCATTGTTGAGTCTCAGTGTAACAGAGAGAGTTGTGCTTGAGAAGCACAAAAACTCATGTTGTTGTTCATAGGTGTTATGCTGTCAGCTTTGACCTCGAGTGAACCATGTATGAAAGACCTACCAGGTTTAAAGTCTATGACTTCGTGATTGCTTAAATGGAAATTAGGGAATAATTCTATCTTTGAATGAAGAGAGTTAAATGCATGCTTATCTGCTCCGATAATGCACCAAACCAAACCCTGGGCCACCAAGTTGATGCCAACTCCTGGAGACCCTAGCTGGGAATTCCCAGACTCTGAACCATGGAGCTACTGGTGGTTTTGAACCACTAACCACGTACTTAGCTGTGCAGTGTTTAGCCTACGTCAACATCAGGGTTCCTATGTGCTCTAATAGTGCCTTGTTATATATTTTTTTCATTTTGTTTTAAAAATTCTGTTGACGTTTCCTTTTTATTAGGAGGCAACCTGGAAATCCTTAACCTCTGGCTTTATTTATTTTTCCAAATCAGAGCATTTTTTGGCTCTTTTGATTGCAACAACTCCATAACCAGTCCCACCTCTTTGCACCACACCCCCTGCCTCTTTCGAAAGCGTGTCCTCAGAACTGTATATTGAGATAGGACCTGTAGTCGAACCACACTTTCCAATATGAAACTGAGTATAGTTTTCCCGAGTAGAATAATGAAGCATTTAGCATAATTTTCCTAATTCTCCTATTGTTATCATGATTTGAAAACAAGGATGCTTATTTCCAGATGTTTCATTCGATAGTACCCAGGGACACATGGGAATATTTTGTAGTGGCTGACAGAGTGGGATGGGGAAAAATAAAAACACATGGACAAAACTTAACTCTATCTGTTCCTGTTGCATGCTTCTTTATGGATTCCAGTCATGGGATTTTTCTTTCCCAATTCTTTATTGCTAGGCCAGAAAGGAGACTGGCAATGAATCAGTTGGTGGAGTTGGTTCAGACTTCCTGTTTGTAAATCATGTTCCACTGCCCACTGCCCAGTGTTAGACAGTATTTGGTGTAGTTGATGTATATATTGGTGTATAAATGGAAAGGGACAGATTTGACTAAAAATCTCAATAACAAAAATCCTTGACCAACTTTTGCTGTTCAATATCACAAAGGAGAGTTAGTATCAAAAATCTTCTGGGTAAATCACATTAATTACTGTTAGCCAGAGTTTGAGCTCCAAACCTCTTTGGTGTCTTCTTTCCTGTTAAATTGTGGTGGGAGATATAAGAATATATATATATATATAATAAGGTCTAAAGATAGATCAAGTGATCCCATATCTTTGAATGCACATCTGATGTCAGTCTTCTGAATCTTGATGCTCTGTTCGTGAGAATGGGCATAAGAAATGAACTATAACCCTTCCCACAGTGCTATAAAGCTATAGACATTCTTTACATAGACATCACTGGCCCAGCAACATTTCTGAGGCAAGGAGACATCCACAAGTGATTACAGAAACTGCTCCAACTTGTCTTATATCACTACGCCACTGGGCTTACTTAGGTTGGTACAGAGCCTTAGATGGGAGTCTCTTGTCAAGGGACTTGGAGTGCTTTCAGAAGAAGAAGAGTACACAAAAAGGATAGAGTGGGAAAGAACACCAAGGAATGATGCTGAAGCCTAGTTCACTGAAATCAATACAACTATTCGTCACATTGATGTGCCTTCCACTAATTCTAGTGATACAAAAATTGAAGATTTCTACCAATAGCTTCAGTATGACATTGATCAAACAGTGAAACAGGATGCATTGATAATTATTGGTGATTGGAATGAAAATTTGGAAACGAAGAGGAAGGACCAGTAGTTGGAAATAGTCTTGGTGATAGAAACACAGATCATGTGAAAGAATTTTCCAAGTTCATTGACTTCTCCACCGTAAATATCCTTTTTCAACAATACAAAAGGCACTATACCTACGGGCTTCTCCAGGTGGAATACACAGAAACGAATCGACTAGGTTTGTAGGAAGATATGATGGAGAAGCACAATATTGGCAGCTCAAACCAGGCCAGGAGCTGAGTATGGAACCTATCATCAATTACTTATCTGAAGTTCAGATTGAAGTTAAAGAAAATGAAAATAAGTCAATGAGAGCCAAAATACAGCCTTGAGTCTATACCATCGGAATTTTGAGAACATCTCAAGAACACATTTGATGCATTAAACACAAATGACAAAAGACTTTAACTTTTGTGAGATGACATCATGAACATAATATATAAAGATGTCAAAAGGTTATTGAAAAGACGGAAAAAAAATCAAAGTGGATGTCAGAAGAGACTCTGAAATTTTCTCTTACTCATAGAAGAGCTAAGGCAAATGGAAGAAATGAAGTCAAATAGCTGAAGAAGACAAAGTTAAGGAATTCAATGAAATGAGAAAAGACTTTTAGTTAGAACACCATAAGGGAGAATATACTCAGCATATCTTTAACTGAATGAACTCAAGAAAAATTAAAGGCTTGAGTTGCAATATTGAAAGATTCTGTGGGCAAACCATTGAATGATGCAGGGAGCATCCAAAGAAGATGAAAAGAATGCACAGAGTTGCTGTACCTCAAACAACTAGTTGACATTTAACCATTTCAAGAGGTAGCATGAGGAAGAACCAGTAATACTAAAGGAAGAAGTTCAAGCTGCACTGAAAGCATTATCCCCAAACAAGGCTCCAGGAAATGATGGAATACCAATTGAAATATTTCGACAAACTGATGAAGCACTAGAAGCACTCACTTGTCTATGGCAGGAAATGTGGAAGGCCTGTACAACCGACTGGAAGAGATCCATATTTGTGCCTATTCCAAAGAAAGGTGACCCAACAGAATACTCAAATTATGGAACAATATCATTAAATCACATGTACATAAAATTTTGCTGAAATTGTTGCAACAGTACATTGACAGGAACCTGCCAGAGGTTCAAATTCGATTCAGAAGAGGATGTGAAACAAGAAATGTCATTTCTGATGTCCTGGCTGAAAGCAAGAATATCAGAAAAATGTTTGCTTGTGCTTTATTGACTACTCTAAGGCGCTGGGCTGTGTGGATTACAACAAACTATGAATAGCCTTGAGGAGAATGGGAATTCCAGAACACTCCATTGTGCTCCTGAGGAGCCTGGACACTGATGGATCAAAAAGCAGTTGTAGGAACAGAAGCAAATACTGTATGGGTTGAAATCAGGAAGGGCGTGTGCCAGGCTTTTATCTTCTCACCGTGGTTATTCAATCTGCAAGCCAAGCCAGTCATAGAGCATGTGGATCATGTGAAGAAGAACGTGGCATCAGGATGGAAGGGAGGCTTATTAACAACCTTCCACATGCAGATGACACAACCTTGTTTGTTCAAAGTGAGGCGGATTTGAAGTACTTACTGATGAAGATCAAGGATTGCATCCTTCAGTATGGATCACAACACAATGTAAAGAAGACCAAAATCCTCACAAGATCGTGATGAAGGGAGAAAGATTAAAGTTTTCTAGGATTTCATATTGCTTAGATTCACGATCAATGCTTATGGAAACAGCAGTCAAGAGATCAAAAAATGCATTGCATATGGGCAAATCTGCTGTACAAGACCTCTTTTGAAAATCAGAGATGTTACTTTGAGGACTACAGTGCATTTGACCCAAGTCATGATATTTTTAATCACTTCATATACATGTAAAAATTGAACACTGAATAAAAGAGGACAAAAGAAGAATTGACACCTTCGAACTATGGGGTTGGCAAAGAATATTGAAAATACCATGCACTGCAAAAGAACAACCAAGTCTGCTTTGGAAGAAGTACAGAGTGCTCCTTAGAGGTAAAGATGGGGAGACTTTGTCCCATGCACTTTAGACACTTTCTCAGGAGAGACCAGTCCCTGGAGAAGGACATCATGCCTGGTAAAGTGGAGGAGCAGCGAAAAAAGAGGAAGGCAGTGGATGAGACGAATTGGCACAGTGGCTGCACTGATGAGCTCAAACATGACACCCGTGCAACTGGACTGGGACGGCTCAGTGCGTGGTTCTGGTGCACGCAGGTTGCCTCTGATTTGGAGACCACGTGAGGGCTCCTAATAACAGCGCTCCTGAAAGCAGCCCTGGAGCATGAGGTGCCCTGCGGAGTGGTTCTCAATGTGAAGTAAGGGAACAGTTAACGACTTTCTAAAAGATGCATAGGCTTGGGCCCAGTACATTATTTCAGTGCTTCCATATTTCATAGATTGACAATATAATATCATGACTATAGTTGGAAAATCCTGGGTTTGGTGTAAATCGTTTGTGTATGATTATTAGCCTCAAGATTGACAGTTCAAAACCACCCGTTGGTTCATGAAAGGAAGTCCTGGCTGTTTGCTTCTGCAAAGATTACAGCCAAGAACACCTTCCAGGGCGGCTCTCTCTGAAACATGAACCTGCACGAGCCAGAGCTGACAAGAAGGCAACAAATAGGAAATCATAGGCTTTTGGAGCTAGAACAACTCTTAAAAATTGGTTTATAAAATAATTTAATTTAAAAGATAAGATCCCAAAGTCCAAAACTTAAACTCCCTGCTCAGGTAATAGAACAAATTAGTCTCAGAAATATAAAAGGCCACTGAATTTAGTGTTATTTATTTTAAATTGCCATGTGGCTACTTGACTGGGTTATTCTTCTTCAGCATTCTTTTCTTGTCCTTGGTGAACATGAAGTCATTGTTTTTTGATAATATTTGTCACGGATCTCTTAGATGTCTCATGAAGAAGTTATAATCCACTTTTTCAGATTGTACAAAGCGGATCAGATCAATTTCTGATAGATGAGGGTAATTGTACGTTAAGTGGTCGTGCAAGAAGAGTTTCAAGTTGTATAATAACTCCATTTTATATTAAGTCTCTCTCTGTGTGAGGCAATGCCTGATATATTAAAGCTAGAAATAAAAGGGAACTTTTTAGTCAATACTTCACATAAAAATAAAAACCACACAGGGTATCCAGGATAGATAAACCCCTCAGGACCAACAATGAGACTAGACATACCAGGAGGATTAGGGGAGGGTGGGGGGAGAAAGGGGGAACTGACCACAAGGATCAACTTATAAGCCCCTCCCAGGGGGACAAACAACAGAAAAGTGGGTGAAGGGTGACAGAGAAGAATGATGTACGATATGAAAATAATCATCTATTACTTATCAAGGGTGCACGAATGATGTACGATATGAAAATAATAATCTATTACTTATCAAGGGTGCATGAGGGAGGGAGGGCAGGGGAGGGAGGGGTAAAAAATGAGGAGCTGATCCAAGGGCTCAAGTAGAAAGAAAACGCTTTGAAATATGGCAGCATACATACAAATGTGCTTGACACAGTGGATGAATGTATGGATAGTGATAAGAGATGTAAGAACCCCCAATAAAAGTATTTAATTAAAACAATAATAAAATAAAAACCAGTTGCTGTCAAGTTGAGCTCAACTCAAGATAACTGTGTGTGACAGAGTGGGACTGAGTCTGTAAGGTTCTCTTAGAGGCTGGGATGTCCATGAAAGCCGGTACCAGCCTCTCTGCTGTGGCACTGCTGGGTGTGTTCCAACTGCCACAATTTCGTTCAGCAGCCAGCAAAAGCCACCTCAACACACCGGCCCCTCAGAGATCGATTGATTTTCCCCAAACACCATGAGATAAATATGTAGAATGCTTGTTGAACAGAAAACTATCAACATTTTAAAAATGAGTGATTGAATCACGTAAACTTACTGAAGACATGTCAAATGTTTTAAGCAGTGAAGTTCCCTCAAAGCAGTCTCACCAGATATTGAATTGTTGGTAGCACATGGGGTAGGTTCCCACCCACAGTGACCCTGTGCTCGACAGAAGGAAGTTCTACGCAGACCTGCACCGTCCTCACAAATGTTCCTGCACGTGAGCCAGCCCAGCGTGGCAGCCACTGTGCCGATCCATCTCACTGTGGGGCTGCCTCTTCTTCTGCCGTCCCTCTGCTTTACCACGTGTAATGTCCTTCTCCGGGGACTGGATCCTTTCAAAGAAAAATTTAAAACCTAGATTTACACACTCTATACTTAAAAGTATTCTAGGGAAGAGGTCACTATCTAAAATACCCAACTTTAAGCATTCATTTTGTTGTTGTTGTTCGGAATGAAATTGTTCGAAAAGCCTTGTTTAGGAAACTTCTTAAGGATATTAGATGGTAGATTTTGAAGTCAGGCAAATTTGATGAAGGAAAAGATGCTTTGCTTTCTTAGTTCTTCTGTTTAAATGAAACCGCACACAGGCTTGCAGTAATTGTAACTAATACTACATTACTGCATTTCTGTCAGGATTAGTCACTCCAGATGTAATGAATCTCTGCAAGTTTACGGCCCATCTTGGCTGCAGTATTAGTGGGTGCTGTGCCAGTCCTTGGCCTTTCGGCACATCCACTCCATATCCAGCTTCTGCTTTGGGCCAAATTTCAGGAAATCTAATTCTTGAAGGCTGCACTTCCCAGGCTCCACCATCTGTGTCTGGTCATTGGGTGGCATGGCGATATGTTAAACTCTAATAATTAGAGGGTGTCCCATTTACATTGTGTACAGTATTGATGGAAAGAACCCAGTTGTCAATGAGAGAAGAGGCTGAATTAAGTGAGACGTAAGAAATTGCATTTGTAATGCATTTACTTAGTTAATACACAACATTTAGCTTATTTATGACCATCATGAGAATAAAGATCATGGTTATGCTATTAAAAATTACTTACCTACTGCCTACCCCAATGCCGGGCATATGCTAGATGCTCAAAAATTATTGTTGAATAGATTCATTGATAACCATTGACTCAAGACTATTTAATGAGTTAGTGATAGTTCTGGGATTCAAAACAAACCTCTGTGCTGAACTTCAACATTCATGGGTTTTTAATTAAATTATACTGTCTCTGATAAACTTGAGATAAATCTTGTAATTCAATATTACAAAGTAGGAAATGAGTTTAATGTTTCAACAAGAAAGTGATGTTTTCCTTAGTCACCCTTCAAGCCTCCAACTGAACTCACTCCTTTTTTTTAAAATGTAATTTTATTGGTATCTATTTTTATTTTTATGTTTTTAAAATCATTTTATTGGTGCTCATACAACTCTTATCACAATCCATACATACATCAATTGTGTAAAGCACACTTATACATTTGTTGCCCTCATCATTCTCAAAATTCACTTTCTGCTTGGATTCCTGGAATCAGGTCATTTTCCTTTCCCCCCGCCCCCTCCCTGCCTGCTCCCCCTCCCTCATGAACCCTTAATAATTTATAAATTATTATTTTATCTTATCTTACAATGCTCGGCATCTCCCTTCCTCCACCCTTCTGTTGCCCATCCCCCAGAGAGGAGGTTATATGTAGATCCTTGTGCTGTCACTTTTTTGGCTGAAAAAATGCCTTTTTTCAGCCAAAAAAAGCGACAGCCCTATAAGGTGGACCAGGAAGACACACAAATACTAAGAGCAGTCAGCCACGGGCACTGAAAAGCACAGCATTTGCAAGGATAAAGCTCAGTAGTCAGGAAGGGATAGGGAAAAGGACAAATGGAAAGAGAAACAAGGAATAAGTGGGCAGTGTGCTATCAATTGCAATCAGTGTCATGAATCAAAATACGTATGAGTTGTTGAATGGAAAAGCAGTCTGCTCTGTAAACTTTCACCGAAAATCACAACTTTCACCCAAAATCATCAGTATTCAACATCCTTCTCATGAGTGTGGCTATCATGCTTGGCTGTTCACAGCCTAGAAGTATTCATATGTCAATTTAGAAAAGATATGGTATGACATCCACTATGCATTCAAAGTTATTAAGCACTTTTTACATGTAAAACTTCACGCTAGAATTTTTTCAGATTCTATAAAGAAGTTTGAAGTCCTCTGGTGGCTCAGTGGGTTATGTATTGGGTTGCTAACGTAATTCACCCATACCTGAGAGCGAACATTATGATTGGATATCTTAATACGTTAAGGCCACGCAGGATGACCTGAAGAGGGAGACTAAATGACTTCTGAGTTCGATTAGCAACACTATGTCAGAAGAGATATTCTGAAAGATTTTCACGCAGAAAAAAAATTCTGACTGAAGTATTAGAATCATCTTGAAAAATATATCACTGAGCTGGTGTAAAAGGAAAAGTAGGAGGAACCTAAAAATAAAGTGAAAGCAGAAATTTTGAGAGGGGAAATAAATCTACAACTGGCTCTTTCCTGAAAGGTTTATGCGAAATCATGGCAACACGAAACTGCAGCTTTGATAGCTCCTTGGAGAAGACGGAAAAAATCCTAGAGCCTGTCAAAGCTGAAGGTTCAATGAGAAGAAGCAAGTATAAAATTGAGATACCAAAGGGGATACATTTGTAGCAAATAGAATATGGCTAAGAGACTGGCCTGCTTCAATCTTGGCACCAGGAGTACAGAATATTGAAAGTTCCCACTGAGAATTCATAACCCACATCTGACCCTCACAGCATGCTGTCACAGCTCATGTGCCTTTTGTGGTCTCAGATACCTTTAAAAATGTTTAATTCAACATGGCCTGGGATTTATAATGTTCTGTGTGATTAGTAGAAACAAGTACACATCCTTCCTTGAAGACTTCAGTGACAATCCAGGCCTTGAAAATTGCTCTTAGATTAAGTTCCAAGGAAATTAGCCTTTCATCATTGAACTAAAAATGTTAAAGAACCAAGAAAAAAATGGCACCATGAACGAGGACATACAGTTTAGAGACAATGGACTTCATTGAATTGAAGTTGAAAACACAGAATTAAAAAACAAAACAAAGCTATGTTTAAAACAT
>NW_022107431.1:91031717-91037872 GCF_000313985.2 Echinops telfairi | reverse complement strand
TCGCTTCTATCAGGGCTCCTTAACTGTGGATCAGACACAGCTAAACAGAGCATTAATGAACCCTAAAATAACACAGAAATTATTCAAAATAACAGGAAAGATGGAAGAAATGTCAAAAGACGTGGAGAATTGAGTAACAAACTCTAATAGATGTCGAATGAAAATATAAAATAAATGCATAGAAAAATAGTAATGAGAAAATGAGAGTGAGAACTATTGAAGTCAGGGCTAAGAATATTTATTCAATAGTTTAATACATATATATATATTCTTTCTTTTAACTGAGTTTCTAATAAATAATGCCATGACAATAAATTTGAGGTCACATTCTGAGGCATATATTTGTAGTATATCTGTTTGTATGGCTAGGAAAATGAAAAGCCATTCACTTTAATAGTCTTCAGAATCCTTGGGAGGAAAAGTATTCTTTTGTGATCCCTGAAAGGGGGGTGGACCAGTTAAGAAGTTACACGTAACTCTCCGAGGAAGTAAGCAAAGATGAAAACGTTAAGCAAGATGAAAGCATTTTGGATCCTTTCTCATTCTCTATGAGAGTATTTAAGCTTCTAAGATGCTTCTACAACACAGGACATGACCACATGGAAACTATAAAAGCAATTAGAACCAATATTAGGTAAGTAATCAAGGTAAAACATCCATAGAAATGAATTCTTTAAAGGTATACTTTCTAGTATTCCTTCAAAGATGAATTGATTGAAAAATATTTACCTAGCTAAATAATTGTTTTAGCATGTTTTATGAGAATACATATAAGACAGATAATGGAAAGTAATAGAGAGATATCTATCACAAATTATAAATTAAATTTAGAAAAGCTGAGTTTATTGTTACATAGATGTTTTGTTTTTCCTTGCAGCAACTTGAAAGAAATCTTCTCTTTAAGATCAATGCTAGTTCTTGACATTAAGGGATGAGTCTATATGTTGGATATTTATCTGCCCAGACTTTATAGTGGGAAGTGGTGGGAGAAAGGAGTAAAGGCAAATTCCCAGTTAACCCAAGAGTAATATAAAGTAACTGAATTACAAATTAAAAAAAAGAAATACTAGATTTTTTTACAAAACTATTTTCCCACCTGGAAAATGCTATTAAGTTTATTTTTAAATTCCTATGAGACATGGTGAATACTCTTTGAAAACTTCAATATGTTAAATATCTATTCTGGACTGATACAAGTACTTGGCCATAGAGTCAATGGGGAAAAGTAGATTTCAGAGAAATACATGATCCAAATTTTTCCTATGAAATATACATTATGTATAAGAAATTATTTACCCTTGCATAAGGAGATTGTGTGTGATTTTTATTTTCTCTATATTTATTGTAAATGTTTCTAGTTCTTTTCAATGAATATATATTTTTATATAATGAATAATACATGTTTAGGACCTCCCATGTCTGCTTGAAAATTTAAAACTAGGAAGAGCATCTGTACTATTCATATAATCAAAATTCAACATATGACATGTTCGTTGAAGACAAAATGTGTGCATAAGCAAATGTGGTGAAGAAGGCGATGGTGTGCTTATGAGCTGTCATTGGGACCAGGTTACAGGCATCAGAATATTCATAACAGACAATAGACAAACAAAAACACGTTGTTGAGAACAAGGGGCCTCGGAGCAGAGACCCAAAGCCCATCTGTAGACAATGGAACATCCCCCACAGAGGGGTCGCAGGGAAGGGCTGAGTCAATCAGGGTGCAGTAGAGCACCCATGGATCACACAGTATGTCTTCAGTTCTTTGAGGCTTCCTCACCCCCCACTGTCATGACCCTAGTGCTGCTTCCCACTCTGGACTGGACCCTGACACGTACACAGGTATAGACAAGAGATGAACCTCACGACACACAGAGCCTAGGAACAGGAAGTGGAATAGAGATACCAAAAGGGTAGAGGGAAGTTGGGGAGCGGAGAGGAGGAAGGGGGAACCGATCGCAATGATTGGCACATAACCACACACACCCCTCCAGGGGGAAGAACAACAGAAACCAGAGGGGAAGGGAGACAGAGATCAGTGTGAAATATGAAAATAATAATAATTTATAATCTATCATGAGGCCATGAGGGTAGGGGGAGGGAGGGAAGAAAAGAGGGGCTCGATAGAAAGTAAATATCTAGAAAAGAACAATGGCAATATATGTACAAATATGTCTGATACAATTGATGTGTGGATTGTAATAAGAGTTGTAAGAGCCCCAATAAAATGATCTTTTTTTTCTTTTAAAATCATTTTATTGGGGCTCATACAACTCTTATCACTATCCATACATCCATCCATTGTGTCTAGCACATTTTAACATTTGTTGCCATCATCATAAAATAATTTTTTAATAATTAAAAAAAACTCAACATAAGCCAGAAAAATTGCAAATCCACACCCTTTCCTTGATCTACCAGAGATTACAAGAAGTCATGCTACAAGGAGAAATGCAACAATAACATTCGTTTAACTTTGGCAATAATAGCTAGATAATAGTAATGAAGAATAAGCTAACATTGTCAAATCAGTAGTCTACTCCCTCCTCAAAAAAGTTTAAATCCTAAACTCTAAATCTACAACTACAACCTTGTCTGTGGAACTAGGGTCTCTCTAACATATTGTCAGTTAAACCATACTGGAATGGGGCAAATACTGGGCCCAATCCCTTCCAAGTAGTCCTCGTCTCTATAGCCCTCACCAAGTACTCTCCAAAGAGACTTTCAAAAACCTTTTACAAATGGTCCCTGTGGTAGAAGACACAGTTAGGAAATAATAAGTACTGTGGAAAGGTACAGGACTTATCCAGATTCTTTCTCCTTATCTCTCTTATAGGGAGAAAGGAATGTAAACGAATAATGCTGTCCTTAGGGCGCTATTGAAAACACATTGCAGATGGGGAAAAATGTAGAGGTGAAAAAAGTCCCCTAAACAAGAGCAAAATAAAAACCTTATCCTGAGAAAGGAGTGGAAATCATGCATCGTTATCCAATATAATTTACCCTGTACTATGCGTTTGTGTAAGGACAGAGCCGAAGTTCCCCCTGAAGAACAGCGGGAGCACGGAGATCAGACCCAAGAACAGACAGTATGGTAAAAAGCAATCAAGAAAGGCAGAACAAAGGGAACAAATATTCGAATTATCAGGCAAGAAATGTAACAGAACTTTTGTAAAATTTAATGAAATGTATCATGGGAAAGATAGACAGCAAGAAAGAGTTGGTGGGGAATTTCAGCAAAGAAATGAAGCCCTACAGGACCAGTGGTGTGAGTGGCGATACTGGGAGGGTAGAGGGAGAGTGGGTAGGAAAGAGGGAACCGATTACAAGGATCTACATGTTACTTTCTCCCTGGGGGACGAACCACAGAAAAGTGGGTGAAGGGAGATGTCGGACAGGGCAAGATATGACAAAATAACAATTTATAAATTATCAAGGGCTCATGAGGGAGGGGGGAGTGGGGAGAGAGGGGAAAAATGAGGACCCAATGCTGGGGGCTTAAGTGGAGAGGAAATGTTTTGAGAATGATGAGGGCAATGAATGTACAAATGCGCTTTACACATTGATGTGTGTATGGAATGAGGTAAGAGTTGTATGAGCCCCCAATAAAATGATTAAAAAAAGAACAAGTAAGATGAAAAAAAAGAAAAGTAAGAGAAATGGAGGTCCTTAAGAAAGAATCCGTGGAAAGCGGAAAATCTTGTTCTTGCTGTCAGGGGCTGTGGAGTCTGTTCTGACTCATAGAGACCTACGCACAACAGAACAAACCCCCCTGGTCCTGCCCATCCTCACCACTGTTCTTGTCTTTGAGCCCATTGTTGCGGCCACTGTGTCCATCCATCTTGTCAAGAGCCTTCCCCTTTTCACTGTCCTTCTACTTTACCAAACAGCGTGGCTTTCTCTAGGGACTGGTCTCTCCTGAGAGCATGTTTTAAGTGTGTGAGACAAAGTCACACCATACTTGCTTCTAAGAAGTATTCTAACTGTACTTCTTCTAAGACAGATTTATTTGTTCTTTTGGAAGTTCATTGTACTTTCAATATTCTTAGCGAACACTGTAATTCAAATGGCAACATATGTACAAATAGGCTTGATACAATTGATGTATGGATTGTTATAAGAGATGTAAGAGCCCCCAGTAAAATGATACTAAAAAAGTGCATCCATTCTTCTTAGGTCTTCCCTATTCAATGTCCAACTTTCATATGCATATGAGGAGATTGAAAGCACCATGGCGGCTTGGGTTAGATGCAATAATCGTGAATTTGGTTTTTCTGTCACCGGACATCTGAGAGATACTTGCATCCAGTCCTAATGAAGGTCATGTCTATAGGGAGGACAACTGGCCTGGTACCGAGTTTGATCCCACACAATCAGAATTACAATGGTTTCTGCCTGATTGTAAAGCTGTTCGGGACTCTTGCCTTGGGCTAGAGCGGGTCTGCCAGCCGCCCAGTCTGACTGATACTCAGCTGATGGGTTTGGGGCTCCCCGTGTCCTCCGTAGTCTACGCCAAATTGAGTATTTACAATTTTCTCTTCGCCATATTCAAATTTTGTAATTGTTACCTCTGGATCTCACAAGCAGCTGTGTTCTTCCATATACACTTACTTGACTCCTTGCTTAGATGGTTGCTGGTTTGAATACAAGCCTTTAAGACACCAGACACTATTTTGATTGATAACTAGGCACCATCTGCTTTCTTCACCACACTTTTCTGTAGAACCCTTATCTTCAGTGATCATTTCATGAAGTTGAGTATCGAGCAGGGCCATGATGTATGAACTAAATGTTCTTAAGTTGGAGCTAGGGTTTAGTGCGAGCCCACCACTCATTCCTGGGCCTATGCTTTTTTTTAATGTGCTGCTACTTGGAAATTAATATATATGTCATATCATTCCATAGTTCAATCATGTCAAACATAATTACACAATTTCTTCCCTAAACAGTCTCCAGACATACTTGTCCTTCCTAGACTTCTTGATGTCATTTCTCTTATCTCCCCCACTCCTCCATATCATACCTCCTCACAACCTCTTGTTATGTTTTCTTTCCCTGTAGGCTCAATGTCTCTCAGCTTCATTTACCGAAAAACAGAAACAAACTTTAAGAGGGTGATGCCAAGGGCAGCACACTTCTGAGATACACCCTGTTATATACAAGCATAAGTGAAATATAACAGAATGGCAATGATAGGCCGATCTTGGCATAGTTGTCTCTGCTTCCTCAGACACCATGTGTTTTCCCCTTAAGTCCTCAGGTGACCAGTGTATCTGAGGTAGAGTCCAGTTCACCCAGTGGGGTTCCCATATGGGGTCTCAGCGATGTCACTTCTGGAGCATGCTGGGAGCCCCGACAATGCAGCCTTCGGCGTCCCAAGAGACTGTAATTCTTTATGGATGTAAAAGACCTCATCTTTCTCTGCAGAAGGGCTCATGGCTTCAAACTACTTACCTTGTGTCACCATTGAGCCACCAGGGCTCCTTCCATTCTCAGTAGGTAAGTTATATTGTAAATTTTCAACTAGTTTTCAATTGTTTTCAGTCTTTGATAGACTGTTGGTTTTAAGCTTCTAAAAAGATGTCACATATTGAAATGTTTGTGATTAGATTTATAAATGTCATAAGATGTATTTTTACTGTGTTTACGTATTAGCACCACTGAGTCATCATGATTTCATGGCAGCAGACTGCTTGGGTTTATTGAAAGGAATAATTGAGAGAACTTCAGCAGAGATTTGTATTGTGTACAAAGCCAACAGAAGTTTCAAAATATTTCTGCGGAGGTCTAGAGTGCTTCAACTCAATTCTAGATATTCTCAGTGTATTTCAGTCATATCTATTTAGGAGCCACTCTAATTCAAGAGAATACTAGGTAGAAATTTCAGCTATCAGGATGTCTGTCTTACATGGCTTCTCATTAAGATGGGGCCATCTGTGAGAGGCAGAAGCTTTTCTGACACTACTCATTGGTTTGATGTTTCACAAGAGCAACATTCTACAAGCTCTACTTTCTTAATGGGATGTTAAAATGCAAGTTAAGGCTCATATTGAACTGCTTGTTCAGTTGGCCTTGAAATTCAGGCCCTCTTGTTTTATCCAAAAAAGGTTCTTTCTTTCTTTCTTCCTTTAAAAAAAATCATATTATTGGGGGCT
>NW_022107431.1:91029149-91030540 GCF_000313985.2 Echinops telfairi | reverse complement strand
CCTCTCCCATGTCCCCCTTGGAACCATCGGTCCCATTGTTTTCTCTTCCAGATTGTTTATCCTACCTATCTTATCTAGATAGACCTGCAGAGATAATAATATGCACAAAAAAACAAGACAGAGCAAAAAAAAGCAACAAAAGGAAAGAAAACAACACAACAACAACAACAAAGTGACAAAAAAAGAAAAGCCTGTAAATGCTTCAAGGTCGGTTTGTTGACCTTTAGGAGTGTTTTCTGGTAGAATCTGATGGGGTGCCACGCCTGGCCCCAAAGTCTATTTTTGGTACTTCCTCAGGACTTCTTTGCTCTGCTCCCTTTGCTGTTCTGCTGCACACCCTTAGTTTATTCAGATCTGGCACAATTCCCATACTGTCTCCCATGTTTTCGCCTGTAGGGCTATGCGTCTGTGAGGAATGTTGTGTCTTGTGGTGGGGCCAGCCCTTTGGTCCTCTCTGTGCATTGGCTACTCAGAGCAGGGATATCATCCTCAAGGCTTGGTGAACCAGGATGTGTTCCACTCTCTCTTCCTCCCCCTTCACTTGCTCCCGTGTGCTCTGATCAGACATGTCCCTCTCCCTGAGATGCAGTTTCAGTGCTCTTCTCTGAAGAATTTATGTCATCATCTATCTCTCGCATATATATGAGGTAATTGAAAATACCATGGCTTGAGTCAGGTGCATCTTAATCCTCAAAGTGACATACTTGTTCTTCAACAATTTAAAGTGATCTTGTGTGGTAGATTTGCCCAATGATAATCATTTGACTTCTTCACTGCTACTTCCATGTGCTTGATTTTTAACTCTAAGCAAATAAAGTCTGTGATGATTCCAACTTTCTTTGTTTCTCATGTTGCTATCTCTTGGTACAGTTGTGAGGATTTTGGTTTTCCTTATACTGATTGCCATTCATACTGAACACTGTAGTCTTTGATCTACATCAGTAAGTCATTCAAGTTCTCCTGGCTTTCAGCAAGCCAGGTTGTTCCATCTACATATTGCAGGCTGTTTATAAGCCTTCCTCCAATCCTGATGCCACATTCTTCTCCGCATAATCCAGCTTCTCTGATTAATTGCTGTGCATATAGGTTAAATAAATATGGTTAAACGATACAACACTGACACCCCTTTCCTGATTTTAAACCACACAGTATTCCCTTGTTCTGTTCAAAAAACTGTGTCTTGGTCCAAATTAGTGTTCTGGAATTCCCATTCTTCTCACTGGTATCTATACTTTGTTAAGATCCCATCAATCAAATAATGACAGAAAAGTTGTGGGAGAAAGCACTTAGGAATGTTAATTTGTTAATTGGTCTGAATTTCAAAATCAGCCATTCTAAGAAAAGCTGGTCAGATATAGTACAATTATTTCAGTTCCCAAACAAGTCAGAAC
>NW_022107431.1:91026554-91028027 GCF_000313985.2 Echinops telfairi | reverse complement strand
CACACTGATCCTCCTGTGACTTGAAGATCTCTATCAGTGTCAGACCGTTATTACAAACAAAAGAATGAACTCTAATTCATAAATACTGATTGATGAAAACAAGTTGTATGGGAAATAGTTTTTGTGTCTGAAGTTTGACAAAGATCATCTTAAAATTTCAATCAAATATTAAGAACAAATGAAGTTTAATATCTTTTACAATATCTTAACAATCCCAACAGTTTGTATTAATAGTGTATTTATTTTTAATCAAAGCATTCATATCTGCAATGTAGGTTACTTCTAAATCTACATTATTTGACGGTGAATGTTTGCTCTCTAATTTTGAAACATAAAATTCTCGATAGAGAATTTCATCCATATTGAAGACTAGATAGTTACCTGTTTGACATCTGATTTTGTTTGGAGGACTTTTGCTTTGTAGACTACAGAGTTTTAAAATGTACTCACTCAATTATATTTAACTAGTTCCAAATATGAAACATGGCCAAGTTATCCAAGTAATAAGACAAGGGAAAAATCCAATCAGCATAAGATCCCCTATTACAAGTGTGAAATGGCTATTTTATAACCTTGTTACAATCACCACCATTATATCTTCAGCATTTCTTTTATAACACCTTAAAAGCTTGCCTGTTTCCAAAACTGGTATTATAAATATATTTCTTTATTCTACTCTCATTATAACAAGAAGAGGTCAATGGTCTAAAGGCTGGTTTCCTATTATGAGAAGGATAAAAGCTAAATCAATAAATCTCCAGATCATAAATGCTGCTACAGTCTGGCAAGGTTGAGAAAATTATGAGCCGAGTCTCATGCTGTCTGGATATTGTAGCTTGTAAATTCTACATACATATGTCTGTGGTTATGTATATACTTGCTGCTGTGCCCTTCTTAGAACTTGCTGAGAAATGGGGGGGAATTTTGTTCAGTATTGGTTCTGAGATTACTGAGAAAATATTGGTAGAAAGTATACTGAGTATACAAAAATGAAGCTGTAACATTAATTATTTGGGGGAAAGCTTCCTAAGATTATCCAGTCATATTTTCCCCTTTTGACTTAATTAATTTGATTAGGAAATTCAAATAGGATATCATCTTTTTCCAGTGTTCAACAAATTATGAATGTTGAAATGAATTGGCAAAGCTTTTGCCTCAGTAACAAATGCTGGAATTCAGTAGTGATGATTCTAATAATTCTACCAAAATAAGGCAATCACGAGCACAATAAATTGGCTCAACTGAAGGAAATGTAGAATGTATTAATATGTGGTACAGCATAACATCTTTATCAGTGCAGACTAGTTGTTAATTACAAGGACACTAAAGCTGGACCTTATCAATTAGTGCTCTTGACTCTTAAATTTTGTGTGATCTTGGGCAATATGTATAATCTCTGAATCTGATTTTCTTCGTCTATAAATTGGTGATAGACCAGCGGAACACACAACATTCCTCTGATTCTTTTTTTTT
>NW_022107431.1:91007579-91024634 GCF_000313985.2 Echinops telfairi | reverse complement strand
TCAGTCAAGTCTGATGGGGTGCCATGCCCCGGCACCACCTCTATCCCTGAGGACCTCACCGCTCTGCTCCCCCTGCTGCTCTGATGCATGCCCCCAGAGGCTGGCATTCAGCGTAGTGAGCTCATGGCAGGCACAATTCCCCGCCGTTTGTCTCCAGTGCTGTCCCCAGTGATGCGATGGGTTAATGAGGAATGGGGCTGGCCCCACCAAGGGACACAGAGTTCCTCTAGTTCTTTAATACTTCCTCCCCACCCCCCACGATCATGACCCCAGTTCTACCTTACAAATCCGGCTAATCCAGGACAGATAAACCTCGTGGTAACAGTAATGGGAGTAGTGATACCATGAAGGTAGGGGGAAGGTGGGGGATGAGGGGGGAGAAATGGGGAACCAACTACAATGATTGACGTATATCCACCCCCCACACTCCAGGGGCAGAAACGTGGGTGAAGGGACAGTGGATGTTGTAAGATGTGAAAATAATAATTTATAATTTAGCAAGGGTCTACGAGGGTGGGAGGGTGGGGGACAGAGGGAAAAAAGAGGAGCTGATGCCAAGGGCTCAAGCATAAAGAAAATGTTTTGAAAATGATGATTCCCAACATATGTACAAATGTGCTTGATACAATTGATGCTTGGATTGTTGTAAGAGCTGTAAGAGCCCCCAAATAAAATGATTTTTAGTAAAAGTACATAAAGAAATAAAAATGCCTACTCAAAGAGTTACCATAAGGATTAAATGAGTAAACACATATAACAAGTTTATAGTATGCATTATATACAAGTAGGAGCCCGGGCAGTGCAATGTTAAGCATCAGGCTGCTAACCAATAGGTAAGGGCTTTGAAATCCACCAGTCACTCCACCAAAGGTAGCTGATGTAGCCTGCTTCTGTAAAGACTTACAGCCTTACAAACCCTATGGAGGAGGTCTACTCTGTCCGAAGGGCCACTAAAGTGTGCTTGATAGCAGCGAGTATGTATATACAAGTTGGCTATTTTATTTACACAGCTATTTTACAAGCAACCTCATATGGGGCATAAATGCATGGCATTTATTAAATGAATGGTCTGAATTTCTGCAAAGAAGGGCATGAAAATTCATCTTAGAAGTGCTTTCAATAACAATAGGGAAATCTCTATAAATAAATTAATTAATTAAATGAAATTGTAAATAATCTCTCATAGAGAATTATGTGCTGGTTGTTTTTCTAGGCATTGAACCTAGCACAATTAAAATATGTATATCTTCAAAAAGCTTGGAGAAGAATTAAAATATACTTTATTTCCATTTGTATGAACTTTTTGAAGCCTCCTCATAGAATTGGAATGACAAACTGACAGAGTTTGAATTCTGGTGCTGGAGAAGAATAGTGAAATTCCCATGGACTGCTAGAAGGGCAAACTGGTCTGTTTTGGAAGAAGTATGGCCACAGTGCTCCTCAGAGACAAGGGTGGCGAGACTGTCTTACGTATCTTGGACATATGGTCAGGAGACACCAGTGTCTGGAGGAAAACATGTGCTTGGTAGAGTAGAGGGGCAGCAAAACAGAGGAGGGCCCTTAGGAGACAGACTGACACTGTTCCTGCAGCAGTGGGCTCAGGCAGAGGACCAGTTATCGTGACCGTGGCGCAGGACCATGGAGTGTTTTGTACATTTGTGCAGAGAACAGACTGAATTGCACATAACAACAGCAATGTATAACACATAAGTTGGGAAAAAGAAATGGGCTGAAGCAAATGAGTGAGCATATATCAGGTAAAAATATAGAAGCCAATTCATTAGCTAAGAATATACCAATTTCCATTGAACTCCATTTTGATATTATCACCCTGACCCGAACTCCACGTAACAACACATATATCCAATAAAGCTTCTGATACTCTAAAAGCAAAAGCAAATCCAACCCAAACAACAACAACCACAACAACAAAAACCAGGGAGGGGGGGAAGGCAGCATAAAACATGAAAGATAAAGAGCAAAAGGAAACAGACCGAAGAAGGATGAAGGAGGTATAGTTAACCCCTCTTTTGCTATGCATATTATGTAAAGGGGCTATGTCCTTGTCAGTTAGGTGTTGCACTGCTAACTGACAGGTCAGCAGTTCAAACCCACCATCTGCTCTACAGGGAGAAAGTTGAGGCTGTCTGCTCCTGTAAAGATTTACAATCTCAGAAACCCTAAATAGGGTGGCAGAGAGTTGGAATCAACTTGATAGCAGTTGGTTTAGTTTTTGATGGAAGAGAAAAACAATAGTATCACAAAGTTTTACAGAGCAAAATGGGACGACTTACTGGATAAATAAATGAAACCTATTCACAACACAGCTATATGAATTCAGCTGAGAACAAGGAACTAAGTTCTAGTCCTAGTGCTCCCTTCTCTCTCTCTCTCTCTCTCTCACACACACACACACACACATACAATTGAAAGCAGTAGTGGTAGCCCTCAGAACCCACATGTTGAAGTCCATCCTTGTTTCTGAAAGAGTCCATTGACTTCACCCTGCAGACAACTCTGACAAAACCGGGAGATTTCTCAGTCCACAATAGAGTAGGTTCATCCATGAAAGATGGGTTTGGAGGAAAGGCATTGCTATCCAGATGGGCAGTTTAAGAAATGATTACTGACAGAAAGAGCTGAGAAAGAAAAATAACAAAAAGCAAAACCAAGCACTCTCAGTGCACAATTGTACAGGTGCAAACACTTCCATATCCCTTGAAATTAATGCTGTCGTGCTCAACAGCCCATTCCCTGGAGTCCACAGAGGTGATTCTCACTGTCCTCATTAGTTGCCCTGGAGTCAGTCCCAGCTCACGAGTACTCTGCGTGTGTGTGGAGCAGAGCGCCTCCAAGGAGTTCTCACACTGTGATCGCCCAGCACGAAGTGGCAACCCCATGCTCTCAGGTGCCTTTCGGTGACTCAGAACCTTTAACCTTCCAGCTAGCAGTTGAGTGCTTAAGCATTCATGTTTTGAAAATGATGCTGGAAACATAGGTAAAAATGGGTTGACACATGGATGTATGTATGGATTGTGATAAAAGCTGTAAGAGCCCCCAGTACAATGATCTGAAAAGAGAAAAAGAAAAAGAGTTACAGACCTGAAACCCACAGGGGGCAGCCTCACCTGTCTTCCCAGTGCAATCGGAGTCAGCGTCGATTTGATGGCAGGGAGTTTTGGTTTGAGTTCGTGATCAGAAAGAATTCAGCGGCAGCTGAATCTATGTGAGACACTGCAGATGCATTTTGGGGGTTGCGATTCTTATTATATCAATTTAGAAGGTGGCAGTTGAGAGTAGGCGATAAATAAGAGCATAGCAATCAGAGACAGTTGTCTCCAGGGACAACTGTCTTCATTAGCCACCGAATGGCTTGTCACAGGCACACCATTTAAAAAGTATCTTTGCTCATGGGATATCAAAAGCAGTTGGTTTTTCAGGGGTTGTTGAAGACATGGATGCTCATTTTCCCTTACAACTAAAAGGAACGTCTATGATAATATGAGTCCCCAAAGTCAAAGATTCACAGAATCCTTCCATGAATTCATTCTAACAGGCTTTAACAAAGGGTTGCCATGTTACTGCACCTCCCTTCCCCTCCCCACAGACCACTAACCCAAGAACATTAACCTCCTTGATCCTCATCCACGAATCTAGTTACTGCTTTTACAAATGTGTGGAAGAAAGCTAGACTTTATTGTTGCTAAAGTTGGCCTCTGGTGCCCGGTGGTTCCCTAACACATAGTGGGCTCCCAGAATCACAAAGGTCAAGGCAGCGCTAGATTTTTAAGTTGGGGTAGGCCCAGCTTGGCATACTACTTACATACTGTGTAAGTGGCTCTAACGGAATCCTAAGGAGGCATGTGGTCTAGAAATTTTACACACAGGTGTTTGGGGTCTAGAGACAGAATGGACAGTCTAATTCAGTTACTAGTTTGAACAAAAAACAAGTAAAATTAGGCAATCGCCAAGGGATAAACAGAAGGTAGAGGTCAAAGCAATAAAGCAAGTTTTTTCTGCCAACCATTCAAGTACTTCATTTCCATGGCTGCCAGATACACGCATGAGCCTTGGCTCTCTCCCCTCGTGTGCCTCCCCCTTTGGGGCATGAAAAATAAGTCTTCTATGTGACAGTGATATCGTTGGCAAGTAGAGTGAGCAGACAAGATCTCATGGGGACTTTTCAGAAGATTATCCATTTTCACAAATTATTCTCAAATTGCTCTATCCATTTGAAGGAGTGAAGAGTCATTTGGGAATGCATTTGATCATCAAACATTTTTTTGGTGTGTGCTTTGTGTTAAGATTGAATAAAAGTTAATAGAAAATTTATTAAGGCTGACAGTCCAATATGAACTTCAATGTACTGCAAGCTGAGCTGGCAAAATACCCTTTAACAGGAAAGAGACATGAGACAATGGAACTGACCTATCGGATCACTTCTCTATGGCAGCTCTTGTGGGAGAGGCTTTGTCAAAACCTGTTTGTCATGTGCTCTGGGCCCTTTGATGGTTTTCTTTCTTAGCTTTGCGTTCCAGGAACATGTTCAAGATATCACTTAACCCTACTACAGAACATCTGCTAGGGGGGTTCAGAAACCACAAAGCAAGCACATTTAATGACTCAAAGTTCACAGCTTTATCAGCAGCAACAACTGTTCACAATCAGAGTCAACATGCCATCACCACATGTTATTGACGTGATTCTAAATGGTGCTGATGATTAGCACATTCACAAGGTACCTTCCCCAATGATCTGATTGTTCAAACACTAATTAACGAATCCTCTCTGGACTACAGTAAAGAAATACAATAGCACTTTAGCTGGTTGGAATTACAGGCAGGCGTATTAAATGACTCTGCTAACTTTTTCCACTCACCACCCTTGTTATCTTTCAACTCTCTCCACTGCCCTCCCCTCATGTGCTTCCTGGAGGCTATAGTATTTAATGTCAAAAGAAACAAAACAACAACACAAACCACATGTAGTATGACATTCAGATGCAACGTTTCTGAAATGTGTAATCACAGTGTAATGAGATGCTTTGTTCAAAGATTTGTCCAATACATGTAAAGCTAATGTATTCTATAATGGATCTTCCTTGGGACACATAATGAACATTACCATCTGAAAGACTGAATATGTCAACCCCATTGGCCTCTTTTCAGATGGCATAGTCCACTGTAGGTAGATATCAGGATAAGGATAAGGGATGAGAAATGAGGAAGTGGAGATATCTGAAATTTTGAAGAGTTTGAAGCGATAGGTAAGAAGAGAAATGAAATTCACCTGTATTCTCAAATGTTTAACTCCATCACTCACTGCCATTGAGTTGATTTGGACTCACATCAACCCTAGGGGAGGGTAGAACTGCCCCTTTGGGTTTCTGAGGCTATAAATCTTTAAGGGAGAAGAAAGTCTCATCTTTCTCCCGCAGCACACCTGGTAGAATTGAACTGCTGCCTATGGGATTCACTATGCCACCAAAGCTCTTAAACACTTAAAGCAACTAAACAGTATTTCCGTGGAGTATATGAATGCTTTACATGGGGAGCGAATTTACCATCTACTTCTGACTTTGATACTAATTCATTGAATGGCACTGAGTAAATAATATAATCTCCCTGGGATGCTTTTTCCTCAGCTGTAAAATGGACTAGATAATCTTCACAAGTATTAATCATATTCATAAATGTTAATTCCTTCCAAAAGGATATTTAATATAGCTAACTTTATTTTCTATGGTCTACTATAGCAAAATCTTTTCATCATCATAGGTTAGAATTGACCAAAAGTCAATGAGACTTTTAGTCTTATATGAGAGTAAACAATATTCTCATAGATAAAACATTTCTTAAAGTATTGACGCTTTTAAAAGGAAGAAAAGACAACTTGAGAGGGCAGGAGCTTGGCATCCCCCTTATTGGCATTACCACAGACCCAACTGTATCCCTCAAGTATTTCAGCCCGACTCTCAGGGTGGTAGGTCCACTTTTAGGTGCATACTCATACACAGAGAACTCACCATCATGGATATATGAAAATGATTATTTTACAGCCACATATAAAGCACCGCAGCAAGTTTGCTGTGTGTTCTCTCCAGGCAGGTATCTGAAAGGGGAGTCAAATTGTTATCAGAAGTGTTTTTGGGCCATGGAACCACAAAACATGGAGCTCATTTTCTAGGTCAAATGTGTTTTGCCAGGAACCCTAATTATCGCATGTCTGGGTAAAGTTACCCTTGTGGTGGGTCTCAGTCATGCCCTATGTCTCAGCTACTTTCCTTAAATATGCATCCCTGAAACTCATCTTCTCTTGGCCTTTCATGACTGGCACAGCCCTTGGTTGACCCTCATTTTTTCTTTAAAATATTAATTCCTGCAGTGAAGGCTTGCTATAACTGTGGTTAAAGGTAGTAATCCCAGTGGAGCGAACTTTTCACTTGTTTAATGTTTACATGTGATGATGCATGCAAGTTCTTAGCTTCAAGACTGGAGCATGGTGCTTACCAAATATCCAACTGAAAAAGGAAACACAAACAAATACAAAATAAGAGCAAGTAATGAAGAACCACCCCCAGGTGTTTGAAGGTCAAAGGGATACATTATCATCCTAGCCTGTCAGATTATTATGGAAGCGAACAAAGCAAACGAGACATTTTTGAATGACCAGTTTCCTTATCTTGAAACTAAAAATAATGCCTTCTCTAAGGCATTATTCCAAGGAACAAATGAAATAATATGAGGGGCTTCAGAAAGTCTGTGGACAAATGGAATGAAAAGATAATAGAATTTTCCCATGTCATTTTTTGAAGCCTCGATGGTATATTGACATACCTTATGACTCATAAAATGCTTTTCCTGTATATCATTATAGTTATTAAACTTGTTATAGCTTTTTAAGACTATCTACTCTACAGGCCACAAGTTTTGAGAGAACACCTAACAGGTAGGTGGCATATGGTAAGAAATTTCAATTTGTGTTAGACCAGGCAAATGCGTTGAACATTGAGGACAATTAGAGTTCAGGGCACACTGTTCGTCGAAATATGAAATCAACTTCATGACCTGAGTAGGTCTTTCTGGTAAAATCTTAACAGGAGGGTAAAAAAAAAGCGAACTATGTTGTCTGTGGGCGGCCTTGTTATTAGGCTGTGATGAATGTGGCTGTTAAAATTTAGGTCAAAAAGATTTGCAGCTTTCGGTGCCATGGGGAGCAACTGTCCCTGTGTCTTTACCCAGCCAAGTGATACAAAGCAAACTTGGCTGCTGAATAATTTCATGTAGTTGTACCCCGGGGAGCTGAAGTATACAGGAAGGAGGGCTTTTGTGGACAAGTACCCATTTAAGGAACTACAATGGAAAATGAATACATCTGGTGGTGGACGCTCACCTGCCATTATCTTTAGCTGAAATTTCCAAATGTTGAGCATAATGAAATTTCCCTGGATGGAAAAATGTCCCTGGTTAACTTCAATAGCTACTCATTACTCTCTAAATATTCTTACCAGGCAAGTGAAGCAAAAGGAAACCCCCTTTATAAAAATATTACCTGCAAAGCACAGGGGTAGGTTGGCTGGTCCTTTGCAGGCAGTAATTCCTCCAAAGAGCCTTGTTCCAGGCTGGGCTGGAGGGCTGTTCATTCTGTCACCTGTTGACGTTTTTCATGGGCTCTTGATTTGGTGCAGCTCTGGGCGTCAATCTCCTAAACTAGAATTAATTGGTGAGGGAGACGGTTTCAGGTGGATGATTAGGATTTTAATCCTCAAGAGAGGTGTTAAATATTTCACACTATCCATTACACAGCTAAGCATACTTTACAATCCCTCATTAGCCCACACAGTCCAGTAGGGAAAGTGCTGAGGTCCTCTTTGTGTGGTAGTTGAGTGGAAACGAAATAGTAAAGAAGTTGCTCTTGTTCTTACTGTGCCAAAGATAGAAATGGAATTAACCAGTTGACCTTACTCATGAAATATGGGCAAACGATTTGGACAACGAAGTAAGTATTTCAACGATCAGCGAGAAAGCTATTCTTGCAGTTTCCTCTTCTCATCCAACTCGTTTCTCCTTCGGTGACATTGCCAGAGGCTGCTGTTCATGCTGGCCCTGGCACAGTTGTTCAAGATGGTTTCCAAACTTCTCTGCTTACGCCAGACTTTTCTGTTGCGATTTCTGTGGTTCTCTTCCTCTCCCCCCGCATCTTCCTTTGGGACACTATGAGATACTATCCCTTCATGTTTTATACCCTTATGCCCCCTTTTTGTCACCTAATCTTATCATTTAAGGGGTGACACTGTGAGGTAGGCATTGGACGGCTCATTACAAGGATGGCAGTTCAAATCCACCAGCAGAGACATGCTAGAAAGTGAAGGGTGTCTGTTCTTATAAAGATTTACAGTTTCTGAAACCCTCTATAGGGTCACTATGTGGTAGACTCAACCTCAACTCAATGCCAGTGAGTTTGGTTTGGGGCTTGGCCTCATCATTTATGACTATATTATTCTTTCTTAGTTGTTAAAACTAGCAACCGTCTGCCTTCCTTGAATTTAGCCAACCTCACAACTCTGGAATGGTTTGGGAGGCTATTCTCTTTTTGGATTAATTACCTAGTCCTTTTATCATTATCATCTGATCAGCTGACCTTAAAATGGGTACTGCCGACAAAATGTCACAGATAACTCACAACAACCGAATAGTCTAGCAATCTGAAAGTGGACACACTCAGAATATCCCAATTTCATGGAATCTTCTAAGTAGTCATCTTAAGGACAGTAAAAATAATTTAAAAACACACACAAATGCAAGATATTATGTTTAATTCAATTTAACTCATCTGTGAAAAAAGAATCTGAATGACTTGTGTGTCAGGTTGGAGAAGCTTTCCATCTAAACCATGTTTCAGAAAGGTGTCAAAATCCACTGTTTTGATCTGGTCTGTGATTTCTCCCTCTCTTTCCTCTGCCAAATTGTTGTGCCTTTAGTATCATGGCTTCTCCAAATGTTAGCTAGAGGTTGTGTTAATTTAGTTTATAATTTGGAAGTGATACTCAGGATACAGACTGAATTGCCAGATGGGAAACGTTATCAGTGAGGCTACATTTAGGGATACAATTTGAAATTGGCTTTCATTCTTTTGATTACTTGGACATCTTAGTTAACTTGTCCAACACCAAGTTTTCTGAGCTGGAAAGGAAAATTAGTTGCATTGCATTGCCTTTTCTCCATCTAGAAACAATGTAATTCAACCGAAAACGAGTCCAGACACACCAGAAAGGCAAGCCGCCCTGCCTTTCTAGTAGGAAGATGCTCTGTGCGCCTCGCCTCTGTGGTGCATTTGCTCTGTTCTGTAACTGTCTGTGAGATTAAATGTCTTTTAAAGTAACTATTAAAAAACAACACACACATGTTCCAGTTTGGAGCCGTGTGAAAGAAATGTCCTTACACAAAAGAACTGATGCTTCGTTATTCCTTCAGTGGGAAATGGTAATTAAATGCGTCAGAATTAATTTGTCCAGTGATTATCTCTCAGTTTGTCCCACTGTGTCAGCTTGTGTGTTGCTATGATATTGGAAGTTATGTCACTGGTATTTCAAACACCAGCAGGGCCATTCAAAGTGAGCAGGTTTCCGCAGAGCTTCCAGCCTAAGAACAGGCCATGAAGAAGGAATAGGCCATCCACTTCCAAGGGATTAGCCACTGAAAACTTTAAGGATAGCTTGGAAACATCGTCAGATACTAGAAACTTCAGGAATGAAAAGAGAACGTTGTCAGAAATAGTGTCAGGAGATGAACTCCTCAAGGTGGAAGCACTCACAATATGACCAAGGAAGAGCTGCCTCCTCAAATTAGAGGCAACAATAAGGACGTGGATAGAGCAAAACCTTCATTTGTTGTTAGGACGCTACTCAAAATGAAAATAAAGAGCTACACGCACCAATTAATCATTGGAACTTGGAATGTACAAAATATGAATCTAGGAAAACTGGAAGTTCTTTGAATGAAATAGAATGCAGATAGATCGTTATTCTACAAGTTAGTGAGCTGAAATTGA
Organism: Echinops telfairi; assembly: GCF_000313985.2. Lineage (NCBI taxonomy): Eukaryota > Metazoa > Chordata > Mammalia > Afrosoricida > Tenrecidae > Echinops > Echinops telfairi. Next base: position 91,014,584 of record NW_022107431.1, on the reverse strand, counting down.
CTGACACTGGCTGTTTTGAATTAAAAAACCATATGGGTCACTATGCTGGGAATCACAGATTCAAGAGGAATTGTGTTTCATTCATTTTCAAAAAGCACAGTTTAAGATCTATCATGAAGCACAATGCTGTCTGTGATAAATTAATATCTAGCCACACCAAGCAAGTCCAGTCAATACAACTATTATTCAAATTTATGCACCAACCACAGAAGCTAGTAATGAGGAACTTGAAGAATTTTAGCAACTTATTCAATCTAAAATTTACCAAATATGTAATCAAGATGCATTCATAATTCTTGGTGCTAGGAATGTGAGGGTTCTAAACAAAGAAGAAGAAACAGTAGTTGGAAAATATGCACTTGATGATAGAAATGAAGCTTGAGATTTCATGATAGAATTCCATAAGACCAACAATTTCTTCATCTCAAAACTTTGTTAAATAATCAGATGGTGTGTTAGACAGGGTTCTCTAGCGAGACAAAACCAGATTGCAAATAATTTTATATATATATATTCATACAGATGGATAGATATATAACACAAGAAATAAACAGTTTAATAATAAAGTAGTACAAATGGCTCAGTGCAACTCACTCCTGTGAGAAACTTGCAGTCCTTCAAGTCTTGAGGGCTGCCAGGTAGTCCTCTGTAGAGCAAATCAGGCTATCCTGGCACAGGCAGCAATCAGCAAGGCAGGTCACCAACAGTGAGCCAGATGACAGGGTCTGGGCACAGGCAGCAAACAGCAAGGCAGGTCACCAACAGTGAGCCAGATGACAGGGTCTGAAAGTCCCCAGCTCATGAGATGTAAATTCCAATTGTGTGGTGAAGCAGGTCTTGAGGGAACCTCAAATTACAGTGACACAGTCCATGAATTAGGTGTCCCACAAGTAGCGTAGCTTGCAAATTGAGGCACAGAACAAGCAAGGCAGGTGCACACTGGTCCATGATCAAAGAGCAAGAGACAAGAAAGGTGAGGCTTGCCGAGCCATTTATCTCTCCGCCCTTCAATTAATCCCATGTGTTTATCGGCCAGGTTGGCACAATAAACGAACTACCTCAGATGGTAACTTGACGCATAGACTTCTCCTGTTGGAATACACAGAAATCAAATTGATTACCTTTGTGGGACGAGATGATGGAAAAGTTCAATATCAGCAGCTAAAATTAGGCGAGGGGCCGACTGTAGAAGAGACCATCAATTTTTCATATGTAAGTTGAAATTGAAAAAAATTTAAACAAGTCCATGAGAGACAAAATATACCCTGGAAGATATCCCACCAGATTTTCAGGAGCATCTCAAGAATAAATTTGACTCATTGAACAGATTTTAGAGATTTGATTTATTGAGAAAAGACTGATGACATCAAGAATATCATATGTAAAGCAAAACGTTTTGTAAACGTCTCTCATTTCTTGGACTTGTTATCAGGAGAGACCAATCCCAGCAAAGGGGAGAAAAGACCAAAAGGAATCTCAGAAGACATTCTGAAACTTCTTTTTGATAATAGAGTAACTAAAGTAAATGGAAGAAATCCTGAAGTAAAAAGGATGAACAGGAAATTCCAGAGGGGAGCTAAGAAACAAAGTAAAATAACATAATGAAATGCGCAAAGACATAGAGTTGGAAAACCCTAAGGGAAGAACACACTCAATGTATCTTAAACTGAAAGAATTTAAGAAAAAAAAATCTTGAGTTGCAATCTTGAACGATCCTATGGGCAAAATATTGAACAATGCAGTATATCAGAAGAAGATGGAAGGACTACACAGAGTCCCAGTACCAAAAAGAATTAATCAATATTCAACTGTTTCAAGAGATGGCATATTATCGGGAAGCAATGGTACTGAATGAAGAAGTCCAAGTTGCACTGAAGGCATTAACCAAAAGCAAGACTCCAGGAATTGATGGAATAGCAATGGAAAGGTTTCAACAATCAGATGAAGTACTGGAAGCACTCACTGGTCTACGCCAGGAAATTTGGAAGACAGCTACTTGGCTACCTGACTGGAAAAGATCAACATTTGTGCCCATTTCAAAGAAAGATTACCCAACAGAGCACACAAATTATAGAACATTATTAGTGATATCTCCTGCAAGTAAATTTTGCGGAAGATTATCTAACTGTGGTTGCAGAAGTACATGGAAGAGCAGTTGCCAGAAGTTCAGGCTGGATTCAGGAAAGGAAGTGGAACAAGGGATATCATTGCTGATGTCAAATGGATTTGTTTGGAAGGAGAGACTACGTTCGCTTGTGTTTTATTAACTATGAAAGACAGTTGACTGCATGGATCGTAACACATTGTGGTTAGTCTTAAATAGAATGAGAATCTTCGGACACTTCATTGTGCTCATGAGGAGCCTGTAAATGAATGGATCAAGAAGCATTTGTGGGAGGAGAACAAGAGATGACTGACTGCATGGTTTAAAATCAGGAAAGATGTGCATCAGAGTTGTATCTTCTCACCGTATGTATTCAATCTATGTGTTGAGAAAATCATGATAGAGGCTGGATTCTATGAAGAAGAATGTGGCATCAGGATTGGAGGAAGGCTTATTAACAAGCTTGCTCGCTGAAAATAAAGAGGACTTGAGGCCCTAGCTGTTCAAGATCAAGGACTGCAGTCTTCAATATGGATCACAACTCAACAGGAAGAATATAAAAACCCTTGCAACTGGACCAATAGGTAACATCATGATAAATGGAGAAAAGTTTGAAATTGTCAAAGAATTCATCTTACCTGTGATCTATAAGTTTGCCATTGGTCAGAGATTACTTGACAGTAATTAACAACAGCAAAAATCTGAAGAAAGGGGAAAGCCTGAACTCCACAATAGACTTCCAGTTTTTTTAAAAATCATTTTATTGGGGCTCATACAATTCACCACAATACATACATCAATTGTGTAAAGCACACTAATACATTTGTTGCCCTCATCATTCTCAAAATTCATTTTCCTCTTGGGTTCCTGGAATTAGCTCATTTTCCTTTTTCCTTCCCCCTCCCTCCCCTCTCTCCCCTCCCTCATGAACCCTTAATAATTTATAAATTATTATTATATCTTATCTTACACTGCCCGGCATCTCCCTTCACCCACCATTCTGTTGCCCAGCCCCCAGACCAGTTTTTAAGCTTGTTCAGAGGCCCGAGATTTTAGCTCAGGATCAAGTCTTGTTGGATTGTTAAGTCTGGGAATCCTCTTTCCATTGGTCCAGTATTTCAATGCCAGAGCTGAGTGTGCCCTGGGCTGAAAATAGAATGGTTCAACATTGCAAGTAGGTTATTAAAGATTCTGCTTACTTTACAATGGTCTGTTAACAGCTCTAATGTCTTTAACATGTGCAGCCTATTGACTTTTAAGTAACATTTTATTGAAGTAACTGCCGCGCTTATTAGCCTATAAGATTTACGCTTCTATTTCAATCCTGAATCTTGGGAATGGAGTTAGTCTTCCCTTAAAGGTAACATGGGGACACTGAGATAAGGGATGCTCAATGTGCATGGGAACAGCTGTGGCAGGAGCATTAGGAGGAGAGAAGCAGCCTGTCTCCTAGGAATGGGAATGTGTTAAGAGGTCATAAAGACACAATCATGTCTTCATTAGTGGGAGTAAAACTTGGAGGAAAAAAATATTTGCAGATGTGGCCAGTGTGAATGGCTTATGTTGTAGCTGTATTATTTTATAGTATCAGGTGAATAAAACCTCACTTCCGTGAACCCACAGAGAACCATCAGAATTGACACCAGAGGATTCTGTGCCGCGCTGACAGTTGGAAAGAAATAAGTGTTTGCCTCCATGATATGTCTTCATGGTTTGTAAGCTCTGGAAAACACAAAAGATAACATCTATGATGATGGCTTACAAAATACAATATGCAAAATTACCTCATCTCCCAAAGACCCAAATGAGAAGGGGTCAGTTGGGCACTTGTTGAATCCTGGAATTTTTAGATGTTTCGAATTATTAACTCAGAAAAAAGGCTTGGTGGGCTATTTCCAACATGGGGTGGCTATGGATTGTGATCAACTCAATAGCAGCTTTTATTACTTTTTATATTGGCTTAGTGCATTTAAAATGAATGTAGAAAACAAAGGTATATTATGTACAAATATGAGTTTCTTTAATAAATGAGGTAGTTAGTTTATTGTGCCAACCTGGCCGATAAACATATGTGGAGTTAATTGAAGAGCTGAGGGATAAATGGCTCAGTGAGACTCATCTTTCTAGTTCTCAGGTCTCTTGCTTTGTGATGGTCAGACCAAGGTGCAGCTCCCTGAGCCCTTTCCCTGCTTCAGCTGGCAAGGCTCACTTCTTGCAAGACATCCCTAAGGAGAAGCCACATGGACCTACCCCGATGTAGCCGTGGGTGCTGGAGCAGCTGTGGGGAGATCCCTGCCAACGCTGAGATGCTTACACGTTCACTGATTCGGCTTGCAGTCAGTGTCATAGTGTGTGTTGTGTGACATGGAGGTGGATTTCTGGATTGGTGTCAGACATATGGGTTAATGTTGGACTTATGGGCTTGGGAAGCACTGGGTTGGGATGTTTTCTTGATATGCACTTAACCTTTATATAAAACTCTCTGTTATACATGAGTTTCTGTGGGTGTGTTTCTCCAAAGTACCCAGACTAACACAATAAATAAGGGAATCTTTCCATATAAATGCATATATTAATGAGCTCAATATGATGGGGTGCAAAGGAAGACTTCCAAATGCTCTTCCTAAAACGATGAAGCAGCGTGAAGAGACAAGAAGAAACAGCTAATCAGCCTGTGTGATCGTGAGGTGTTGACAGGAATCAAGTACCAAAAGATCCCAAACAAACCACTGAATCTGTGCAAAGAAGGGGTTTGAAGTGGAGACCCCAACCCATCTGTAGACAATTGGGCATCCCCCACAGAAGGGTTCTAAGGAAGGGGTGGTTCAGCCAAGGTGCAGTATAGCCCTGATGAAACACACATCATTCCTCTAGCTCCTAAATGCTTCCTCCTCCCCCACCCCCAACCCCGCCACTACCATGGCCCAGTTTTCCTTTCCAATCTGGCTAGACTGGAGAACACACCCTGGTACAGATAAGAGCTCTCCACACATGAAATTCAGGACAAATAAGCCCTTCAGGAATAGTAGTGGGAGTAACTATATCGGGAGAGTAGGAAGATGGTGGGGGTGGGGGTGGGGGTGGGGGGAGGAACCTATCACAAGGTTGGATATTTAGCCCATCCCCCCCGAAAAGGGGATGAATAATAGAAATATGGGTGAAGGGAGACAATGGATAGTGTAAGATATGAAATAATAATAACAATTTATAATTGATCTAGGATTTACCAAGGTGGGAGAGTGGGGAAGGGAGGGAAAAAGGAGCTCAAGGGCTCAAGTAGAAAATGTTTTGGAAATGATGATGGCAACATATGTACAAATATGCTTGCACAATTGATGTATGGATTGTTATAGGAGATGTAAGTACCCCCAATAAAATGATTTTAAAAAAAGAAGGAAAGAAACAGTTCATAAGGGTAGGTGAAAATGAGAATAGCACAATGCTCTGACGTTTTTTATGTATTCAGGAAAACAATGTCTCTCATCTCGTGTTTCGAGTCATGACTCAGAAATAAGCTAAAGGAACTGAGCCCAAGGCCGTCCTTTAACTCATTCCAACCCGAGATAAAGCATTTATAAGTAGGAGAGAAGAACTCCAGGGCTAACTCTGGGGCAGTACTATTTCTTCTGCATTAGAGACATCACCTCTTCCTTTCTAAGAAATCTCATCACCCGGAACTTGAACTGATGGTAGAGGGACTATCTGCCATAGTCACGGGGCTTCAATGACCAGATGTCAGGTCTACAGAGACTTTTGAGAAATGTGCTAGTATATTCACAACAGCAGGAAAGTGCCAACAGAAACAGACCACACACACGTCTGCCGCACAGACACCAGGACTTCACCCACGCACCTGCCGACTGGGAGCTTGTCACAGGGGAACTCGGTCTTGCCTGCCGTTTAATTAACTTTTGCACTTGGCTCAGCAACTCAGAATCTCTGTTGGTAAATATTATATCTTTCTCCTGAGGAGTTCAGTCTCTAAAAGCTTTCTCCTGTAAGAAAAAGGAGAAACTAGGGGAGACGGGGTTGGGAGGAAAGGGCAGTGCAAATAAAGGAAGTTACATTTTTGTTCATCTATCCCACAGGGTTGTTTATCACGTAAGGAACCTGCTTCTCTAACGATTTTCAACCTTGAAAACCCGGTGGTTTTCAGGTCAGTTCTCACCTGTCCTGGAGGGTGACCGGAGTCAACGGCGACGCGTTTGGTTTGAGGTTTGGGTTTATGCGTTCTACACACACTGAATATACGAGAGGCTTCGAAGGTTCGTGGAAAACTGGAATGAAATGATAATGGAATTCCCCCATAAACTTGTGAGGCCCCTGTACACTTTTATTTTAATGCATTAAACAATGTGGGGATTTCGCTGAAGAGAAGCACAAAAGCCCACTCGAGATCACTCTCTCTTGTCAAACACCTGGTCGGATAGTGCAGACGTATTAAACGTTGTGTTCCAGGCTGGCGTGTGAGGCTAGAAGCTCTGGGAGAGACTTCAACCCTGCGGAGGGACCTTACATCACCAGGCTGCAGTCTCCACGGCGTGGGATGCTCACCCCAGTGACACGAAGCCCCACAAAAGGACGAAACCGGACCCCAATCTAGCCGCCTTGCATAAAAATCTTAAAAATGCCGGCAAATAAATGAAATGTTAAGTCCACGAGAACACCGGTAGCGTCTTGTTTAATGTCTGATTAATTGGAACTACACATGCAAACACAACTGATACAGCCTGAAAGAGATCAACGGTGATAAATTCCAATCATGTCAGAACCCTTATAGCAGGTTTTTTCAGCCTTGGTTACTGCTTTCGTTCTAACACCTTTGATAAAATCAAGGTGACAGACCAGGAACACATTCACTTGAGCTCCACGAGCAAACCTGCCGCTGTCGTGGAAAGCCG
>NW_022107431.1:90993714-91007479 GCF_000313985.2 Echinops telfairi | reverse complement strand
TGGGCCCGCAATCCGCAGCAGGTGGTGGGGCACTCAGTGTGGGACCGGGTGTCTTCGGCAGAATCGCGGGGCTCTGATGCTTTGCCCTGTTCAAACAGAAGAAGCTGGGGCGCAAATCCTGCACAGATCACAGGAAAGAGGCTGTCACCCAAGGGCAAATTTATTTTCCTGCAGAAATGACATATTTTCCAGGTTATAAGTAAAATACGCGGTTTCATAAATTAACACTCATGCAACATGAAGGCAGGCAGCTGAAAAGGCCCAGAAACGGTTTGCCCAGCAGTTTACAATTCATGCTTCATCTAACACCAAGCCCAGATGCTGAAAATGCAATTTGGCCATTTCACAGGTGACTTAAATATTGAAATCATGAAACGTTATCAGAGTCCCAGATAGTGAATTTTATAAAACAAGAGGTTTTGTAACTCTCCGGTTAAGAAGCAGGGAATAATAAAACTTCAATCATTTCAGACACCTGCAAGATCTCTATGTAGCAATTGGAGCATTGTCCATGAAGAGAATAGGTTTTCATTCATAGCTCCCCTTTTGTATTGGCTAAAACTAAATATAAAAATGAAAGCACATTTATTTCACAATGTTGTGATCAGAGTTTTTCTGATTCTAAACGGAAGTTATCTGCTGTGATAGAATTTTGAAAATGGTTCTGTGTGTGATGAGGGTTGAATACACTGCATTCCATGGGTTCCAGATGACAAATAATTGGAAATTTCCGAAAGCATGATTAGAGAGAAAATTGAGGTCTGATGTTAGACAGCTAATAATAAAGTGATTGCTTATGGGAGAAAAACAAAAACAACCAAAAATTATTTTCTTTACTTTGTCAAATTAGCCCCCAAAATTGTTGTGTTTGTTTTCAGATTACAATAAAATGATTTCTCTTATATTATCCAGGGGGAAATCAGTCAAATTGTATAGTTTGAGTAATACTTATAATAGAAATCAATGACATACGAATGAAAATGCTTTTTGAAATACAAATAAGATTATTTTAGATTGTTAGTTTTTGAAACTTTAGTCAAACTCTAATAGACTACATCTAATTTGAAGTTCACAAAGATGCTTGAAAAGAAATAGGTACCAAGCTTGACTCAATGGATGTATGTATGGACTATGATAAGAAATGTATGAGCCCTCAATAAAATAATTTTTAAAAAAGAAATAGGTACCACATATATTTATCAATCGTATTCCCATCTCCTTCACCCTCAAACTAGATTATAGCATTATAATTTATTTAGATATTATGTATCCAGTTGAAACTGTTACAATGAAAAGCAAAAATATTTTAAGGAAGTCCCATTTTAGGTGACTAAGTTTATTTACCAAAATTATGTGTGCTACTGTCTCTTCTTTGAACAACCAAACTGTACTTAAAAAGTTATCAAAATTATAATCAAATTTTCAATCAAATCATGCTTTTTCAATTGATGCTGTTTTATATACCGTGTTTCCCCGAAAGTAAGACATCCTCCCCAAATAAGACCTACTTACAGTTTTGCCTCTCGCTCAAATATAAGGCATCCCCCGTAAATAAGACATCCCGAACATAAGGCCTCCCTGACAATAAGGCCCGCTGAAGCTACTGTAACTGGACCATAGTGGCGGGGCGCTGCACAGCTTACTGTTGGCCGCAGCGCAGCCGGAGCAGACAGGAAGTGTGGGTAAATGAACCATAGATTATGAGTAAATGTACCATAGATTGTTGTACATGGAAATAATGGTAGCAACAAGAAATTCTTGATACTGTAGGATTCACAGTTTGTCTGGTTATGCTGGTTTGTGATGACAACTACTACTGTACACTACACAGGTAATAAATTTCCCTTTTTTTTGTTCAACAATAAATGTGTACCATATTCTTCATGGAGAAATAAGACATCCCCTGAAAATAAGACCTAGCACATCTTTGGGAGCAAAAATTAAGACACTGTCTTATTTTCGGGGAAGTAGGGTAGTTATAATAAACTCAATAGTGCCATTGAGCCGATTCTGACTCAGCGATCCTGTCGGACAGAGCGGAACTGACCCATTGTTTCCAAGTGTGTAAATGTTGACGGAAGCAGGCTTCCACATCTTTTGGTTCCATCTGCTGACCTGTTGGTCAGCATCCCTGCGCTTTAACTATACTGACACCAGGGCTTCTTACAGTTCCCAGGTTGTGGTTCTTAGACGACATCAAGTGGTTTCTGACCCATATGGCGGGACAGTCCCGATTTTTAACAATTTTTCCCGCATCCCATGGCATTTTTAAAAAGTCCAGATTTTTGGAAAGAATGCACAACAAGCTAGGGTATACGGTTTTGGGCTGCCATGTGGCTATTTCGCCAGGATATGAGTTTTATCAATGGCGTCTCACTTTACCAATGTTAAAATCACCTTACCCTAGGTACAATAGCAAAAACACTGCCCTGTCTTGTGCTACCCTACCAATGGTTAAGTTCGAGCCCATTGCTGCAGACCCTGTGTCAGTCCATCTCCTTGGGAATCTTCCTCTTTGTTCACCGACCCTCTATTTTCCAAACAGAGTGGAGACCCACAGGGGCCGTTCTGCCCTGTCCTATGGGGTTGCTATCAGTAAAAAATGACTTGGTGGCAGTGAGTTTGATTTTGAATATCCTTTTCTAGAGACTGATTTTCTTCTGAAGGAGCTCTACTAGCATAGTGGTTATGTGCTGGCCTGCTAACCACAAGGTCAGCAGTTTGAAACCACCCATCACTCCACGGGAGAAAAACTTGGCTTTCTACTTCCATAAGAGTGAGGCATTGATGGGATCATGTTTCAGGCATTAAAGACCCCAAAACAAAAAATCATATCGATGTGAATGAAGGGGAGTGTAGAGTAGAGATCCAAAACCCATCTGTAGACAATTGAACATCCCTCACAGAAGGGTCACAAGGAAGAGACGAGCCAGTCAGGGTGCAGTATAGCACCAATGAAACATACAGCTTTTCTCTAGTTCTTTAATGCTTCCACCCTCCCCCCCACTATCATGACCTCAATTCCACCTTACAAATCTGGCTACACCAGAGCATGTACACTGGTACAGATAAGAACTGGAAACACAGGGAATCCAGGACAGATAAACTCCTCAGGACCAATCCTGAGAGTAGCGATACCAAGAGAGTAAGGGGAAGGTCAGGGGATAAAGGAGGACCCGATCATAATGGTCAACATAGAAAGAACACCTCCCCCTCCGCCAGGAGGACAAACAACAGAAAAGTGGGTGTAGGGCATGGAAAATAATAATTTATAAATTATCAAGGACACATGAGGGAGGGATGGTAGGGGAGGGAGGGGAAAATGAGGAGTGAATATCAAGAGCTCAAGTAGAAAGAACATGTTTTGAAAATGATGATGGCCACATATGTACAAATGTGCTCGACACAATGGATGGACTTATGGATTGCGATAAGAGCTGTAAGAGCCCCAATAAAATGATCATTTAAAAACAAAGGAGCTGCCGTCTTGGAAACTCAAAGGGCAGTTCACTCCATCCTACAGGCCCTCTATGCGTCAGCATCAACTTGATGGCGGTGAGTTAGTTTTTGTTTTTGTCTCTTCTAATAACATGTTCAAAGTAACATGTTCAAAACACTAAGGAGTGTTCCAGCTATTTTTCCTCTAAGACAGATTTTCTTGTGTTTCTGGAAGTTCATGGCATATTCAATATTCTTTGCCAACATCATAATTCAAGTGCATCAATTGTTCTTTACCCTTCCTTTTCTTACAACGTTTGCATGAGTCAGCGTGGACTCAACGGCAGTGAGCAAGAGACGAAAGCCTGCAACATACGATGGCTTGTGCCTGGCGCATCTGAGTCCTTAAAGTGACATCTTTGCTGTAGAAAACTTTAAAGAGAGCTTTGCCATCAGATTTACCCAGTGCAGATGAGTTCCGGATTGCTCTACTATGAGCATGGATTTTGGATCCAAAACCTTTGACAATTTCAATCTTTTCTCTGCTGGTCATGACGTCACAATGAATACTCCCAGTTAACTAGAAAGAACATCCATTCTGTCATCATTATAATCACCTTCCAACTTGAGGGTTTTTTTAATGCTTGTAAATTGTACGGGGTTTTTTTTCATTGTAAGGAAAAAGCATCCTCTTTAATTTTAGAATTCAGCAGCATTTAATTAATATAAGAAATCAACACATCTGTTGACTTTATGCTCAAAATAGATGAGAATGTTTTGAGTATTGGAATAAAAATCTAATAAAAACAAATATCTTACACAAACGATCAGAACCATGACAATTGTTTTTCAAACAAGTTTTATTTGCATTATTAATCATATGTAGGCAGCGGCATGCATCTTTCTAGAGACCTTATCCTTATATAGACTTACATGACTGGGCAGATCCCAATGTGTTTCTTACCATTTCAACACCTAGTTAAAGTTAAGAAAATATATTGAATTTCTGTATTTTCTACAGTTAAATCAACTAAGGCTACCTAAATAACTTCCAGACGGAAGTAAGTGAGGCAAATGTAATCACAAAAATTGGTAGAGAAGTTGCTCTTTTTCAAAGTGTTTTCACATCGGTAACGCTGAAAGGTAGGCGCAGTTTTCATGTCTGTGCTACCGAGGAAGAAATTGAAATTCAGAGAAGTCCAGTGTTCTCTGCAGAAGCCCAGGCCTTAGTATCTGAGTCAGAAATAGAACGAACGTTTTAAGATGACTCTGGGTGGCACAATCAGTTAAGCGCTGAAAGGTTGACTATTCAAACCTGCCCAGAGACACCTTGGAAGACAGGCTTGGCAGCCATGGTACTGCATGACACATAGTCACCTGTATTTTTGAAGTTACTCCGATGCTCCCAGTATGCAGTCCAGTTTGAACGGTGCTATACAGAGTCCAGTGGGAGGCAGGCTCGGGAAGCCCCTGGGCTGTTGGGCTAACCCAGATTCAAGAAACAGTCGTTTGGCTCTGCGGAATTCAGAGGAATTTATTATTTTGTCAGCCCACTCATGCAAGTCATGGTGCTTGATTTTTCATATCCTTTTCTCCTGATCCTTATGTTATTATCTTTAGAAGTATGGTTTAAGAGAAAGTTTAAGGCAAGATTCATTGAACAACTTATAGATTCCAGCCTCAATAACATTTTGTTGATTGAAGCAGATTTTGCTGGGGAGGGGGGAGGGATATGAATGGAACCATTCATCTTCAAATCTAAATTAAGTCAAGTGCCCTGGAAAGTGCTGTTGATGATGCTGAGAGCATAAAACAAAACAAAACAAAAGCAGCAACAGTATGATCCTACTTTTTGTAAGAGTTCTAAAGGTGTTAACTAGAGTAGGTGGTATTTGCCAAGTTGGTCTGTTCAAAGTAGTGGCACATTCTTCTTTCCGTTAGTGTCTCACGACCCTTTCATGGACCGACCTCCCTAGATGCCAGGTGCCCTTTCATAGCAAAGCGACAGAAGGAATTTGCAAAGGAAATATAATACTGTGCCAGCTGCATCGGAAGCCAGAATAGATCACAACCAAGCACAGTCACACTCAGCATGGCCCTGCTCGCACGTCCGCTGCTTTCAAAGCACTGTTCTTTCCTGACTGGCTTCGCTGTTCAGTCCTCCATGTAAGTCTTCACGAGTTCCATTTAGTGATCCCCTCTGTCCTGATAGCCTTACCATTGCCTGTTAGAAAGAGAATCCCAGAAATCAGGCGGACATCTTCTTTTGTAGCAAATGTGCACAGTACATAAAAGATTCAACTCTTCACTCCAGGGTCACTTGCCGACCGAGCATAGTCTTAGGTCAAAATATTAAGGCTGCAAATCTGAAGTGTGGTTTGAGATAACAGGATAATGTGTCTGATGCCTTGAAAGTGCGCAAGACACCTGTCACTCTCTCGTCCCACATAGTAGCCGAGGCCCAGAGCTGGAGTCTGCAGAAGACCCCAAGCACTGCTATTTAGCCCACCAGCGCACATGGTTGTGCAAAGCCCAAGATCTCAGCGAATAAACTGGACTCACACCGATGGAAGTGTGCTGCGGCAGGAGATGTGGAGCCTGGGACACATGTTTGATTGATGGAAAGAAGTGGGAGTGTGTGATCTCGCTAAAATTTCCACCCTGGGACAAACGAACCTCTCCTTCCAAGCAGTATTGAAAGGTCAGCAGATTTAAAACTTGTAAAACCATTCCGTTTATACTAAAATAGACAGTGAAATTCAATTAGAAAGGAAAGACCCACACACAAAATGAGTATCACAGAAGTCAGCATGTGGGGCAGGAAGTAATCTGACCAAGAAAGGGCAACAGAGGGTTCTAAACTAGTGCCAGGTTCTATTTCCTAATCAATATATTGATTATACACATGTTATACACATATTTATTATATTTGTATTCTTTACACTATAGATGTTTGCTATCTTCAAAACAAGCAAACAAACAAAACAGGTGGGGTTGAATGACTACAAAGTATTCAAAGACATCCCACCCACCCCTATTTATTTAGATCAACTTTTATTTCCTAACCTCCATTTGTACAATCACATTCCATTTTTTAAACAACAGCTCTGTAAATATTTTTCAGTTGAAAAGTTTTCATGACCCACCTGGAAACCACAGTGGACCTTTTCCTCAGGATGAGCAGAGCACAAAACACACAAAGACTGTTGATTACAAGTACTTTCTTTATTAATGTCTCTGTTTTGGGGGTGGGGGGTGGCAGAGGGCTGGAGAAAGACATCCCAAGAGATAAATAAATAGAGTGGATGTTCCACTGACACAAAAGGACTCATTAGAAGGGAAGATTTGCTGGAGAGGCAAAAAATGTCTTCCAGTCAAGTTCTCCAAGTACTTTTCCTGGGAAGTTGTACATTAAACACTTTTCTTCACTGACCTGTGCATCTTGTTCTCCAACTGTTGCTGCTTTTCACCCCAATTATGCCTGCAAAGCCATTTGTGACGTCCCCTGGGTGATTCTGGGAAGAAAGGCGCTATGTGGTTCTAGGAGTGCTGGGCTGATGCCTGAGAATCTGGCCCCTCGTTCTGATTCTTTCCCCCCAAATCGCCTGAAGTTCTTCAGCCTTGCCTGTTATGTTTGTAAATGGATTTTTTGAAATTGTGTGTTGGAGTCCAGAGAGATTGTTAATCCTTTTTAAATGGAACAAGGACAAAGAAATATAAAACATTATACACAAATGAATAGTCTTAGAACTTGGATTATTTGTGTATGTGTACGTGTGTGTGTGTGTGTGTGTGTGTGTGTATTTGGATACAAAAGTAATAGGTAGAATTTCAATTCTATTTTGCCATTTTACCCAAGAAAAATGAAATTGGGAAATTCTAGAAAGGTAATTTTCTTTTTACTTTATAGAAAGGAAACCCCTGGCATGGTGGCTGTAAACAGCACATTTCAGTTTTTTTTCTGAGAAAGGAAAAGACGTTTACCATCCAGACAAACATCTCATTATAATGTCACCATAGTTTGTCTTTGTTCTTAATTTTCTAATCCATAAACTCAATGACTCATACAATCAAATTTTGTTTTAATATCCTCGTGTTCATTACAGTTTTTGGCAGGTTTAGCAAACGAAATTCTCCGCCCCCCCTTCCCCCACCCCTTTGCAAATTTACAATATGGAAACATGATGAATATTGATTCTAGGTATTGAGACGAATACTTTAACTAGAAGTTTGTGCCAGGGAGAATTTGGGAGCCCGAGCTCACTACGTTGTCGTTGTCGTGGCAGTATTTTCTTTAATCATATCCCCACAAAGTTGAACTCCAACTTACAAAAGGAAAGGCTGTTCTTTAATTCGAGAAAAAGCATTCAAAGTGATTCCTAAATCCAGCAACTTCGTATCCACCCGCGCAGAGAAGGTATGTTCTGCAGAGAAGTGGCTGGCGTTTTAAAAGGACCGAAAGAACATGGACTAGCTAAGTAGAGAATCCTGGGAGGAAGGGCACGGTCCACAGCAGAGGCGCCCTTCGCTCACTTTACCATGGGGTGGCGCTCCAAGGCCCAGATTTGCCATTGTCGCCAGTGCACGCGTTCCAGGAGCAGAGTGAACTTTCTCAGACTCACATTCTGCGACTCTTTCTCACTGTACATGTAAAATATTTACATTCAAATCCCACTGACCGTTCAGCACCGATGAAAATATCAAGGTAATTAGAAATCAGTTGGACATTTGTATACTTAAGCTCTCACAAGTGTGTTTACACAGGTGATAGAAAATGAAGGTTTGGGACAAAAGGAATAGTAGCACTATCAAATAATTTGGAACTGGTGTTAAATTTCCCTGAAAAGAGTTCAGTACATTAAACAACAAAACAAAACAAAAAAACCACCAACAACAAAAAGCCCTCATATCTCAACTTCCATTTTCAACTTTTCAATAAACTACACTTACACAATAGTTTTTAAAATCCAGTGGTGCAAAATGATGCAAAATTAGTTTAGCATTCCGTGAGAAGAATTTAAAACAAATTTAAAAAACTATCGTCATACAATAAGCTGAAAGTTAAAAACTCAGTTCTGTAAATAATCTGAATCACTTTTACTGTTTAATCAGGCAGATACACTGTTCTGTGCATAGGGAAAAAAGCATCCATTTTCAAAGGACGAGAAGCCCAGAAGATGAGGTTCAGAGCTACAAAAATATATATGATTTACCTCAAAATGAAGCCTTCTAAAAGACGCATCTGATGGAGCAGCAGCATCTTTCAAAACTATTGCCAAGAGGAAAATAACCTCCCATGTGCACACGTTGGCTCACACCACAGGTACTGTTTTTCATCTTGCTCTTTTTCCGTGCTGTCATGCTATGGGCACCTCCCTCAATTATTAAATACCCTTAGAAAATCTGATTTTGATGGCTGTATTATAAATATTTGAACAGGTTGCATTTGAAATCTTTCTAAATAACAGTTTAGTAATTATCATGGACCAAACGATGGTGGACATATTTTTACTTCAAATTACTAGAGAATTTTCCTTTAGTATGAGAGTAATATATCTAACCTTAACTCCTAATGGTTTAAGTTCTTAATGTAGACTTTGACAGATATAAGTACATATGAGAGGCCTTCAAAACATGCACGGAAAATGTTCCTTATCTTTTAATCCCATGTTCCATGAACTTTTTGAAGTCCCCTCCTATAATTGATTGCCTATAGAAAGGGTCTTCTCACCACCACCACCCCTGGATTTCCAATTCCTTAGAAGAGTAAGCTGACATTAAATTAATGGCAAAACTTCAGAAATTAGATTTTTAAATTCATATATGCTTAATGACTTGCTTGGGTAGAGCAAGTATATTCATTTTGTTATATTTTGAGAAATATAAGCCAGTTCTGGAGCTACTGTTCACATCTCAATGAATATCAGGCTTGCATAGTAAACTGATTAGAAATAGTAACGCAAAGTTAAGATTGAAAAGTTGATGTTTTGTGTTATTTTCTACAGAAGTATTTGGGCTTGAAAGGAAAAGCCAGAGCAGTCCTGTGTTTTGTTTTTCCTTTGAGAGTGAGTTTCCTACTTGAAAGCTAAGTACAGAAGACATTTGTCTATGATCTCAAAATAATGGCTGAAAACCTAAAGAAATAAAGTTAAACACATGGTGTTTGCTTTGAAATTCCCTTTCTATGTTTGGACATAAACTTTTTCTTAGAAATTCAGGCGCACTCTCTTTGACTTTCTGTTTACACACATCATAGTCAAAATTTCTCAGAGATGGAACACTTTTCCTGTTTTAAAGATTCACCAGTGAAGAAATAAAACAGAGGGTTCACAAAAATTCATTAGTGATAAAACAGAACATTTGTAATGTAAAATGGAATTTTCCCACTTACACCAAACCCAAACCAAGCCAATGCTATCTAGTCAATTCCAGCTCCCGGTGGTCTGCTACGAAACAAGAGAACTGCCCACAGGGTTTCCCAGGCTGGAAATCCTTCTGACATCAGGCTGCTAGTGGGTTCGAACTACTGACCTTTTGGTTACAAGCCCAGCATTTAAACCCACAACACGCCAGGGGACCTTTTAAAGAGAACAAGCACACCAAAAGCAACCCACTGCCAAACGAGTGGATTCTGATTCCCAGCAATTCTATACAGGTTTCTGAGACTAAAGCTTTATAGGAACAGATACCCATTTTTCAGAACCTTCCCTTCTTAAACAACGAACGCAAGAGAGTTTCACACGTTTCAGGCTTTCCCGCCATTATTATTCTCAAAAGGAAGACTAGGAAAAATCATCTAAACTTGTAGAGGCAAAAGTTTGCTTTTGAATAGTAGCCGAGCCAGACCTGGTGCAGGTGGGTGTTTTAGAAAGGGAAGCTGCTGGGGGAGCGGGCCGCGCGATGGAGTCAGAATCTCTTGCTCTCCATCTGTGGGTGTCTATCATTTAGAGACAGGGACTAGCGCGCTATTTTCTTAACCCAATATGGACAGAGAATGTGTTTGGATTGTATTGCGTGACATCTTCTCTCCTGCACGGGCACAAGAGGTGACGGGGCGGGGTCTGGCTTTGCAAGGATGAGCCTAATGCGTTCAGCTGTTATCACACTTTGCTGATTCTAATCACTCGTTTTATGGTTTCTTTAGCAGCTGCTCCAAAAACTCAGTGCCATCTCTTCCAGGTTTGTTTTTAATATCCTGTGATTCAAAGATCTAGGAAAGAAGAGTCGAAATAGAAATCTACTGCCCGATTCCCTCCCTGTTTTTTCTCATGGGGAAGGCGAGTTTTAGGATTTGGACACATTCCTTAAAATCCTTTCTGGGGAAATGTGTTCTTTTCTGTAGGATGAGGCCAGCTTGGGGCACATTCACAGGCTGACTCAATTGATAGGGTGTTGGGAAAAGATCCTAAGTAAATACGCAGACATTTTTAGATTTAAAAAGTCAATACTCCTTCCTTCAGGGTATTTATAATTCAAATGTTTCTTTTTCTTTCTTCTCCTCCTCTTTCTTTTTACTTTGCCAGAGAGGTGGCAGAATAGCTATGCCCTGTTGGCATGATAGAATTTATAGATTACCTAAGCAAAGGAGGAGTACTTGGTCTAAGACCTGTTGCTCTATAATTTATTTCCTAGAACTTAAAATTCATAGGTCTGTAAGCGTTTTTAGAAAGTGGTTAAAAATGGTGAAAATATACACAACTAAAACAATCACCAATTTAACACATTGTATACATGTAAGTTGGTGGCATTGATTGTAAACAATCCCCAATTTGACATGTTGTGCACATACATGTAAGTCGGTGGCATTGATTATAAACAATCACCAATTTGACATGTTCTACACATGTAAATCAGTGGCATTGGTTGTAAACAATCACCAATTTGACACGTTGTACACATGTAAGTATGTAAGTCGGTGACATTGATTGTAAACAGTCACCAATTTGACACGTACTACACACGTAAGTCGGTGGCATTGACTGTATTCATTATGGTGTGCAGTCATTCTCGCTTTCTCCTATTGCTTATCCCCCCCCCCCCCCCATTCATCTAAGCCCAGTGTCCCCTAAGGAAAACCCGCCATCAGCTCTGTACGCACTTATACGTAGAACACCCACGTGCATCTCCTATAGTATCTTGACTTACACATTTCAATCAATTTACCTCTTTCCCCTGTCAATGTAATCCTCTGAGAAATGCTTTGAGAACGATAGGCTGCCATTTCTACATATTTCACTGTGCAGCAGTGGCTGCTTTCAGTGATTTTTAAGTCTTTAAAAAGTCCATAAAGGAGCAAGGGGGTGGGGTGGGGGTGGTGAACTGCCTGTAAATCAGAAAGACTCGTTTCTTGATTTCAGCGAAGGGTAGTTTTACTGTCTGCTGTCACCACAGCTGTCAGCAGGATGCCTTAAATGTCCCAATTGTCACCAGGGAATCGGATTGTTCCTTAACTAATTGTTTAGGTCAGCTAATCTGTATCCATCATCTGCAAAGGGACCACAGCTCCAAGCATCCTGTAATTTAGATAAAACTCCTACTATAGTCCAAACATTTTTGTGTGGGTGACCAGAGGTCAGGAGATTTAGGATTGGAGCAAGAGTGCATGCTCTTAAGACATGACTGACTAACGCTGCAGGTGTAGACTCCCAGGCCGGAGGCAGATTGCTACCACGAGTAATCACTAATCAGCAGAAGATTCTGCTTCATTGATAGGAATAAGGTCAGCACCCAAGCACAGCAGACAGCCCAGATCACTGCCTTAGTCCGCCCTTAGGTCTGTACTTGTATGACCTTTGCCAGTGCTTTTTCTAATATAAGCTCACCACTGTATTTTTGAGTTATTGACACGTGTTTTCCCGAGTTGAAATTGTAAAAACACGTAGACAGCAGTTAGATAGTAGTAATTACATATGAAACATACAGATTGTGTGCTCGAACCTAGCCTTCCTTCCCAGAACCATAGTCAGCTCTCCAAAATAATGAGCTCATTTGTTATTTTAGATTCCGGAGTCGTTTGTCTTACATTTTTCCAGCATGTATTATTTCATTGAATAAACAGATATTTTAAAATTCTGATGAGTCAGAAAGTTTTTAATGCCTCAGAATTGCAAACTAGTTATAAATGAGTCCACCACCTTACACCTATACATTTCTCATTTCAACGTTCTTTTTAAAAAAAGGAATGGATCAATTTCCTAGAAATAAATAATTAAATAAAAAACAAACAAGCCCCTTTCTTCAACTTACTAAGCAGAGGACGATAAAGGGAGAAAGACAGGACTATAATAAATAATAAGCAAGCAAATTAATGAAAATATAAATTTGCCTTTCCAAAAGTGAGGTAGATTCACTAAGAAATATTAAGAAAACAGATTTATCTGGGATTTTTTTAAAATAGAAATTTGACAAACCCACCCTACTTTCCTTTTAAAAATGATTTATTAATATCTCATTTATCTTGTAGTTTAAAAAAACTACTAATTTTTCTTAGACCAATGTTCCCTTATGCATTATTATTATTATTTATAATAGTTTGCCTAAGCCTTATAGAATCGAGGGGCTCTAAAATAGACTATGAAAAAACAGGCAACACAATGAAATTGCTTCATAATAATTTTATCTGGTGTTCATTCTGGCTTATCTGTTTACTCTGCATTATTTTAAGTACTTAACATGTATTAACTCATTTAATCATTACAACAACCCTATTGTGTAAGTCAGTGGTTCTCAACCGTCCTAATGCCATGCAGTTCCTCATGTTGTGGTGACCACCGCCCAACCATAAAATTGTTTTCATTGCTACTTCATAACTGTAATTTTGCTATGAATTGGGTGACCCCTGTGTTTGTTATGAATTGGGTGACCCCTGTGAAAGAGTTGTTCGATCCCCAAAGGAGTTGCCACCCACAGGTTGAGAACCACTGGTGTAAGTACACTTGTTTTTCCTAACTTGTATAAAGGAAAAGTGATTCACAGGGTGGTTAATTAATTTACCCAAGATCACAGATTGTGCTAATGGGTTAATACAGAATGTTGTCTTAGTCTGCGTTGACTTGAGCAACAAATCCAGTGACGTGTGTGTAAGAAAGAGCTTTCTATCAAGAAGCTTTATCTATCAGGAAAGCATCCCAGCCCTGTAGTTCCTAAGACCGGTACTAGTCCATAAGTCCCTCTTCAGACTCACGCAATCATAAGCAATGATGCAGAATGAAGACTATCGCAGTACGGTAGGTGAAAGTGTTGTGGATCTAATGGTGGTGGACGCATCTCCAGGGCCCCGGCCACCATCAGGGTCCACCAGCAGGAAGGTGAAGGCAGAGAGAGAGAG
>NW_022107431.1:90990831-90992935 GCF_000313985.2 Echinops telfairi | reverse complement strand
GAAAAATGCTGCAGAAACTGTTGTGATGTTGAACGCAGCTTACAAGGACAGCACTATGGGAAAAACTCAAGTGTATGAGTGATTTTCTTGTTTCCAAAAAGGAGAACTGTCGTTTGATGACAAACCTCAATCTGGACATTTCTCAACTTCCTGAACGGATGAAATTGTTGACTCATAGTGTATTCGGAGATGGTTCCACCAGGTCAGACTGTTAATCAAGCTTTCTATTTGGAAGTTCTGAAAATATAGCATAGCAATGTGTGACAAAAAAGGCCTGATTTGTGGTAGATGGGCGTCTGATTTTGCCACCATGACAAAGCACCTGCTCACACAGCCATATCTGTGTGCCAGTTTTTGGCAAAAAACAGCATGCCTCTCTTGCCCCACTCAACTTCCTCACCTGACCTCACTCCATGTGACTTCTTTTTGTTTCCTTGCAGGAAGAGGGACATGAAAGGACAGTGAGATGATGACATAGAAGAGGTGAAGACAAAAATGAGGGCAGTGCTGTCAGCCATCCAAGCAGATGATTTGAAAAATATTTTCAAGAATGGAATCGCAGATTTGACAAATGTATTAAGTGTGATGGAGAGTACTTTGAAGAAAATAAGGTTGTTCTGTAAAAAAAATTAAATACATAGCTTCGAAAAAAATTATGGATTGTTTTTGGTACGTCCTTATAAGCAGTCACACCTAATAACAACAACAGCAAATCTGTGGACCACTCCTGTTTCTTGACTCACACTCCTAATATAAGATTTTAAAATTACAAAATCACTATATTTTTATTGTAGAAAATATGAAAACAAACACAAAAATAAGAAAACAAAAATTATAATCCCTTTCTCCCTTTTGGCATATATGTCTAATTCTAGATCTTTTGAATAAGGAAATTGAGTTATAATGTACATTCCTCAAACCAAACCCATTGTAATTTAACTTATAGTGACTTTATGTAGGATTTTGGGCATAGTAGTTACACATTGGGCTGCTAACCAGAAGGTCAGGTTAATAGTTCAAAACCACCAGCCACACAGCAGGAGAAAGATGGCATTTTCTACTCCCATAAGGAGTTAGAATCTCTGAAACTCACAGTGGCAATTCTCCCCTGCCCTATGAGGAGATTGTGAGGCAGAATTGTCTTGATGGCAATGAGTTTGGTTTGGGTTTTGGAAACTGCCTGTTTGGGAAGCAAGCATCCTCATCTTTTTCCTGCAGAGCCACTGGTGGATTTGAACCACGGACCTTGTGGTTTTCAGCACCACCTAATGCTTGGTAAGTTCTTTTCTGTCCTCTCTCATCTTGGTTATATGAGTACTTTTTTGTGTGTTTAACCATCATCATGTAATGAATTCTTCAAACTACATTTATTAATGTAGCAGATAGTCTATTGTTAGATCTTTAGGTTCCTTCCATTTTCTATTTTATACAATGCTGCAATGGATCAATCTTTTTCTCTGTGTGAGATTACGCTTTATGATAATTTTATACAAACTGGCTCATTAAATTTAAATGTGTGGATACACACATGATTACATATATATACATACACATATAAACCAGTTGCTATTCACCTTCAGAAAGAGGACTGATTTTGGGGGGAAGTAAATTTCCAGGTCTTTCTTCAAAGTGCCTCTGGGTAGACTCCAACCTCCAATCATTTGGTTAGTAGTTGAACTCATATGCACGCCTTAGGTGATTATATATGTCATTAACAGCTTGCACCCCTAGGTGAATATACTTATATGCATCTATATATGAGCCCTGGTGGCAAAGTGTGTTCTGAGTTAGTAGTTTGAGACCACCAGCTGCTTCAAGGGAGACAGTTGAAGCTAGCTACTCCATAAAGAGACCCAATCTCAGAAACCCACAAGGGAAGTTTTACTCTGTTCTGTATGGTTGCTCTGAGTAAGAATTGACTGGATGGCAGAACTTGTGTGTGTTCTTGTTGTTGTTCTTATGGGACACCAGGTCTATTTTTTATTCATAGCAGTCCCAAATGATACAAAAGAACAGGCCTATATAGCTTTTTAGGCTGAAAGGGTTACAGTCTCTAAACCCCTTTGAGGCATTCTATTCTGTCCTATCAGTCGGAATTGGAATA
>NW_022107431.1:90981850-90990147 GCF_000313985.2 Echinops telfairi | reverse complement strand
GTTTTTAATAGCCTGTGAATTCATAGTTTTTTGTTTTGTTGTCATTTCTTTGGAGGAGGGGCTGTTGATGACGAAGAAATGGGGCATGAACAGAAATGTTAAAAGCTCATATGGCCATTTCCACCTTGTCCTTCAGGGCTGCTTTGTTTTATGCTTCAAGGGGCTTTCATTGTCTCAATCAGAAAACAATATTCCTCTCCACCTGCTTATTTTTTTCTGTTTAGTATGACATATAGATGAGAACTCAACCTTATTTTTTCCCTAAAGGACTAACAACTTGTTTCTGTCCCATCGTAAAAATAATCCGACTTCCTTGTAATTATGAGAAGTTTCAGCCTTCACCTCTAGGGACATCTTAGAACTGCTGGGGTTTATTTGAGACTTTTATGTTCTATTCCACAGGTCTGTTTAATTACCAGAGTCCCTGTGCTACATCAGTGTTTATTCTTCCTTTGTTTTTAATTTAATTCCTTAATTTTAAATATGTCTTAGTGATGTTGATGTTTAATTGATTACCTTCACACTCATCATAACAAAATATACTGTAAACTAGCATGACATCTCCATAAAGTTAATAATTTCCCCCTTACTCTTCTAATTCCATTGTCTTGAATTTATTTGTACACTTTTGTTTATGTTCTTGCACCCAAATAACAACAACAACAACAGTAATAGTAACCATAACAATGCAAATCTTTATCAAGTGCTTGCTACTGTGCGAAGAGCATTGTTCTAAGCATTCTACCTGAATTATTTCATTCATTTTCCTTAACAAAACCTATGTGGTAGGCCTATTATCATTATCAACATACAAATGAATAAATCAAGTCACTGAAAGACTAATTTCCCCAAGTCATATAATTAATAAATGAGAGAACCAGGATTCACATCCAAAGTTATAATTCCATCCCATTCTTTGGTTCCTACGCTCTCCTTCCTTAACCTCTATTAAAAACATAGAAATATTCCACATACATTGCTTTAAAATCCACCTTCTTCACTTAAGTTATATTATGTTCTTCTTTCTAGGAGAATGCACATATATGCATCATGTGGTTTGTGTGTGTGTGTTTGTGTGTGTGTGTGTGTGTGTGCTATATCAGCATCTCAGAAAGCTGTATGATTTTTGTTGTTGTTATTGTTGTTAAGTGCCCTTGAGTTCTGGTTCTGCTCCAGCCTCACAATCATTATTATGTTGAAGTCCATTGGTGCAGCCATCGTGTCTCGAAGAGCCTCCTCTTTTTCTGTGACTTCTGCTTGACCAAGCCTGGGACCCTTTGCCAGGGATTGGTGTCTCCTGGTAAGATGTCCAAAGTGTAAGAGATGAAGTCCCACCATCCTAGCATCTAAAATGCATTCTGGCTTGTACTTCTTCCAAGACAGATTTAGTTGTTCTTCTGGCAGCCCATAGCACTTTCAATATTCCTCTATATTCTGAGGCTTTCTACTCCTGGAAAGGGTTACTCTCTTGGAAACCCACAGGGTCAATTCTACCCTGTTTACTCTGAGTCCAAATGGACTCATTCGCAGTGAGTGACTCTTAAACAACCATGCTTCCATATCTGCGTATTCCCCCTCCACAATCTCCCCTCCACATGGCCACCGTCGCCGCTAAACCCCTCCTCCATATCTTCAGGACTTCATACCCCGCGAGGCATCATGGAATGCGTTTCAAGTTACCTTTCTCTTTGGATCATAGTTTCCTTTCAAACCCCAAGGAGGGAACCTCTTTCCAGCAGTAACAACAGCATCACAAATAGGCGCAGCTCCCTTCCTCCCTCTCTGTCTCCTTTCTGTCTTACTCTTTCTTTTCCTTTCTTTCGTTTTCTCTCTTTCCCGCCCTTCCTGCTTCCCTCTCTTTTCCTTTTCCTCGTAAAATAAAGAGTACTTTGTTCAAACGTGCCTTTCTGGATACCTTTTAGTAATCCTACTCAAGCGGCAATGTTTAATAGTTTTTTTCCCTCATTACAACAATTTATTTTCCCCAATATTATACTGTATGCTGGTATAGACTTAGATTTGTTGAATCTCCCAATACCTGCTGCACATCTTTCCTAATGATTTCGAAGTATTATATTCACTGTGAATTGGGGAAATGGTTTTATTCCTCTATGATAACTTTTCTGGTAGGCTAAACAAAACAGTTCATTTAACATCTTAGGAAATCAATAGACTTGACTCACTTTTCAAAGTAGATATAGATAAGAGCATTTTCTTTTATTTAATTCAGAAAAAGAAAACAAAAAGGCTCTTACACACACACACACACACCATCATCTAAATTGAACAAACACATCCTTTAAGTCGCAAGACAAAAGTCACTGTTTCTATTTAACCCATTATTTTTCCTCCCAAAGATCAGTTGTTTGACCTTCCATGATCCCATCTCACATATTCCTTCCTTTATTGTGGCCCTTGTGACCAATTTTTTTAGTCCCCTTTGTTTTGTCTATCTTTCTCACCAGATTTTAGCTATGTGAGAGCAGGGGACATTTCTTCGTCTCTTAGAATCCCAGAACCTAGGTACAAATGTTTGTTGGTGAGTGGTGCATAGATGGATGTACAAACCCGGGAAGTTAACTTGAGGGCTATTAAAAGGAAGCAGCCATAAGGCATTCTTTTTATATGTTTATTTATTAACATCACATCAAAGAATAAAGGGGTCAGCTAATAAATTAGTGCACCGAGAGTGCAATAAATAACCCAGACCAAGGCAGTGTATGTTTTCACTGGCAAGTGAACAGGGGTGCCCATCCTCTTTAGCCTACCTAAGAGAACGGCCCTCATATGTCTGGTTTTATACAGTATCATGCAGGTGAGACTTGCCGGTGCTTCTACGAATGAGGAGATTTCTTGGACCACTGCTAATTCGGGGGTGAAATCCTAGAAAGACATTGGACTAAGCCCTGAAAGAAACCATTAGATTAGGTGTGTGTGTGTGTGTGTGTGTGTGATTTTTTTTCTCTGCCACGCAAAAACCAGAAAGTAAGTGGCTCTACTCTCAACACATTCGGATTTTGAGCACTTTCAACGTTTCTATTTGTGTAATCTCCTGCCTAATATCAGAGAAGCAGTGTTACTTAATGGCTCAAATCTTTCAGTCTCAAGCCTGAATACTTTCTACCCTGGGAACAACATGCTACACACAATTGTCTATGTTGCCCAACTTCAGGAGGAACCATGCACATCAACCCAACAGAAGATGACAAGTGGGGAGCACTTTAGACCTAACAAGAAACATTTATTAAATAAGCAAATGTTAATATCATCTTCTTAGCATATCTGTGAGTAGATGTTGTGAACATCATTTCAATAAAAGAGACATTTGGACTAAGTAGGTTAAATGACTTGCTCAATGTCAAACAGGAAGACAGGAGCTGACTGCCAACTTCCCAGTTTACGGAATCCCGGACTGAGGCAGTAATTCCCACCTTTACTGTTATGAGTAAAGATATAGATCTGACCTGTTTTGTTTTGTTCTCTGCTTTCTTGGCAAAGGATTTTTTAAAATCTAAGCATGAGTATGGTACATGCTCTGCATGACACTTGAAAGTGGAACCTAGTGAACAGTTTCTATTAACCATCAAAGTTTCCATCTCCAACTACCAGAGATTACTGTGCAAGTGAAGGAAAACACATTTGTGTTTGAGAGCCTCCACGGGTCAAGGAAAACTGTGGGATCCTTCTCTGCAAAATGTAGAAAGCAGAGAAATTGAGGGTGGGCAGGGTTGAGCCCAAGACAGACCAATTTTTATTAGTGAAAGCAAGGAAGGGGAAGACACAATTTTCATGTAGTGCCAGAATGTGTTCAGAAAACGGTTTCCAATCCCAAAACAAAAACTGAGCATGGGATAGCGATTTGTAATGACCTACACCATAATGTAACCAACCAGCACAGCAAAAACAAAGTTAATATCTCCATATTCAGCTCTAAATTTTCCTTTACCTAGTGCCTTCCCTAGCACATATCTCATTCACTGCCTTCCCTCACTATTAGATCTTCGGTCCCTTGAGGACTGGGTTGATGCATTATTTATGTTTGAATTTTGCCCAAGGACTTGTGATAGTGTTTCATTATAGTTAATGGTTAATAAATGCTTGTTACATGCTATATATTAAATAGGAACTTACTATCTAAGAATCCACAATTCTTTTTTTCCCACCTCATCTTATTGAAACAGAACCTGGTTGAATCTATTCAGTGAGCCTTTTGATAAGGAGATTGTATTTAAAGGGCTATAAGAGTAACTTTTTATTCACCTTATTTCATATGGGCTGTAGACAATGTGAACCATCTTTGAACCTGCTGAAATTTTTAGGTGAAGTTCCTAAAAAGGTAAAGCGAGTTGGAAATGAATGCACTATCAGCTACCATCTTGCAAAATGACCAATGCTTGCATTACTTAAGCTTTAATGTTGGCTCATGGGGGATAGAGAGGGGTGTAGTTCTTTGGGGAAAGGAAGAATGTATTCTTGCTGAATTTTTTAAAATCTCATAATATGATAGACAGATCTTATCAAACAAAAAAGCCCACTGCCATCAAGTCAGTTCTGACTCATGGTGAGGCTTAAGGACAGAGTAGAACTGCACTTAGAGGCTTACAAGAGTAGAAGACCTCATCTTCATTCCTGGAGTGGCTGGAGGTTTTGAACTGCCAGCCTTTGAGTTTACAGTCCAACACATAACCTGATTCCCTACCAGGACCCCTTCATGCTGCTAAAGAAGCTCATGAAGCCCTGTCTGCTCCTGGAGGGAAAGAGCTGGCGGTCTGAAGATGAGTACAGTGTAGAAAGCCTGTTTGGAAGTTCTGCACTTCACACGGAGTCACTTGGAGTGGAAATAGACTGTACAGCAAAGAGCAACGAAGCAGAACAAAGCAGCCCGACCACAGAAACGGTAAGAACAAACACAAGCCACATTCATCTTTTAGAACAGTGGCTAGGATGAGAGTGAGTTTTCATATAGTGCCTGCACTCAGGCCAGCATTTCAATATAAAACAACAAAAAATAAACTAAATTAAATCTGTAAATCTAGTAACGTTATAGATAACGTATCTGTGAGAGTATATCTGAACAGTTTTGTTTCAATAGGGCACTACTTTTGGGTAATTGATTTGCCCCATAGATAAATTATTTGAGATCAAAGTTATAGAAGAATAAAAAAAATTAGTTTGACGGAGAGAAAATGTTTTGAGAAATTGATGTGTGTATGGATTGGGATAACAGTTGTATGAGCCCCTAATAAAATGTTTAAAAAAAATTAGTTTGAGAAAATAAATAATGCTTATCTTCTTAAATTAAGTACATCCATGTATGCATTGTAATGTCCGAAAAGCATAGGTGAGGGATAATTTCTGTAACTGCCTGTTCTTTCTAGTTCTTTATGACGATGACTGCAAAGGTTTGCACATTTCATAAATATATGAATGTTCAATGTAAGCCAGCAGACATTCTCTCTTGGCAGTTGTTGCTTTTTGCAATTTCTCTTTAATGCTAAGTCCTACAAGTTATTGGGAATAAATACCACCCCTCCCCCGAAGCCTATTACTGTCAACTCAACTGCGACTCTTTGCATCCCATAGCACAGAGTGGTCCTGCTGTACAAGGATCCCAAGGCTGTCGATTTCCATGGGAGTGGAGGGCCATGTTCCCCCCATCCCCTGCAGAGAGGCTGGTGGGTTTGAACTGTTGACCTTTCAGTTAGCAGCCAAGCAATTTGACCACTGTGTCATCGGGGATTCTTAGGGAATAAAGAATCATACCTATTCCATGACATGAAAATGCCCATTCATTCACCTATCCAATTTCACTTCCCCCATTAGCAGATTTTCTTTGTGAATACAAAAGGTAGCTTCCATGTCTCCACTTCAGCTGCATCCCAGCTGTGTTTATTAAACAGAGATTTTACATTGTCTGGCCTTTTGTTTTCTCTTCCATCACTCTCCCCATCTGGCTCTCCTGCCCCCTAACCTCATATCCTTGTGAACATCTCCATATTTTTACTGACAGTGGGTTTTGCACACACACACATGCACATACATAGCTTTCCCTGATGATAGCAGTTAACATTCCTTTAAAAGCTTACATTTCACCTCTGTCCCCCTGTTCACATTTCAGCGATGTGAAATTGGGTGATTTGAAACAATTTTAGCAGCTTCTCACTCAAATATAATTCCTTATGACTTGTGATGGTTTTGAATTCTTGGCAACCATTTTCTATGCCATTAAGACTCTCTGTAAAGAAAGGATAGCTAGGAATTACAAGCATAGAGGCAGTATGTTAAGAATACACATTTCATGCAGAATAAAATGGAATTGTACAATCACACGCCCACTTTCCTTACATCCAGAGAAATCGTATTGGGGTGGAAAAAACACCCATCAACATTTAGAAAGCAGGAACTTTCTTGGGCCGAGTACTCCTGAAAGAACTCAATGGTATTCATCTCTACATTCTTCTGTCCCTGCTAATAATGATTGCAGTTCTGTTTTTCCTTACGCTTAATCAATTAGGTGGCTAAATAAAATTCTCTATCATTCTCTTTATGTAAAAACCCAAACCAGTTGTCATGGAGTCTACTTCATGGGGTCCTCATGTATGCCAAAACAGAACTTTGTTTTGTAGGCTTAGTGGTTATGCATTGGGCTGCAGTCCTTAAGATCAGCAGTTCAAAACCACCAGCTGCTCCTCTGGAGAAATATGGAGCTTTTTATTCCTGTTAATAGTTTATATTATTGGAAACTCATAAGGGGCAGTTCTACTCTCTCTTATAGGGTCTTTATGAGTCAGTGAGAGTTTTCAGAAGTAGATGGTCAGTGCTTTCCTCCACGGCATCTCCGGATGGACTCGACTTGCAACCTGGAACTATGTGCAGCACCTAGACACTCCTCTTTATGTATTTTACAGTAAAAGTTAAGCTTCATCACAGAGAAGGAAAGAACATTGATTCCTTTGGGTAAGTTATATGGACAAATCTGTTCAACATAAAATAATAAAATATTTACCCACAATTTAATTGCATCATGTACTTTTCAGGTGAAATTGCAAACCATGTGAAATATGAGTCTTATGTGGACAATGGTCAAGAGGCTGAAGGCAGATTGCCTGGATTCAAATTTAATTCTGCCATGTCTTAGCTGTTTGATTTTTTTTGCAATTTGCGGAGAAATACTATTTGATTCTGAAAAGTGAGAGATTAGCCAATGACTTTAGCATAAAAAAATTACATTTTAAAATTGTCCTATTTCATGTTTTCTTTCACAAATGAATCAATTTGAGTCAAGTGGCAAGCTATTAAGTGCAAGGTACCCCAAACCAAATAAAAACTACTGTTATTCCAACTCATAAAAACCTTAACACCGCCAGTGCTCTTTGAACCGCAAGGTAGACTGGTCAAAATCCCACACTGCTCCTCAGCAGAAAGATAGCCCTACTGCTCCCATAAGGAAGGAACTATTAAACTCGGTCCTACAGGGTCAACAGGACTCAACTCAATGGCTATCCATTTTAAGTTTTCACAACTTTGCTCTCTGTTTGCTCTGCTTTATCAAGCCAAAAACAAACTATACTTCTGGGAATTTTAACTCATACCAACAAACAAACTTGTTGCCATAGAATTGGGTCCAACTTATAGTGACCCGATAGGACAGAGGACAATGGCCTTTTTGGGTTTCTGAGGCTATAAATCTTTCTAGAGCAGAGCGCCTCATCTTTTCCTGGTGGAGTGGTTGATAGAGGTGAAGTATCAGCCTAGACTAGAGGTCAGATGTCCAAAATTTACCTGTCATTTCCACCCGCACTCTGTTGTATACACGGATGTAATTACCACACACAGAAATATCCTCTGTCAAACCTATGTCTGGTACTGTGTCATACCGTTCATCTACTCATATTTGTTCCAATTGCATATCCCTCTGAATATACTCAAAATTAATGTGTATTGTTAATGAGATTGTAGCAGCATTTACTTTTGTTATCTAACCCTTGCACCTCCATGTCTTCTTCACCTTAGTGACATTGTGCTGACTCCCCTTTTTGTGTATGCCTTTCCCTGCACCCAAACTCTGTCATCTAGTTAGTGATTTTCCTACCCTACCCTCCCTCTCAACTTTCAAAACGTGTTTTTCTCTGCATAAACTGTGTATAACTGTTGCTTCACTTGTTATAATAGTGTTCTTTTTTAAAAAATCATTTCATTAGGGGCTCATACAACTATTATCACAATCCATACACACATCAATTGTGTAAAGCGCATTTGTACATTCATTGCCCTCATCATTCTCAAAACACTCTCTC
>NW_022107431.1:90976807-90980530 GCF_000313985.2 Echinops telfairi | reverse complement strand
AAAATGTCTTCCCCTTTCATCCATGTTGTGTGGTATTTAACAATTCTTTGTTATTCTTAACATTGAAGAGCATTTCATTGTGCTTTTCTATCATAGTTTATTTGCCCATTCATCTAGTTATGGATACTGAGGTTGTTTTCACCTTTTGGATATTGTGAATGAGGTTGAGATACACACACACACACACACACACACATTCATGTCCCTTCTCTTATTTCTCTACAATACTAGAGCATATACCTATGTATTAGTGAAATTTCTGGGTCTTTAAGGAAGTGCCGTACCATTTTATATTGTGGTGTTACCGTTTCACAGTGTATGAGAGTTCCGAACTCTCCCATCTTATCCAGCAATTGTTGTTTCCTGTTGTACTGAACTTTGGTATTATTGCTGGGGTGAGATGAATTCTCCTTATTGTTCTAATTTGCTTCTTTCTAATGGACTATAGCAATTATGAGTCGGAAACTCATATGGGAATGACAAATTCAAGGTGAATGGCTTCACATTCATCACCCAAATATTTAAAGATGCCTTGAAATACAATGCTGTGAATATAAGAAATTCAGGTAGTACAACTATTATTCAAATGAACACATTGAACACTTAGGCTAGTGATGAAGAAATTGAAGAATTCCACCAATTTCTTCGGCCTGAATCAGATCACACATTCAATGAAGATGCATTTATAATTAGTGTCAACTGATATGTGAAAATTGTTAACAAAGAGCTTCAAGGAGTAGGAGTTGAAAAATATGGCTTTGGTGATAGAAACAAAGCTGGATATCACACTCTGGAATTTTGCAAGACTAATTACTTCTTCAGTCCAAATCCTTGTTTTTCAACAACATGAAGAGTGACTGCATGTAGACATCACCAGATCTACTGTACAGAAATAAAATTGACTTTAACTGCGAGAAGAGATCATGGAGAAACTCAATATCAGCAGCCAAAACAAAGCCAGGACTGACTGTGGAACAGACCAGCAGTTGCTCATATGTACATTCAGATTGAAGATGAAGAAATTAAAACAAGTCCACAAGAGCCAAAACACAACCTTGAGTATATCTCACCCAATTTTAGGAAACATCTCAAGAATAGTTTTGATGGATTAAACACAAATGACAGAAGACCTGCTGAGCTGTGGGGTGATACCAAGAGCGTCATACAAAAAAGGGAAAAAAATGGTCATTAAAAAGGAAATACTAAAATAGATGTCGTATGAGACTCTCAAACTTACTCATGAATGTAGAATAGTTAAAGCACATGGAAGAAAGGATGACGTGAAAGAGCTGAACAGAAAATTTCAAAGGCAGCTCAAGAAGCAAAATAGAATATTGTAATGAATTGTACAAATACTTGGAGTTAGGAAACCAAAAAGCATGTTTAATATATCTCATTCTGAAATAATTGAAGTAAAAAAAATCAAGCCTAGAATTGAAATATTGAAGAATTTCTTGGGCAAATTATTGAACAATGCAGGAAGTATCAATGGAAGATGGAAAGAACAGACAAACCACTCTCTCCTCTCCAAAAGTCTGGTCCAATAATGTTGACGGTTGGTTTTGTGCATGTGTCCTACTCGTGTTGAAGAATTTATATTTTATTCCTGCTTTGTTGAGAGTTTTTAAATAGGAATAGGTGTTAGATTTTATCAAATGTCTTTTTGTATTACTTGATATGATCTTATGATCTTTTTTGTTCTTGTTGTTTTAATCATGTAGTGGATTATATGTATTGTTTTCCTAATGCCGAACCATCCTTGCAACCTGGATGAATCCCACTTGGCCATGGTATATTATTATTTTTGACCATGTTGGATTCTATCAATTAAAATTTTGTGGTGGACTTTTTATATCAATATTCCATGAGGAATATAGGTCCGTAAATTTTTAAGTGATGTCTGTATGGTTTTGCTTGGCTTATAGAACGAGTTCAGGAGTATTCCATTCCATTTTTGTGTTCTGGAATATTTTTGATAGAATTGGTGTAAGCTCTTAGAAAATTTGATAAAATTCACCAGTGAAGCTGTGTCCCACCTCTTCGTAGTTGTCGGTTTGTAGTGACCTGGTCAGTCCTTCGTTTGTTATGGGTCCATTCAGGCTTTCTACTTCAGTCCAGGTTAGTTTAGGGAGGTAGTGCGTTTCTAGAAATTTGTCCATTTCTTGTAGGCTTTCAAAATTGTTGGAACATAGTTCATCATTTTCTTTCATCATTATTTTTTATTTTAGTTGATCCTGTTATGAAATCATTATTTCTTCCCTATTCATGCTATTGTGTCTTCGCTTTCTTTCTTGTGTGTTCAATTTGTCAGCTGATCATCCATTTTGTTTCTTTTGGTAGAACTAACTTCTAGGCTTGCTTATTCTTTTTATTGTTTCCCATTTTATTTCTGCTATAATTATCATTATTTCCTGTTCCTGGAAACTGTAGACCTGTTTTTCTTCTAAGTGTTCAAGTTGATGGGTTAATGAATGAGTTCCCATCTTTCTCGTTTTTGTTAATAGCTGTGTTCATTCCCTGACTGGCTGCTAAGCACTTACTTTGCTGTCACAAATGATTTAGTATGCTGTGCTTTCACTCTTATGTGATTCTAGAACTTTAAAAATTGCACTTTTTATTTCTTCTACCACCCCATAACTTTAAAGTGAATTTAGGCTTGCATTCTGATCTAGCATATCTGAGAGTAAGTAAAAAAATATTGATAGTAGGATTTCAGTTTATACATACACTGTTTTATTCCAAACAAAACCTGTCTCTGTGATTAGTGGATGATTTCACACATGATACACCTGTCCTAGTATTGTTAGAGTGCCTTTTAAAGAGGCCATTTAAAACAGTGACTTAAGATGCGTTCAGTTAGTTAAATTCAAGGCAAAGTGGCGAGCTCAGAAGCTTGGTGATTTTTTGATAGATTTTTCACAAAGGCACAGGGCAATCTTGAGGTTTATTATGAGGACTTTTTTATGAAAAATTTCATTGGTAAGAAATTGTGCTGAAGATCTTCCCCCCTGCCCCCTCTACCCCCCAAAAAGAAAAACAATGCACCTAATCATTTTCTAAGTTAGCAAGAGTTTTCCTATGAGAATTTCATTGGGAAATCTTACCCTTACCCACCTTGCAGGTCTGATCATGCCCCTTTGGACTACTTTTTGTTCCCCCAAACTCAAAGAACATTTACAAGAAACCCGACTTTTATAACTGAGGAGGCAAAACTTCTGTTTTAATGTGATGTAGATCAAAAAGAGCAACATTCTTCAGGAAGTTTTTGAGAGGTGGTACCTGACCTTGGGAACTATATGGACCTTGAGTGAGTATGTAGAGAGAAGGAATGTTGTTAGATGCCATGGGGTCAGTTCAAATGAAACACTACCTGATCCTCCACCCATCTCACATTGCTCCTGTGCTTGAACACAGTTTTTTTTTCCTTCTTGTATTCATTTTTTAAAAATCATTTTATGGGGGGCTCATACAACTCTTATCACAATCCATACATACATCAATTGTATAAAAGCATACATACATCAATTGTATAAAAGCATGCATACAACAAATGTATAAAAGCATACATACATCAACTGTATGATGAGGGTACATTCATTACCCTCATCATTTTCAAAACATTGCTCTCCACGTAAGCCCCTGGCATCAGCTCCTCATTTTTCCTCTCCCTCCCCACTCCCCCTTCCCTCATGAACCCTTGATAATTTATAAATTATTATTTTG
>NW_022107431.1:90973410-90974888 GCF_000313985.2 Echinops telfairi | reverse complement strand
TACAGGCAAAGTGAGAGCAGG
Organism: Echinops telfairi; assembly: GCF_000313985.2. Lineage (NCBI taxonomy): Eukaryota > Metazoa > Chordata > Mammalia > Afrosoricida > Tenrecidae > Echinops > Echinops telfairi. The sequence continues at coordinate 90,974,867 of NW_022107431.1, read as the reverse complement.
GTGATCAAAGTGTAAGATTGGTTTGAATAAGAGGTGATGGGCAGGAGAAGGTATCATTTAAGTTGAATCTGACAATAAGTAAGTTCAGTTCACTCACACGTATTCCTCATAACCCACACCTCCAGTGTAGTTTCTGTGTGACAACATGGTACCCTCATGTCCTCATGAATGGCTTTAAGTAGAAGAACTGTGTGAAAAACATAAATGTCTTTTTATAAAACTCTGTGTGCTGTCATTTTAGTTCCTTAAATAGACAGTAAATTCATCAGCGAAATGTTTGTTGAACCTTCAATTCAAACATTATGCTACAAAGGGATGGGGGTGGGTAACCCAGGGCTCAAATAATAGAGACCAGATTCTAAGAAACCTCAATGATTCTGTACGTATTTAAATCTATCTTTCTGAGGAGGTAAGTAATCCATATGTTTCCTGCAGCTGCGAATTTTACATTATCGCATTTGGCATGTCTCTCTATGGGGCAACTTTAAATTAGAAGGTACTCTCCCCCCACCCCCCACCCCCAAGGTTCTATTATTGACCAAAGAGCACCTTCACACATACAACTGCTAATGTGCACACATGCACACTCAAAGGCAAATGTAGTCACTTAAAGATTACATTCAAAAACAATGCACCAAATGAAATAAATCAGTCACAAAGGGTAAATATCGCATGTTTCCATTTGTGTGACATGTCTAGAATAAGCACGTATACAGAAGCCAACATTTATTAGTGGCTACTAGAGGTGCATGATAAGGATCCCTGGTGGTGTTGGGGGATAAGCCTTGGGCTGCTAACTACAGGCTAGTGTCTCAAACCCACCAGCTACTTCAAAGAAAGAGAAGGTTGTCAGCTCTTAGAAAGGCTAAAGACCCTATGTAAGCTTGCTGTGAGTTGGAATCCACTTGATGATAGAGAGTGGGCAGAGGTCAGAGATAAGGAGTCCTGGGGGCAGGTGAGGTGAATGTTGGGTTGCTAACTGTCAGATTGGTGGTTCAAATGTATTGGCCACTCAGTAGGAGAAAGGTGAAGTTGTCGGTTTCTGTAAAGATTCACCATCTGGGAAACCCTCGATAGGGTTGCTGTGAATCAGAATTAACCTTACGATAATGGGGTGAAATAGATGAGAGGGAGAGGCAAAGGTGAATTATTGTTTAGGCAACCCACACTTTTGTTAAGGGTGATCAAAAGATTTGGAAAGGGGTAACGATGATGGTTGAATCACATAGCAAATATACTTAATGCCACTGGATCTTATATTTTGTTACACAAAATATTTACTATGCTTTTTTTAAAGTCCTTAAAATTAATTAGCTTTAAAAATTAAAAAAAAGAAAAGGTACACTAAGATGAAGTACAGTTAAGCTGCCTTCAAACGGGAAAGTAAGTCACTTCAAACAGCATGGATCATGTACTCTGATACTAAAGAGCGGGAGGCTGGGAAAGGTGATCAGAAA
>NW_022107431.1:90970656-90972848 GCF_000313985.2 Echinops telfairi | reverse complement strand
TGTGTCCTCGGACTTTTTAACAGAAAGCCTCTTGCTGGATAAGTAAGTGTCCAGGGCTGAGAGTATGTCACCTGGGCCACTCAGGCCTCCATGCATTCATAGCACAACTTTTTGCAAATAAACAAAACTTTGAATTCCTAGGGAAAAACGCAGCTTACACAGCACTCAGGGGCACTCAAAGGGGCCTCTGTTCCCTCTCCATACTGATGTGGCTTCACAAGAAGACTGAGATTATTTTATTGCCCCAGGATGCCAGGAAATTTTCATTTGGATCCCTCAGATCTTTGGGATAAAAGTGGGACAGTAAGGAAAAGAATACCCTTTGCTGTCTTGGATTTCTGTTCTCCAGTAAAATATGTTATGTTTTCTAAGATCAGATAGTCTGTCGTTTATTTTTAGCTTTGGTGACTGTATTATTTTACACCCCCCAGTCCCTACGTTTTCAAAGGGACCTTTCCCCCTCTGCTCCTTCCTGTTCAGATTGTTTCATGGGATTCTACTTTTGGCCAAAATACAGGTAGTGTCTTTCACACATTGCAGGCTTAACTGCATAGAAATGAAGGATGCGAGTATTTCCTCGGTAGAGGAATTCACAGCTGAAAATGCACAAAGGAAGTACATTTTTTAGTACACCCTGAAATCATGCAGACTAGAAGTTTTTGAGGTGTGGGTTTTCAGAGCCACTTGCAGTCACCATAAACTTTCTCTTAAAGTACTGCCCAGACGATCGTTTCTAACCCCCCCACCTTTATCAACTTTAATTTTTTTCCTCATAGCACTCAACACCTAACGTAGTATTTATTTGCTTTTCCCCCCCTGTATCCACAGAAAATGGAAGAGTTGAGATTTATATCTTCTAAATTCATGGTGCTCAGAAACTATTGGTGAGTGAATGCGTGGTCCCCAGGTAGGGCGTGCTGGTGTATTTGTGTATGTATAGAAAACGGAGTTCTCACTGGAAACCTAAGCCAGTTTCAAAACCTCTATTATTCCCTTTCTCACCTTGGCTATTGCTGACTCAGTTTTGTAAGAAAGCATTTCATAACTTCTATAAACTGTAAGATTGAGGAAACCTCACTATAACCTCATTGATTACTCAAGAGAGAGAAGAGTCAGTCTGTCTGTCTGTCTTGCTCTCTCTGAGCTGCGTTATGTTCAGTCTCTCTGGAGTACACACTTGGTCCTTTGTTCCCTGTACTTTATAACCTTGTGTCAGGTGCTCCTTATGTTTTCCTGAACCTCTGCACAATATCTGGTTTGGAACTTAAATCTATGAATAGTCTTCCAAGGCACATCAGTGTTAAGCAACATGAGGATCCAAAGCTCTTTTTCCATTTATGAACTTATAAATGTTAAAAACATTTCCCATACGAGGAAGAAAAACATTGCCACCTTGAACATATTTGGGAGGGAAAGGGAAGGGCAAACACTAGTTTGTGATAAAATGGCGTGCATCTGCACTCAAGCCCACATCCCCTTCCACTGTCCGGCATCCTCGGTCCTCTTCAACTCAGTCCTCTAAATGCCCATCTGAAAAGTTCACTTGCCCACTGAATAACCATGCTCCCGAGGAGATACATATAATAAATATGAATACAAAGACATGTTGTCTTGTTCTGATTTCCTCAATTGCTTCAAAGATTTTTTCCCCATGCTTGTGGCCATACATTTAATAATATGTGTTCTTTAATTGGAAATTTGCTTCCCACATATATCAGTTGTATTAGTGTTCCATCACATGTCAGGCACTTCCATATATACAGTCTCATTTGATGTTCACAACTTTTGAGATGGGCACTACTTACCAAATGAGGAATTCGGAAGTTCAAATCACACAGAGCCCAACCAACACAGGTCCAAGAATCAAACCCTGATCATCATGGCTTTCATTCCCAAATTCTACTGTCTAATTGACAAACCTAACATCTGAAGTTCTGCTTAGTCACAGTTCTTTCTCATTTTTGCTGCAGGCAGGGAAATCTCACATGACAAAAAAATAGCAATAGACAAGGACGTATCCTTCTTAGGACATCATTGTCTTGTCTGTAGGATGGACAAGGGGGTTCTCTAAGGTCTCCTTCAATGCCCAAATTCTAGTATAATATAATAGTCTTCACTAGAATTAAGGAGATCTGCCCTATTTCTCTGAAAATAAGACAGTGTCTTATATTAATTTTTGCTCCCAAAGATGC
>NW_022107431.1:90961781-90970018 GCF_000313985.2 Echinops telfairi | reverse complement strand
TGAGTACAAAATGCTTTATTTAAACAGAAAAGAAAGTTTGACAAGATTCTCCTGGTTTTGAGGTTTTTGAAAGGCACAGTGTAATCCCCAGGTCTGACTTTAGAGAGGGCAGCAAACACTGCTCTTCCTTTGACGAGGGCGCCTCATTCCTGTCTGGGTCTATGACCACACCATCTGCAAACACAAGTGTTGTCATGGGCTGTGAGAATCTGCATGCCAGTCCACGAGGCCACCTCTCTAACGTTTGATAGACAACTGTCTCTCCCCCTAACTCCGGACACTTTAAAAACCATTGAGGAGGGTATTTTATTTTATCTAAAGATGTCTGTCCCAAACTTTTCCTGATAAGTAATCTATGGTTAAATGGAGATTTAATACCCCAGCCTCATTCGCATTTTAAAGGGTATGTTTCCTGATCTGAAATGTTTCTGTGCCTTTTGAATGGTCTCGATTATCTCCAATGTTCTCTGACTGCCCTGCCCTATACACTACCCAGGTGCTTTCTTTTAATCATATTTAGATACGTTAGAATAGTTTCCACTAAATACATACATATTCATTACAGCTTTCTAAAGCACTAACACCCTCTTTAAGCTTAAGTGACCCCAAGTAAAATCATCTAATAACATTGTAATAAGTCAAGTAAAATTTCTTGAAATGGATTTTTTAGTACACTTGCTTCAAGAATGTTACTATTTCTGTCTGGTAGAAATTTCACTTTTAAGGGGATGGCTGAAAGAAAAATCTCAGCAACAGACTCTACCATAAACATAGCTTTACGGAGACAATGTAGTACAAGGTCTGAGACAAACAAGAGCATCATTTATTGGCGAGATACATACATCAGTGTCTGGATTGTTCAAAATAGTGCTGATATTGTGAAACTTGACATTTAGAATTACCAAGATCTTAATAGGTTATGCGTATGTTGTTTAAAGATGGTTCTCATACTCAAAGAACATCTATCTATTCAAATCGTACCTTTCATCCAAATGTTTTGCCCTCTAAACATTCCAGAGACTTTGAAATTGAAATTGTCTCCATAAATCTCTCTGTTTCAATGTGTGTATGTATGTGCGTGCGCACACGTGTGTGTGCATGTGTGTGTGTGTGTGTGTATCCCCAAGGGGGAAGCACAGAATCAGAGGGGAAAAAATGTCCCTTAAAATTTGTATGAAAGAGACGAAAACCTCAAATAAAAATTGATATTTGATATTAAGACTAGTTCATACTCTGCCTAAGTGCTAGGATGTAAAGATCAGAATACAGTGTTTGCTTTATCATCTGTTTGAACAATTATGTGCAGAAAAAAAAGTCAGAGCAGTTCATAGAACAGGTGAGCAAAGTATATCTAAGGCCAATTATTTTATCCTCTTATATAGCCTGTTCTCTGGCTACTGCATTTATAAAATAAAATTACAAGATAAAGAGAAAAGATAAAAGTGGATAAGTTCAATATTTGAAGAACAACTCAATTTTACAATGACAATAAATGGAGAAGTCAGTTGTATAAAATTTGTTGAGTGTGTACTCGGGTCTGCACACACACACACACACACCTGTTCCAACCTTGCCTGATATACCTACGGTGTGAGAGAATAAGATTTTCATCAGGTTATGGAATTAAGTCTAACCTTACCTTTCAATGTTGAGCATTTGTTCTGACATGTTTCCCCCTTCCAAACTTGTTTGATTTTGTTTATTCCAACTTTATAGGGCAGCTTTGACTCTGTACTAAACCATGCCACTAACACGTTCCTTAATCTAACTGGCACATTGTAAAATTTTACACATGCGCTCATCCAGATAATTACACAATTAATTTTCACTTAGTTCAGCTGAAACGGGGATAATGAAATTTCCACTGGTGTACTGTTACGTCCAGGGGCCAAGGGTCAGTTTCCTGTTTGGATAAGGGTGAGTTTAAAGAGGATTTCTGACAGTCTCCTTACTTCAACTGGCTCTAAAAACATTGCGATGGAATTTCAATTTACAGCTCAGTTCAATGAAAGGAGCAGATGTCGGGAGTGTGCCACACCGTGTGAGAGCTGCCTGTCGCCCAGGTGTGCTAAAGGGGCCAACACCAGCTCTAAAGACGGGTCCCTTAGACCTTTTATTCTACATTGGAAAAGTAGCCACCAGGCATTTGGACTTAGTTTTTCCCTTATGATTTAGACATCTGCTGAGCTGTGGTATTAAAACAAAAGTCTCAGTTCCCCTTGTTTTGCTTCCTAAAGGAAGACCAAATGAAAGGAACTGCCACTGAGTAGATCTCGACTCTTAGTGACTCTGTGTAGGATTTTTAAGGCTGTAAATCTTCACTGGAGGAGAGGGCCCCTTCTTTCTCCTTCAGAGCAGTGGGTGGGTTTGAACCATTGACTTTGTGGTTACCAATTCAAAATTTACCTGGCAGTGCTACCTGGCCTCTCAAAGGAAGAGAGTAGAATCCCAATGATTAAATTGTTTTTGAGCTTGGACTTACAGGGACACTATGAGTCAGAATCCGCTTGATGGGAGTGGGTATATTTTTAACATAGAAGATACTTAAAATCAATTCCTTGTGAAATTACCATGCAGTGCAAACATGACCCAAAATCAAGGCTGGCATGACTTTGCTTTGAAATAAAGTACATGGAGCACACTTTTACTTGAGCTCATGCGGTGTTCACTGTCAGGGTTTTTCTCGAAAACAATTGGCATTGACATTGCCTTGATCAGTTATTTGTTTGCTTTGACATAATTTCAAGGTTTAACTTTCTTCTCTGTGCACTAATTGCAGATTTTATAAATAGCAGGCTGAAGTGTTCATCAAGGCATCAGTAGATTTCTTGGTTAATTCATTTTTTCCCCTCAAAATACAAGGGGACTTCAAAACGTTCATGGAAAAATTCCATTCTCTTTTGATTCCATTTTCTCATGAACTTTTTGAAGCCCTCTTATACACTGAAATATCAAACATATACCAGTCTAATACCAGACTGCTTTATGCTATATGTGAAATATTCATGGATAAATGAGAGATCAAAATGCTCCACCAGAGCAATATCCATAATTAAGAAAACTTCCACAGATGCTCTGTTTTGATGTTGGTTTCTTAACCTTAGGGTGGAGAACTATGTTTAATAGCCGAATCCAAATGTCTTACACATTGCCACATGAAGGAGCCACTCATATGTTTACCTATATAGATTATTAAAAAATTACAGAAAGGAAATTGAGAAAATACAGTATGTTACTATTATTGGCTAAATATGGTTTGCATAAAAAAATGCACTGGAAAACTCCTGTTAAAGCTGAAAAAAAAAATGGTTCTAGATTATAGCAGCATGCTAACTGCTATGTTTTCCACAGAAACAATTTCCTTCTACAATACGTATTATATAGATTGAAAATTATTTTGACAAAAAGGTCTGACACTTACAGACCTGCCTTTACAAAAACGTGTCCAGATAAAATACACATGTCTCTTTCATGTACAAGAGCCGGACTCTGCTCTTCCAACTTGCCAGGTGTGCTTTGGCCATAGGGGCCTTGCATTGGCTATTTCTTCAACTAAAATGCTTGTCCTCCACAGAACGAATTATCTCATCACCAAATATTTGCTCAAATCATATCTTTTTAGTATAGTCTACATTCACCATCCTAATTTGAAATGACAAATTATATCACCCTTATTTCCTGCCCTGGCCCAAGTTCTTCCACATTCGCTTTATCCCGAAATACTTCTCTTTCTACACAGCACTTACCAATTTCTAATATACTTGAAAATTTACATAAATATTCTGTTTGATTTTTGCAGAATGAGAGTACCAATGGCAAGGATTTCTGTTTTGTTCATAGCCACATTTCTAGCTCCTCGAATGGTGCTTTGGAGCAGCACAATGAGTATGTGTTGAATGATTGGATAGAAGAATAAGCTTCATAAAGCCAGGAGTTATTGCTCTTTTGCTGTTTGCTGTGATCACAAAACCAGCATAGTCCATGCCACCAATGAGAGATCGAATCTTTCTGATTGAAAGAGTGGGGATGGAAGCAGCCATTTTGCTTTTAAGTGTTAGGGATGAAGAGCATTCAGGGAAGCTAATCAGTGTAAGACCAAAGAGTGATAACTTCAAGAGCACAGCTTGGATCAAGAAACAACTTTTTCTCCCGTAGGCAACTAGCTATCTGGGCTAAATAGAACACCAAAATATTTCCTGTTCTTGACCTCCTCCCTATTACTTAATATGCTTTGAGTTCAACATTTATCATTCTTCTATTCTTGTAAATCTTTCAATATTACAAGTTGAGGATTGATATTTTTTTTTTTAGTTATTTTGATTTAACACAAGGTGAACTATAGCAATTTCTATGACCAAAATATTGGATGTTGCAAAAAACATAAAAAAGTATGGATAGAATACAGAGGGTCACTACCAGAAACAACTAGTTGACAATCACACATTTCAAGAGGTAGCATATGATTGAGAATCAATGGTAGTGAAGAAGTCCAAGCTGCACTGAAGTCATTAGTTGAAAACAAGGCTCTAGGAATTGATGGAATACCAATTCATATGTTTCAACAAGCTATTGAAGCACTGGAAACACTCACTCATCTATGCCAAGAAATTTGGAAAACAGAAATTTGGCCAGCTGTTTGGAAGAAAGCTATATTTGTATCCATTTCCAAAGTGACCCAACAAAATGCATAAATTATAGAATATATTTGATATCACATGCAAGTAAAATTTTACTGAAGATAATCCAACAAAGCTTGCAGCAGTACATGGATGGGGAACTGCCAGAGATTCAGAGACTGGGGAAGGCCCACCCAACTTCTTCCTGGGGAATTCCTGCCTGTGTGCCTGGGGGAGAACCTATTTTTTTCCTCTGTGGACCCACATGACTGAGGGAACTTCTTCCTACCTACCTTAGTGCCTCACATGGCCTAAGGAAGCTCAGCCAACACTCACCAATGTCCCAAGCTGCTGCAGGAACCTCGGCCCAACTCTGCAGTGATCTACCTGACCAGGGAAATTCCACCCACCATTTGTAGTGTTCTACAGCAAAGCAGGCAACACACCAGAATTCTGGGGCACTCCCATTGAGATTGAAGCCACAGGAGGATAAAGGGGTAGGCTAATTCTATAGTGAAATTAGCTGCAGAAAGTTTGAAGAAGCATTCCTATGAGTCTCCCAAGGAAAGCCAGTACTCTCTGACTCCCTGGAAAATGGCACCCGGCTCCTTTAAAACAATGCAATGCAAACAGCAATCAGCCCCAACAAGCTCAACAAAAAAAACAGGAGAAACAAAAGGCAATGGCAGAAGATATCCTGAACCTAACGTCGTGCAAAGAACAAGCAGACATTGATCTGCCACAGAAAGAAATTTTCAGAATTTGGCTTGGAGTCATACAGGATATGAGGGAAACAATACAGATAAAGGATGAAATGATTGAGAAGATGAAGTCCATACACCAAAAGGAAATACAAGAGCTTAGGTAGGAGATAACAAAAACCAGTAGCAGGCCATGGACCTCGAGAATCAACTGGAGGAAGGAGAGAACTGAACCAGTGACTTGGAGGACAGCCAAGTAGACTTTTAAAAATGTGAATAAAAATCTACTAAGATCATTAGACAAGCTGAAGAAGTCCTAAGAGCTATGTCTGATGCTACGAAGAGGCACAACATCAGAATAATTGGATTACTGGAGGAAGACACAACAAAGAAGTCATCTGCAACAATAGTAAGAAAATTCTTGCAGGAAAGCCTCCCCAGCTTAATGAATTAAAACCAGGCAACCATTCAGGAGGCTAAAAGAACACCAGCTGGACAGAATCCCAAGAAGAAGTCACCAAGGCACATAATAGTCAAACTTTTCAACTTTGAGGAAAAGGAGAAAATCATGAGAGCAGCTAGGGAAAAACAAGCAATCACATATAAAGGTTCTCAAATAAGAATATGCTCATACCTATCAGCAGAAACTATGAAGAAGAGGAGGAGGTGGAGTAACATATTCCAAAAATTGAAGAAAAATATCGCAAATCCAAGAATAGTCTACCCATCCAAATTATCAACCAAGATAGATGGAGACGTAAGAGTCTTTTCAGACAAGGAAAACTCAAAGAATATGTTAGAAGAAACCCACCCCTACAAAATATCCTTGCTGACCCAGTATGGGCAGAAGAACAACATTCACCAAGCAAAATAAGTGACTGCTACATAGTACAACCTTACCCAGAGGGCAACAAGATATCATTGGCTTAAGGATGGAAAGAAGTCAAGAATGATACACACACAAACAGACACAACACACTAATAAAAAAGGAAGGTAGGAAAACACACAACACAAAAGGTATACAATGACATCACAGAATCCACAAATGAAGCTAATAACCCTGAATACGAATGGACTGAACTCAGGCATTAAAAGACTGAGGCTAGCAGACTGGCTTAGAAAACAAAACCTATCAATCTGCTGCCTACAGGAGACACATCTCAAAGCTACAGACAAAAACAGAATCAAAATCTGGAGAAAGACATACCAAGCAAACAGCAATTCAAAAAAAGCAGGGGTTTCTAACCTCGGATATCCTAATCTCAGATAAAATTGACCTCAAAGTGCAAACCATAAAAATAGATAAGGAGGGACACTATATAATGCTCGAGGGAACAGTAAACAAAGAACCACTAAGCATTGTAAACATATATTCTCTGAATGAGAGACCCCCTCAATATGTCAGCCAAACACTCCAAAAAGATGAAAAAAGAAATCACAGCCTCAACAATTATAGTGGGTGACTTCAATACACCACTCTCTGAGAAAGATCGATCACAGGGAAAGAAACTCAACAAGGAGGCTAGAGAACTAAACACTATAATTATTCAATTTGATCTGATAGATATTTACAGAGCTTTTCATCCAAATACAAAAAATTCACATTCTTTTCAAGCCCAAATGGCTGGGGCATAAGGCAAATCTACATAAATTTAGGCACATTGATATCATACAGATCTCTCACTGTGCTGTAAGGCTGGAAATCAACAAAAGGAAGACAAAGAAAACAAGAGCAAACAATTGGAGGATGAAAAACTCTCGATTGCAAAAGGAGTGTGTAATGGCACAGATCAGAGATGAGATTAGGAAATTTCTAGACACCAATGAGAATGACGTACCAAAATTTATGGGACACAGCCAAGGAAGTTATCAGAGGAAGTCTCAAAGCAATACATGCACACCTGAAAAGGAAGAGAGACTCATGATTGATATGCTGGCACAAAATTGACAACAACTAGATCAGAGTCAGCAGAACAATCCTACTAATAGCAACAGAAAAGGAATAATAAAAATCAGGGCTGAGATTCAGGAGAGGGAAATTAAGAAAACTATGGGAAAAATTAATGCTGCTAAAAGTTGGTTCTTTGAAAGGATAAACAGAATCGACAGACCACTGGCAAACCTAACCAAAGAAAGGAGGGAGCAAATTTCAATAGCAAGAATGAGGAATGGAAGAGGTGGACATTACAACAGATCCTAATGAAATCAAAAGGACAATTACACAGTACTATCAAGGATTGTAATCCAATGAATTCAACAACATGGACAAATTCTTGGAAAAGCAATCCCTCCCTAGACTATCCCGAAAGGTCATCAAGAATCTCAACAGACCCATAGCAATAGAAGAAATAGACAAGGTTATCAATGTTTGTCAACAAAGTTTATCAACAAAAAAATCCCCTGGACCAGATGCCTTCACAGGAGAATTCTTCCAAGGACAAGTACAACATGAGTCTGCTGAGGTCAGCTTTAAAAAACTGCAAAAGGGGCACAAGGAAAAAGCTACTGTATACAGACTTTTCTGGGGTGAGGCCTAGATAGTATGGCAGGGGCCAGACCAAATACTTCTTCAAAAAATTGGAAAAAGTGACTGCCAATTACACATGGCGAGGGAAGAAGCCCCGAATTAGCAGAGAACTCCTCAAGAAGAAGGAGGACTCACCTTACCTGATTTTAACACAGCCATCGTGGTCAAAACAGCATGGTACTGGTATAATGAGAGATATTGAGAGCAATGGAAAAGAATAGAAAACCCAGAAATAAAACCATCAGCATATAGACAACTGATCTTCTATAAGGGCCTCCAAAGCACCAAGTGGGAGGCAGATGCCCTTTTTAACAAGTGGTGCTGGAAACTATGGATATCCACATATAGAAAAGTGAAACAAGATATTTACCTCGACCCATGCACAAGAAAAA
>NW_022107431.1:90959410-90961652 GCF_000313985.2 Echinops telfairi | reverse complement strand
TGGTACAGATAGGAACTGGAAACACAGGGAATCCAGGACAGATGAACCCCTCAAGACCAGTGGTTAGAGTGGCAATACTGGGAGGGTGGACGGAAGGTGAGAGAGAAAGGGGGAACAGATTACAAGGATCTACATATAACCTCCTCCTTGGGGAACAGACAGTGGACAGGTGGGTGAAGGGAGACGTCGGACGGTGTAAGATATGACAAAATAATAATAATTTATAAATTATCAAGGGTTCATGGGGGAGGGGGAGCAGGGAGGGAGGGGAAAAATGAGGAGCTGATGCCAGGGGCTTATGTGGAGAGCAAAAGTTTTGAGAATGCTGAGGGTAATGAATGTACAAATGTGCTTTATACAATGGTTGTATGTATGGATTGCGATAAGAGTTGTATGAACCCCCAATAAAATGATAAAAAAAACAACAAATAAAAATAAATAAAATAAAACAAGAAAGATGTGAGTCAGTGTTGTATCTTCTCACGACACTTATTCAATCTACATGTTGAATAAATCATCAGAGAAGCTGGATTACATGAAAAAGAATGTGGCATCAGGATTGGAGGAAGGCTTCTTGACAACCTGCAATATACAGATGACACAAGCTTGCTTGCTGAAAGGGAGGGGACTGGAAGCCCTTACCGATGAAGATCAAGGACTGCCGCCTTCGGTAAGGATTACAGCTCAGCATAAAGCAAACAGGAATCCTCACAAGTGGATCAATAGGTTTCAGCATGAAAAATGGGGAAGAGATTGAAGTTGCTCCCGATTCTGTCTTACGTGGATCCACTTACTTGGATCAATGCTCAATGCTCATGGAAGCAGCAGTTAAGAGATCTAACAACACATTGCATTGGATAAGCTGATGTACAAGATCTTTATAAAGTACTAAAAATCAAGGACATTACTTTGAAGACTAAGGTGTGCCTGACACAAGCCATGCTACTGTTAATCACCTCATACGCATGTTGCAGTTGGACATTGACTAAAGAAAACCAAGGAATAATTGATGCATTTGAATTATGGTGCTGGCAAAGAATATTCAAAGCATCATGGATTGTCAAAAAGCAAACAAAACATGTTTTGGAAGAAGTACAGCCAGAATGCTCCTTAGAAGCAAGAATGGTGTGACTGTGTCTCCCATACTTCTGGCTTGTTATCAGAAGAGACCAGTCCCTGGGAAAGGACATCATGCTGGTAAAGTGGAGGGGCAGCAAAACAGAAGACGACCCTCAACAAGATGGATAGGTGCAGTGGCTGCAACAAAATGTTCAAATATACCAATTGTGAGAATGGCTCAGGATTGGGTGGTATTTTGTTTTGTTAGACTTTTTGGTAACTGTAAGTCAGAGCCAGCACCTAACAAAACAACATTATTGTAAATATTCAAAGAGATTTATTGCATCTTACATGTTCTCATACTATAGCAGAAACTATCTTGCTTCTAAACCAGACTTGGGGGGAGCAATTTAGCATAAATTAACACATCCAAACCAAACCCACAGTCACCCAGTCACTTCCAACTGCTGACTTTAAAGTTAATAGCCTAATATTTGGTAGAGGCAGTGTCACTAGGGCCCCTTAAATTAACATACATAATACAGTATCATATACTTCCAAGTAGCTACAATTGTAGTGTGGTTCAGAGCTTGGCTACTAATCAAAAGGTTGGTCCCTTGAACCTTCTGGCCATTCCACAGAAAAAGATGTGATAGTCTGCTTCCATGAAGATTTCAATTTTGGAAACCCTATGGAGCAGTTCTGTTCTATCCCATCAAGTCACTATCAACTTAGCAATATAAGACATCAATGCCCTTTCATACTTCCAAATGCTGCTGTCGTTAGGTGCCATTGTGTCAGTCCAAGCATAGTTGCTCTGCGTGCAACAGAATCAAACACTGCCCTGTCCCGCACCATCCCCACAATTGTTCTGTGGTTGAGTCCAATGTTGCAGCCACTGTATACATCGACCTCTTTGATGGTCTTCCTTTTATTCATTGACCCTGTACTTTATTGGGTCTCCAATGAGATGGCTTAACTTGGTGGCTGCAACAATAGGCTTAAGGATAGGAACAATTGTGAAAATGGTGCAAAGCTGGGCGGTGTTTCTGTCTGTTCTGCATAGGGTTGCTATGGGTTGGAACTGACTCGATGATCCCTAACACCAACATACTTTACCAAGTATGATGTCTTTGCCAGGGACTTATCCCTCCTGATTACATGTGCAAAGCACTTGAGAGGA
>NW_022107431.1:90951086-90958686 GCF_000313985.2 Echinops telfairi | reverse complement strand
AAATCACAAGCAAGTATTCCCTGCTTTTAGTCAGGATCCATGCGAAGTAGAAAATGATAACTCTCATTCCAGGTACTTTTTTAATCTAACTAGACTTCTTGTCAATTCTCTATCAATGTGCTACTGGAGCCATTTTTTGAGTGATCTTCAGCTGACCTTTATTTATTTATTTTATTTATCATTAAGTGATATTCATGATATTGTCCTATAATTTCCTCCACATTTTATTGGGTAACCTTTCTTTAGAATGGGGACAGCTATGGATCTTTTCTAGTTAATTGGCCACGTGGCTAGCTGTCTTCTCAACTCCTTGGCATAGACAAGTGAGTGCTTCCATGATTTATCAAAATTTTGAAACAATTTAATTTGTATTCTGTCGATCCTTAGAACCTTGTTCATGACTTTCAGACAAAGGATGTGGTACACTTCTTCAACTTCTTTATCACTAGCTTTAGTGGTTTATGAATAAATTTAAATAATAGTTGTATTAACTGGACTTTCTTACAGGCATGAAGATATTGCATCACAGAAAGCATTATATTTCAAGCTAAATCTTGAAATGTTCTATTTTATGGTGACTGTGACATTCTTGAATTTGTCCCTTCTGGCATAGTATCATATAATTGTCAGATTCTAACTTGTGACTGCAACCCATTTAGCTCACTAACACCTATAATACACATCTTTTTGCATTCCATTTCATTTTTGATGACTTCTAATTTTCCTAGATCCTTATTTTGTACAATCCATGTTCTAATTATTATTAATGGATGTTTGCAGCTTTTTATTCTCACCTTGAGCTATTTCTCATTAGCAAACGAATTTCCCCAAACCTTTTCTCCATTGAGGTCATTAATGTTCCCTCTGCTTTGAGGAGGCAGCTCCTCTCCACTGGTTCCTTGAGTGCTTTCTCATCAGAGAAGCTCATCTTCTGGGATTAGAATGGACAATGTTCTGTGGCTATTCCTAAGCTATTCAGTGGCTAGTTCCTCAGAAGTGGACTACCTATTCCTTCTTCATCGTCTGTTCTTAGTCCGGAAGCTCTGTTAGAACCTGTTCACTTTGGGCAACCCTGCTGGTATTTGAAATAGAAGTGGCGTGGCTTCCAATATCACAGAAACACACAATCTACTAGAGTATAACAAACCAACAGCCAACGAGTGGTACTTTTAAATAAGCACAATAAAACCTTACTGTATTTGTGGATATGCACGAGACCAAAGTGAACACTTTTCTGAAAAGTGTAAGATTGTCAAACATTACATTCATATAAGGGGTTAGTGGGAGGTTTTTGTTCTGAGTGATCCTGAAGCATCCATTACGTTCTTAGGCTATTCAGGCTGTTGCTGATGGACACGTCATAGCTCATAGTTGAGGCATAAGCAGTGGTTGTTGTAGGAGCAGTTGTTAATTGTTTGGCGAGGCTGAAGTATATTTCCTTTAGGAACAAGGAAGAAGCTCTATGGCATTTTTTTCTAGGTGTGTAGTGTAGGAATATGCTAAAAGTCATTGTTAAGGAAAAAAGAGAGACATATGACTTCTTGTATGTTTTTCCTAAGTTGCCAAGTTGTTTTTATTGAGCCCAGGTGGTGAAAAAGGTTAAACCCATGACTGCTAACTGAAGGTTGGAGGTTCAAACTCACCCAGAGTTGCTTCAGAAAAAAAAATAAGCCTAATAATTTATATTCCCCCAAATGAATCACTGAAAACTGATGGCGTTCTAGTCTACCCTGAAAAGTATATGCTTGCCATGAGCTTGAGCAAATCACCAGCAACTAGTGAGTTTTTTTAAACATCAAACATTAAACTGAAAAGGTAATGCATGGTTATGATGTATTCCACATTATCCCATCATATCGAACTTCAGTGCTTTGATTTCATTGCAGTGCTAATTCTCTAGGAACGCTTAAGATACACTTGAACTTAACCAGCTCCATAATGGAAAAAAAAAACACAGAGGCTCTTAGACTATGATTTTTTTGTATTTATTAAAGCTAGCAGCCCTTCTCTCTCTGCATCATCTATCTCTCAGGACAAATGAAACCCAACTATATTCATCTTTGTATCTTCCTATAACTATAAATCTATAGCCAGTCTCTCTGGCAAGATATGTCTAGAAATTTTTCAGCCACTTGACACCCATTTTATTTAACTAGTGTTCTGAGCGCCAATTCTCCCCATCTCCATTCCTTAATACCAGCGAATGTTCTGGAATCACACATTCAGTTTCAATTGACACACCATACTGTGAGACAAGGTCCCTGGGGAATTTTCACAAGGGGAAAATATCACATATAAATGTAAAGTGTTTTAGAGTCTCTGTTCTTTATATATCATTGAAAACTGGGTGACGGATTTGCAATTCCCATGGCCTTTATCTGTCACTTCTTAATAGAATCACTACATTGTTTCCATATGTTAGGTTATTACACTTCCTCTGTTTCATTTTGGCCTTTCTCCGCAGCCACTAAATGAGTAACTAATGACTTTCCAATGGGATATCAAGCATCTCAGAGAAAATCGCCATGTTGTGTGCTAACTCTTTCTTTGGCATCGCACCATCTCAACTAAAAACAGAACAAAATAAAACCGAAAAAAAGCACTCTACTGAAAAGAAAAATCTCTCTCCACTTTTTCTTTTTTCCTTCACATACGTTGACTTGAGTCAATTTGTTCATTTCCTCTAAAGGTAATAATAATATGTCCGTTATTTATTTTTTAAATCACCCCAAGGCCTAGCATTCTCAAAAGCATAAAGTACAAGTGGGCTCTCGCACGCTTCCTTCTCGACTTCCTCTCCTGCTCCCTGCGTCTGAACAGCCCATTCTGTCATTCTTCTCACTCTGTTCGATTGACATACCTTCCCCATTTCTGGAAGACAGTTTTTAAATGAACAGCCAAGGGCTGTCGACTCACATTTCAGCTCATAGTTTCCCGATGGGACAGAGTAGAAGTGCTTCGTGAGGTTTCCCAGGGTGGGGGTGTTTACCAAATAGACTGCCGCATCTTTCCCCACAGTGGGTTCCAAGAGTGGGTTCCGACCACCAACATTGTGCTTCTCAGGCAAGTGCTTAACTACTTCATTGCCAGGGTTCCTTGTATTTTGAAGTAAATCCTGACAAACCAGAGTTGATCCAGAAAGGCAAGGGCTCTGGTTGTGTGGAAGGGTATGGGAGGCATAAGAGATGTCTGTGCATATTTGAAAATCTGTTACTTCAGAAGTAGTCAGCAATCTTATATATGACAGTTTAGATAATGTGTGTTAATGTGCAAAGCTCAAAAGGACACATACATGTGGGTTAGGGATATTGACTCCAAATGTGAATTCAGAACCTTCAGGGGCTAGATATTAAAAGTAGAATAAGGAAAACTTTTTCCATATATATTTTTTTCATTAGTGAAGTGTGTTTTCCCAAGCAATCAGAAAATTCTTTGACTAGAGGCACTTTGAGAGGGATGTGATGGTGTGGACTGGATAACCTACAAATGGCTCAGACTTTGGTTGAGCGTTCTTAGGCAAGTCACATATGCACTCTGAGTCTGTATTCTAAGGGCTCAGCCATAAGCTATCTTATGCGATAACTGCTGTGGGCGCATAAAAATATGTCCTGAGCAAGAGAGACATGAGCGAAGGTAGTCAAGTTGCGTTTTACTCTAAGTTTCAATGATTCTGCATCACTTCACTCCCCAGTGCCTTTGTGGGCACAGCACTGCCTCAGGTCAAGCTTGTGAGAGAACCCAGAGTTCTCAGGATTCCTGATGACCATGGCCACAGTAGCTCGTTGCCCTGACGAGACCAGCTTCATTTGATGTTTGTTCACGTGACCATTCTCTGTGATGGATCCTGTGGTCACCATGGTTGATATTTTATCTATCTCTTATCAGCTACTATAAATTTGCTATTTCCTTTCATTAACTGGCTTTTTAATTTCTATATCTCTCACATTTTAAAAATGAAAAATTAATCTATAATTAATTATATAATTATAATTAATATATAATTAATTATATTTGTATATAATATAATTACTATATAATTAATTAATCTATAATTAATCATTATTTTTTCGTATCCTTTTACCATTGCTTTATGAGTTGGGCTGCTAGATGCAAGGTCAGCAGCTCGAAACCACCAGCAACTCCATGGGAGACGGATTGGGCTTTCTACTCCCATAAATTGGGAACGTCTTGGAAACTGCCAGGGGCAGTTCTACCCTGTCCTATACAGTCAGCATTGACTCAATGGCAGTGATACTGTTTTTATCCTTGCTTAATATGTGTTTTAGGTATGTAACGACTGTTGTTTTGAGCATTTTTGTAATCCATTGTCATTTCTTTATATTTTGAGATCTTCACTTGCCTTGGCTTTTAATAAATGGATACATGAAATGCATAATACTAGATGCGTTATTCTGAGTTCCCCAACATTAGTGGGCTCTTATTTCTCTTGCTTTTTCCAAAATTGAGAACTAATGCCTAAATACAACCTCACAATGATATGAAAATGCTTCTCATGCTGAATTGCAATCATTAGAGGAGATCAATCAACTTTACATTTAGGGTTAAGTCTACCCATTTTCAAATTTGGGACTGTGTACATACCCTGACTTCTTGTTGTCTTTAGCAGTTAACTAATTAAGTCCATTCAACCTCGTGAATAGGAATTTTTAATAAAAGACTCCATAAGACTTAATGATAATTGGCCTCAAAGGGACCAGTATTCCTACCTGTTAGGAATAAAAACATTTTAATGCCATTTTCTATCACTCTCCTACAAAAAGAAGCTCTTTCGCATTTCAAATATTGTATTTAGCTGCTTCTACACATGGAAAATTAATTTGGCCTTTATAATGAGGTGGAATGTTTCAAATCTAAATTAACACCTTTGGCTTTTCCTTGTGAGACTGCCTACTCATTACTCTGCAGTAACTTAATGGTTGTGCCATTCTATGAACCAAAATAGTTTAATGTAATCTGACATTTATGACTTCCACATAATATCAACTGCTAACGTTTGAAAAAGAGTTTCTATTCAAGAGGGGAGAAAAAGCTCCAACTAATAAGCATGCACCCAATATTAAAATTGGGTCAGAAATCCTTTTAGCTTTCATTACATATAATTTATGCCACTTGAATGTACTTTAATAAGGTCGTAAAAATGCCAGTTGTGGTATCTCATAATACTTTTTATAAACTGGTTTTACAGTCTCTCCTTTGTTCCCAAGTTCAAAGTGACAATTGAAATGCACAGGTTGCTTAGGAGTTCCGGAAGTTTCTCCCAGAAAATCTGAATGGTAAATACATAAATTACATATATGTATGTAATACATACGTGTACGTGAGTCATTGCATTGATGAATATTGATACAGTACCTACCATATATACTATTTATTAAAAATATATATTTAAAATGTAAAACTGTAAAAAATCTTGATACTTACTGACATTCCTTTCAGGTGTGTTTAAGTAGACACTTTTCAGTTAAGAGGGGAAGGGACAGAATTCAAGAGAAGGCTAGTTTTATATTATTGTTCTGGTCCTACCCTTTTGTTAAGATGAAATTAAAATTTCCCGACATATTTCTAGCTCGGTCAATGTCAAACAATACTCTGAGGTGTTCTGACAGTAGTGGCATTGTCAGTATTCCATGACTTCATTCACTTGCTGACCACTGCCTTGTTTCCTGGCTGAGGCAAAAAGGCTTTTTTGAGCACTTCCCTTAAGTCATTGCAGAGGAGATAAATTAAATAATGATTGCAATGCAATATTATGATGGTGATAAAATATTTCCTTCAAGTTTCAACTTTGAGCACAAGTTTCCAATAATGTATAATTTTTCATTTGCTAGCTTAAACTTTTGACTTTATTAAATTCTACAGCTGCACTCAGTATTTATGCATTTGGTGACCAACCTTGATATAATAATGCAGAACTAAGACTTTATATAGAAGAATACAAAAAATATCCCAAATCACGATTGAACATGATTTGCCTGAACACCAACTGGACAAAAGTAGGAGCAAGTTCTTCAGTTTGGGAGCCAGCCTTAAAGTGGTATTCAGAGTGCTTGTTCCATCTTTCAGAAATCTTTTCTAGATTGATTTGTATTACGAGTTAAGAGAAATGGTCAGAAAGACTCCTGTAAGAGGTTCCTATTCAGTACTCAACTACTCTACAGAAATTTTAGTTAAATGGATACTTGACAAATAAGGTGATATTCCCTGTAGATGCACACCTCACTGTTTTGTGCAAGAGAAATATAAATGCTATGCTTCTTTTGTATGTGACATATTAAACGGTGTATTGTTCACCTTGTTTTCTGAAGGATTTAATAAAGACCTTGGTTTATGAAATCATACACTTACTTTTTGAGTACATCTATGTCAGTACACAGAAAGGACTCACTCCTAACTGGGACCCAGAGCAAACATGACTGGAGGGAATTACCAGAAAGCTACCTAGGTCAATAAAGCAGAAACATTGACCTTGAGGAGAAGGATGGCAAGTAGGGAACATTGATCCCAGGAAAAGATTGAGATTGTTTATAGCATATTATTACTGTGGAGATATAAACCAAGGACTCTTTAGATTAATCTGGTTTTGCTAACCATAGTCTGCTCCTTCACCCTCCATCCTGGGATCCTGCATCTGGATTTCAGCAACAATTCTGATTTCACAACAGCACTGGGCTTGAACTTGTAAGGGAGGAACACTCTTCCCAACTGTATATAAACTTTTCAATTGGAATGCCCTCTGGGTTTACAATAATCTTCTTGTCTACCAATTGGGAGTGTAGAAAGAAGCATAGTAAATTTTCATGGGGAAATACACTTTGAGTTATAAGATGAAAGCAATAGCTGTAGTTATGTGAAATAAATTGCATATATTAAAAACAAACCATTTGTGTTGATTTACTCTATGAGTGAAAGAGAATTTTCACTTGATCCATAGAAAGATTTTGGGTCACTTCAGATATGGCTCTCTTATTTTTATAATCTCTCTGTTTGTTGTCATCATGCTACCAATTAATTTCCCCCATTCTCATTGATTCTTTTTCCCTTCTCCATCTCTCTTCTGATAGACTCTAGAGAGAAGGAAATCTAGCCTTGAATTACAGTAGATGTCAGTCTACCGTTAAGATTTTGATCATCCTAACATCAGGTCATGTAGTCTATCCTTATCACCAAACTGAGTTTCTAAGTGAAATTGTCAAAATAACTTTTGGAAGGTACACCTGGAAGCAGACAATTCATTACCTAGACATGACAACAACAACATTATGAGAACCCTTTACTGTTGATTTCTAAAAAATTACCGTAATTACAAAACTCAGAGATGAGAAATCAAACTGACTGCCATAGCATTGATGTTGACTCATAGTGACCCTATAGACAGGGTAACTACAGTTACCTTGGAAATTACCATTTGTAAGGCTATAACTCTTTGCGGGAAGAGAAAACTCTGTCTTTCTCCCTTGGAGAGGATGGTAGTTTGTTCTGCGGATCTTACAGGTGGCAGTCTAACACATAAGCAATGTACCATCAGGGGTGTAGGAGGAGTAGTAAACCTAAGAATTATAGAGAACATTGAATGGGCAGG
>NW_022107431.1:90948762-90950659 GCF_000313985.2 Echinops telfairi | reverse complement strand
TGGTTACATGTTGGCCTGGGATTCTCATGGTTGGCCGTTTGAAACCATCAGCAGCTCCTTGGGAGAGAGACTGGGCTTTCTACTTTTGTAAACAGTTATAGTCTCAGAAAGCCACCACGGGTTGCTATGAGTCAGCATTGATACAATGGCCGAGACTTTGGTTGGTCTGGTGAAGTGCCCAGATTTTTCTTTATTGAGAATTTCATCTTATTCCTGAGCCCCAAAAGAAAGAGTAATGAAAAGCAGCCTGAGCAACAATTTGAATTGGGTATCCGCAGGACTGAAGAATAAGAATGGAATTAAGACATGTTCTGGGGGAGGGATCTAGAAGACATTATGCTGAGTAAATTTAGTGAATCACAAAAGGACAAATACTACATGAGTCCACTGATGTCGGACCAAGCCACAGGAAAGGCACAAGCTCAGGTGTACAGGGCATCCAGTCTGGTAGCCAGGGTGGCCAGACAGCCTGATAGAGAGCCTGATGTGTGCCAATGAACCATACACCATCCTCTCTAAGTATGTATCTTTCTGGAGGGTCCCTCATGTTAGCTGTCATCAAATTGTTAAGGGAAGGGAAGGGGATGTTGTCTACTGAGTGGCTGTGGTGCAAGGCTACGAAGAGAACCCCCTGGACAGGTAGACAACCCTCTCAGGGGGGTGAGGGATACTGATTGGCAAGTCATGTCAGGAGAGGGGAGAGGGAGGAAACACATCTGGGGGAGCACAAATGAAGGACTCTTGGTAGGAAAAGCAGAAGGACTGATCTCCAGGTTGGGAGAATGACTGACTGAAAATGCAAGCAGCTAAGTTTGGCATGTAATTGTGAGCGACAACTTGGGAGAAATCTTTGTTTCCCACAAAGTGATTGCTAAACAGAGTGTATTGGAGAGATGACTATAGTAGATCAAAATGATAAGCACCTGATTTGAACAGTTAAAATCTTGTTATTTGGTACTCTCCACGGATGCACATTAAGGTTGATCTGGTTTTCAATATTTTATGTATTTGTTTGTTTGTCCATATTGCGGTTTATCCCCGATGTGTATGTCATGATTTTTTGTTTTATGTCTTTCCGTTTTTCAGGATACAAAACCCAGGATTGATTAGCTTACAGGGACAGCAAGTAGAATAAGGGTTTTGGGGGCTGGAGAGTGCAGTGGTGGTGGTGGGATTGCAGAGGGGTGGATAAAAAGGAGGTGATGTCAAGGAGTTCAACAAGGAAAAGAATGTTGTCAAACTGACTGTGGCAGTAATTGTGCAGTACTGATTGTGTGATTAAACTATGGAAAGATATGATGTCTGTATTACCTCCCAATAAAATGGTTTTGAAAAAAATATTAAAAAGTAAAAAAAAAAAAGACATGCTCTGGGGAAAATTTTTAGCATCCTTAATTTAATTTACTTGAAGTTTGGAGGATAATGTAAAACAATTGAAATACCACTGGGGGAGGAGTTTAGAATGTGTAGGGCAAACTTGAGCTTTGGTTCTTGCTAGATGGTGCTTCAGCAAGATAATAAACCTCTCTGAGCCTTCATTTTGTATCTTTAAAGTGGAGGAATAAGACATTAATAAATATGTTTTGGGGTGCTCTCAAGTCTATTTTGACAGCAACCTCATGTGCCTGATGGTTGTTAATTGCTGTGCCTGTACAACAGAACAGAACACTGACCTATCCTACATCATTCTCACAATTATTATATTTGAGCCCATTGTTGCAGCACTTTGTCAATCCATCTCATTGAGGCCTTCCCCCTTTTCTTTTTTTTTTCTTTCTTTTTTTAATTTTTTTTTTCCTGATTTTTTTTTCCTTTTTTTAACATTTTATTAGGGGCTCACACAACTGTTATCCCAATCCATACACACATCAATTGTGTAAAGCGCATTTGTACATCG
>NW_022107431.1:90941262-90946674 GCF_000313985.2 Echinops telfairi | reverse complement strand
TGTCCATCTGCTACCTTAATATTAAACCTATAAATATATGCACATAGATCTATTTCCCTATCCTCATCTGCATTATGTCCTTTTCCAGAGACTGGTCTTTTCTGAAGTAGCAGATTAGAACAGTTCTGTTTTCTTGGCCATGATATTTTTGGAAGCAGATTGTCAGGTTTTTGTTCCACAGAAATACTAGATAGGTTCAAGCTAGCAGTTTTTCTCTAAAGGCACACTGTAGAGTACTGGGCTCATGATTTTACAGCAAGTTGTAGCCACATGTTCCTTACCCAGTGCAAGCTAGAGACTGTCCCAGCAACCACACTAAATTCCTCCCTACATAAAATCCTCCTTTTCAGTCACCAACCCCATTTAAGTTGATTGTCAAAATGTTCACTGCTCAAATCTTTCAGAACTCACCCTGCGATTTCTCAGATGGTTTTGAAATCCCCAAACTCCAATAGAAGTTCACATGTCCCAGCACTTTCCTCCAGGAAAAAAAGAAGAAATGAAATTGCTCAAATTAGATCATGTGAAATGACACTGACAACCAATCTAATCTGTTTTTCCACCCTACAGGGAATATTGACATCATGTCTGCTCTTCCTTACTTCAGATGAGTTACTATCTTGAAAAGATCTCACATTGTTTGAAATTAAACTGAAAGTAGGAAGAAAAAGAGATACTATCTAAACTAGTTGAGCTTGGATTGGAAAAATAATCCTGTGAACGTGTTTATAAAGTATTTTAAAATAACAAACCCATAGGTTTTCCAGTTGATTATCTCTTAAAGATAATAGAATATTTCATTACACTTTTGGTGACTTACTGTCAAAAACTATCCACTTGATTCAAAATGTTTATAAAACACGGTGACCCCAAATAGCAAAGGGAGTCTTTGTACCATTAATAAGTGAATGTGAAATGAGGAGACCACACTGAAGAACTCCTGACGAGAGAAGCAGCTCTTGTGAAATCAGAAGTTCTCTCCTCACTAAGTCATAATTAAAAATAAATAGAATTTTACTCTGTGATTCTTTTTAATTCAATCAATGCAGTGAATGTTCGTGTCTGACCCAAACCCGGTCCTGTCGGGTTGGTTCTGACTGGGTGACACCACAGGTGTGGAGGGGACCTGCTCCAGTAGGTTCTCCAGGGGGTGACATTTCAGAGGAAGATCAGCAGATTTTTCTTTCAGGGTGTCTCCAGTATGTTTGAACTGCCAACCTTTTGGTTAATAGTCAATAGTCAAATTCTGAACCAATTTTTTCCACCCAGGGACTCCTGTTCATGCCTGGTAGAAGGGAAATAAATGGTTTTAACACCTAAGAGTAGATGTGGTAGACTGTCCACAAAGATGATCACCAACAATTTCTCCAGTCCCTATTCATTCAAGTTGATAATTTTTTTCAAGAGAAGAGTCACTTTTCTCATCTCTTGCGTCTGAGCTGTCTTTCGGCAATAACATTCAGCAAAAGAATCTGCTACTACTTCCAGGTCTAAGAGACCTGGAAGCTTGAATATTTTCTCTCTTGGAAAACTACCACCTTGTAATACGTTTGGGCTTCTTAATGAATAATGATACAATACATGGACAGAGAGAGGAACAATGTGGAGAAGTGAGACACTTCAGTTGACAAGAAGTACCGAAACCCCAGACATGTGAGTGAGACCATATTATAAGGTGTTCCAGCCCAGCTGTTTCCCCAAATTAATGCACACATGGAGGGCTTCCTTGACATCACTTGGAGCAAAAGAACCATCCAATATAGCCAGTCACCTCACAGAAAGGTGAGAAAAAAATATGTAGGTATTGTTTAAGCCACCAAATTTTTGTGTTACTAATCATGCAGCAAAAGGTAACTGAGCAGTAAATATCCCTCACAGAAAGAACTAGAGAATGGAGGAAAACAGTTCCTGATACTGGGGTTTCATAAATCACACAGTCTTAAACGTGGTAGGCAAAGATCAGTATGGTTGAATTTTTTGGAGGAAATCATATACTTTGCTGAGTTATGATTGGCATCCTCTCAATGTGATTTGAAGTGCTCTTAGTCACATCTCCAACTTTGGCAGCAATGCGTTGTGATTCTGAGATTGCCTACCAAGAGCAGGTCTACTTTTCTTCAGTTAAATCTAAAATCGATACAGACGGCAAACATATGCTACTCCTGTAAATCTTAACCCTCATGGAAATATTTAGATGGAAGAGACAATATTCTTTAGCTGATTTTGTGGAGATGATTAGCTGGATTTCAAAGCACTCAGAAATGTAAGGCTCTCTTGTGGACAATAGTGAGCACACTAGCATGTGCACACGACTCAGCTTAATCCATTAGAATCATTTCTTGGCATGATGTCTAGTCAAAAGACAGATAATTAGAGTCATGATAATGGGTGTGTGTGAAAGTAAGGATTTAAAACCTCAATATATGCAGAGTGAGAGATCTAAAAAAGGAGTCAAGGAAAGATTCTGATATCCAAACATACAATGAATGACATACAATGGATTTGTGTTTTCTTTACGTGTGAGAGGAGGAGAATTTTAGCAAACCATCTTGCATGAGAATGAGAACTCCTGTGAGTAACTGCCAGCCTAAACTTATGTGATACAACGATATATGCTCAAAGTCCTCCATTCTAAGTCCTCCATTGAACTAAAGGAACCCAAGTGACATATTATATTATTATATTATATGATATTAAACATTAGTCTGATAACCAGAAAGTCGGTGGTTCAAACCTACCAATCACTTCATAGGAGGAAGAAGAGGCTGTCTGTTTCCAAAATGATGTATAGTTTCAGAAACCTTAAGAGACAATTCTTACTCCATCCTAGAGAGTTACCATGAGTTGGAATTGACTTGAAGGAGGTGAGTTTCAATTTATGGTTTCATTTGAACTACTGTATATATTGCAATTTGAATAGAGAGAGAGGTGTAATTTTTATTTGTAGTTAACCCAATAAAAACAAAAAATAAAAATAAATCCAAAAACCACCAACAGAAAAGAGGATACTGATACTAATTATCACTCATCAGGATGGTCATTTGCACAGTAATTATTTAGGATTAGAACATGGCCAAGTTTACTTATCAGTTTGTCATACTGTAGTGGCTTGTAATGCTGTGGTGCTGAAAATTATACCACTAGTATTTCAAATATCAACAGGGTCATCCATGATGGACGAGTTTTTGTGTTTGTCCAGGTAGACTAGAGAAACAAATTCAAGGACAGTCATATGTGTCTAAGAAAGAGCTTTATATATAAGAGCAATTATATATTGAGAAAACATCCCAGCTCAGTGTAGATCAAGTCCATAAGTCTGATATTAGCCCATATGTCCTATACCAATCTATAAATTTCTCTTCAGACACATGCAACGCATGCAATAACACCAAATGCAGGAAGGTCACAGGCCAGTGGGTGGGAAGTCTTGTGGATCCAGTGGCATTGTAAGCATCTCAGTGTGGGCAGGGGTCTCCACGTGGCTCCTCCAGCTCAGGGCACTAGCATAGTTCTATGTGTCTTGCTGCAATGTTTCCCAGGGACTGAGCCTGTGTCCTGTCTCCAGTGAGATATTTATATCCTTGGTGCCTCCAAATGAGGTCATAAAGCTGTGACCTGACTGACAGGCTAAACTCCACCCCTTCATTCGATTATGTAACTGCCACAAACTCCCAGACTTCCAGCATAGGAGGGAGGATGTAGTGGTCTACTTCTGAAAATTTTGGCTCCTGAAAACCTTATGAATACAATGGAGCATTGTCTGATATTGTGCTGGAAAATGAGTCACTCAGGTTGGAAAACCAAAACAAGAAAGGAAAAAACCCTCAAGCATTACCTTTGTGGAGTCATGAGCAAAATACTGAACAACACAGGAAGCATCAAAAGAAGATGGGAGGAATACACAGAAACACTGAACCAAACAGAAGTGGTCAATGGTCAACCACTTCAGGAGGTAGAATATTGAAAGAATTTCAATTTGCATTGAAGGCTTGTTAAAAAAAAACAAAAAAAACAAGGCAAGGGTAACAAATGTACAAATGTGCTTTATACAATTGATATATGTATGGATTGTGATGAGTTGTATGAGCCCCCAATAAAATGACTTAAAAAACAAACGAACAAAAAAATAAGGCTCTGTGAACAGATAGAATGTCAACAGAGATGTTGCAACAAACAGAGGCAGCACTGGAGGTGTTCATTCTTCCATGATAGAAAATGTGGAATCCAGCTATCTAACAAACTATTTGGGAGAGGTTCATATGAATAATGTTAATGTCATACACAAATAAAATTCTGAAGACAATTTTAAAAATGGCTGCAACAGTGCATAGGCAGGGAACAACTAGAAACTGGAGTGGATTAGAAGAGGACATAAACAAAAGAGACATTATTGCTGGTATCAAGTGGACCTTGGCTAAAAGCATAAAACACCAAAGGAAAATGTTTACCTTTGTTTATTGATTATGAAAATGCATTCAATTCCATGGATTGTAGCAAGTTATGACTAACATTGTGAAGAATGGATAATCCAGAACTCTTAATTGTGCTCATAGGCTCAGGGGAAGTTAATCAAAGAGTATAAATCATACTAAAGTGGCTTAAAATCAGGAAACGTGTGTATAAAGGTTTCACCATACTTATTCAATGTTCAAACTGACATAATAATCCAAACAACTGAACTATATGAAGAAGAAACTGGCATCAGGACTAAAGGAAGACGCATTAACAACTTGTGATTTGCAGACGACCCCACTTTGCTTGCTGAAAGTAAAGCAGACTTGAACGACTTACTGCTGAAGATCAAAGCCTTCACTATTAATTGCACCTGAACATTAAGAAAATAAGTAGCATCAATTAGCAACATAATTATAAATAGGGAAAATAGTGGAATTGTCAAGGATTTTATTTTACTTCAATCCACAATCAATGCCTATGGACACAGCAATCAATAAATTAAATACATCGGGCAAACTTTCTACAAAAGATCTCTACAAAGTGCTAAAACCAAAGATACTGTACCTAAGTCACGATATCTTCAGGTTCGTTATATGCATGAGAAATGTGGAACAAATAAAGAGGGCCAAAGATGCGTTTGAATTATGGTTTGTAAGAAATATTGACAGAAAATGAACAAATCTCTCTTGGGAGAAATACAGCCAAAAATATCCTCAGAAAGGAGGATGATAAGAGTTCATATCACATGAAATGGACATGTTATCAGGAGAGACCAGTTCCTGGAGAAAGACTTCATACTTGACAAAGTAGAAGGTTGGCGAAAAAGAGGAAGACCCTCAAGACAGATCGACGCAACGGATGAAAAAATGGCTCAAACATAGCAACCAAGGTAAATTTGATACCCAAAATTGGGGGAGATAAAGGCATGAAGTGGTTGACTTACAAACTTTCATAGGT
>NW_022107431.1:90921078-90940422 GCF_000313985.2 Echinops telfairi | reverse complement strand
TTTTCATTCACTCTTGGGCTTTGTCAAGGCTTACTTTCCTCTCAGGTCAAACAGAAAAAATGCTCATAATTGTTGGATTGTAGGCATATTTCCTTGGTGACTTACATATCTTTCTCTTCCTTCCCACTGTTAGAGCATTCCAACAATCATTCTCTAACAACTAAAAGATGAGCAAATCCCAAAACTCTCCATGGATTCTGTACCCACTCCAGCTCCTTCCTGGACCTTTTCCTCTTCAGGAACAGCCCACCTTCACATCCTCATACCATATTTGTATCCACTCCAAATTGGCTACTATCACAACCATTTCACTGAAATTGTTTTCGTTAAGGTTTCCAATGGCCCCATGCTATTACATTCCACATACAAATTTTAGTCCTCAACTTTCTTGACTACTGAGCTATTGGCATAGTTTACCCTTTTGCTTGAAAAAAAATTTGGAAAAAATTCTGCCGTGGTTGATCTGACATTACAATGTTTTCATCTTTCTGGCCCGATGTATTCAGGCACTTTGGAGCGCCCCCACCCACCCCATCCTGTACTCTAAATATTGAAGACATTTAAAATTCTATTATTGGACTTTTTATTCAGTCTCTCTTTTTAGAATGTTTCTCTCTATTATATGTTTTATAGACCTATAATATGGTCTTTGTGACTCAGTACGGGAAACACCCTGTCTAGCTCATTTTCCTGACAGATGCACTGAACCACATTAGCTTAGAAAGAAGACAGAAAATGAGTTTTTAATGGTGCTGCGCTCCTTTGCTTACCCTGCATCAGCGCCTGATTAGGTAAGACTGACCTGACTGAACCGAGTCCTGCTGGCTTTAGTCCCGGGCTCCGATCATTTATCTGACTCAATGGGCTATGCCGTTTCCAGGGGAGACGGACATTTCAGGATCAGTTGGTAACCAGGCTTACTGTGTTGTATTATGTGTGAATTGCCGGCCTCTCCAGGCCTGCCTGCTGTCTTAACAGCTTTGGTGCAGACTGTCCTTTAAGGTGTCATGGATGAAGACCTTAAATCCCAAACCACTGCCAATGCGTTGGTTCTGACTCAGATCGACCCTATAGGGCAGAGTAGATTTGCTTCTGTAGGATTGTGAACTTCAAATCTTTACAGAAGCCGACAGCCCTATCTTTCTCCTGTGGAGTGATTGCTGGATTTGAACCGCTCACCTTGCAATTAGCAATTCAATTCATAGCCCACTGTGCCATCATGACTCCTTCTAGACAGGCTTAATAAAGTAATTAACATAGATCCTGACCTAAATGAATAAATTACAAAATAAATAAACAACAATAGAAGTTCTTAACCCGGAAGTAATCTTAATGAAGAAACCTCAGACCTTTACACCTTCGAAGTGGAACTTCAGTTAAGCATTCTTAGAACCAAATTAAGAAAGGAGAGGGATAGATGGTATGTCCATAGAGTATAATAAAGAGAATAATAATAATAAAATTTAAAATTGAGTCAATTCTGACTCATGATGACCCATTTATACCAGAGTAGAATTGTGTTCTATAATGTTAATGACTGATTTGTCAAAATATATCCCCAACTCCTTCCAAGATGCCTCTGGGTAGAGTGGAACCTACAGTTTTTGGCTTTCAGTTGAGTGTTCACTGTACCACCAAAATATTCTATTAAAATAATGTGGTTATTGTTGTTGTTGGGCTCCATAAAGTCAGTTCCAACTCACAGCAACAGGACAATGCACCACCAGTTCCCGTGCCATCCTCACCAGTGCTGCTCTATGTGGGTCCATTGGTCTAGTCACTGTAGCAATCTTTCTCTTTGAGTGTCATCCTCTTTCTCCCAGCATGGTGGCCTTTTCCAGGGATTGGTATCTCCAGATGATATGTCCAAAATATGTAAGAAGAAGTCTCACAATTTTTAATTCTAAGGAATAGTTTGGCTGTACTTATTCCAAGCAAGATTTGTTGTTCCTCTGGTCATGTTTTATTCAATATTCTTTGTCAACCCCATAATTCAATTGCATCATATTTTGCTCCCCTTCAGTCATGGTCCAGCATTTGCAGGCATACGAGATGATTGAGAAAACAATCATCTTAATCCTCAAGGTGACATTTTTCTCATTAACACTTTAGAAAGGTCTTTTGCAGATTTGTCCAAAGACATATGAGGGAGTACCCCTCCCCCCCAAGTGGAACTGTACTGGGTGGAGTACAGCTTTTGCAATAAGCATTTTTCCATCTAGGTGAGCATTGAGCAACTCACTCTGCGTTACTGCATCCAGTGGCATCACCTGGGAAGGTTCTCTATGGTCACAATTAATTTTTTCTTAAAAGCAGTTTTGCTCAAACCTTGTTTTCTGTGATGGCTGATTTAAGAGAACAGCATGCAGCTGTGAAATTTTGTCTCCTGCTCAGGAAATTTTCCACAGAAATTGTTGTGATGTTGAGCACAGCTTACAAAGACAGTGCTATGGGAGAAACTCAAGTGCACAAGGCTTTTTCATTTCAAAAGAGGTGAAATGTCTATTGATGACAAACTTCGTACTGGACATCCATCAATTTCCCAAATGGATAAAATATCGACAAAATTAATGCACTTGTGCTTGAAGACCAACAGTGGACCATTGAAGAGATGGGGAAGTTATATGGACTATCTTGAAGCTTGGTTCAGTGACTTGTAAGGGAAGATTTGGGAATGAGTAGGGTTGTTGTGAAATTTGTGCCTCGGTTCTGACCAAGAAAAAGAGTGCTGAGTGGAAACATACCCTGCTTTGAAATAACAGTTCCAAAGCAGCCAAGGTCCTCACTGGTGACGAAACATGGTGCTCGATCCATCAAGCCAGTGGAAGATCCCTCACCACCTAAAAGCCTGTCAACTGAAAGCAAAGATCAAGATGATGCTCAGTTGTCTTGTGATGTGAGAGGGATAGTGCATTTGGAGTTCGCTCCACCAGATCAGATTGTTAATCAAGCTTTTTATTTAGAGGTTCTCAAAAGATTGTGTAACAGTGTGCAACAAAAAAGGCATGATTTGTGGCAGATGGGAGACTGGTTTTGCCACCACAACAATGTACCCACTCATGCAGCTGTATTGGTGCACCAGCTTTTAGCAAAAGACAGCATGCCTCTCTTGCGCCAGCACCTTACTCACTTGTCCTCACTGAGTGTGACTTCTTTTTGTTTCCATGAGTGAACAGGGACATGAAAGGAGAGTGATTTGACAACATAGAAGAGGGGAAGAAAAGAAATGAGGGAGGTGCTGTCAGCCATCCAAACAAATGAGTTTGAAAAATGTTTCCAAGAATGGAGTCACACATTTGACAAATGTATTAAGTGTAATGGAAAGTACTACTTTGAAGTTGATAAGGTTGTTTTGTAAAAAAAATTTAAATACAAAGCTTTGAAAAATAAATTCTGTTTTGTTTTTGTTTGTGTGTGTGTGTGTGCCGGGGGGTGGGTACACCCTCATATGACCAGCCAGTGTTTCATTCTGTGATACATAGGTTGCTCTAGGTCAGAACTAACTGGCTGACATCGAACAACCATAAAACAGCCACATTTACTTAGTAATATTGGTGTGCTCTATATAAAT
Organism: Echinops telfairi; assembly: GCF_000313985.2. Taxonomy (NCBI): domain Eukaryota; kingdom Metazoa; phylum Chordata; class Mammalia; order Afrosoricida; family Tenrecidae; genus Echinops; species Echinops telfairi. Next base: position 90,936,851 of record NW_022107431.1, on the reverse strand, counting down.
TGTTTAATTATTAGGTAATTACCAATCTCTTCCTCAAAGGTATTGCACCGTTTTATAATCTACCATCAATGTCCAAGTATAAAGGATGCAGTTTTACTATATCTTGACCAATACATGTTATTGTCTATTTGATTATAGCCATACTGGAACCCACTTAATGGCAGTGAGTTTGGGTTTTCAGTACATGTAAAGTGATGTGTCAGAGGAGTCCTGGTGGCTTAGTGGTTATGCATTGGGCTGGTAACTGCAAGGCCAGCAGTTCAAAACTACCAGCCACTCCAAGGGAGAAAGAAAAATCTTTCTACTCCTGTAAAGACTGACAGTCTCAGAATCCCACAGGGACAGTTCTATCTATCCTGTCCGATAGAGTTGCTCTGAGTCAGCATTGACTCAATGGCAGTGAGTTGTGAATGTGATATCTTAGTATGGTCTTGGGCTTTATTTCCTGCTTGTGGGGTGTCTCAGTCAACCAGGGGTGACAGCTCATGACTTTCTGAAGCCTTTCTTTGACTAGCACACCGTTTAACTGTATCTAAACTTCTAGATTCTCAGAAATTTCCAAACCTGTTTCAAATCCCCTCTGGACATCTCATTCTTTAGTATTTCTTTCTATTTATTTATTTATTTATTTATCTATCTATCATTTATTTTGTCAGCTTCTTGTTTGCTCCAATTATTATCACCATCTCAGGCACCTGTAATGTTAAATAATTGCCACTGAGTCATAACTGACTCAGTGGTAGTGAGATTACTTTTATTAGTTGCCCTCATTGATAAAACTGTTCCCAATGAGTGAGCATGGACAAGTCATGTGAATAGGGGCTTCCAAAGTACTTAAGAAGAAAGCTGCAGGCTTGGTGGCTTTGTGGGCTACTCACTATGTTGCTGGCCACAAGGTCAACAGTTTGAGCCCATGAACCTCTCCTAAGAATAAAGATGAGTCTATCTAGTCTGGTAAATATTTAAAGCTTTGGAAACCCAAAGGGGGTATATTCGGTCCTACAGGGTCACTATGAGAATAAATTGAATGACAGTGTGATCAGCTATTATTTTAAGGAAGAAGCAGAAGACTCTATTCTCCTAAAGATTTACAGGCTCAGAAACCCTCTATGGGGTTGCTGTGAATCAAAAATGACTGGGTAGCAGGTGCACCAGACAGAGCAAATAGTGACAATTCATTGAGATTTTCCCTTTGGAGCAGCTCAAAGTCCATCCATCCCCTGTAGTGCCTGCTAAGCTGTTGTTTTCACAGCTCCATGGTTATGCAGGAGTCCTAGAGGTGCAGTGGTCAGGCTTCGCCTTCTAACCAAAAGGACAGCAATTCAAGTCCAATGAGGGGGCGCCACAGGGGAAAGAGGAGGCTTTCTACTCCCCAGTAGAGTTACAGTCTTAGAAGTCCAAGGGCAGGGTCTGCATGAGTCAGAATCAATGCAGTAGCAGCGGGTTTGTTTTTCCGAGAGTACGGTTATGAATCTGCTTCTTTTCAAGGCTATCCCAGTGCTGAAGAGAGGGGCCTGGGAAGAAGACAACCTAAAATGTCACCAATCAGCTATACTTACTGAGATGCAAATATGCCCCTTAAAAATTAAACTATATTCTAATTGTTGAAGATTTTTGGTTAATTTCCAAAGTTTAAAAAATTTTTATTTTTATAATTTTGTCAACAGTATCCTTGTTTGTGGTAGAACAGGTTTATGGAGGTCCTTACTGCACCATCCCCCGACGTCATTCTCCTGATGCCTTGTCATATACTGTTCAGGACCTGTAAATATTGTTCAGGAAAATCCAGACCACACAAGTTTCCAATTATTTGCAAATAATTTACTCAGTGACTTAGTATCTGTTATTGTAACCCTCTTGGTTGTTTTTTTTTTATTTTTTTTCCAGACAGAAGGTAGACTTTCTTTTTCTCTAAGAATGCTCAGACATTAAAAACAATAACTTATAGCATTTTCATTTTTTCCTTGAACTGAGATACTTCACACCCATTAACTCACAGCAACCTGTAATGGTGTGATGGTGTTATTCTGGTCCCTGTTGTGCACATGAACAAACTGGCTTACAGGGAGTTGTATGCCTAAGGTTACAGGCATAAAAGGAAGAGCTGAGACTTGAATTCCAGCATCTTTAGCTCTTAACCAGGACACTAGTTGGAAGACAAATTAATTCATCTAAAGGTTGACATTGACATTGTAAAATGCAATGCTATTAAGTGTTGTTATTTTTAGGCCTACAACAACATTGGCTGTACAAAAGGAAACATCACAGGGCCCTAAAAATGTCCAGTGTGGAAAATATCATAGAGGAATAGCATCAGCCAACTGATATAATCTAAAGTGTTACTGTGCTATGTGATACTGTAGTAAGCATATATTACGTGTGTTTTTTAAACAATAAGATGTCAGAGAAACAAACCTTGGCATTTGGGTCGTGAATGTGTTCCAAATTTTTTCACTTTATAAAGATGTGAAGTTCCAGATTCATTTTGAAGCTGTGTATAAAATGTTACATGCTGCAGTGAGATTAATATTTTTAAGTGATTTTATAGGAAGTTGGCATCAGAAAATAAGGTTCCATTTCATTATTTTGACATGCAGAAGTTTATTGAGGTCACAGCATATTCTTTTTGGGGAATTAAATCATCACAGCATGAAATATACAATTTATTGACAAAGTCACTGTAGCACTTTTTCAGTGAAATTTCTCACAGCTCATCCTAAATGTGTTTGTGACAACATCTAAATACAGCTAATGAATAGATTGACTTGAATACAATTCTTCATGCCAGCCTTTAGGTTTCTAATTCTGAAATAACATCACTAATGGTTTAGTTTTATTTTTTTTCAACTCCACTGTACCTGCTTTGCAATCAACACTCCCCTTTGAAAGCCTTTGCTCTACCTCTTCTCTTAAAACACCTTCTGTTACTGGCTCATTAGGGCTCACCTACTTCCCAAAGCTGGCCTCTATAGAAAAAGGTTCACTTTACTATTTTCCCATTATTAATAAGATCCACATAATGGAGGGTTGGTGTTTTTCAAACCCGACAATAGGTCAAGTCTTGAAATAACTGAACCACAGTTGATTTTGACCAACTAAGTAATTTACAACTTACCTCTCTGACTTGGTGTCGACTTATTGTAAACTTCAAGGATCTTTTGGGTACAGAGGTACAGTAGGAAAACATTTGAATTTACAGGTTAAGTTAAAATTGGTACTTTCATAGACCCCCCCTTTGAGGGTGTCCAGCAATTTCATTAACATAATTTTATGTCTATCCTAGAATTATAAATTATACCTGAAAAGGATTTTATCATCAGCTTAAGTTTCGTTGACAAAAGAGAAAAAAATACTTGCTAGTAATGTGCCAAAGTTTATATAATTCAAGGGCAAGGAAAATCTGACTGCTTGGGTTGGCTACCAATGACACATTGGAAACTTTCGATAGTGATTTTCCAGGTCCCACCATGAACACAATGGTGATTTCTCCAGAAGAGGAAGTTCCTCTGATGGAGAAAAGTAGCCAGAAAATCATCCAGACGTTCATATTAAAATAAGAAATAGAGGAAATGGAATACTGTTAGGACTTATTGTTGTTGTTTTTTTTATAATATGTATCATGAAGTAGGTGTTTATTTGCCAGTGTATCTCTAAGTTACTAAGTTAGTGAATATTGAATAAATAAAAACTCTCTTCCACAAGGGGATCATTTTTCTCCCTACTCCTATACACCTTAAACTATTTCATTACCAACCTCCTCACAAGGTATTTAATAATTTTCATTGATTAGTTATCTTTATTTATGATTTTTAAATGTGGTAGTTACATAATCTGGTGCCAATTTGGGACTTGATTGGATTAAGAGTTAAGGGGTGGAGTGTAGTCTCTTGATCAGATCATAGCCTAAGAATGCTCTGTGTGGGCATGGCCTTCTCCTGAGAATTCTGGGAATTCCTGAATTTCCTTCTTGAAGGCAGGAGATAGACTCTCTCTACTGACAGTGCTACTCCCTGGGAGATATTGCAGCTAACAAGACACATGGAACTATGCTAGTGCCCTGTTCTGGAGAAGCCACATGGACCTACCCTGATGCAACCAGACCTCTGGAGCTGGAGAAGCCACATAGAGACCCCTGCCAGCGCTGAGGTGCTTACAACACCACTGGATCCAGAAGATTTCCAACCCACTGGCCTGTGATCTTCCTGCATTCAGCATAATTGCATGTGTTCCGTGAGTCTGAACAGGACTCTACAGATTGGTATTGGACATATGGGCTAATATCAGACTTATGGACTTGATCTGGACTGGGCTGGGATGTTTTCACAATATTCAACTGCTCTTGTATATAAAGCTCTTTCTTATACACATATGAGTCTCCCTGGATTTGTTTTTCTTGTCTACCCAAACTAACACACACACACACACACACACACACAAAACTCTACAAAAGTTATGAAACACTATCCCGCAAGAAGTTACTTCATTACACAATTAATTTTCTTAGAAGCTATTCTTTTGTTAGGAGCCCTGGCAGTGGAGTAGTTATTTGGTGGGCTGTGATCAGTATGGGAGCAGTTAGAAACCACCAGCAGCACCATGGGAGAAACACAGGGCTGCCTACGTCCATAAACAATTATAGTCTTGGAAACCCACAGGGGATAGCTATGAAGCAGCCTTGACTGGAGAGTAGGAAGTTTAGATTTTGGTTATTCTTTTGTTATACCATGCATCTATAAGTTTTTGGTGCTGTGGTGACTTATGTGCACACCAAGCTCACAGTTGTTGTTAAGTTTGAGCCCATTTACAACACTGTGTCAATTCATCTTCTTAAGGGTCTTCTTATATATCACTGCCCTTCTACTTTACAAAACATGATGTCCTTCCACAGGGACTGGTCTTTCCTGATACCATGTCCCAAGTTCAGGACATGAAGTCCTACTATCCTCACTTCTAAGAAGCCTTATGGCTATACCAAACAGATTTGCTTATTCTTCTGGAAGTCCATGGTATTTTTAATATTCTTCACCAGCACCTGCTTGAAGTGAATTTATTCTTCTGAAAACTTCTTTAATGTATATTAAACTTGTGTTCTGTAATTCCCATTCTTCCCAAAGCTATCCATAGTTTGTTGTGAACCACACAGTCAAAATTCCTTTACTTAGTCAATAATACACAAGCAATATCTTTCTAACAGTCTCTACTTTCAGCCAATATTCATCCTTTGTTCTATCTCTTCTTCTGAATCCAACCTGAACCTCTGGTAACTCCTTGCCAATGTACTTCCACAGAATTTAACTTATATGGGATATCAATGATATTGTTCAATACTTCCCACATTCTATTGGATGGCTTTTCTTTGGAATTCATGTAACTATGAATATCTTCCAGTCAGTTGGTCAGGTAACTGTTTTTCCAATTGTTTTGCTGAGGTGAGTGAGTGCTTCTAGTGATTCATCACTTGTTGAACCATTTCTATGGACAATCCATCACTTTGTAGAGCCTTGATTTTTCTAATGCTTTTGGTGAACGAAGTTTGGACTTCTTCCTTCAGCACCATCCATCCTGGATCACATGCCACCTCTTGAAATAGTTGAATGGTGACTAGTTCTTTTTGGTATGCTGTGTATTATTTCCATCTTCTTTTGATGCTTCTTGAATCATTCGATATTTTGTCCATAGGATTCTTTCAATATTGAAACACAAGGCTTGAATTTTTATTTGGTTTTTAAGTTTGAGGTATGCTATCGAATTCTATCAGCACAAGAGCACTCACATCCTATTTCTGAGTGATCGGGGAAGCTTCAGGCAGACTGAACCCTCGTGGCTGTTCTCAAGATGTCTCAGGGTGGACTGGATTTCTGGTCATTGCCTCTCATTAGACATTCGGTATGTGAGCATTTTCTACTGTTTTCCAGTATGGTAGGGTGACAAATGAAGACTGTGGCAGGTGCCTAAAAGCAAAGGAGAACTCCCTTGAACTTGATAGGAGAACTGGAGGGTGGGGATCAGAGCACACATTTAGGAACTTAGGAATGCTTCCTCACTGCTTAGAGAACTGGGATGAGCTCTGGGGTATATGGGTGTGTGTGTGGCAAGATGGGTGGTATGGTAAGGTGACCAGGAGAATGACAATATGCCTCCACCAATCAGTAAGTTTCGGCAGGCTACGGGTGCACAATTGAAAATACAAGAATGCTCCCCTACTATGGTGTTTACATAATCTCATGTCAACTTGAGGGTGTTAAGAGTGAATGGGGTGGAGTCCAGCCTGTCAGTCAGGTCACAGCCTGATGATGCCCACTGGTGAACATGACCTGCTCATGAAGAGTTTGGAAACTTCCTCTTTCTCTCTGGAGGTTGGCCACTGCCCCAATTTCCTGCTGTTGGGACACTTGGAGAGCTGGAGGAATCATGTAGAGACCCATGCCAGCACTGAGATTCTTCCACTGTCATTGGATCTACATGATTTTGCACTCACCGGCCTATGATCTTCCTACATTCAGCATCATTGCATGTGCTGTATGAGTCTGAAGAGGAATTTATGGACTAATATTGGACATATGGGCTAATTGCAGATTTATGAACTTGATCTTGACTGGGCTGAGATGTTTTCTCAATACACAATTGCTCTTTGATATAAATCTCTTTCCTATACATTTCTGAATGTCCCTGCATTTGTTTCTCCAGTCAACCCAATCTAATATGCCCACCCCTTGGTAAATCAGGGCAGGCTAGGTTTGGGGATCAGTAAAGATAATGGGAGCACAGAAACGCTCTCCAAATGGGTCAGGGCAGGCTCAGGCTCTTGCTGACATATGGGTTTACTATTGAGTCTTCTCCATGCTGACAGCCTGTCTCTTGCTCTTGGCTCCCTCCCTGCTCTGTGAATACTGGGATCTCTAGAGCTCTTGCTCTTTCCAGCACTTTCCCTTCCTGTTGTGCTCACTTGGTTTAGACAAATTATGTCTATACACGTTTGCTTTCTCATGTGAATTCCATGAAGTTGCCTTCCTATGCTCCTCATCTGGGTTCACTACTGGCTGTCACCAGATTGCCTCACTTTGCCGTGCTGACTGGCAGAGTACCTCTACTTTGTCTCTCTTCTCATTCACTGTATTTAATCAGTTACTTTTCCTAATTTTTTTCTAATTGTTTATGCTCTCTTTTGATGCTAACATTCCAAAATTATCATCTGTATCTGCTTCACTTAGTTTTTCAGATTTTGCTGTGAAAGGATGGTACAGTGTGTCTAACCAAGCTATCATCTTGATATTTATGCCCCTCTTCTTTATTGTCCTGGGTATCTCTACCAACTTAAGATTTTGGTAATTAGCTCACCTCTATCTCTGTTACCAAGTGAACCCTGCCTTTGGGAAGTGTCACTAATAATTCTGCTTATAGGCTAAGTAACAATCCTGTATCTGGCTACCCTCCTTGCCTGATGGTTCAGGAGTCCACTGCTTCAGGGTTTACTTTTCATGGTCAACTAAGGGGCCATAAAGGCAGAGATAAACACTAGAGGTGGTCTTATGTTCTATAATAAAAACATTAGTAGAGGAATTTCTCTAGAAAATCTGAGAGGATAATCTTCCCTAAATTTCTGTTTTTCACAGAAGAGTTAAGTGCATAGACAATGTCACTGACCTTTAAAGCCTAAGTTTTTCCATGAAAATATTGTAAGACAAAATAATTTTTACTTTTTATGGAGCCAATTTTTCAGTTTCTTCTTGTATTGCTTTCAGATTTCTATCCTCTTGAAGAAAATCTGCTGTATGTTATCAAGATTATGTCCATTTCTCCCGTTTTTCTGCTCATATTTGTTGTAGTTGTTGTACTTCCTAGAAGTTCTATTTTTAACTCACCTAGGATATACTTTTAAAATATAGTTGAGGCAGGATCCTATCAGTTTGTTTTTGTTGCTTTTTTTCTGCCTGATTGGTAGTCATTGTCTCTGTACTAAATTATCACATATCGAAACTCAAAAACAAAACAAAACAAAACAAGAATAGACATGGAAAAATATTTGTAAACGATTTAACACACAGTACCTACTAGGTAAAAAGTGATTTACACACTCTTTCTCTCTCTCACAAACAGACATATATAGAAAAGCATAGTCCTTAGATATTGCCAAAAATTCTGAAGAGTCAATTCAAAGAAGATGAATTCAATTGGCCAATAAGCTCACTGAAATATTTTCAGCACAGTGTAATCTTTGAACTGTAAATTAGATGACAACATCTTCCACCTAGTTCATAATTTTTTAATTTTAATTTTTAAAATCATTTTACTGGGAGCTCTTACAGATATTATATCAATTCATAATTCAATAAGATCAAGCATAATTGTACAATTACTGCCACCATCATTTTCAAATCATTTTCTTTCTTCTTGAACTCTTTGATATCCAGCTCCACTTTATCCCCTTCCTCCTCGACCCTAGCCCCCAGGATCCCTTATTCTTATATTATGAATAATAATAATAGTTATTATTATTATTTGCCTTTCATACACCGTCCATTGCATCTGTTCCTCTACAATTCTGTTATTTTTTCCATGATCACTGAAGACAAATTGGGTACATGAGTAAATGTGGGCAAGAAAGCTGATGGTGCCCAGCTTTCAAGATTTATATTATCTGGGGTCTTAAAAGCTTGAAGATAAACAAGTGGCCATCTATCAGGGAAACAAAAAACCCATGTGGAATAAACACATCAGCCTGTATGATCATGAGGTGTAGACAAGAATAGGTAGTAGAATTTCAAAAATAAGCAATCAAATTGGCATGAAGAAGCGCAGACAAAGTGGAGACCCAAAACTCACCTGTAAGATAATTAATAAATTTTTAAAAGTCTGAAGACCTTTTGATATAAAACGTTGGCAATGATATAGGAAAAGAAGACACCTCTGATATACTGCAGTTGGAAGTGAACATGATGCAACTGTTTTGAAACACAGGGTTGCACTTCAACTTAAAGAAAACAAAATTATTCACAACTGAACAAATAAGCAACATAATAAACACAAAAAAATAATAAAGGTGTCAAAGATTTTATTTTTACTAGGATTCATAGTCAACACCCTGGAAGCAGCGGTTAAGAAACCATAAGATATATTATACTGGATAAATCTATATATTATACTGGATAAATCCACAAAAGATCTCTTTAGAGTGTTAACTAACAAATATATCACTTTGAGGAATATCGTGTACCTGATCCAAGTTACAGTATTTTATAGCCACATATAGGGAAGCTGGTTGATCAATAAGAAAGACTGAAGAAGTGATGCATGTGAATTATGGTTTGGTGTAAAAGATTGAACCTGGTATGAAAGAGTATCAGAAAAATGAGTAAATCTATATTGGAAGAAGTACAAACAAACTACACTTAGAAGCAAGGATAGTGCTCTTTCCGTGTATTTTGGACATATTATCAGGCAGGACCAGTCCCTGGAGAAGTACCTAATGCTAGATAAAATAAAGGGAGACCCCAAGCACATCTGTAGACAATTGGACATCCCCTTACAGAAGGGTCACAAAGAAGAGATGAGCCAGTCAGGGTGCAGTATAGCACTGATGAAACATACAACTTTCTTCTAATTCTTTAATGCCCCCCCCCAACTACTATCATGACTCCAATTGTACCTTATAAATCCAGCTAGACCAGAGCATGTACACTAGTACAGATAAGAGCTCACAACACAGGGAATTCAGGACAGATAAACCCCTCAGGACCAATAATGAGAGTAGTGATACCAGGAGGGGAAGGGGAAGGTCAGGGAAGAAAGGATGAACCTATAACAATGATCGCCCTATAATCCCCTCCCAGGGAGACAGACAACAGAAAAATGAGTGAAGGGAGACAAAGACAGCAGTTGGGGTAGGACATGAAAAAATAATAATTTATAAATTATCAAGGCTTAATGAGGGAGGCTAGGGAAATGAGCTGATACCAAGGGCTCAAGTAGAGAGAAAATGTTTTGTAAATGATGATGACAATATATGTACAAATTGTGCTTGACGCAATGGATATATGTATGGTTGTGATAAGAGCCCCCAATAAAATGATTTTTAAGAAGTCAAATATTTAGTACACAAAGAAATAGTTTATCACTATTAGAATATGGTAGACCAAGTGGGAATTGGATTTATTGGCTGTCCATTGATAAATCTTGAAAAGACAAAACTAAGCTAGAAAACAAAATGTTATCTGGAGTATTATACCAAAGTGTTTTCCAAAATGGGCGATTCTGTCCCCTGGTAGCCACTGGGACAATCCAGGGGGACTTCAAAAAGAGATACCTACACTTTTTCCAACATGATAGTTATAGTACAAATGTTTTTAATTGCCATAGAGGTGGTGGGGAGGCACCCAGAACTTTTTTCTATAAAGAGGTCAGTAGGTCCAATAAGTTTGGGAACCTATGATTTATAGGATAATACTTTTATGTAAATTAAATACACATCCAAATTCTACGTTCCATATATGAGTTTATACCTATGTTCCAAAGTTATATGACATGGGTGCAAAATATCTACATAAAATCTAGAATATTCATAACCTATGGGAAGGAAAGAGGAAGAGTAAATGGAGACTGGGTTCCAGGGGACATTTATCTGGGTTTGTAACATTTTTATTTCTCTTTTGGAAGTGTTTGAAATAATTATGAAAAATGTTAATATTTATTACAGGATACATAAATATGAATAAAAACATATCATAATATGTTCAGATTATTTTGCATTGTGATAATATTTAATAATAAATACTGCAAATAATTATTAAGGCATGCTCTAAAAAATAAATGAAATAGTTTTACAAATAATAACCTATTTAAAAAGTCCCTGACACTGCCTGAAACTAGTGATTAGCAAAATGTTAGCTGTTACCATAACAGGACCAAATTAGAACCATAATCTTTGCTGTGATTCCAACTCATAGCAACCCTATAGCACAGAGTCCGACTACCTCACAGGATTTCCAAGTCTATAATTTTTACAAAGCAGATTGCCACATCTTTCTCCTGTGGATTCAAACTGTGAACCTGTTGTGAGCATATTGAGTTCCCCACAATTGCAGCTGGACTCCCACACAGCGACAGTCTGCTGGTGGCACCTTTCGCCATGAGCTTCTCCCTCCTCTCGAGCCTCCTTTCTCCCCATGTGGTGGCAGGTAGTGGGGGAGTTCCCACCTTTGTTTAGCACCCCTCCCATGGGAATGAGGCTTCCCACTCCATTGTCTTCTATTAGGTACCTTAAAAAAAAGCTGCAAATCATGACCTGATAGCCCAGAACAACTCAGCCCAGGGGCATATAGACAGTCATTAGCCTCATCCCAGTCTCTGAGGCCCCTCACAGCCCTTGGCCACTGAGTCACCATGGCACCCTGCCTACACAGCAGTCAGATGCACCAATATAGTAAGCCACAGGCTGCCCCCAAAGCACCGTTACATGTCACACAAGGAAAGAGTGCAGGTACCCTTGGTCCTAAAAACATGGCACCCAGTTCTACTAAATTGTCACGTAAACAGCAACATACTGTAACATTCTCAACAAGAAAACAAGAAAGATGAAACACAACAGCAGAGCTAATTATACTCACAGAAGAATCAGATGTGGATCTCACAAAGAATCAGACTCTCATCACCACTCTCAGAAGGCTGTTTGGAGTCATACTGGAGATGAGGGAAGCAATGCAGACAAGGACCCAATGATAGAAGACATGCATTTCACGAAAGAGGGGATGAAGTCCGCGTACCAAAGGGAAATGCAGGGACTAATGGATGAGGTAACAGAAGCTACACACAAGATCATAGATTACGTGCACAGACTAAATGAGGCAGAGAATCGTACCAGTGATCTCAAAGACAATTAAGCAGACTTCAGCAAATGAGAAAGACAGTCAAACAAGATAATAAAAGGAGACAGAAGAAAACTTGAGATCAATGACAGATGCTATGAACAGGAACAATATTCAAATAATTGGTCCACTGAAACAAGGTACAATGAAGAATTCAATCACTAAATTAGTGAGGGAATTTCTGATGGCAAACCAAACCAAAGAAAGGAAAGAGTAAACATCAATAGCTAGGATGAGGGATGAAATAGGGGGAATCCCAATGAATCCCAATGAGATTAAAAGGATAATCACAAAGTAATATGAAAGTCTGTATGCTAATGAATTTAACAATGTGGAAGACATGGAAAAACAATCCCACCCTAGATTATCCCCGATAGAGGTCAAGAACACCAATACACCCATAGCAAAAGAAGAAATAGATATGATTATCAAGAAGCCACCAACTAAAAACAGCTCCCACACTGGATGACTTCACAGGAGAATTCTACCAAGCATTCAGGGAAGAGCTGACACTGATCCTCCACAAATTATTCCAGAGTGTAGAAAAGTATGGCAAACTCCCAAACTCATTCTATGGTGTCAATATAACTTTGATATCCAAACATGACAAAGGTCCCTCAGGAATAGAGAGCTACAGACCGATATCTCTAATGAACACACATGCAAAAATCCTTAACAAGATGTTGGCCAATAGAATACAAAATTATATGAAACATATTCTTCCCCATGATCAGGTGGATTTCATCCCAGGGATGCAGGGATGGTTTAACATTCAAAACTCCATCAATATTATACACCACATTGATAAGAAAAGTATAAATATCACATGATAATATAGATAGATGCAGAAAAAGCATTTGATAACATCCAACACCTATTCCTAATGAAGACACTCAAGAAGATAGATATAGAAGGAAAATTCCTCGTTAATACAAGCTATCCACAAAAAGCCAACAGCCAACATACATCATAGTCAATGGAGAAAAGACTGAAATGAAATCAATGAAATGAAATCAATCGCACCCACTTCTATTCAATATCATAGTGGAGGTCCTAGCTAACAACATAAGACAGGCATCCAACTGGGAGAGGAGGTAGTTAAACTATTGCTATTTGCAGATGACATGATTCTGAACATTGTAAATCCCCAAAGCTCCACAACAGGAGTACTGACAGTGATAGAGGTATATGGAAGAGTGGCAGGATACAAGATCAACAATCAAAAGTTTATTGATTTGCTGTATACATTGTAGAAGACCATGGAAGAGGAGATCAAGAAGGTAATACCTTTTGCAATCGCCAAGAACAAATTGAAATACCTAGTGATATATTTAACCAAAAGATTTATACAAGGAAAATTACAAGACCCTACTACAGGAAGCCAAAAGCAACCTCCACAAATGCAAGAATATCCCATGCTCATGGATTGGAAGACTCAATATAGTAAAGATATCAATCTTACACAAGACTATTTATAAATTTAATGCTATTCCGATTAAAATACCAACAACCTTGTTCAAAGAAATGGGAAAACTGACCACCAATTTCACATGGAGAGGGAAGAAGCCCAGAATTAGCAGAAAACTCAAGAAGAAGGACAAAGTTGGAGGGCTCACTTTACCCAACTTTAATACTTTTACACAAAGTGGTCAAAACAGCATGATACTGGCATAATCACAGATACTCACATTGATGGAAAAGGACAGAAACTCCAGAAATAAAACCATCAGCATATAGACAACTGACCTTCGATAAGGCCCTAGAAGCACCAAGTGGGAGGCAGATGCCCTCTTTAACAAGTGGTGCTAGAAACAAAGGATATCCACATGTAGATATCCATTAGAAAAATGAAACAAAATGTCTACCTCACCCCATGCACAAGAACAAACTGAAAGTGGATCAACAGACCTAGAAGTAAAACTCCAAAATATCAGGACCATGAATGTAGGAATTGGGACAAACCTAAGAATGTTGGTCCAGGGAATACATAGGCTAACTGCAATGGGATGGGTACACACACAGGTGAACCTGAAATTTACAAGTGGGATTTAATAAGCATAAAACACCTATGTGCACCTGAGAACTTTGGCACAGTGAATACATAGGCTATCAGAAATAGGGAAGGACACAAACACAGAGGAGGCACAAATTGACAAGTGGGATATACTGAAGATAAAACACCTGTGTACATTGAAAGAATTCACCAAGGGAGTAATAAGAGAGTCCACAGACTGGGAAAACATCTTTAGCAATGACACATCAGACAAAGGCCTTATTACTAAAATCTGCAATACTCTGTTAGCTTCCAAAAAGAAAAAAACTAATTGCCCACTGAGGAGGTGGACGAAGGACCTGAACAGAAGTCTCACAGGGGTAGAAATCTGTATGGTCAATAAACATATGAGAAAATGTTCCTGATCATTAGCCATAAAAGAAATGCAAATTAAAACAACTATGAGATACCACCTAATACCCTCAAAGATAGGCCAATTCAAAAAATCAGAAAGCAACAAGTGTCGGAGGGGCTGTGGGAAGACAGGAACTCTCATCCACTGCTAGTGGACCTGTAAGTATGTACAGCCACTATGGAAATCAATTTGGCGATATCTAAAACATATGGAAATCGAGTTACCATACACACCAGCAATCTTCCTACTGGGCATATACCTAGAAGAGGCAAGAAACAAACCATGGCCAGACATCTGTGCTCCAATGTTTTTCACAGCACAGTTCACAATTGCAAGGAGTTGGAAACAATCCAAATTTCCATCAACCGATGAGTGGATTAAAAAACTGTGGTACATATATACAATGGAGTACTACACATTACTAAAAAGCAGTGATGAATGCATGAAGCACATCGTTGCATTGGAAGAACTGGAGGAAATTATGCTAAGGGAAGTAAGGAAAGCACAAAAGGACAAGTACAACATGAGTTCGCTGAGGTAACCTTTAAAAAAAAGGCAAAAGGGCATAGGGAAAAAGCTACTGTATACATACATTCCTGGGGTGAGGTTCAGGTAGTATGGCAGGGACCAGACAAAATCCAGGGATACATATGGCAGCCAACTAAAAAGGAGGAGGAAAAGTAAAAAAGGAGAAGAAAGAAATGTGTTACAGAGAAAGTGGGCACTAACCCACCCAAAGGGAGGTTATTATTTATATTTCCACAGGGAAAGAGGGACCAGGCTTCAACCCAGTGCTCCAAGATGTGAATGCAACATGGAGTAGGGAACCAGTGGAGAGGTCTGAGGGGGCAGCCTCAATACCAACTACGTGGAAACCTGGCCTTCCCCCCAGAAGAATTTATTTCAGGGGATAGCACTGAAGCTGCAGTTTGGGGAGAGGAACATGTCTGATCAGAGCACATGGGAGGAAACAAAGGGGAGCAAGAAAGAGTGGACCACATCCTGGCCCACCAAGCCTTGAGGATGATATTCCTGCTCAGAGCAGCCAATCCACAGAGAAGACCATATGGCCAGTCCCAATATGAGACAAGACATCCCTCACTAACCCATAGCCCTACAGGGGACAATATGGGAGACACAGTGTGGGAATTGCGCCCGATCTGACCCAACCACACTGAAGAAAAACACTAAGGGTGTGCAACAGAACAGCAAGGGGAACAGAGCAATGAAATCCCCAGGGAATATAAAAAATAGACTTTGGGGCCAGGGCATGGCACTCCATCAGACTCAACCAGAAAACACTCCTAAAGGCCAACAAACAGACCTTGAACTATTTACAGGCTTTTCTTTTTGTCATTTTTTTGTTGGTGGTGGTTTTGTTTTCTTTCATTGCTTTGTTTTGCTCAGTCTTGTTTTTGTGCATGTTATTATCTCCGCAGGTATGTCTAAGTAAGATAAACTAAATAAACAATCTGGAGGAGAAAACAATGGGATAGACAGTTCC
>NW_022107431.1:90907058-90918902 GCF_000313985.2 Echinops telfairi | reverse complement strand
GATGCACCACACCAGGAGGGCCACGTCACCACATGGAGGCATGACTGAAAAGAATGGGCTCCAGGGCTGCCTGCCACCGGAGCCCAACTGACCCCCTCCCTAGAAGTGCATGCTACAGAGAACAACACTAACCCTACAGGTTGGGGAAAATGGCCAACATCCCATGCTCACATGGAAGCAAACTAAGAAGGAAAAAGAGAAAATGACAGTCGGTCTAGATCCCATCTCAGCACACCACGTCCGGAAGACGATGACCCTGCACGGAGTTGCTAAGGCACAGAGAAGATTAGTGCCAACAACAGCTCCTGACATGTTGTCCCCTTACTGGAGCATACTGTGACAAAGGACAATACTGGGGACACATGGCGGGGAGGCAGTGTGGTTTGAACCACCCACAGCGGGGTAAACCAAGAAGGGAACATAACAGATCAGCAACTGGACCAAAGCAATGCCACAAAGTCCCTAAAGAGCCCCCCAGTAGACTTCAGGCTAGGAGGGGCAGTTCCCAGAATTGCCCCAGGACTAGTGAGGTGATAGTCATAAAGGTAGGTGGACAGACCTGGAATTATGCACAGTTTTTTCCTTTTTAGAAATTTTTTTCTTTTCTATTTTTCGATCTTTTGTTTGTTCGATGTCATCATTGGTTTGGCTACTTATAGAAGATAGGTATAAGAAAGCTGGAGGAGAAAGCAACAGGACTGATGGTCCCAGAGGGACTTGGGGGAGAAGGTGGCAGGGGAAGAGTGTGGTGAGCAAACAACACCATAGACGGGAATAACTTGGGAATTACAGTCAACAACAAGGAGGATGTAGAGATCCTGGGTGTGTTGGAGCAATAAAAATCTAGCTGAGAGGAAGTACTAAGAGGTGGAAATAGGGTAAGTGTGATAATGGGGCAGGGAAAAGGAAACAGAGGAATGATCTAGGAAGCAAAGTTCTGGATAGAGGTATAAGCTTAAGTGTGTACATATATAAATACATTAATCTATAAAAAAGATATTGGCCTAGGTACATATATTTATATGGCAATACACTGAGATTGTGGATGAACTTTGAGCCTTTGCTCATACCCTTCCTCAATACAAGCACACTTTGTTCTAACAAAATGGCATTCTGTGATGCTCGCCGTCCCAGCATAATCACTGAAGACAAAATGGTTGCATAAGCAAATGTGGTGAAGAAAGCGGATGGTGTCCACCGATTAAAAGATGTAGTATCTGAGGTCTTAAAGGTTTGAAGTTAAACAAGTGGCTATCCAGCAAGGAAGTAATAAGCTCACATGGAAGATTCACACCAGCTGGTGTGATCATGACATATCATCTGGACCAGGTAACAGGCATCAGAAGATCCCCAACAGACAAACAAACAAAAACATATCATTGAGAACACGGGGATCGGAACAGGGACCCAAAGTCCATCTGTAAACAATGGAACATCTCCCCACAGAGGGGTCACAGGGAAGGAATGAGTCAACCAGGGCACATGCAGTATAGCATCAATGAAACACACAATATTCCTCTGGTTCCTTGAGGCTTCCTCACCTCCCACTATCATGACCCCAGTGGCGCCTCTCATTTTGGACTAGACTGGAGCATGTACACAGGTGTAGACAAGAGATGGGAGCTTATGACACATGGAATCCAGGAACAGGAATGGGAATAGCAATAACAGAAGGGTAGGGGAAAGGGGGTGGAGAGGAGAGGAGGAAGAGGGAACCAATCGCAATGATCGACACATAACCACACACACCCTCCAGGGGGAAGAACAACAGAAACCATTGGTGAAGGGTGACAGCAGTTGGTGTGAGACATGAAAATAATAATAATTTATAATCTATCAAGAGGTAATGAGGGTGGTGGTAGGGAGGAGGGAAAAAAAGAGGAGGTTGAGTTAGTTAATTGTGCCAGCCTGGCCGATAATCACATGTGGTGCTGGTTGAAAGGCAGAGGGATAAATGGGTGGTGAAGCCTCGCCTTTCTAGTTCTCGGGTCTCTTGTTTTGTGATGGTTGCATCGGGTGCAGCTGCCTTAGCAGTTCCCTGCTTCAGCTTGCAAGATTGACTTCCTCCAAGACATCCCCAAAGAGAAGCCGCATGGACCTATCCCGATGCAGCCCTGGGTACTGGAGCAGCCTTATGGAGACCCCTGCTAGTGCTGAGATGCTGATTCGTTCACTGACTCAGCTTTCCTCCTGCAGTCGGCATCATTGCCTCTGTTTTGTGAGGTGAAGGACTTTGTGGACTGGTGTTGGGTATGGGTTAATGTTGGACTCGTGGGCTTGGGCAGCATTGGGTTGGGATGTTTTCATGATGCACATTTTCTTTGCATAAAACTCTCTCTTATACGTGAGTTGCTGTGGATTTGTTTCTCCAAAGTACCTAGACTAATACAGAGGTGATACAAGGGCTCATTAGAAAGTAAAAGTCTAGAAAAGAATAATAGCAACACATGTACAAATATGCCTAATACAATTGATGTATGGATTGTGATAAGAGTTGTAAGAGCCCCCAATAAAATGATCTTTTAATAATAATTTTAAAAGAATGAAAACATAGGGGTTGTGAGAGGTAAAAGGGAGACGATATCAGGGAGACCAGGTAGGAAAAGTATGCTGGGAAACCGACTACAGAGCAATTGTACAATTCTGTTTGATGAGATTGAACTCTGGAATGGTATGACAAAGTGTGAACCTCCAAGTAATAACAATTTAAGAGACCAAAAAAATTAGAACAGAAAGGAAGAACTCACTAATTCAGCAAAGGTGTCAGTGTATTTGGCATATGCTAAGGGCTCCGAGCGAGTGAGGGGTCCCTACACAAGTGAAAAGAGAAAGAAAGCGTGAGTGTCATGTGGGTCACGTGGTAGAGAGCTGGCCACGCTGTGCATCACTCAGCTGGTGCTCAACAAGTCCCTGCTGCCTCCTAACCCACAACTGAATGTCACGGAGCTTCAGTTGCAAGAAGCAGGCTGATTACACTCTTTGCTTTAGAAAATCTGCCCCTGTGAGTTTAGTCGGGGGTCCGTCAATTTATTTCATTCAAGGGCATGCATTCTAGCCTGGCCTCTCTGTGAACTTGACTTAGCTGTACTAGAGGGTGTCTACATGTCTCCTTGAGGTGCCTCCTTAGGACAAGGCTTCACAGAATACATGCTCTATATTTTAAATCACATCCTCTAAGTTTGATGTAAATTCCTGCAACTATTTTGGGGAGACAGAAATTTAATGCAATTTACTTATGCTAAACACGCTTTACTGTGGGTTCGACTAGGCTGCTGACTACCCGGTGCAGATTCCCCAGCCTGCCCATCATACTTAATGGTGCCATCAGTCCCCCTCATCCAAGGGCAAGGCTTTGAGGTTATATTTTATTCTAGTCCATCTCCCGCTCCTCATATTTATTCATTTAGATAACTATTTCAATTCAATGAACATATAGTTAAAATTCTGTTAACTGGAAGCTCAAAATAAAAAACCCAAACTCACTGCCATCGAGTCAATTCCAAGTCATCGTGACCCTAAAAGACAGAGCACGGCTGCCCCATTTGCATTCCTGAGACTGTAAATATTTCTGGGAGCAGAAAGCCTCATCATTCTCCTGTGGAGCAACTGGAAGGCTAGAACTGCTGACCTTGGGACGAGCAGTCCAACAGGTAACTCCCTCCACCTCCAAGTCTCCTTGCTCTCAGAGAGCAATCATAACTTAGGGCAAAACATAAAGAAGCAGGCTGAAGAGACTAGCTTCCTTGGGGCAGAGTGGGCAGAGAAGGAATACACAGAGAGTAGAACAGAAATTGGTCTAACCCGAAGGAGCTTCTTCTATGGCAGAGAAGAAAGAATCTGGAATAGGAAGCAGAAGGATTTAGACAGCTGGCAGTTATCCACACAATAGGATTCCCCTCTCAAGTTCTTCTAGTGGTTCTCTACATGTGGACAAAGACACAGAAACAGAGCGTTCAACACAGCTCTTCTGAATGCTTATGGGCATCGATGCTACCCCTAAGAGGGTCGAGGAAGTTGTAAGTACAATAATTTCTTCACCTTATCGAGTCTCAAAACGAAAATGCCAATGCCGAAACCTTGATGATGGCAGAGAAACCTGTTTGGCAGAGCAGCCTATTTGTGAGTGTTTCTCTACCACCATGATGATTAATATTTCTGTTTCCTCTAAGACTTAAAATTAGAACACCAGACCCAAGTTTATTTACACTTCGGCATGTGTAGGGCCTGAGCCACACAGCATGGCCAACAGGAAGCGTGTGTGCAGGTCATCTCTGCTTTCCACACCGAGAGCATCACCCGTGGCATATTTAGACAGGGAGTCCAGAAAAATGAGCACACCATAAGCATTGCCAGCAATTCAGAAAGAGATATCTGGAAGCCATAAAAACTGCAATTGATAAAAGCTTCCCTTGTTAAATTTGAGGCCACACATACTCTAAATAAAATATACCACTTAGGAAATGATTTGTGTTGATAAAACTTGATGGAGTTGTTTTTCCAAATGTCTTCTCCCTGCTGGGAATTTCACACTTTGGCAGGCTCTCCTCGGGCCTCCCCAGTTGCCAGTCTCCTTCCATGACCTGACCTGGTGTTGTTTATACGGCTGTTTACACATTTCTTAACAACCTTTGCAAAGGGTCTTTAATGACTTTCACTCCTGGCAGTGCTTAGCTTGAGGCAGGCCTCCAAAGGCCGCCAGTGTTGTTCTGTTTATTTGTGCAGTGCCCTCCTCTAGCCTCCCTTTAGTCCCTCAGAGAGGGGCCTGGGAAGCATGTTGGCAGGTTAGATAGCTGCAGATGAGTCTTAAAATTAGGGCTGTAGTTCTTAGGAATGAAGTATGGTTAGGTAAGTCAAACAATTAGGGACCACCATCATGTGTCAAGTGGACCCGCCTCAAGGAATCAGGCGTTAATATTTGAGTCTGCTTGAAGAAGCAGCATGGCCAAGTCCCCACTCCAGCTCTTACAAATTGCGTGATGGAGGCTGGGTCTGCCAACTTTCTAGGGCTTTGGTTTCCTCACCTGCTAAATGAGCGGGTGAATTAGATGACTGCCAAGATCCAGACATGTTGTCCAGTCCAAACTCCATGGATTCCTATGGACTCTTGGACAAGTGGCTCAGAGTTGCCAATGGATGATGAAAGATGATAACCTCCTCTTGGCGTTGTCTCAAACAATAGCTAGTATTATTGATAAAGCATTTGACTTTTAGGTTTGAATGAGACTTATCTAGAGTGTGAAATTGATAGTTTGCATTTACATAGTTAATTTAAAAAGTGGTCCAGTTATGTAACCCGGGCCACAAAAATGCAGAAGACTTGGAAGAATATTGTGGATGTTTCTAAATGCTCTGAAATCTCTCCTTCTTTCCTTTGTGGAGACATGTGTGAAGCAAATACTGTGGAAAAACAACTCCATCAAGTCACCACCCACGGGGTAGGACAGAGACGAGAATGGGGAAAAGACCAGGGGTATCTGTGGACAGAGCCACACTGTGAGGAAGGGGAGCTCCATGGATCAGCCCGAGTTCTGTCAGCACTTAAGCGAGAGCAGTGCCCTCACATCCACAACACTTGCTCGTGAGACATGGGTATTACTGAACCAGCAGTGTTCACGTTAGCAAGGTCTGAAACCACGAAGCATGCCTCATCATAGGAGCAGGAAAAAAAATATCAAAACTTGGTCCATTTGGCATTAAAGCCGTGTCAAATGCTTCTTGTTTTGAAGCAAAAGTAACACATGTTGGCGTCATAGGATATCTTAAAACATGGTCACTGGTTATTGTGACAAATGGATTCACAAATTAAACTGATTCAAAGCTGTTTTAAAGGCAGAGGAAAGTATGTCAAAACAAACTGACTTGATGTAGAACTCTCTCCCTTCCATATACCCATTACTAAAGGAACAACTTTTCTTTCTTAAAACTTCATGATCTTATAATAGATTGTGTGGCCTAATTTCTAAAATTTAGAATTTGGAGACTTGCTTGAGATATTCCTTTTTTTATATGATTTCATGAATACTTAATTCCCTTCACAGCACATTTTTGTTTGACTTATTGTCCAGGAATACTAAAATGCATAAGGTACAAATATATTAGGTTTCAGTTTGAAAGAGCTAAAAGTCTAAATATGGGAATGGCAATTTAAAAGAAACTTCACAGAAAAGAGCAAATATGTCCATGAGTTTTATTCCTTGGTAGTTCTCTTATTTTATGAATTAGGGTAACAATTTAGATATTCTATCTAAATTGACACAACCCACAAACCTGGACTTTTGGTTTTTTGAAAATATAGGGTACAGGATAAAAGGCAATCAAAATCTTCAAGAGGAAACTAGTCTCATTACTCATATGAATGATCCTTTCGGTGCTTGGACTTCTCAAGTTCTTGAACTCCTCCTCTTTTCCAGTGATTTGTCTCTATATTTCCTTAATCGCTGGGCCATATCTAACATATGATCTTTACCAATAGCCTTAAACCTTTCATAATTTCTCTCCAGTAGGACTTCAGTGTTAATATGGATCAATGACTGGAGTGTATCTTCCTGTTACTACATCAGCTACTAAGCAAAACCACTGTAGTTTGAATCCACTAGCTGTTCTTTGGGAGAAATTCAATGGAATTTCTATGGGGCAGCTCTGCTCTGTCCCAGAGGATCACTATGAGTTGAAATCAACCGCTCAGCAATAGATTTTTGGTTCATAGGGCATTTAACTATTACTACTGAGCTCAGCATAAGGGTTCTTGACCTT
The DNA here is from genome assembly GCF_000313985.2 of Echinops telfairi. NCBI lineage: Eukaryota > Metazoa > Chordata > Mammalia > Afrosoricida > Tenrecidae > Echinops > Echinops telfairi. The sequence goes on along the minus strand of NW_022107431.1, from coordinate 90,912,149 downwards.
GAGAATACAACAATAAAAATATGCATGCCAGCTATTGAGAAGGGGAGACTGAGGAGGTAGTTGAGTCAAGCAAAGACATGGAGACACTAGCATTATCTTCTCAAGAACTTATAAATGAGGGGAACTAGATTTTGCAGATAAGATGTAAATTGAGAAATAGTACTTAAATGAAAGATGGAGAATTTACAAAATCTATTCCAGGTATATAGTTAACAGAATTGAACAACGAATTGAACAGATATGAGGAGTATAGGGTGTAGACTAATGTAAATATTAGCTCAAAGTCTTGCCTTTGGGATGAAGGAGTCTGATGGTGCCATTCATTAGAAGGGTCAGGATTCTTGAGGATAAGAGCCAATTATTATTTAACTTGTAGGCAAAGAGGAAGAATCTGTAGAAAGTGTGTGTGTGTGTGTGTGTGTGTGTGTGTGTGTGTGGTGTGTGTGCTGTGTGTGTGTAAGAGAATGAGAGTAACTGGACTAGGGCATGAAGTCTGCATGGAAGAAAAAGGACAAGAGGACAGTGGAAAATATAACCTAGAGAAGGAGAAAAAAGAAAGGATTCATTAGGAAACCCATAAATTTTGCTGATATATACTCTAAGCTAGAACATATTTGAACATGTGGTGATTGATCACAACTGTGGTCCTAAACTTTGTCTGCAGTTAGAATTCCTTGGGAGACTTTATGATTGTTGATGGCTACCAAACCTAACACCAATTCAATCAGATTTTCTATATGTTGAACCTAATTATTGGCATTTTAAATGCTGTCAGCGTGTCACAGTAGCAGCGTATCACAAGTCTAGAAATGATGGATCTGATGATGGTGATAGGTGGTAAAGGCACTTGCTAAGCAGAAATTGAAAAATTTTGGAGTTGTGAAGAGAAGAATAAAATATGCAACATCTGAATTTTGGAAATACAAATGGTTTTAGCAGAGATTCACAAAAGACCTGATCAGCAATAGTGAGGCCCTTCCGATTGAACATCTTACTCCAAAGGCAGCTGACTGAATGGGGGATGCATTAAATTGGAGAGAAAAAAGCAGGTATAGAACAAAACTAATTTTAACCAGATTCACCCGGAATTATGAGTGTGAAAGGGATGTGTGATTTTAGGATATTGCTAGTAATTTTAGAAACATGGACGATAAATCTGAGTTGGTAAGAGATAAATGTGGTCAAAGGAAACTGGAAATACAGGGTTGGGAAGTCATGTGATTTGATGAGACTGAAGAAAAGGACAATGAATGAGAACACTTAATTATTACCGTATAAATATAATTCAGAGCTTGACATGTTAGTATGATATGTCAATTCTAGATAGATCCAGGTATAGATATACTACTGAGCAATTACATAGAGTAGAAATAAAAGCTGTGAGAAATGAGAACCTAGGAATTTTTTAGAGTCTTTAACAAAATGTTAGAGCAACAAAGAATAATGTTAGGCTACTGAGTGGAGTTAAGTCATAGACATGAGCCAAATACTAAAGTAAAGAAGCTTCATGAAATCTGTAGACTGTGCTAACAATAATGGGAAGATGATATATGCCAATGTTTCAGGGACCATAGACAATGCTTTTCATATAGGATTAAAATCTGTTAAATAATTATTTTACCAACCCATCAAAGCCAGCTTTTGGAAGCTTGAGGAAAATGTAATATACAAGCCATAAGATAATTTATCATATAAACTATGGGCCTGTGGTCGAGTAGATTATGGGTTGCTAACTGCAAGGTCAGCAGTTCAAAACCACCAAGAGCTCCCTTGGGAGAAAGATGAGACTTTCTATGATCATGAAGATTTGTAATCTCAGAAACCCATAGGGGCAGTTCTACTGTGTCGTATAGGGTTTCCATGAGTTGGAAATGACTTGATGTAAATGTAAACAAAGAATATGCTTTGCCAATGATGGCTTTTAGGACTGTGAAATATGCATGATGCTCATTGCTTGTTGTAGCAGAAAACAGGAAAAAACAGAAGGGAAAGAAGGAAGGGACAAATAAACATGCTAAATATGTAAAAACCCAGAAAAACCAAACTCACTGTCATTGAGTCTTTCCCACTCAGAGCGACTCTGTAGGACAGAGCAGAACTTCCCATACTGCTTTAAATGCTGTCATCTTTAGGGTAGCAGATTCCCCCCCACCCAATTGAACAACTAGTGGGTTAGAACCATTAACCTTTCAGTCAGCAGCCAAGCACTTCAACCCTGCTCCACCAGGGATCTTTTTTTATCAATAGTAAAATAGAAATTAAATACAGTACAGTCGTGGGGTATGATATTACACAGCAGGTAGGTTTTTCTAAGTTTGAGATATATCTTTCAATGTTTTCCATAAAAAAGCAAAAGGCAGAATAATATTTAAAGTAAGACACTATTTATGTACTGTGATAGGTAGGTTTATTGTGCCAACCTGGCCAACGAACACATGTAGGATTAATTGAAGGGCGGAATGATAAATGGCTCGGCCAGCCTTGCCTCTCTTGTCTCTTGTTCTTTGATGATCAGACTAGAGTGCGGCTTCCTTATCTTGTTCTCTGCCTCAATTTTCAAGCTACACTACCTGTGGGACACCTAACCCATGGACCGTGTCGCTGTAGTTTGAAGTTCCTTCCAGACCTGCTTCGCCACACTACTGGAGTATACATCACTTGAGTTGGGGACTGTCATACCCTGTTGTCTGGCTGACTGTTGGTGACCTGCCTTGCTGTTTGCTGCCTGTGGCTGGAGGGCCTGAATTGCTCTACTGAGGACTACCTGGCGGCCCTCAAGACTTGAAGGACTGCCAGTGTATTTGCTGTCTCACGGAAGTGTGTTGCACTGAGCCATTTGTACTGCTTTATAGATTAATTAAATGTTTATTTCTTATATTATATCTATCTATCTATGTAAGTATATATAAAATCATTAGTGTCCTGCTTTTGTTTCTCTAGACAACCCTGTCTAGCATATGTACATTTTAGGTAACACATAAGTTAAGGATTAGAAAAAATACACATAAAATCATGATACTGGATGCCTCTGGAAAGGAGTAAGGATGATGCTGGAGAAGGATACAAGTAGGACAAATTGTAACCGTAATATTTTTACTTTTTTAAAAAAAGCAAGTCACTTAAAAAGAGCAATGAAGTGAAAATATTTGTTAGTTCTAGAGCATTAGCACATGAGTGTTTTAAAATACTTTTTCTATAATTTTTAACCAATAAATAAATGATTAACGTGGTAATTTTAGAAACATTTTCTTTCAAATAAACATCTGCTTATCGCAACATCTGTTTTTAACCATGCAGTCTTCAACAATAGAGGTCAAGGAGGAAGACGAGGTGCAGCAAGCTGCTAAACGTATGAAAAGTGTCCAAATTCATACTCCTTTCACCACCGAAAAGCCCTTTCTCTTACATTTCCATAAATATTTTACATGTCCAATTACTAGAAAGTCATCTTCCATGATTTATGCTCTCTGGGTTTGGTCGAATCAATGATTCACAGTAGTCATACATAGGCAGAGACACTGGAACGTGTTTATAAAGAAGTTGAAAAAAAACATGAAACTTTTTCTCAAGACATCTCATTTATCAAGACACCCAGATTTTAATTTTGACGTAACAACTACCAACGTTTTCTCTTCTTCTTGCTCTTTCACTGTCACACAAGCACAAAATCTTTTATGCTCATTTCAAAATATCTCAACTTCCCTAGCGAATCATGAGCCCCTTATCAGTCAGCAAGAAGTCAGGATGGTAAGATTTAAGGAACATTCTGTTGACCCAGGGAGGTTGGTTGAGTGAAGCTTTTATCTCCAAGTTAGAGCTACTCCCTTTCTCTAACAATTATTTGAGAAGCTGTATTTCAAACCATCACCAGCAAAAGGAGTAAATCTCCGAGTGGCTCCAAATTAAAGAATGAAGGCGTCAGTAAATGCTTCCTTGTACTTAAAGGGCCAGTAGCAGTTTGCAAGACTAAAATGATTGCACGGAAAACTGAGCCTACTTCTTTTTCTTTTGCTCTGTGTATATAATACTTATTTACAATGCACTGTGGTTTGAAAAATCACACAATACTTATTTACAATGCACTGTGGTTTTAAAAAAAGTCAAGTTTTAAGCATATAATTAAAAGGACCCTCAATATAGAATATTTTGACAGATTAATTATGTGGAAAAACAGTATCCCTCTGCTGTGGTTGAAAGAATGTTGAATTAGGATAAAAACATCTGTGATCCTAAGCCTGATAGATCCTACCTCTGTCTTCCACATATACCATTTCCCCAAAAATAAGACAGTGTCTTATATTAACTTTTGCTCCCAAAGATGCACTAGATATTATTTTCAGGGGATATCTTATTTTTCCATGAAGAAGAATACAGTACACATTTATTGTTGAACAACAAAAAAGGAAATTTATTACCTGTATATGGTACGGTAGTAGTTGTCATCACAAACCAGCATAACTAGACAAACTGAATCCTACAGTATCACGAATTTCTTGTTACTACCATTATTTCCATGTACAATAATCTATGGTACATTTACTCATAATCTATGGTACACTTACTCGCACTTCCTGTCTGCTCCGGCTGCGCTGCGGCCAACAGTGAGCTACAATCTAGAGTCCAGAGGTACGGTAGCTTCAGGGGCCTTATTATCGGGGCGGCCTTATGTTCAGGGAGGTCTTATTTTCAGGGAATGCCTTATATTTCAGCAAGAGGCAAAACTGTAAGTAGGTCTTATTTTCGGGGGATGTCTTACTTTCAGGGAAACATGGTAAATGGAAAACCTGTTTTTCCTATCTCTAAAATGAAAATAACCAAAATGGCACCTCTTCAGCTTTGAGTCCTGGTGGCACAGTAGTTAAAATGCTCGACTGCTAACCCAAAGGTCAGCAGTTTGATCCCACCAGCTGCTCCTTGAGAAAAGACATGGCAATCTGCTGCCATAAAGCTTATAACCTGAAGATCCTATGAGGCAGCCCTACTCCATCCTATAGGGCTTTTAGGAGTCAGTGTGTTAGTCCAGGTAGACTAGAAAAACAAACCCATAGAAACTCATATGTGTATAAGAGCGAGTTTTATATAAAGGGTAAT
>NW_022107431.1:90901145-90906415 GCF_000313985.2 Echinops telfairi | reverse complement strand
AAAAAAAAAAAGATATATCTTGATTGACAGCTAGACTCCACCCCTACACTCTTAGTCCTCTCAGGTCCCAAATTGACACCAGATTATGTAACTACCACTTTCAGAATCAACTCTGTTAGTGGGTTTGGTTATGAATTTGGGCCTCATTGCTATACATAAGAAGTCTATGTTCCCTTGTACTTTTAGAGAGTTGAATTTTCCAAAGATATCCTACCCACATGCCTATCTTAGAATATGAAATTGAGTGTCATCTCATGGAGATGTGAGGTCTGTGTTGTTTCCTCCTTCAATATGGAAAGGTGATTTCAAAAGTTGTTAGGTGATTTCAAAAGGAAGGCCATAAAAAGTAATACATTTTCTGCCTTGTTTTCCTGGGATCATGACTCTTGAAACTCAAGTACTGGGCCATGGATAAGTAGAGGGATCTTCCATAGGCAACTGTCTCAGGCTACAGTTAAGCTGAGGAACCAGCTGACAGCTAGAGTTAACTTCTAGACTCTGAGTGAAGAATTCTTTGAGATGACTCTGGCTTCAGCCGCTGTCTGACCACAAATATATTTGAGATCCTGAATAAGAATTGTCTATAAAGTGTTTTGGAAATGTTGATGGTGACATATGTACAAGTGCTTAACACAATTGAATGATGGACTGGTATAAGATTTGTAAGAGCTCCCCCACCCCCAATAAAATGATTCATAAAAAAAATAATAAAAACCCACAAATAGAAAGAAAAGAATTGTCTATGTCTGAGCTCCTACACTCTGAAAGAAAATAATCAAATAATTTTATACTAAGTGCCCAACCATCACCTGACAATAGTATGCTCTCTCTCTATTTTTAATGTAAGCAAATGAATAATACATACTGGGATGGAAAAAACACTGAGCCTCTCTTGATCACCAAAGCTTCTTTGGAGATTTTCCATTTTTCCAGACTCTATTCATGCATCCTCTTTCTGTTTTTGCCTAGGACCACTCTGCATGGCTCATCTTTGACTCCTTATTTTCCCATAAATTCAATTGGTAGCTAAATTTTATTAATATAGCTTCACTGACTCAATTACAGTCATGCTTTAAAAAACAACAACAATAAAACACCACTTTACCTGTCCTTAACGGATTCACTTTTGACCAGTTAGATCCTGCATGCGTGCAGAAGTTTAGTCCTACTCTCAGCCCCTCACCTTGCTTCTCTCATTCATCCGCCTTGAGGCAGAGTGATGGACTTTGATGCCAAAGGTACATGGATTCGGATTCTGGTTCATGTATGGTAGTTGTTTTAAGTAAGTTACCACCTTCCCTTATACTCTGTTTTCTTATTTGAATCCAAGAGTTAAACCAATATGGTGAAGATGTGATGCTACCTTTGAAAAATTGTCTGGCATTTTGCTTTCGCAAAGTAGTTACTAAAGATGGCAGCCACTATACCTATCACCTCAAATGACTTCCCTAAACTACCACTCCCCATGCTTCCAGCAGAATGTCAGCTCCACGAAGGCAAGGAATTGTGACTATGTTCTCACTTGAATCTCCAGTGTTTACTGCTATAACCGCCGTGGCTTGGTATTTTACTGTCTGATTTGGATCCAGCCTGATTTTCTGGACTTATCTCTCTGTCCTTCTATTTGCACCCCATATTTTAGTCAAAATAAATGACCCATTCTTCCCTAAGCATTTCCTCTATTTCCTAGTAATTCAATCATTTACCATTTGTTCCATCTGCTTTCAATGAACGCTGAATCCTTTCCATTAAAATAGAAATCATCCTTTTAAAGCTAGCTCACAAGCTACCAAGTTCATTAAGTTTTCTGGTTCCCCACTACACAGCTCATTGTGGATAACTCTCCTTTCATGACTTTATCTGTCTTATGCCAACATTATGAGTTTCACATAACTTTTGGGGACAAGCACAATAACCAATTAATTTCTATACATCCTTGATACATGGCCTGGTCCATAGAGCTCATCCAGTGAATATTGGAATATGTTTCTGAATAGATAGAATTTCCCTATGATAGCACAAGGGGATTGCCTTAAAAGAGAAAATTGGGCCCAGGAACTATACATTATTTTGGAGGTGACCCAAACTTTTAGTCCTGAAGTAGAAAGTGAACTCCCCAAGAGCCAGTGGCAAAGGCAAACTGTGTGGAGAACAAATGCACCCAGTTTGTAAACAGAGTTTGCAAAGATAAACCTGTTAGTCTTCCATATGTGTTTTCCAGCTGGAGCTCATAAGCCATCTCCCCTGGGCTTAGCCTTGCATGTGCTGGGAGTACCCCCTGCAGATTAAGCCTTGGCTGCATTAATGCTTAACATACATCCAGATTAGGTTACAATATGGAAGCTCCACATGCCATTTGAGAGAGGTTTGCCCAGAAAAGGTGGCACCAAAGGAGCCTGTCATGCCTCAGCATATTTCTTGCCTCCTACTGAGGCTGACTGCCAATACTTCTGAAAAGAACTATAAAAGTGATCCATTGATCCTTTATGCTTCTTTATTCCTGAAGAATGCCTTTTAAACCCATTTACAAAATGTTTTTCTTATAATCCACTCACTACATGTTATGTACAAACTGTTTAATAAATTAAGGTAATAATTATTAATATAAGAGGAGAAGGATGAAGAGGTAGTTGAAATAGTTAATGGGCAACTATTGTGTATTGGGCATATATTGCCTCTTGTTAGAATTTGAATGTGGGTTAATATTGTACCTATTATAAAAGTGAGAAAGTATTCAGAGTGTAAGTAACAGGTCCAAGTCCCACTGCTCATACGTAGTGAAATTAGGATTGTATGACTGTGAAACCCCTAAGAAACATGTTACAGTTCTATGTTACACAGTTAGTTAAATTTAGCTGTAATTCCATGTGACATACTATCAACTAAGATAAACCTGATGGAACACATTGTGTGACCCAGAAGAAGCCCTGGTGGTTATGAACTGGGCTTCAACCTCAGCAGTTTGAAACCACAAGTTGAACCAATGGAGAAAGAAGGGGCTTTCCACTCCTGTTAGGAGTTACAGTCTCAGAAACTCACAGGGGGTGGTGCTACACTGTTTTATAACGTCACTGAGTTGGCAACACGCTATGACAGTGAATTTGTGAGTGTGTGTGTATGTTTTGTGGGGAGTTAGTGCACAGTCAAAGATTAACATTTGACTAATACCAAACTAACAGGCCTCCCTAGAATCCTCTGAAAATGAAGGCTGGATTGTACAAATAGATACTGAATCCTAGCCAAACATTGATGGTTCAAGTCCACCCAATGCACCAGAGAAGAAAAACCTAATGATCTCTCTCTGAAAAGGTCACAGCCATTAAAAAGCCCATAGAGCACAGTTTTACACTGACACTTGGAAGCACTAAAGGCAAGAAAATAACCTAGTTTGGTGTTTGTTCTGAAAATAGTTTATGTATAACCTAAAGTTGTAGAAAACCTGAGAAGAGGACACAGAACAAAGGCTGTAATTGCTGATGTCAGATGGATCTTGGCTGAAAGTAGAGAATGGCACAAATATGTTACTTGTGTGTTATTGATTATGCCAAGGCACTAAACTATGTGTATCATAACATATTATGGATAACCTTGAGAAGACTGGAAATTCTAGAACACATTGTACGTGCATGAAGGATAGCTGTGCAACAGAACAAGGGCATGCTGCATGGTTTTATAGCAGGAAGGTGTTCGTCAGGGTTGTATCCTCTCACCACATTGATTCAACATCTTACCAAGCTAATCATCAGAGAAGCCGCATTTTATGAAGAAGAGTGTGGCATCAGGATTGGAGGCAGGCTTATTAACAACCTAAGATATGCAGATGACACAACCTTGCTTGCTGAAAGTGAGGAGGACTTCAAGCACTTGTTCATGAAGATTAAGGATTGCAGTCTTCAGTATGGATTATAAATCAATGTAAAGAAAACTGAAATCCTCACAACTAGACCCATAGATCACATCATGATAAATGGATAAAAGATTGAAATTGTCAAGGATTTTGTCTTGCTTGGATCGACAATCAATATTCATGGAAGCAGCAATCAAGAGCTCAAAAGAGGCATTGCATTGGGTAAATCTGGTGCACGGGACCTCTTTAAAGTATTGAAAAGCAAGGCAGGTATGCCTTTTGATGGCATACCTTACTTTGATGGCAGGTATGCCTAACCCAAACCATGGTATTTGCTATTGCCTTATATGCATGTGAAAGTTGGCCATTGAATATGGAAGACTGAAGAAGAATCCGTGCATTTGGTTGGTGGTGCTGGGGAAAAGTACTGAAAGTACCACGGACTGCTAAAAGGACAAACACATCTGTCTTGGAAGAAGCATAGCCAGGATGGACCTTCGAGGCAAGGATGGTGAGACTTCCTATTACAGACTTTGGACATGTTGCCAGGAGAGAGCAGTTCCTGGAGGACATCATGCTTGAGAAAGTAGAGCGGCAGCAGAAAAGAGGCAGGCCCTCAACAAGATGGATGGACACACGGCCTGCAACGATGGGCTCAAGCTTAAAAACAATTGCGAGGACGACTCAGGACCAGGGAGAGTTTTGTTCTATTGTGCATAACATCTGTACGGGGCGGAATCAACTTGATAGCGCACAACAACAACAACAACAACAACAACAACAACAGGGATGAAGAATAATAAGGAGTTAACTCTTGTTACAGCAAAACAAAGAGGGTTTGGTGAGTCAGTGGTATATTTATCACCTTCTAGGTGGGAGAACCAGCCGAACTACTCTACTGAAAGAGGCTTGCATATTTCAGTAGAGCTTCTACTCGTAGCTTAAACCCCTGCTCATACTGACTCTATTCACAGTATCAAAGGTTTTGCAAATCTTTCTGAGATTAGGCGACCTCATCTTTCTTACACAGTGTGGGTGGTGGATTTGAACCACTGACTTTGGGGTTAGCAGTCCAATGCTTACCTGACAAGCAACACCAGGGTGGACTGAAAAGAAAGGCATGAAAAACGACTTCTAATAATCAGCCAGTGAAAAACACCATGGTCACATATGTATATGCCTGTATTTAGACCTTTATAAATGATCTTTACCTCCTAGTTCCTTCCTCTATTTCCTTTTAGTTACCTTATGGGGAAAGAGATCTATGTGCGTATATTTATAGGTTTAGTATTAAGGTAGCAGATGGACATTGGGCCTCTACTCAGGTACTTTCTCAGTGCAAGAATATTTTGTTCTATTAAACTGGCATTCCATGATGCTCACCTTCCCAACATGATCACTGAAGACAAAATGGGTGGATAAA
>NW_022107431.1:90865036-90897909 GCF_000313985.2 Echinops telfairi | reverse complement strand
TAAAAAGAATGTTGGGGATGCTTTACGTATCGTATCCAAGCTGCACCAGTCCGATTTCCCATCAAGAGGATAGTGAAAAAATATAGCATGCTGTAGTCATCTGATGAAATATTACACATCAATAAAAATGAGTAAACTAAAAAAATGTGTTGCTTACTATATGTTACATCTTCCATCTTCTATTTACTCATCATCATGTATCTACTTTCTATTATGCTTCTCCATCAGGTTTCCACTTTTTATCTTCTCTCTACTCTCTATAAGGAGTTCTGCTGGATACACAGTGAGCTGCTAACCGTAAGATCTGTGGTTCAAAACCACTAGCTACTCTATGGGAGAAATATAAGGCCTTCTACTCCTATAAAGATTTAGAGCATTGGAAACCTGCAGGAGAATTTCTACTCTGTTCTATAGGGTTGCTATTATCAGAAACAATTCAATTGCAGTGAGATTGGTTTCCACCTTCTATTCTCCATTTTGTCTAAAACTTCCAGTTTGTCTCTATTTTTATCTTTTTAAAAAATAGATTTATTGAGATATAATTAGTATATCATACAATTCAATAGTTCAATCATATTAATTTAATCATAATAAATTCATATTAAAACGTGTGCAACCATATTACCACAAACAACTTTGGAATTTTTTCTTCCTTCTTGTAACCATTACTTGTACCCTTTGACTTCACATTTTCCCCAACCTCCTGTTCTGTGGCCCCAAGTAATTACTATTCTGTTACTGTCTTAATAGATCCACACATCCTGACTTCGCAATACAAGAAAATACACAAAACAAAAACAAAAATAATAATAAAGAACTTAGTAACCATGATCAAACAAAACAGAAGGACATCAATGGAAAAGAAAGCAGAAAATGCTAAAAAAAACTATTATAAATTAAAACTGGGTCAAAAGTGAAATCAAATGATAAAGTGTTACATTCCACCTGAACTATAGCTACCTAAATCCACTTTACAAAGCTTTTTGTCTGATATTAAGGCTAGCCACCTTTCTACACTATGGTCAGTGGAGATTCACTGGAGACTCAAGGTACATCCATAGGGAACCTGCAAATGGATTTTGGATTTCCACTATCATCCACAGTGTTCAGCACTGGGTGTTTAGAATTCAGGGTATTTTTGCCATTGGCTGCTCTAGGTTTGGGTTTTATTATTTATAATCTTTGAATCATACATCCTTGTGCTTCTTCCATGTGGACTTAGCTGACTCTTCACTTAGAGGATCGCTTGTTTCGAGTCAAGCCTTCAAGACCACATATTTTGTTTGTTTTGTTTTCTGATAGCAAGGCACCATTTAATTTCTTCACCACACTTTGTCGTAGCTCCATTATCTTCTGTGATCTCCTCAAGTAATGAACAGGGACATGTCACAAGAACTCGACTGTTCTTATGTTAGGGCTATTATCAAGTGAGAGCTCAAAATCCATCCCTGTATTTATGGTTTATATATGGCCCTGGTTCATTTTAATGACACAACTATAATTTTATTGGAATACAACATAAATCATCCTCATGGACATAAGGTAATTCTGTTGATAGCATCATTTTAATCAATGATAATTTAAAACACTGTTGAGAAAAGGAATTTATACCTGTATAGAACATCTTTTTAGACTATACTCCATTAATTGTTGACTTGTACAATTTTGAAACTTAGGTGACTGGACACTATACAAACCATGAAGGTTGGAGATATGACAATGCTGTCATTTAGTAGGGCAGAACAATGCCTGATAGACTAACATGTCACAAAAAAGCAGAGAAAATGAGAAAACAGCAAATATATGTTGGTTCAAGGTTGCCATCCTTTGGGCACTACAGTGGTTACATAATTTCATGTCAATTTGATAAATGGGTATGGGGTGGAGTCTAGCCTGTCAATCAGGTTACAGCGGGTATTACCTTCTCATGAGGATTCTGGGAATTTCCTCTCTCGTGCTCTTTCTCTCTGCCTTTGTCTTCCAGTTGACAAGACACCTGGAGACTTGGTGAGCCCTGCAAAAGCCTCTCTCTCTCTGCTTCACCTTCCTGTTGAGGGGCCGCACTCAGAGAGCTGGAGGTACCATGTGGAGACCTGTGCAGCTGAGATGCTTCCACTGCCAGTGAATCCATAAGACTTTTCACCCACCAGCTGTGACATTGCTGCTGCGTTCAACATCATTGCATGTGCTGCATGAGTCTGAAGAGGAATTTATAGATTAGTAATGGACATATGGGCTAATATCGTACTGAGAAACTTGATCTGTACTGGTCTGGGGTGTTTTCCTAATACATATATGTCACTGAATTTGTTTCTCTAGTGTACCTAGCTTAACGCAATATGGTACCTTGGGGGTTGGGTACTAGAGAAACAAAATGTGGAGATGGACAGTGGATGCTTGTCTGACATCTGTCTTAATGGCAGTCTTTTTTCTCTGGCTAGCTGGAGGTCAGATATGGCCATGCAGATTACTGGGTAGTTTTCTGGAAAAGACATGGGAAGTGAAGGTTTTGATTCCTAGAACTTGTTTTTGGTTATTCCTGTGTGTGAATTTTGAGCTCAGGGGACAAAATGGCCTCTTAAATTTCTTCTCTGAACCATGCTGCTTAGTCAAAGTGGCTGAGAAGACCTGCCTCTGGCTTGAGGCAATGCAGCCAGAGGCCTAAGGCCATATTGGATATGAATGGGATAGTTTAGATAAGAAAGGATTGAATTTGAATTTTAAGAATGTGTTTAGGATTTGGCTCTAGTAGGTTTATACTGATTTCTTCTGCCTGTTGCTATTGATGTAATGATTGATAGATGATTATTAGAAAATATGAAAATAGTTTGTAATCTCACTGTCTTCAGCCATTAAATTGAATCAACTTAATGGGTTAGGATGGGACTACAAAGAAGGTTCTGAAAGATAAGCCCCACCCAGTGTCTTGAGTGCTCAGTACATTTGCATTTGAAAAGACTTGGTGAGAGAGATGCTAGAAAAAAGGACTGAAGAAAAAAGGAGCTATTTGGATTTTTGACTTTTGAGCTAGAGGTTTATGCCTGAAGCTGGCAAAAATGTGGAGTCATGAAGAAATGTTCCTCTCTAGGGCAGAATGTTAAAGGAAGCCTGTACCTGTAGGAAGTCTGACTCACAAGGTGACCACCTGGATACACTTGTTCAGTGGAAGTGGGAGAAAAGCAGCAACAGAGATATGGGTTGCCATTGGCCACAGACACCTGTGGACCTGGTTAACAGGTACTAGAGGAGAATACGAGAGCAGGTTGGCTGGTCTGAAGTTTAAAGAGTTGTGTGAAATCTGAGCCTATGTCATGACCTAGAACTTTTTGTCAAAGAGTAATTGTATATTAAAAAAAATCCCAGCCCAGTCCAGATAACGTCCACCGCTTGATTGGAGGGCAACCAAGATAAATGGTTCTTTGGAGGCTGACCTCCCTCTCTCTCTACTTTCACCTTCCTGTTGAGTAGTCATGTTGAGCCACACTGAGACTCCCCAGAGCCCTGGAGATGCTTCTACCACCATTGGATCCACAAGACTTTGCACCCACTGACCTGTGTTCTTCCTGCATTTTGGATCATTGTATGTGTCTGTGTGAGTCTGAAGGGGAATTTATGGGCTAATATCAGACTTATAGACTTGATCTGGATTGGGCTGGGATATATATATTCTTAATATACAATTACTCTTTGACAAAGAGTTCTTTCTTAAGCATATATGAGTGTCTCTGGAGTGTCTGTAGTCAACCTGGTCTAACACAGGCACCCTTAAATCAATAGTTACAAACCAAACCAAAGTCCAACTGTCACCAATTGCTTAACCTTGGGATAGGGGCCCGCTACTTCTTCTCTCACTAGGGCACTTAAGTTCAAGGGAGTATATATATGTTCTGTAGATGTGCAACGAATAAGTAAGTTGAAGGTAAAGTTCCGTTTGCTTAGTGGGGTTTCCTATTGGTTCCTTCTGGTGTGGTCAGTCAAGTGTATTTTGCATCTCAAAAGGAGTGAGTCTAATGTCCCAGTCGTCTATAATACCCTGCTGGGTCACCAGGGGTGTATAGAAACAAGGGGGAATGTGCCTAATTAAGAACATAATATGGGGCATAGTTTTCCCCTTTAGGTCTATATAAGTTATCTTAAATCTTCTTCTCAATGTTGTGCTACCCCATCTGGTTTACCCATCATCAGAAATGTAATCACCTTCTCTGATACAGACATGGCCCACTCTCCCTACTCTTTATTCTATTAAAGTTCACTAATTACTTTTCTTGAGTGTCTGTTGATTTGGGATGACTGTGTTGTTGAGGTAGGTTCCATCAAGTCTATTCAAACACATCGTAACCCTATTAAATACTGTAACCACATTGTAACGGAATTAAATACTGCCCAGATCTGCACCATCCTCAGAATTGATTCTATGCTTGAGTGCCTTGTTGTGGCAACTGTATCAATCCATCTTGCCAAGGGCCTTCCTCTTTTTCACTGCCCCTCTACTTGATTAAGCGCGATGTCCTTCTCCAGGGACTGTTCTATGCTGGCAACATGTTCTAAAGTATGTAAGACAGTCTCACCATCCTTGGTTCTAAAAAGCACTCTGGCTGCACTTCTTCCAAGAGAGATTTGTTGGTCCCTTTAGCAGACCATGGTTCTTTCAATATTGTTCACCAGCACCATAATCCAAATGCATCTATTCATCATCAGTCTTCCTTATTCAATGCCCAACTTTCACGTACATATGAGGCAACTGAAACACCATGGCTTGGCTCAGGACTACCTCAGTCATAAAAGTAACATCCTTGCTTTTCAATACTCTAAAGATGTCTTGGCACCAGATTTACAATGCAATGTCTCTTTATCTTTAGACTGCTGCGTCCATGAGCATTGATTGTGGATCCAAGCAAGAAAAAAATCCTTGACAACTTCAATCTTTTCTCCATTGGTCTAGTTGTGAGGCCTTTGGTCTTTTTTACACTGATTTATAATCCATACTGAAGGCTACAATCCTTGATCTTCATCAGCAAGTCCTTGAAGTCCTCCTCACTCTCAGCAAGCAAGGTTGTATCATTTGTTATTTTAGGCTATTAATAAGTCTTTCTCTAATCGTGATGCCACATTCTTCTTCATATAATCCAGCTTCTCTGATGATTTGCTCAGCATGCATATAATAAGTATGGGGAGAGGATACAACCCAGACACAGGTCTTTCCTGATTTTAAACCATGCAATATTTCCTTGTTCTGTTTGTACAAGGGCCTCTTGATCCATGTACAAGTTCTGCATAAGTACAATGTAGTGTTCTGGAATTTCCATTCTTCTCAAGGCTATTCATAGTTTCTTATGGTCCACCCAAATACTTTAGTCAATGATACACAAGTAAAAATCTGTCTGATGTTCTCTGCTTTCAGCCAAGATCCTTCTGACATCAGCAACCCTTGTTGCACATGCTCTTCTGAATCCGGCCAGTTGACCCTCTGTCAACCTGTCAATGTCGACACAACCACTGTTGAATGATCTTTAGCAAAATTTTACTTTCATGTGATATTAATGATATTGTTCTATAATTTGAGCCTTCTCTTGGGTCATGTTTGTTTGGAATGGGTACAAATATGGATCTCTTTCAGTCAGTTGGCCATGTGGCTGTCTTCTAAATTTCCTGCCATCGATGAATGAGAGCTTCCAGTGCTTCATCAGCTTGTTGAAACATTTCAACTGGTACTTCATTAATTCCTGGAACTTTGTTTTTGGCTAATGCTTTCAAAGCAGCTTCTTTTGTTAGCACCATTGCGTCTTGTTGCTACGCTGCCTCCTAAAATTGTTCGTTGTCTATCAGTTATTTTTCATGCAGTGACTGAGTATTCTTTCCATTTTACTTTGATGCTTCCTGAATCATTCAATATTTTTCCCATAGTGTCTTTCAATATTACAACTCAAGATTTCAATTTTTTCTTGAGTTCTATGGCAGGAATTGATTGATCTTCTCCCTCTTGTCACAACATGGGAAACTGACTCCATTTGGAGTGAGGCCATTCTCTTGAAGTAGATTGTTATTAAGATCTTCACATAAGGGGGTAATGTCTTGCATACTACTTTGTTGTTCGGGGACCAATTTAGAAGACTTCATTAACTGATTAGAGAGACCTGCCTTTGTCTTGGTGTTTATCCCTATAGTAATGAACTAATGTAACATTTATCCTTTTGGAATTGATTGATTTCACTCAGCATAATGATTTCTAGGCCCATCTATGTAATGAGGTGCTTCATGTTTTCATCACTGTTTTCTTGGGATGCATACTATTCCATTTTGTGTACATATCAGAGTTTCTTTACCCATTCTTTCACTGATGAGCATTTGGGCTGTTTCCAACCTCTTGCTATTGTGAACTGTGCTCTGATGAATTGGGAGATCATATGTTTGTGTTCTGTCTCTTACTTCTTTGCGGTATATCCCCAGCAGAGGGCTTGCTGGGTCACATGGTTTTTCTATATTGTTGTTTTAGGAAGTGCCATATTGCTTTCCATGGAGGTTGTACATGTTTACAATCCTACCAAATGTATGTAAGAGTTTCAATCTCTCCATACTCTCTTCAACATTTGTTGCTCTCTGTTTTTTTAATTGAGCTATTGTTATGGGATCTACTCTAACCCTGTCTTCATCTTTTAGCTTGCCTCCACCTTCCCTTCATCTTGTATCTACCCTCAACTTTATTCCAATACTACATCTTGTATCCATCCTGTATCTTATCACCATCCTTCAACTTGCATTAATCTTCCATTTTATCTTGTCTCTATTCTTTATCTGACATCTGTCCTTCATCCTGTATCCACATTCTAGCATGTCTCCACTGTCCATCTTGCCTCCACCCTACATCTTATTCCACCCTCCATTATATCTCCATCATCTACCTTGTATCCATCCTCCATCCTGTACCACCTCCATCTTATAACCACCCTTCATCTTGTATTATCCTCTACATTATTTCTACCCTCCATTCTCTAGCTTGTCTTCACCCACCATCCTCACTCTCCAACCTCCATCTTGTAGCTATCTTCCACCTTTTATTTCCCCCTTTATCTTTTGTCTTTACCCTTTGTCTTTTAAAAATGGTATAAGGGCGATCTCTGACCTCCACTGACTTCACAAAGGGGAAGAAAATCAAACTCAACATTTTCCCCATACTGATCGTGCTTGGTATCAGGCAGACATCAGACATATTTACACCTTCCAATCTTCTTGTCAATTGTGACATGAGCCAGTCCTTCCCTTGTAATCTTTGCTTCTCTACTGGATTTGATAATGCATTGCAGTGGTTTATAGACAATACTCATGATAATGAAGCTTATCAAAGGAGATAATGGATCACAATTCAATATCAGAAATGCTCAGGACACAGTTCTTTGATCAGGACTGTCTCTTCTCAGCTGTGCATACAGGCAGGCCTCTCTTTGAACTCAGCCTTTTAGCCAGATGACCCCTGACCTCTGCTCTGCTCAGGCAATGCTACAAAGTTCTCCTTAACTCCACTGACAATCTCCAAAAGGCACTCTCTTCCACCTAAAATTCTTCACTTTTGGTTGCATATCTGAAATGTCTGTTCAGTTAGCTTACTGGTAAGCTACAGATTAGACTCCTTTCCATATATGCCTTCATCCAATCTAGCTCTCATTTTTCCCCCCAAGGGGTTTTGTGTGTATGTTGGTGAGGAAATGACCTGGGGCCACATCTGACCTTCTTTAGATCCCACGGCTAATTAGCACAAGGACAATGTCAGACATTCTTCCACCCTCCATCCTCTTTTATCCTATTCTGGTACAACTCTCTCTCCCTAGGCACTCTTCTGTGGCTGAGAACAAGAATCCATTGCAATGGCCACACAGAATGCACAGACGACACTCACAAGTATAACTTTTATTAGAAAAGTTCACAGGCTGTAACTCAGAGCAAAAAATGCTCAGGATCCTGTTGGTTAGTCAAGACCACTTTTTCTCTGCCATGCTCAGAGGCAGGTCTCTCTCTGGCCCTCAGTAATGGTCCAAAGGGTAGGCCACTGCATTGTAAGCCTCAGTCCAAGCCACTCAGCTCCAGCTCTGTGTTAGACAGGGTTCTCTAGAGAGATAAAACCAAATTGCTGAGAATTTAATATATTTATTTATAAAGATAATTAGATATATAACAAGAAATGAACTGTTAAATCATATACAGATAAATATATAATACAAGAAATAAACAGTTAAATTATAAAGCACTACAAATGGCTCAGTGCAACTCACTTCCATGAGAGAAAGTTGAGAGACTAGCAGTCCTTCAAGTCTAGTCTGCTGCCAGATCTTCCTCTATTTGTAGAGAGAGCTAGGCTATGTCAGCACAGCAGCCAATCACAAGGCAGGTCACCAACCGCCAATCCCTAGCTCGAGAGATATCTTAAAGGGACCTCAACTTATAGTGACACAGTCCACAGGCTAGGCGTCCCACAGGTAGTGTAGCCTTTAAATTGAGGCACAGAACAAGCAAGGCAGCCGCACACTGGTCTGATGATCACAGAGCGAGAGACAAGAAAGGCAAGGCTCACCAAGCCATTTATCTCTCTGCCCCTCAGTTAATCCCACTTGTGTTTATCAGCCAGGCTGGCACAATAAACTATCTCAAGCTCCTTGTGTCAGAAAACCCAGTACTCCTCAAACTGCAGAGAGGTACTGTACTCCACAGAGTACTCCTTCCCCAAAGTAGCTGGCTTTATGTGTTCTGTAGCCTGGGAATTCCACAGGCCTCTTTCTTGCTGTGGCCTCTGGTTCTGCTGCTCCTTCCTCTACTGTAACTCTGGTGGGAAAGATGTCTCCTGAATCAAGGAATTTCAGTGCATAGGGATCTCAAAGTCCAAAGGGCATGTTCTACTCCTGGTTCTTCTTTCTTGATAGTAGTAAAATCTTCCCTCCTGCTTCTGTGGTGGTCAGTTTTATATCCAGCAAAATGGTCATCACAATTAACCCTAATAACAATCATTGATAGCTGGATCACATAATCCATCACAATCTTCTCCCACCTTGTTACACAGGCACATCAAAAAAACAAAGCTTAGTTGGTCGGAGTGTGAAAGGTTCTGGCTAAAAAAAACGATATTCAACAATGCACTGCATTGGGAAAGTATGTCAGGGCCATTAATTATCATTCTGATTTTCCTTTTATTTAATATGAGTTAAGGGTCAAAGTTAATTTCATTTTATATCTGGATACTAAGTTGTCCCAGGACCATTTGTTGAAAATAATCATTGCCCTTTTATAATATTTTGGAATTTTTGTAGAAATCAAATAACCATTTAACTGTGGGTGCTAAATGCAGTTTAATTATTCAGCATTTCCTATCTTTGGGTTCTGTTCTTTTCTTCCTATATTTATTTTGCCTTCATGACACCTCTTTAGACGTCTTTACTGGCTGGAAGTTGCCAACTCATTCATGCAGGGAACCATGAGATTATTTACTGTCCTTTGAATCTGTTACCTCTCCAGTTTGATCCTCTTCATTGATGCCCCTTGGCTGGACATGTTCCCTTCTGTTTCTATTCTTTCACTTTTTTTCTCAGTTTCCTAATGGAATGGCATGCCTCTAATACCTCCCAAGGCCTCTACCTGGGAAGCATCCAATTAAGGATGTTACAGGTCACTTCTCTGTGATATTTCTCTTCCTTTTGATACGACGGGATGCAAGCACATTTAACACCCCTGCTTTATTTAACATTGCTCAGACTTCCTACATTTCTGTATTCATTTCTTAGTCTTAGGTCACTTTAATTCCTTCTAATACACAACAAAGAGTTGTTCTTCTCCCTCACTCATTGAGAACATAAAGGGCAGTCTGATCCCTTCTCAACCACAGGCCCTCTCCTGTGCCATATTTTATTATTTCCCTTTTGAAATCTTGTCTTTCCCAATTAGACATTAAGAAAGAAAACACTTGTACTTTACATGTGGAAATTCTTACATACATTTATACTGTGCTGCCTCAGTTGAAAGATCCCCATCGGACTATTGTTGATTACTCATCCATACCACTACATGTGTATTTTCTAAGTTTATATATACAAACTGAAAGGCAGCATCACATAGAATAAAAAAATCCATTTGAAGAAAGTAACTTAAATTGTTAGCAAAAACCTTCACACTAGGACGACCTTTTTCTTTTTCTAATTTGAAGCTGTGTCAAAAAACACCTATCTCAGATAGTGTTGGGGCAGCCTGGGAATGGTAGCTGTGCTTCTAAAACAGCAGAGACATCGTATAGCACTTCGGTTCAGATAAGTGACTGTTTGGGCTGAGGATGAGATGTAGGCTGAGGATACTGAAGTGTCAACTAATTACAGAGTTATCACTTGAAGAGTTACATAGCTCTAGGTCACTGATGTAGCAGTTATCAAAGGAAACGTCTGCGAGCCAATTTGCTTTCATTTCACAATCTTCTGATGACGGAATGTGCAATATGATTTTGTAGCACTGTTTCTTGGAATACCACTGGCCTCTCCAAATTAGTGATACAATAAAAAGGTCACAGGGGAATGCACAATTCAGGAGGGACAAAAGCACTTTAATCCCTTGAAATGCCTATGACACTTAACTGGGTTCATGTAGACTCAAAATGTTCAAATTATTTTAAATTGGGCTCATTGTGGATGGCAAAGGAAGCAGTATATACTAATCACTAAAGTCTCAGTAAATATATAGTTTTAACTATTCTACTCTCTCTCCTTTTTCTGAAGCTCCCAATATGTGTGTCTTTTGTGTGTGATGGCGTCTCACAAGCCCTGGATGCCCTGATCCTGTTTTCTTACCTGTAAAACTGGAATGCTTATAGCATAGGAGGACTCTCTTAAGTATTAAAATTCAGACCTTTTTCTTGTTCTGACTTGAAGATGTGTCTTAAAATATGACACATATCTTATGTGTCATAATAATCAACCATATGAGACCAAAAGGGCAGTGTGTGTGCAAGCACAAAGCGTAGAAGCCAGGAAGAAGCAGGAGAGAAGTGCGAAAGCGTACAAGGAACGTAGGGAGAAAGCAGGAAGAATGGTGCTGTACTGAGGGATGAGCAACAAATGGAGAAATACGTTGCCTTATAAGCTTTCACCTTAAACCACAATAATTTTTAAAATGTGTATCAAATACTTAGCTATATACTGCTTGACAACTGATACCAAAAGCAAAACAAAAACCACTTGCCACCGATTCAATTGTAGCTTATAGCAACCCATGTGTTTCGGAGTAAGACGATGCTCCATTAGCCTTTCAATGACTGTGATCTTTGGAAAGCAGATTGTCAGACCTTCTTTTAAGGTGCCTCTGGATAGTTCTGAGCCACTATGGAGCCCTGGTGGTGTAATGGTTACGTGTTGGGCTGAGATCCACATGGTCGGCAGTTCAAAACCAGCAGCAGCTCTGACAGAAAAAGACTGGCTTTCGACTCCCGCCAACAGTTACCTTCTCTGAAACCCACAGGCCATCACAATGAGTCAGTGTGGACTCTATGACAGAGAGTATTCACTCAAAAGGGCGAGTTTAATCATTTGTACCACCCAGGAACTCCTGAGAATTGATAAACTCTCAATAAGTAACTCCTATGAAGTACTTTAGTGACCAGGTAGGGATTTCAGAAATGTACACACACACATGTAAGTACTAATTAACAAGCTGGGAAATACTGCAGAACAATCTCTTACTACTTGGTGGTCTCTCATGTTGATGGAGGCAAGCGGATTACTTACTTGTCAGTGGTTTTCCTGAATTTTTTTTCACCTAAGCCCTACAGACATAAATATAATTTATATTATAATCTTCTATACATAGACATGTAAGTGTGCATGCACACATACACATATTGAAATAAAATTTTACAAAACTAACCCCTACTATATTCGTTGAACATCAGTATTTTCTATTCTACTCTACCCTTTCCCACTCTTCTTTCATACTTCTTCACAACCACCAAGGGGAATGGGTCTCAACCAAACTGGACCACAGGTAGAAAAACACCAACCCCAAACCTAACCCACTGCTGTCAGGTCGATAGTCCGCATAGAAGCGCTACAGGGAGAGTGGCATTCCCTTTCCGGTTTCCAAGACTGTACATCTGTACAGAAGCAAACGGTTTCATCTTTCTACTGCAGTAAAAAGGTGAGTTCAAATCTCTAAATTTTAGATTAGTAGCTGAGCCCTTTAACCACTGTACCACCATGGCTCTGAGACAAGCACCCAAACTCATTGCCAAGCAGTTCCTTCCAACTCATAATGACCCTGCATAGTGTTCCCAAGGCTTTAAACCTTCACCAAAGCAGACAGCCTCATCCTTCTCCTACATAGAGAGGGCTGGTGGGTTAGAACCCCTTAAACCATTAACCTTGAGCTTAGTAGTCCAACAGTTCCCTGAAGGAAACACCAGGGCTCAGAAAAGCACCAGATGTGGTCAAAATCAGCTTTATGTAAAAAGCTGTGTAATTTAATCCAACAAGTTTAAGAATAGTTCCACTAGGCAGTTTCCAATAAGAAGGGATCATCATTGCACTATCCTGCTCTAAAAATTTTTGTTTTAACCTCCCACCTCCTCTAACCCTGCCACACCAGCCACAAGACAAATACCAGTTATGCTTTCGCTAAATCTTGATATGTAGGTACGGGCAAGTAATTTCACTTTCACCCAGACTCTATGATAAAAGCTTCCATCATCAGATGTAGGAGTGAAACGATCACTTAAATATTTGTACTTCTTAGTCTACTGGGTTTCCAGCATCCCATTTATTGGGTTAAAAGTGCAATCGGTGAGTGTTGCTTTTCCTGGCATGCTGTCTAGAAACCTCTCCACCACACACCAGCATGTACGTGATGTTTGTCAGCACATACCGCATTTTTCATAGTAGCGATTTTACTTTCAGCTGATGAAATATTTCATCGTCTTGCTATTTGGGTAGAAAAAAAACCAAAAACTTTCTTAGAGACCAAAATGTAGACCATGAACAATGGGCTGCTAATTTCACAAATAAATAGTTACTGTTTGCACCTTCAAGTTTTTCATGAAAATAGGCTACAGCCTTATCCAAAGGGTCACTTTGAAAAATAAGTTCAGAGCATCACATAAATGAGGCATGATGCCAAGGGCGGGGCAGATTTTATGAGGACTAGGATGCCAACACATGATTCCTTGGTCCAGAATGCAGAAGCAGGGGCTTGAAGGAAACCATGTCACCACCTAGCTTATTTTTCAGAATTGTCTCACGATATTTGTTATGTCCAAAAAACACAGTGTGAAAGGTTCAAAATGTCTTCATTTCATTTAAACACATTCCTCTTATTATATCCCCAGATAACATAATGCCCTCTTTACACAGGAGGATCCCTCATGGTGTAGTGGTGAAGTAGTAGACTGCTAGCCAGACGGTCAGTGGTTTAAACTCACCGGCCATTCTGTGGGGAAATGTGGCAGTCTGCATCTGTAAAGACCTACAGCTTTGGAAACTCTTATAGAGCGGTTCTATTTTGTCCTATGGGGCCACAATGCGTCACAACTGAACATTTGTGGGTTGGTTCCGCATATGAAGCCCTTTTCTGGGCTTAGTGAAGGACATGGAAGAGCTAGGAAGCATGCTTTCAGCTCTGTCCAGCGTTAAAAAATGGCCACCAGGCCTTCTGAGCACTTAGTATGTGCCAGCCGCTGTGTTCAGCAATCTCTTAGGTGCATTTTTCCATTCGATTCGTATTTCCGGTCTGAGAAATAAGTACTATTACCATCTCATTAACAGAGGAAAATAATGAACCTTACAGGGTTTGAGAACATCAGGAAATGGGAGACGTAGGATTCAAAATCCAGCAAACTGCCTGTAGAACTAAATGATTACAATCTGATGAGCCAAAGTGGTGGGAGAGAGCTCTAGCCAGCGCCAGCTGAATAAGACATTTTTTCTCTCATTTGGGCATTCACAGATACACAACAGTCCCATGTTGTTTTGAGAGAGACACGCATAAAGAAGTCCTATATGAAGGATCCTTAATTCTACAGACAGCCGCAGTTGTACCCCTTCCTTGTTCCGGGCATACTGGCACATAGCAATTCTGCCCATTAACATGGACTGTCAGATGAGTGAGTGTTACAGAGAAGATAGCCTGAATCATATTGTTAAGTGCACTTTTATTCTGCGTTGTCTATAGGCACAATGTCGTGGACATATTCTAATCACGATTCTACCCTTTTCATCCACCCTCATACGTACACAGTCCCTGGATGCTGAAAATGGACAATGTGATCGCTTGGTAACTGAAAGATTGTTGGTTTCAGTTCATCAGAGGCGCCTTGAAAGTTCAAATCCACCAGCTGGACCCCGGAAGACAGATGTACATTGACTTCTGTAAAAATGTACAGCTTTGGAAACACTACGGGCTGTTCTGTTCTGTTCTTGTACGGTCACTATGTGTCAGAAAGAATTGGTGGCAACAGGTATTCTAAGATCATTGAGTTCAGCATCACCCAAAGAGCTCAGGCAACTGCAGATTTGTAGTACCTATCCTGAGGTCTGGGGTGAGGCTCTAAAATCTGCGTTTTAATAAGATACTTTGCATGTAGCCACACATTGAAAATATTGGCCTCAGTATTGGGGTTATGAATTTGGGAGAGTCAGAAGCCAGTACCTCTTCAGTGAGTAGCCCTGGTGGCCGAGTGCGCTGAAAACACCCAGACGGCAGAGTGGGCTGCAACACGTGGGGCTGCACACACCAAGGTCAGCAGTTCAAACAACTAGCTGCTCCCTAAGAAGAGGAGGCTTTCTTCTTCCATAAAGATTTACAGTCTTAGAAACCCACAGGGACAGTTTTATTCTGTCACACTACAGGGTCACTATGAGTCAGAAGTGACTCAGTGGCAGTGAGTTTATATCTTTGGTACATGTGTTTTTCAGAGATTACAGTATTTTTATAAACATCAGTGATTTCCAAAGCAATTTCTGTAAAATAACAAATCCAAGAGACACTCTGTAATATACAGTTTCCATGGTCAAATGAGTTTTTTTTAAATGCCATTTAAGGTAGAATTGAGGTCATGATAGTGGGGGGTGGGGGAAAGAAGCATTAAAGAACTAGAAGAAAGTTGTATGTTTATCGGTGCTGTACTACACCATGACTGGCTTATCCCTTCCTTGTGACCCTTCTGTAAGGGGTTGTCCAATTGTCTACAGATGGGCTTTGGGTCTCCACTCCATACCCCTTCTCCCCAATTCACATTGGTATGATTTTGTTCTGGGTCTTGGATGCCTGATACCTGATCCTATGGACACCTCATGATCACACAGACTGGTGTGCTTCTTCCATGTGGGCTTTGTTGCTCCTCAGCTAGATGGTCGCTTGTTTATTTTCAAGCCTTTAAGACCCCAGGTGCAATATCTTCACCACATTTGCTTATATATCCCTTCTGTCTTCAGTAATTGTGTCGGGAAGGTGAGCATCATAGAATGCCAGACTGTAAAAAGTGTTCTTGTGTTGAGGGAGTACTCAATTCTACCTTACAAATCATATTAGACCAGAACATGCACACTTCTATAGAGAAAAGCAAGCAACACAGGGAATCCAGGATAGATAAACCCTTCAGGGCCAATAAGGAGAGTAGAGATACCAGAAGGTTAAGGGGAAGTTGGAGGGTGAAAGGGGGAATCTATCACAAGGATCAACATATAACCTTCCTCCTCCCCCCGGGGGGACAAACAACAGAAAAGTGGGTGAAGGGTGACAGAGGATGATGTAAGATATGAAAACAATAATCTATAACTTATCAAGAGTTCATGAGGGAGTGAGGGAGGGGAATGAGGAGCTGATATCAAGGGCTCAAGTAGAAAGAAAATGCTTTGAAAATGATGATGGCAACAGATGTACAAATGTACTTGACACAATGGATGAATATATAGATTGTGATAAGTCATGTAAGAGCCCCCAATAAAAATATTTAATTAAAAAATGGCACTTGATATTTTCCATTTTAGAGGCTTCTAATTTGCATATCAAAGATTCAGAGATATCCTGCAAGAAACCTATTTACTGGTGTGTTTTCCAAACAGCCTGGGCCACAGGTTGTACTTTAAGGTAACACTTGCTAAATTTCCATGGAAATATTGACCTTTGGGACTTCTTTGTTCAAAAATGTGTACAGCAAATGATCATAGTTTGAAAACCCAGGGTCCCAGCTTTAACCCGTGGTCCTTAGCATTCCTCATAGAAAGGTGAGAAGCCCAAGTGCCTGGTGAGTTGGTTCTGACTCACAGTGACCCTCCATACAAGAGAGGAAGCATTGCCCAACCCACACCAGGCTCCAAACTGCTGGGTTTGAGCCCTCTGTTGCAGCCCTGTGTCAGGACATCCCATTGCGGGTTTTCCTCTTTTTCACTGATGCTCTATCTTACCAAACATGGTGTCCTCTTCCAGGGACTGGTTTCTCTTGAGAGCAGGTACAAAGTATACGAAGGGTTCCCCACTCTCCGCCTCCCCCTGAAAAAAAATGGATTTTTTTCAAAGCTATGTATTTACTTTTATTTTACAAAGCAACCTTATCACCTTCAAAGTACTCTATGTTACATTGAGTGCATTTGTCAAATCAGTGATTCAATTCCTGGAAACATTTTTCAAACTCATCTGTTTGGATGGCTGACAGCATTTCCCTTCTTTTTTTATTCACTTCCACATGATCAAATCACTGTCCTTTCATTTCTCTCTGCACTTGCAGAAACAAAAAGAATTCGCAGGGAATGAGGTCAGGTAAATAAGGTGTGTAGGGAAAGAGAGGCATGCTGGGCTTTATTTTGCCAAAATCTGAGCACTGAGATGGCTGTGTGAGCAGCTGCATTGTCGTGGTGGCAAAATTAGTCCCCCGTCCTCTGCCACAAAGCAGGCCTTTTTTGTTGCACTTTGTTATGCTATTGTTTGAGAACCTCTAAATAGAAAGCTTGATTAACAGTTTGACCTGGTGGAACAAACTCCAAATGCACTATGAGTGGACATTTTTGTCTGTTTGGGAAGTTGATGGATGTACAGAATGAGGCTTGTCACCAATCAACATTTCATCTTTTTTATAATGAGAAAACCACTCATACACTTGAGTTTTTCCCATAGTGCTGTCTTTGTAAGCTGTGTTCAATGTCACAACAGTTTACGTGGCACTTTTCCTATTCAGGAAACAAAATTTCACAGCTGCACACTGTTCTCTTAAATTGGCCATCACAACAAAATGAGGTTTGAGCGAAAATGCTTTTATGAAAAACTTAACTGTGACCAGAGAGAACCTTCCCAGTTGATGCCACTGGGTGCACTAACTCAGAGTGAGTGGCTTGATTCTCACCTAGCAGGAAAAATACGTACTACAAAAGCTATGCCCAGTGGAGTTTATTCCATTTTTTTGGTGGGGTTCCCTCTCAACTAAAACCACATCTCACCATCCTTATCTTCACGGAGTATTCCCACTGTCCTTCTTCCAAGACAGATTTACTTGTTCTTCTGGCACTCCATGATTCTCTCAGAATCTTCACCAATACCTTAATTCAAATGCATCAATTCTTCTGCAGTCTCTCTTATTCATTGTCCAGCTTTGAGATGCATATGTTACTGTTGAGTGCCAAGAAGTCTGTTCTGACTCATAGTGACCCCCAGTCCTGTGCCATTCTCACCATTGTACTTATGTTTTAGCCCATTGTGTAGCCAGTGTGTCAATCATATTGTGGAGAATCTTCTACTTCACTGACCAAGCGTGATGTCCTGTTCCAGAGACTGGTTTCTCATAATATGGCCAAAGTATGTGAAATAAAGACTCACTATCCTTGCTTCTAAGGAGCATTCTGGCTACACGTCTTCAGATTTGTTTGTTCTTTTGGCAGTTCATGGTTCTTTCACACAAAGCTTTTGAAAACACCATGACTGGGGTCAAGTGCATTATAGTACTCAGAATGACATCTTTTCTCTTTAACACCGTATTGGGATTTTGCACAGCACACTGGCCCAATGCAACATGTCATTTCGATTTTTTTAGTGGTTTTATTTTTTGATTCCTCCATGAGTGTTGATTTGATTTTTGGTTTTGTTTTTGTTTGAGAAATCAAGAGTTATTAATTATACCTCACACCAACATAATATTCTAAACCAAACCAAACTCACTGCCAACCCTGACTCATAGCGACCCTGTTACAAGTGTGTAAATATATTCATGGAAGGTAAGAAGTTTATCTAAGTAGGTCACATGTCTCTAAGTGTTGCACCTTATTCATCACAATACATCAAAGCTTTGGGTAATCCAGAATCTGAGATTCCTCCAAATTTATCAACCTATAACATCTTCCTAATTTTACTATTAATGTAATATCTTTTTCATGGGAATATTGATACGAATTGTTTACTGTTTATTTGTTTAATGCTAATTGTTTACTGATGATGCTGATTGTCCATTGGAAGAAATAGTTCTAAATTATTCATTCAATAGTGAGATAGGTTGAATTAAACTTTGGTACTCTTGCCTCATTTCTCCTTTGTCTGTGGATTGATTGCTGTAGATTATTATACATTCAGCTTTGACTGAGGATGAATTTTTTCCCTAGGATGTTATTTTTATCAATGCATCGTTATTTGATCTTCATAAGGCACGAACTCACAAAATTGTTTCTACCCTATCTTATGCCTCAGTCAAGTGCATAAACACATTTAGTTAATACATTTATTTATTTTAGAAAAGAATGGCCTTTCAGAGGAATTACACTACTAATTTCTAACTTGCTTTGATTTTGTCTTATTTACTATTTTCCCATAGCTTGACTGCTCTTGGACTTATTTTAGTTGTAGACCAGTCATTGGTATTCCTGATTCAAAAATAGTTAAATATCTAAACCATAAGACTTAATGAATAAATAAATCTATACTGAACTATTCTAAACAAATCTGGAGCACCTGAGAAATTTTTCTGCCTCTTCAACATACTTGATAATTTGGGTAAGTGTAACATTCCTAGATTTAATTTATCTTCCTCTACTCTCTCTCACCCATCATCCCCCATCCAATTATGATGTTTGTGTCAAGGTTGGGATATGACCATAGCTTTTTGTAATTTTCAAGGATTATTGAGGTTGTATAATTGAACACATTCTCTTAGTTTCTATATTTTGCTTTCTTTTTAATGTTAAAATAATCCCTTTACTTGTAGATAAAATTGGACCTGATTTTCTTAGGCATTCTTAATATAAAATGTAGATTTCTAGAGATGAAACATTGCCCATCCCAACCCACTAATCTTTTTTGTTATAACTAATCTAGAGAAAATAAAAATGCATTACATTTGAAGTCTATACCATCCAGGGTAAACTGTGTCTCAGTTTGAATCATATTATACATTCATTATATCTAGAAAAACAATTTGGATAATAAAAGTGTCAAGCTGTAAACATAAAATGGCATATTTACATCATGCATCAAACATTTCTAGATTTCTTTTCTTAATGCTTCTCATCTTGCATTAAAATTCTGAACCCATTTGTTCCTTGATTCATGGGATAGATTAATTATTTTTGATTAACAAAAATTGGAAACTTTAATTGGGTCCTATTTGAGGTTTGGTTGCATTAAATGAATCTGCTGGTGATCAAAATGTATTTTTAAAGGGAGTTTAGGCTAATATATCAACAGATGAGGAGCTATAAACATGATTAATATACACATTAGACTTTCCTTATCACATTTTGCTGGCAGTTTTTATCCGGTCACAGCTGAAATTCCATTGAGTTCTTTCTCCTTTTGTATAAAATACAGATTATGTGGAGACAGCAGTCTGAGAAACTGGAGTTTCATCTTGTCTGCCCATTAATTATTAATGCTGTTTCGGTACTTCTTATCTATTACTGTTGAGCGATGGAGGGTTGTATTTTTACAGTCATTTTCCAGTAAGAAAATAGGCTAGATAGTGCCTCTGAACTTGGCAGAAGAGAAAGGATCAAAAGTACCTCCGTTTTTATGAAACCATTAAACAATGGTGCTTTAACTCACTAAAGTTACTACTACTCTGAAAGGTGGTATGCTTTTTGAAAAGGAAACCAAAGTTGAGAAAAGCACATGTCTAATTTGGCACCTTTTCCAAAAGGACGCCAGGATATTGAATGTAGGCCACTCTGGTTGCACTGATACATCCTCACGAGTGGAATTGAGCTTTATGCTATAATTGATTGAACAGTGGACCTTATGCTCCTGAGGTATACAGCACTGTGATTTAGAACTCAGGCTGTAGTGTAAGGTATATTTACTAGGAAAACTTGGTCCAGTGACTTTGTTGTGCTCAATCTCAATTTTGTTATATAGAAAATGGCATCAGGATACCTATTTCACAGAGTAATGAAAAGGATTAAATGAAACATTGCAGGTAAAGCAGGGTGCAAGCAATGATAGTAAACCCGGAGACTTGAAGAATGTGTTTGTCTGTTTTGCTTATTAAAAACAGTGAAAGGTATAACCCTCATTTTCTACAGGACATAAAATAAAGACAAAAAATGATTATTTTTAGCTGAGGTCTGGGATTGAGTGAATTGAATAAGGCATCCATTAAATTTCAAGGTTAAGATATTCATCTTTTTAATGAATAAATTGGGAAATCTGATTTATTAAGTAGGATACAGGATGTCTACTTACTTAAATTTTCTTCCATGTTGAATTTCTCCATCATGAAACATAATACAGATACAGTTGGGATTGGTGAATAATCAGGGAATATCAGAAGCATGAGGATACCCATGCAGGAGCTCAGAACATTTGCATATGCAACCACAGCAGTCTGCCAATAGAGTAAGTGTGCCACAAACCACGAATTGTTCCCGACCCTCAATTCTCCTCTCATTCCTATGGTTGAAAAACTCTTAAGTTCTAGCTCTCCAGGCCTCTTGTACAACCATATGATTAAGTTCTTGCCATTTATATGTGAGCACAAATGGTATCTATAATGTCTGGGTCCTATTATTAAAAAGAAAGTTGTTTCACTGCGATACCTGTCTTTCCCTGCTTACTATAAGCTAAATGTAATAACCCTATTCCAGTCGTGTTGTTGTTAGATGCGATCACGCTAGTTCCAACTCAAAAGCAACCCCACGTACAACAGAATGAATCCTTGGTCCTATGCCATCCTCAGAGTTGTTCTTATGTGGGAGCCCATGGGTGCAGCCACGGTGTCAGTTCATCTTGTGGCGGCGCTTCCTCCTTTCCACTGACTCTCTGCCTTACCAAGCATGATGTCCTTTGGTCTCTCCCGATAAAATGTCCAAAGTACATGAGATAGAGTCTTGGTATCCTTCTTCTAATGCGTATTCTGGCTGTATTTTTTGTTCTTTTCGTAGTCCGTGATACTTTCAATAAGACCTAGGGTGTATGATCTTGCCTGAAATAGGTTCCTACCTGCCTAACCCAGAGGCGGTTACACATAGTAAAAATGAACTTCTCTAGTGATTGAGCCATTTTGTTGGGGGTTTATTTCTTGCAGCAACTTCCCTTTGCTCTAACCAATACACGCCTAATGTAGGCATTCCAACCCAAGCTGTAGATAATGGATTTTTAAAGTCTGAAAGAGTTGACCTGGTTCAAGATGAAAAATGACTTTAGTCAATCATTGTGAATTGCAGCAAAATGTGGTTATTCAAATAAAAATATATATATAATTTTTGGGATATATGAAAAATATGGCACATTATTTACCACTAATCTTCATCATTAGGAAAACAAATGAATGAATGGGAGTAAAACCTGGTGTTATGCAAATGAAAAACACTTGTTAATGCTGCCCTGCCTTTTGTAATAAGAATACCTTATAAGATTTTCCCAGTATTAGAGGGGCCCTGGTGGGATAGTGGTTAAACTTTGGATTCTGAAATGCAAGGTCAGCATCGAATCAATGGCAGTGAGTTTGTTTATTTATTTTTTAATTGAGAGCAATATTACCAAATCTAACATACATGACAGTTTGGTGATACCGAAAAAGCAAGGAAGGTCTTTATATGAACCCCTAACTTTCATGCCTTTGTGAAAAATATTTCCCAAAGGATAACAAGCTCTTCCTAAGGAACAATGTTGAAGCAATAAAAGTCATTTAATTGTACTCTGGCACGTCCATGGCCAGTTTCAGGGGCAAACCTTAGAGTTTCATGTTTTCACTTCCAAATGGTCTTCTTGCTCAGATTAAACATATCCTCTCAGCAACAACTCACAACTGAAAAATCTCAGGCAAGCACTAATCAAACTGTTGCTGAATTTCTGGTAACAAGAGTTTTTCTTTATACCATCTGAAATGGTTCTGTGAAACTGTAGTCAACCTCTAAAATGTGGCCGTGAGAGGTCTGGCTTAGAGACACAAAGACCAAAATCAGGAAAATAACAACTTCAAGAATAATGGTTGAAAGGAGAACATTAGTACTAAATAATGGAAAAGAATGTAAACAGATAAGAGATTCATAGAGCGCTAGATCTTTAAAAGCCTAAAAGAGGGATGGCAAAGATTAAAAAGTGATAAGACCTGTCAAGAAGAACAAAGTCATTGTGTGTACATTACTCAGTTTAATGAATTAGAGTCAAAGGTCAAGTGTGGGTAACATTAAATATGAATAATGAGGAATAAAATAACTAAAAAGCAGCTAGTTTCATAAATCAATTCCAGTCAACTTGGCTGGAGGGAGGGAAAAGGAGAATGGAGAATAACCCATTGCAGCCTGTTGAAATGTCAAGATCTATTACCAATTACTAAATATCAACGTGTTCATGCAAAATCTCAGTGTTTGAGGTCATAAAACAGTGCATTCCATCAACCAGTAGGGAACTAGACAACTTACACTTTGAAGTGTGTTTAAACAAAACAAAAACATGGGCATATGTAGTGAGAGGGAAGTACTTTTTCGAGGATAGATAGAGAAAACATCTTTTGTTGAAGGTTGGTTTTAGAAGCAATCTTGTAGAAGACCCTATTTCTGCATTTGGGGTAGCATAGGCAACTCCACGGAAGATGCTCACAGGAAGTGCAAACACAATGAGAAAGTCTGGAATGAAGATTTGGGCAAGAGTGCATGCACTAACATTAAGGGCCAGAGCTCCTGCTCTTTGTACTCACCCACTGGGAGTCATGCAGGTGAGAGGAGCAGGGATGGGCCTCTTGGGAAAGAAGAGGGACACTGAAGTTGGCGACTAACAACAGATTAAGTCCCAGTGTAAACAGTGTGCTGGACACGTGTGGGTTGCAGAGAGAGGGGTGATGAATAAGCCTGCCTCTAGACAAGGACTTCAAACAGGAGGAGGCTGAGCGATGATGAAAATGATTCAGTGTCCTTAGAAATGACTCATGAGAGGCACAGAATGTAAAGAAAATAAAGGAGTGTCCACATTTAGCAGAGCACTTAACAAAGGATTGGGAGGGGCTGGTTAGGGAGAACAAATCATAAGGGTAAGAAAGAAGAATGACCATGGATAGCATGAAAGGGGAAACATAAGGATGCACGAGCAGCCCAGTAATACAGTAAGTGATCCACCCTTGCTGAATTGCATCAAAACAAAAATTATTCCTCCAGCTTTAGTGTTTACTTCATCTAAAGGAAAGTTTTTAGTTGTTGTTTGGCTAAAATTGCATTTACCTCTTCTGTGTTCATCTGCATTCACAGGCTCTTTCTTTCTTTAGTCAGGGTTCATATCTAATTGGTAGGAGATATTATTGATAGAGCACTACTTTAGATTGAAGAGTGTCTTCAAATAGAGTCAGATTGGCTGGCCACTAGTCTCAGTGCTTTGGCAGTTATGCAATATTGTAGTTTGACAGTTATGCAATGATACAATCATCCAATGCGTCAATCTGATGTAATTATCCCTCATTTGTGTTATGTTGTTAATCTTGAGTTTTATGTGTTAATGCCACCACATATCTGTCAGTTTATGGTACTGTAGGTATTTGTGTGTTGCTGTGTCCCGGTACTTCAAATGCCAGCAGGGTCACCCAAAATGAACAGAGCTTTCAGACTAAGAATAGACTGCAAAGAAGGAAGAGGCTATTTATTCATTTCTGAAGGATTAGCCACTGCAAATCTTATAGGTAGCATCAAAACACTGTCAGATGCTGAAAATCTTAAGAATAGCAACCGACTATTGTCAGAGATAGTGCCAGAAGATAAGCCCCTTAAATCAGAAGACACCCAAAATATGAACTGAGAAAGAGCGACCTTCTCAAAGTAGAGTCGAGCATACTGCTTTAAATGGAGTAAAGCCATTAGGAGTATAGACTTCAGTACTTTCATTTGCTGATGGAGTGCAACTCAAAATAAGAAGAAACAGTTGCAGACATCAGTTAATAACTGGAATTTTGGAATGTACTTAGTATGAATCTGGGAAAATTGGGAGTCATCAAAAATGAAATGGAACACATAAAGAACCATATCCTACTCATTAGTGAACCAAAATGGACTGTTAGTGACCATTTTGAATCAGAAAATTATATGGCTTATGATGCTGAGAATAACAATTTCAAGAGGAATGGTGTCTCGTCATCAAAAAGGACATTTTAAGATGTATATTGAAGTACGGTGCTGTCAGTTATGTTCCAGCAAACCTGCTTTTTGTTGTTGTTGTTGTTGTTCCAGAATTTATTCTTGCTTGGGTCCACAGTCAACGTCCACGAAAGCAGCAGTGAAGAGATCAGTTGATGTACTGCATCAGGTAAATCTGCTGCACAAGACCTCTTTTTTTATCGTTTTATTAAGGGTTCATACAACTCTTATCACAATCCATACATTCATCAATTGTGTGAAGCACATTTGTACATTCGTTGCCCTCATCATTCTCAAAACATTTGCTCTCCGCAAAACTGCTTTTATGAAAACAATTCACTGTGACCAGAAAGAAACTTCCCAGATGCTGCTGCTGGGAACACTAGCTCAGAGCGAGTTGCTTGATGCCCCCCTAGCAGGGGAACAATGGACACTGTGAAAGCTCCACCAGGGCAATTTAATTCCAGGTTTGTTTGGTTTTTGGACCCCTTCTACTTGGGGCTGCTGACCTTGTGGTTAGCAGCCCAGTGCATAACCACCATGCTACCAGGGCTCTTATCTTTGCTATAATCATACACAACAAGCATAAAAAACCCTTTGCTGTAGTCACACACACATGCACACACATATGCCCACATTCATATGACACACATATAACTCTCCTCACAACATCTCTATATTTTTTTTTACACAGGAGCAAATGCAAATTTTAATTTGGTAACTGTTAGATCTGAAGAACTAGATCAGAAGAAAGAGGTGATCAAAGCCAGAGGTCTTCCTTATTGGGGGCTTATTAGAGGTACAAGTGGGCAATGGGAGTACTGATCTTGCCCCCTTCAAAAAGAATGGAAGGTTACTTTAGCATCAGGTCACAACCAGTCACAAATAAACTCGTTTTTCAAAAAAATAACTCCTATTTTGACTCAGTACCTTGTTGGATAATATTTGGGAAAAATATGATTAAAATTTCAATATGTCAATCTACCAGACCTAGAATAAAATAGTTAAGAAATAAGATCCAGTCATCTGACATAGAAATTCCAAGGACTCTGATAATTTTACATTCTTGTGATTTTTTTTTCTTTCAGATTTGAATATATTGTCATTGCCCCCACCGCCACCCCTTTATATGGATGCTAGGAGCCTTGCAATTATAGATGTAGCTTCTATTACAGATTGAATTGTGTCCCCGTAAAATATGTGTTTTAAATCCTGCCATTTATGCCTTTTGTTATAAATCCATTTGAGAATGGGTTTTTTTGGTATGATAATGTATAGGATTAATGTAGGACGTATCTTTTGAGATGTAAAAGAGATTAAATAGCAATTGAACAAGTAGAGACGGGGAAGACACATACCAAGACACGTGGAGATTTCCAAGGAACCAGGAAACGCAAGATGAAGAGACAAGTGCCGTGTACACACGAGTGTAAGCCGACCAGAATATCGGCTGAGGCACCTAAATTTACCACAAAAACTGCACTAAAAATATGCTGAAAAACTCGGCTTATTCACGAGTATATACGGTACTATCTTTTAGAGTTGACAGGGAGCTAAAGCCTTCTCCTAAAGAAGGCTTTACATTTCTAACCTGGATTTAAATTTTTAACCTCCTAGCCTGTGGGAAAAATAATTTCTTTCTGATAAGGCCAAAAATATATTTCTTTTAGAACAGCACTAAAAAACTAAAACAAAATTTGGTACCAAGAAGTTCTCAAACAAATACCAATAATGTGGGAGTCTTTTTTTGGAATTAGGTCATGCGTAGAGGCTACAAGAGTGTGAAATTGTCTGACAGTAAACACCTAGCATGCTTTGAAGAGACTGGTGGTAGAATTATGAATGCCAGAGATGTTGGGAGGGCTCAGCAGGCAGAGAGAAGAGCTGTCAGGGAAGCCTCGGTCATGTGAGAGTACATGACTCTCAGCAGTAGACTGTTCACAGAAACGTGGATATGAAATATTTTTATGGTGGAGTTTTACCATGTGATTGGACAAGGGAGGAAGGATGATGTTTTTATGCTATTGCAGATAATTTACCTGTGTTATCCTCAAATGTTTAGTGGAAGGTTGAATTGATGAGTTGAGCTAGCTGGCAAACAAGACTCCTCAGTAAGGTCTTAAAGGGATCAGGTAGTTTCCCCTTGTCACTTACAGTAGAATGCAAGAGAAAAGAAATGGACTTAAAAATAAACTGTGCGAAATAGAAGTAGAACTTCAAGCTAGGAGGATTCTGTTGTACAAACTAACTACATAAGTACACGTGTGTCGTAGAATGCTCATCAAAGATGTGGCTGTGCAATCTTTGTTAAAGAGAGTAAGCCTGCGACTGAGGGATGCAATCAGATACAGCAGCAGCAAACTCTCCTGTTAGAGTTTAGACGGAAGGGAACCGAGAAAGACTGAAATGAAAAGACAGTATCTACTGCTTGTAATTCCACAGGGAGGAAACAGGTCAGAGGAGCTACGTCTGTTCTTGTCCGTGAAAAGAAAAGAATCAACCTTGGGGCATCTTGGGGATCAGCAGAACCCCTGAGAGGAGCCTGGAAAGTAGGGCTTTCTGAGTTTCAATGGTGGGGCCACAGGCCCCTCGGTTTCTTACAGTCAGAGCTTGGCCAACTCATTGCTGGAACATGAGGCTCCTTTAAGGTATGCCAGTGGGGTAGGGATGCTGCCTGAACATGGGGAAGAGGGGCTGCAATGTCCAAGGAGAAGAAACATGGGGCTGTTGGAGTTTACAGGGTAGGGTCATCGGTCAGGTGGGCTAGGAGATAAAGGCCGTCTAAAGTTGAAGAAGAATTGCCATCTCAGAGGGCCTGGAATGTGGAACCAAAGCCCAGAGACAAGGGACCCCTGAGACACACAGATCAGAGAGCACGGCCAACGCAGAGTTGGCCATGGCCTACTTGGTCTCAGAGAACAGGAGTTTATTTTCAAACCGTGGGCACTAATATCAATTGTTCTGCTGGGTTTGGGACTGGTTTCATGGCTATTATCTTTCTTTCCTCCAGTTGCTTCCATTTGCAATGGAAACGCCTCTCCTGTGCCTGCCCCACCACTGTCGTTTGGAAACCGATAACTTGAATTCTAGTTTTTACAGGTTCACAGAGGAAGATGACATTTGCCCCAGGATGGAACTTGTCTATTGTCTAACACAGATTTAGGTGATTCAGAAAATGAGATTTGGGTCTTGATTTAATGTTTGGAGGATGACGTGGTGGGGCAAATGTGTTTTGCATATGATGAGGACATGAATCTGGAAGGGGGCATTCACAAAGAATGAAGTGGTATGGGTTGAATTATGCCCCCAAAATGTATGTTAGAAATCCTAACCTCTATGTCTGTGGTTGTTATTGCATTTGGGAACAGGCAGTCTTTGTTATGTTAATGAGACAGGATTAGTGTAGGGTGTGTCTTGAGTCCATCTCTTTTGAGATATGAAAGAGATAACACAAGCAAGTGAGTTAAAGATCCAGAAGACGTACAGCGAGGTCCAGGGAACCAGGAATTAGAACTCCAGGAGACAAGAACTTCCTCCTGAACCAACATACGGAAAGTCTTCCCTTACAGCAGTGCTCTAAATTCAAATTCTAGCCTCCTAAACTGTGACAAAATGCACCTGTTTTTGTTAAGTCCCCCATTTGTGGTCCTTTTGTGACAGCAGCACGGGGTATGTGAACTTGATGGTATCAGTTCGGAGGTTGTGGTGGATGGAGGCCAACCTGTCAATCAGTGAGAAATCTCTCTCTCATGTCCCTAGCCTTCTTCTGTGCTTGGATTCGATGTCTGTGGCTGCCAATTCTGGGAGCTGTAGGCACCCTGCATGCTCCTACTGACCTTGGATCACCTTGATTCTGCACACACTATCATGTAATCTTCCTGCTCCCCACCACCCTTCTGGGTCATCAGCCTCCCTCTACAAGAGTCTGAAGTGGGCTCCAGCTAGCATTGAGCCCCCTGAACTGGCGTGGGCTGGGATGCCTTCTTGATATAAAGTTCTTTCTTGTTCTTTCTTGACATGTATGTGTCACTGGTTTTGCTTCCCTGGCCAACATACCCTAACACAATAACGTACACAGCATTTGTTTGTTTGTTTGTTTGTTTACAGTGGCTAGCTCATAAAACAGTGGCATAGTGGTTACATATTGGCCTGTGAACTTTGTCTTCAACTTTGGCAGCAGTCCGGTGTCTACGATCCAAGGCCCTCATATTGTGCTTTCTCCCGGCCTTTGGTCCCCCATCAGAGCCTCCATATCTCTCCTTTCTAAATCCTTCAATCACGTATATTTACATGGCATCCTATTTGAAATAATTCTGATAAATTATCTGTTCACTGTCTTTATTGATAGGAACTGCAGAAACATTAGCAGGTGAGAGGAAAAGGTAATTGGAAGCTCCCTGCTTGGTATGGTGTTGGTCATCATGTTTGTGGTGACCCTCCACTAGGTGGAAGAACAGAGCATTTACTTTGTCATCAAAGACTGGCTTCGATCAAGGTGGTTAGGCACTTCTGCTATTAATGAATACAAAGGTAGCTGTGTCCCCTACCCCTCCCACTTTCCTCACCTCATTCACTTAGTCACCACGCTGTTTTAGCTTGATTACAAAAGTATCACTTAAGACACTGGCTGACCTCTAGAGATAAATCATATTCATTTCAACATCACCCTTATGGTCTACATCTCATTGAAGTTATTCCACGGTCAAATCAATGAATCACTAAGTCACTGAAGTGGCCTCATCCTTTCCCAGGAGATCAGATTAGAAAGGAGACTATGGACGATCAGACCAGCTCTGTTTGGAAACTTTCCCTCCTTCCTCCTAACTTTATGTTTTCATGGCCATCAAATAGAGAACTTACAGTAAATCTATAGGACAGAGGATAACTTCACCTGTTCCCAAGGCTGTACATCTTTAGGGAGATAGAAAGCCTCATCTTTCTTCCACAGAGCAGCTTATGGTTTCAAACTGCTGACTTGCAGTTAGCAGCCCAATTTGTAACCCACTACTCCACCAGGACCCTTTTATGTAGACCATTTATTTTACCTCTCAACTATTCTCCCATCCATTTGTAACTTTATAAAATTCTTCCTAAGATTCATTTATTTTTTGCAAACACCTAGCCATCTTTATAATCTCTCTTACAGTCTCCAAATCTGTCCACAGGGAATTCATTTAGCGTGTGAATTGTTTCACTTACTTGAGTCACCACTTATGTTTCTTAGCTTTATGTCCGTAAGTACTCAGATTGAAAATCCCATAAGATCGGGCCGTTTCATTGCTCTCTTTGTGAGTTTTCTTGATGTCTAGTGTAATATGGACATATCAAAATGGACTCAGTGTTCCTCACAGGCTTAGTTTTCAATATCTTGCCTCGGCCTAAAATTATCCATTTCCAAGGATTCTTATATTTTTACTTCATCATTTTTTTTCATTCAATACATAATTATTAGTGATACAAATGGTTAAGCACTCAACTATTAGACAAAAAATTGGATGGCCAAACTCACCTGGAGGCTGCTTGGAAGGCAGGCCTGGTGACTGACTACGGTCAAAGCCTTGAGAACTCTGTAGAGCACACTTCTGCTCTGACACATGTGGAGTTGCCTGGAGTTAGACTCTACTCAATGATGCAAATAATGACAGTAAGCGCTAAGCATTGGTATAGGACCATGGGAAACACAGTGACAACTATACACTCATCCCGCAAGATACTCCAGTCATTGGGGAAAATGGGTAACTGTGATAAGTAAAGTAAGGAACATGGTGGTAAAAAAGGGGGCATTCATGAACCCTATGTGGAAGCATCAGATAAAAAGAACCATAGAAGAGGTAGCCCTAGGGAAGAGTTGTGAGTTTTTAGTATAAATTATTCATATAAACAATATTAGATGTGATATTATAATACATACATTAGATAACATAGAGTGTCCAGCCATGGCATACAGGAGGTAAATCATCAGTGGTGGGGACTGCGGCTACTGGGGTAGGTCTGGGACAGAATCATGAAGTAGCCTACCATGCAGCCGCACGGAGTAGGTGAAACTATTTCCTTTAGACACAGGGTGTCATAGATGGCTTTTGAGTGGACTGAGGACTTAACCTTCTCTCACTATTAATCTTACTCAACAACAAACAAAAAACAAACTCAATGTCATCAAGTTGATTTCAACTCATTGCCACGCTTTAGGGGAGTAGAAAGCCTCGTGTTTCTCTCAAAGAGTGGCTGGTGGGTTTGAACTTTGGACCTTAAGGATAGCAACTCAACTCATAATCTACTTTGCCACCAGAGCTCTTTCCAGATGCAGTCTTTACAAATACTATCACGTGTTTCTGCCCGGTCCTGAGGTTAGCGAGTGAGTGCTTATATAGGAGCCACTTCACTCCTATAAGCAGTTCCAGTCTTGGAAACCCACAGGGGCAGTTCTACTGTCCCATGGGCTTTCCATGAGTCAATAGTGACTCCATGGCAATCACTTTGGTTTGGAGGGCTTTTTTTAGTGTATGGCTGTTAAAAGAGAAATCTATTTCCTTACAGTTTGAAAAGACTCACTGCCATTAACTCGATTCTAACTCTAATCCACTAGGTCACCAGGATGTCTTCTCACAGTTTGGAGGCTCCAAGTCCAGAGCCCGGGGGCAAGAGGGAAAGGCTGCCCAGTCTGAGGAGGCATCCTCCTGTCTTTCCACCTCGCTTCTTCCGTTCCTCGGTGAGTTCCAGGTGGCATCAGTATTTCCATGCTTTCTTCTTTTGTGCCTAAT
Organism: Echinops telfairi; assembly: GCF_000313985.2. Lineage (NCBI taxonomy): Eukaryota > Metazoa > Chordata > Mammalia > Afrosoricida > Tenrecidae > Echinops > Echinops telfairi. The sequence goes on along the minus strand of NW_022107431.1, from coordinate 90,866,609 downwards.
CAGCTCCTCTCTGATCTCAAAACACCTAACCCTGATGTGATTTCATGCACAGAACAAAAACCTTATTCTCAAGTGGAATTAAATCCTGAGTGTAGTATTATTAGGATTTGCAATATGTATATTGAGGGTCACAATTCAATCCATTAACAGAAGGTTATCAAGAACTATTTGTTGAGTTTTTGTTGAGAACTAGGTTTAATCATAAATTAATCCATGATTAAACCTGAAGGTACATCAGATAATTTGGAGGCAAAGGCATCTCATGTTTAATTAGACTCAAATAGAAATTTGAGTTTAATTCTCTAGAAATGGCTTTGGATTCTGCTTCATCTTGAACAGGTAGCAAGTTAGTTTGGGGACCTTTTTAATTCCCTTGCCTAATTATCAAACATAAGGTGCTTGGCAATATGTAATCTGTTCTGTAGGTCTTGGGTGTTGGGAGCAGAAAAGGACATTCCCAAAAAAGTCAGTTTGGGTACCTACTTGAGTTATAGATCTCTTCCCAGTCTCCATTGATTGGCCAAGTCAATGTTAATAGAGCAATTATCTTCAAATGGCCCCATCTGCCTAAGTTTTTTCCTGATACACATATATAGTTGTTCATTTATTATTTATTATTTTTGTCCAAATGAACATTTTAGTTCCTTAAGATCATATAAATTGAGTAACCAGAGACAAGATCTTAAACCCCAGATGTTTTGTCATCATAATTACTTTTTGCAATAATTAAGTAGATATAACAAACATTACTAAGTCGGTCAAAAAATGTTCTTCAGTCAGATTGTAGGTTGGACTGCTGATAGCAACAGCTTCTGGGGGTAGGAAGTGAAGTGATGAACTAAATACAATTATTAGAAGTCTCTACTGTCAGACGTTCCCTTTCGGGTCCAACACATCTCTGGGTTATGAAAGCCGAGTCTTTCTGGTCCCGAGTGTGTTTCTCTAAATCTTCTCTTGATCTTTGCGTCTGACCCCATCTCACTTGTCTCACCCCCAGCCCTACCTCCAGTTTCTTCATTTTGCTGACCTCACCTCTCCTCTACACTTTTGTCTTTGGTCTCTTCCCACTGCTGGTTATTCTAAAGTCCTTAATCTCTTATAAACTCCCCATTCCCAGCTATGTATTTAATCATCTAGTTAAATATTCTCTAATCAAGACTATCATTTTCCAATCACTATGAGTTGGAATTGACTTGATGATACTCGGTTTGGTTTGATATCTGAAGAATGAATAAATCTGTGTTAGAAGAAATACAATAAGAGGAACAAAAAATCATATCATTGTGAATAAGGGGGAATACAGATTGGGGACCCAAGACCCATCTGTAGGCAACTGGAAATCCCCTTATAGAAGGGTCGCAGGGAGGAGACGAGCCAGTCAGGGTGCAATGTAGCAATGATGAAACATACAACTTTACTCTAGTTCCTATATGCTTCCTCCATCCCCCCCTACACACACACACACACACACACACACACACACAATCATGATCCCAATTCTACCTTACAAATCTGGCTAGACCAGAGGATGTACACTGGCACAGATAGGAACTGGAAACACAGGGAATCCAGG
>NW_022107431.1:90842880-90864578 GCF_000313985.2 Echinops telfairi | reverse complement strand
GGCAGTGCAAAAAGGAGGAAGACCCTCAGAAGATAGATGGACACAGCAGCGGCGACAGTGGGCTCAAACATAGCAACACGAGACGGTGCCGGATGGATAATGTTTCATTCTGTTGTACATAGGGTGTCAAGAGTCAGAATCAACTTGCACCTGACAACAACAACAACAACACATCCAGACCAGGGGTCCTTTAAGTTTTTCTATTTTCTGTTTTCAAAATCTAGTATAGCGACAATCCACAAACTTCAAAATAAATGAAATTCATTGCACTTTCAAGAGTCCTGGAGTTTAAATTGGTGGTACCTGACGGACATTTTCCTCGTGTTGACAGTGTACTTAGAAGGAGCTGGAGAGAGGAGCAACTCGGACAAAGAGTGATGGCAATAAGTCATGTCATTGGAAAGACCCTAAGATAATGCCATCTACTGAAAGCAGCTAATCTCGGTTTTTCATTCTTTTTTTTCTTTTGAAGTATTTAACTCACTTTACTTTATAAACATATTTTGCTTCTAAGATTGCTCTGCCTGAAGATAAATGCCCATTATTTCCTACTTGAATGTCAATACCTTATTGATAGTAATATTAAATAAAGGTAATCTGAAGGTTTGGGCACACTTGTTAGGATACTTGTAATTTATATTAATATGTAAAATTACCAGTGTGTGCCTTAACTTATTATTTCAGAAATGGAGCTAGCTCACCACCTAATGTTGCTAATCAAAAGAAATGGTTTTCAAAGATGCATAATTGTGATACAGGTATATTCAATAACACCTATATTATCATTAGGGCAATCTTATCCGGACCCCTCTGGAAGCACTTAACCCTATATTCTTTAGCATCTTGTTCTAATAAACCAATTACTTAATCATTTTCCTTCAACATATCATTATCCTCCAATATTATAGAAAATATTGAGTTTTTAAAAAGAAGATGATAATGGTATTCTTGGATAACCGTGGATATTCTGACTATCCAATTTCTGGTATGTAATTTTCTAATAATTGTTCTGTGTATGTTGTTATTGTTAGGGTCTCCTATTTCTCAGTGACTCTCTAATTTACCAAGCACATGATCCTTTTCCAGGACTGATCATCCTGATAATGTGTTTTCAGTAAATGTAACAAAGTTTAGTGACCCTTCCTTCTAAGGAGCATTCTCGCTGTACTTCCTCCAAGACAGATTTGTTTGTTCTTCTGGTGGTCCACGGTACTTCCAACATTCCAGCACCATCATTCAAGTGCATCACACCTTCTTCGGTCTTGCCAATGCATTGTCCAATTTTCACATACATCAGTGACAATTGAAAACAACATGGCTCGGGACAGGCACACCTTAGTCCTCAAAGTGACATCCCTGCTCTTCGACTCTTCAAAGAAGTATTTTTCAGTGGTTTGCCCAGTGCAATACTTTGTTTGATTTCTTTTTTTTTTTTAAACATTTTATTAGGGGCTCATACAACTGTTATCGCAATCCATACACACATCTATTGTGTAAAGCGCATTTGTACATCATTCTCAAAACATTTTCTCTCCACTTAAACCCCCGACATTAGGTCCTCATTTTTCCCCTCCCTCCCTGCTCCCTCCTCCCTTATGAGCCCTTGATAGTTTATAAATTGGTATTTTGTCATATCTTGCCCTGTCCGACGTCTCCCTTCACCCACTTTTCGGTTGTCTGTCCCCCAGGGAGGAGGTCACATATAGTTCCTTGTAATCGGTTCCCTCTTTCCTACCCAGTCTCCCTTTACCCTCCCTGTTTCGCCACTCACACCACTGGTCCTGTAGGGCTCATCCGCCCTGGATTCCCTGTATTTTCAGTTCCTATCTGTACCACTTTGTTTGATTTCTTGATTCCATGAGCCTTGATTGTTGATCCAAGCAAAATTAATTCCATAACAATTTCAATCTTTTCTCCATTTATCATGTGTATCTTCTGCCCAACCCGAGAGGGCTGGACTCCCTGCGCATAGCTACTGGGAGACTGAAGAACTGATGTGCAGTCAATCTAACAGACTTCATTTTGTTTTCACTAGGGCCTTAGAAATGCCGCACTGCTTCTTCCAGGGAGTGGCCAGCAGAACAGGAAAGCTCACCCTGAGTGGAATTGTTTTGAGTGATCCTTTTTATTGTTTAAATGAGGTGGGATACCAGAAACTACTCACATTATAATGAACCGTATAATGCAAACATACCTGAAATTCAGATAAGGTGGAGGAAACAGGATGTATTCACAATGCCTCTGACTGTCCTGCAGTGCCTTGGCTACCAGTGGGGGAAGGGTGGACAGAAGGACACACAAGGACTGTCTTTTTAGCTGCAGCAGCTATTTTGGGAGCATTAACTCGTATCTCTCCATCATGATGTTATCTGTTGGGTCCAATGGTGAGGGGATTCATTTTCTTTTCATTGAATTACAATCCATAATGAAGGATGCAACCTTTGATTTTTCATCAGCAAGTGCTTCAAGACCTCCTCACTTTCACCAAGCAGGGTTATGCTATCTGATTATTAATAAGCCTTCCTTCAATTCTGAGTTTTCAGGTTGGTTGGTTTTTTGGATATGTGTGCATGTATGTGTATATTCTGTTTTCAAAATTCAGGCATATGTTGTAACTATTAGTTTATTATATGTTTTTTTTTCACTTATCAATAAGTCTGTATATATTTTCATGCCACTATTCAGGAATTAGCAACCATTTTTTGGTAAAGGGGCAGGTAGTAAATGTTTTCTGGTTGGTAGGCCTTATGATCTCTATCAAAGCTATTCATCCTTGTCCTGTAGCATAAGCACAGTCAGAGACAACACATAAACAAATAGGCATGTCTATATTCCAATTAGGCTTTATTTACAAAAGCAGGTGATAGGATTTGGCCCATAAACAATAATTTTCCAACCTTTGTCATCAAGTAGTCTTAAACATCATGTAAAATGGCTTTATGGTGTTTGTGGTAGTGATATAATTTCAGGTCAACTTGAAGAGTAGGGGTGGAGTCTAGCCTGGCAATCAGGTCATAGCCTGATGGTGCCTACTTCTTGGCATGACCTCCTCATAAGGAGGGTTCTGAGGACCCCCACCCCTACCCCTACTCTCTCTGTCTTCATCTTCATGCTGGAAACCCACTGCTGAGACCTCCATAAGCACTGGAGATGCATCTGCCGCCATTGGATCCATAAGACTTTGCACCCACCAACCTGTGATCTTCCTGCATCAGTACATGGGGCTTTATGAGTCTCAAGAGGGATTTATGGACTAGAATTGAACTTATGGACTAGTATCAGACTTATGGACTTGAGTTGGACTGGTCTGGGATGTTTTCCTGATGTACAATTACTTCTTGACATAAAGCTCTCTCTTACACATATATAAGTGTCAATGAATTTGTTTCTCTAGTTGAGCTAGCCTAACATGGTGTTTTTCCTCACTAACCGCCAATCCACCAAAAAAAAAAAAAGCATAGGTTACCCTTTCATTGATATACTTTTATTCTTGATTCCTTGTTCCCCTTGCCTCCTACACCTGCCTGTTGACCCAACCTTGTGGTGTTTATTATCTAATTTCTTTGCACATACCGTTTTTGTTTTACTTGTTTTCTTGGCTTCTGTCTGTAACATTAAGTATTTCCAAGGAAAAGGAAAAGAGAAAAACAATAGGCAAATATATACTACCGAAACTCAATTGGGCCCTTTCTAACACTGGCTTTGTGAATCCTCAAATTTTCTCACATTTCTTTTTCCAAGTTTTCTTCCTGCCTCCTCATTACATTGAATGCTCATTTCCTGACTCTGGAGATAGCTTAGTTTCATACTTTCAGAAAAGCCTAAAATTATGCAATGTGTGTTTCCTCAATTTCTGTTATCCCCAAACAACTACTTATTATTATTGTTTTTATACATATCATTCAGATAACATATACATACACATATTATACATACATATTTCTCAGTTAATCTTTATAAATCACAACTCTATGAATTCATGGTTGTTCCTCATTAGTTAGTTGCTTCTCTGTCATTACCTTAATTTTCCTGTCTAAAGGCATACTTTTGTTCTAAAATGCAAGTACACAAATAAATACAACTCTGGACAAAACTAGATAATACACCCTCCACCCCCATTTCAATGACTGTTTCTTCTTGATCCTGTCCAGCAGCCCGGCTTTGATAGTATCCTCTAACTGATAGCTACTTCCCATGGCCAAGTCAGAGATCCAAACCCACCAGCTGCTCCACAGGCAGAAAGACACACGGTTTGCTTCTGTAAAGATGTACAATCTTGGAAACCCTACAGAGAAATTATGAGTCAGAACTGATGCAAAAGTAATGGGTTATCCTCTCTCTAGAGTGAGCCCTCCTTCCAAATACTCCTGTAATAGTGCCTTGCTCTCATCTCTACTGCCTAAACGCCCTCCCAATGCCTTTGGTATAAAGTGGCCTGTGTTTTCTGAGAAGCCCTTTGTTTTCGTTTTAGGTTGACTCTCCTCTGTCTTGCTCCACGACTGAAGTTATTTCCAAAGATTTTGCCTCTGTTCTCATCTCTCGGCGAATCTTTTCCTTTGTTATTATTACCCAATCATAAACCTTTTGTTTTTATGGAGTAATTGTGTCTCAAGTCTGTTTGTTTAATTCTCATCTATTTTCTACGTTTTTATCTATTTATTATTCTGGGTTTTTTTAAAAGATCATTTTGTTGGGGTCTCTCACAGCTCTTATAACAATCCATAGGACAATTGTGTCCAGCACATCTGTACATATGTTGCCATCATCAATTTCTAAACACTTGCTTTCTATTTGATCCCTGGGATGCTTTTCTATGAACTAAAGCACGTTTTTCATCCTCCCAGTCTGTGGTTGTGAAGCTTTTCATCTACCTCTTTGGAGTCTGATTCAGTTATCTATTCAAGCTACCTTGTCCTAACATGTCTCAAAAACCAGGAGCTGAAAAGGAATAATTTACGTGGGATTTCCAGAATGGTAACATAAGAAGCTTAGATGATTCTCTCCCCAAAAATAATGAATGATAATTATTTTTAAAAAATAATTTAAAGACTTTGGAAATTGTCCTAAGGGTATTTAGAAAATGGAGAAACATCCATTCAAGAAAATATACAGTTTCAGTAGGAATAGTGAGGGAGAGCCTGTGGCATTTAAGTCATATCTTGCTTCCTTACTCCTTCCGCTAGATCTTTGCTATCAAAGTTCTACTCTAGACACGAATCCAGAGAGCTATCATCTAGATTCTAGAACATGAGGGATTCCTCTTCCCTGAGATTCTAGTCTGAACATACGGTTTCAAAATAGGAAGAGCACATAGTCTGTATTTCTTATTCTACTAGTATCACACTGCAGAAGCTGTATTCCAGGGAAATGCAGTCAGCTGGGAGAGACTCCTCTCGCTGCACCCAGTGGTCAGTCCTAAGTTCTACTCCAAGGGTGTCAAACTGAGAGTACTTGAATACAGGTTGTTCACAACCGCGGGCGGGGATGGTAATGACAATTTGTATTCAGCGGTGCAATGATGTTGCCTGTGCTCTTCTTGCTGTCCAGTCGACCTGGATTCATAGCGACCTTATGTATTACAAAAGGGACCAGAGCCGGGCTGCCTACTATCTCCGCGTCCATTGCCATGCTCCAGCCCATATTGTGGAGGCCACTGGGACAATCCATCTCTTTGTTGACCCTGTCAAACATAATATCTTTTCTAGTGGTTAGTCTTTCCTGATGACTTGCCCACAGTAAGCAAGATCAAATCTTGCCATCGTGTCTAGTAAAGCGCATTCCAGCTGGTTGTCTTTCTTGCAAAACTGATTTGATTGTTCTGTGGGCAGTTCATGATATAGTCAATATTGTTTTCCAATATTACAGTGCAAATGCATTATTTTTTTATTTTCTCTTTTCATTGCTCAGGGTGGTTTTCTTTGGGGCTTTTTTGCATGCATATGAAACCATTGAAAACACCAGTGCTTGAGTCAAGCTTATGGTAGTCGTCCTCAGGAGAAAGATGAGGCTTTCTGTGCCTGTGAAGATTTACAGCCTTGGACCCTTAAAGGGGCAGTTCAACTCCATCCCGGAGGTTCAGCATGAGCCAGCATTGACTTAATGGCCTGGAGGTTGATTTGGATTACTTAGTCATCAGTATGACATTTTATTTTTTAACACTTTAAATAATTTTGTTAGTTTGCAGCAGAATTGCCGAATGCAATAATGTCATTTTATTTCTTGACTACTGCTCCCCAAGGTGTTGATGGGTGATCCAAGTAGAATGGAATTCTTGACAACTGCAAATTGCTCTCCACTTATCATGTTGTTTATTTGTCCGCTTGTGAAGGTTTTAATTTTATTTGCTAACATTAAGTTGTGTTTCAAATTGAAGGCTGAGGAGTCTTATCATTATCAATAAAAGCTTCAAGTCATCTTGGCAAAGAAGGTTGTGCAACTTGACACCGCAAGTTGTTCATGAGTCTTCCTTTAATCTGGATGCCATGTTCTTCTTCAAAGAGTTTGGATTCTAGAATGATTTATTTAACATGCAGGATACATGTAATGGAATAATTATTGAATGATATTTAATAAGCAAGATGAAAGGATACAAATCTGCTACATAGCCTTTTCAATTCTATACTGGAGTTCTCTTTGCTTTGTTCAACTGACTATCTTTTCATCTATATACAGTTTCCACATACAGTATACACACTTAAATGTTCTGGAAGCCCCACTGTTTATAATGTCATCCATAATATATCATTATCAATGCAGTCAAATGACTTTGTGCAGTGGATAAGACATAGGCAAGTATCTTTCTGGTATTCTCCCCTTTCAGTCAAAATTGACCAGACACAATGATACCTCTCATTACACATCTTTTCCTGAATCTTACTTGAATGTCTGGCAGTTTCCTATTGATGTCTGGCTTCAGTTATTGTTAATTTAAACAAAATTTTGCTACCTTGATGTTAATATTATTGTTTGATAATTTTCATATTCTGTTTGCTCCTCTTTTTTTGGACTGTGCCCCAATGTGGGTCTCTTTCAAACAGTTGGCCAGGTAGTGATATTCTAAATTTCTTGACATAGACAAGTGAGGTCTCCAATATTGCACCCATTTTTTGAAGCATAATAATTGACATTCATTCTATTCCTGGAATTTTGTTGGAAAGGACATGATATAGTCAAAGTGTTTAAAGAAAAATGTCAACTAAAAACTCACTTTTGCACAAACTACCTTAAAAAAAAGGCAGAGTGAAGATGTTCTTGGATAAACTGAGAGAATTTGTTATCAGGCCTGCCTTACAAGACATACTTAATGAAGTTTTCCAGGATGAAAGCAACAAGTGACCCGAGACAGTTATTGGAATCCACAAAAAAAACGAAAAGCACCAATAAAAAATAATTACCTATATAATTTCAAAAAATGGAATAAGTGCATATTTTTCTCTTAATTCGTTTAAAAACTAATTGCATGAAACAACAAGCATATACTTTGATTACAGTTTCTATAATATATAGATGTGTAATATATTTGGATGACAGTTTAAAGGAGGCAGATGGGAACAAAGCTACATTGGAGTAGGGAATGGCATCAGATGGTAACAGCATCCACAGGAAGAAATAAGACAGCCAGAAAGACCAAATAAGAAGGTCAATATTACAAACTTTGCCAACATGTACTCAATCTTCTTTATTCCAGCTTCTTTAACAAGCATATGATTACATTATAATTATTATAAAGTAATAATTACATCAATATTTTCAAGTCTGTAACATAAATATGCATAATAAGTATAACAATAATAGCACAAAAATGGAGATGAATGAAATGAAGCTGCGTTTGAGCAAAGTTTTTATATGTAAGTAAATCTTAGCCCCACCAATCACCTCTCAGTGTGCTGTGCTGTGGTGGTTTGCATGTTACTTTGATGCGAGAAGTGATGTTACCAGTATTACAAATGCAGCAGGGTCATTCCTGGTGAAAAAATGTTTCCATGGAGCCTCCAGACTAAGACTTGGCAATCTGCTTCCACCTCAAACTTGGTCAGTGAAAACATTATAAAAGTGGTGGAACATTGTCTTAAAGAAAGCCAAAAAACGAACCCCTCAGGTCGTATGATTGGGGAAGAGCTGCCTCCTTAAAGTGGGGCTAACCTTAATGAAGTGGCTGGAGTAAAGCTTTCGGGAAGCTTGCTGAAGAGTCATGACTTAACATAAGGGGGAGCGGGAGAACTAGTTGTAAACATCCATTAATAACCAGAACAAAAGAAGTGTGAATCTAAGAAAACCGCAAAACATTAAAAATAAAGTATAGCTCATAAAGCTTGATATCTTATGTGTTAGTGAGCTGAAATGGACTGGCATTTGCCATTCTGAATCAGATAATTATCTGGTCTAGTATCCTGGGAATGACAAAGAAAAATGGTATCATGTTTATTCTTAGAAAGAACATTTCAAGATCTCTCCTGAAGTACAGTGATAGGATAATATCCACATGCCTACAAGGACCAGTTAATGTGACTAATATTCACATTTTCTCACCAACAACTAATGCACAAAATGAAGAAATTAAAGATTTTGCCAACTTATTAAGTCTGAAACTCATCAAACATGCAATCAGTATGCATTGATAATTACTGGTGATTGGAAAGCAAAAGTTGGAAGTAAACAAGAAGGATCAGCAGTCAGGTAATATGGACTTGAAATAGCACCAGAGATCCCATGATACACTCTTGTAAGACCAAAGCCTTACTAATTGCAAGTACTTTTTTCAACAACACTAATGGCTACTCTACTATATACTATGACCTAAATAAATGCAATACACAGGAATCAAATTGACTACAGCTGTGGAAAGTGAGGATGGAGGCGCTTGACATGATCAGTCAGAACAAAGCAAGGGCCACGTAGGAAACAGATCGATTGCTCATATGCCGTTGAAGCTGCAACTGAAGAAAGTTAACACAAGCTTACGAGATTGAATATATAACCTGGTGTATTCCATGTGAATTTAGAAGCTATTTCAAGAGCAGATTTGATGCACTGAAAATGAATGGCCAAAGACCAGATGACATCTTTGATGTCATCCATGGAGAAACCCAAAGGCCATAAAACAGGGAAAGAAAGAAAAGAACAAAACTGCTGTCCGAAAAGACTCCGGAACTTTCTCATGTAGGTAGAGAAGCTAAAGAAACTGGAAGAAATGATGAATAAAAGCTGCATAGAAGACTTCAAGGGGGACAAAGTAAAATATGTTAATAAAATGCGCAAAAGGAAAAGAACAAAATTAGCATTTCTAGAGCTGAAAGAATTGGAGAAAAATTTCAAGCCTCCAATAATACTATTGAAGAATTCTACAGGCAAAACATTGACTGAGATGGGAAGCATCAAAAGAAGATGGAACAGCTTCACAGGGACCGAACCAAAAATTATCTGTTGGTCTTTAGCCATTTTAAAAGGTAGCAGATGTTCAAGAACTGATGGCACTAAAGGAAGAAATGCAGGCTGCATGCAAGGCCTTGGCAAAGCCCGAGTCCAGGACTTGACAGTCGCCAGTTGAAGGGCTTCAGCAAACAGAGGCCGTGCTGGAGGCGCTCGCGCCTTAAGCAGTTGTGCCAAGGAATTTGGGGAACAGCTTTTGACTTTAGCGCTGGACAGGGCATACTTTTAAACTTTAATTTGCATTATCTAAATTTTCTCCACTCCTCTTTAAAGACCAGACAACCAATAAAACAAGCAGTAAGTCCTTATTTGAGCATTTTCTAATTTCTGTGATAAAGATACTCTGACCATGACTAATTTCAAATTATTCAGGTCATGTTCTTGATCAAGAGTTGGAAAAAAATTCACAGCTAGGAGTCAGAATCCACTCGGTGTCAGTGAGAGAGAGTAGTTACTATATGTGAGTGTATCACAGAGGTACAGGAGATGTAAAGGGCATAGAAAAATAGTAAAATAATTAGGAATAAAAGGGGAGCATTTGTTACCTTTGATTTTAATACAAAGCATTGTAATTTATATAATTTAATTTTTATAATGACAGTACTTAATAATTGGCTTGAAAAATTCTGAGTATGTAAGAATTGGCTCTTGTAAGGCAGTTCTAGTGAACTATTACTATTCATGTCCAGCCTGAGGATAACTTAGATATTTGAGGATGAAAAGATGTGTGCACATGACGTCAGTGGAACACAAAATTAAACCATTCAATACATGCAGTCATATTAGATTTACCTTATGTGCCAATACCACTACCAACAAAACCTAGTGCTTAAAAAGGATAGACATTTGTTTCTCTCTCTGATTCTGAGGGAAAATCCAAATGAATCCAGAAGGAGGTTGGGTGCATGGCATCCCATGGGTGTCAAAAACCAGGTTCCTTCTATCCTATGCTTAATCATCTCATTGTCTGAGCTCCAGTTATTTTATTTCCAACCAGCAGAAAGTAGGAAAGAGTTGCTGAAAAGAAAAATCTCTTTTTTTAAGACACTTCTAGGAAGTAGCAGGAGGTACTGATGGTTCAGTCGAAGAATTTCTGGGTTTTATGCAGAAGAATGATTCAAGGGTCCAATTCCCAGCCAATGAAGGTTATACATGGCTGTCGGTTGGGGGCTTGCATGTTGCTATCATGCTGAACAGTTTCCAACGGCATTTTTAGACTGAAATGAACTAGGAGGGGAAAGGCCTGGTGACCTACAACCTAAAGTGGTCCACTAAAAATACCGTGGATACCAATGTTTGTAGGCACAACCAGTCTTGTAGATGCCATAGGGTGGGTCAACATTTCATTCCCTTGTGCATGAGATCCCCATGAACTTAAGGCAAACTGAGAGGCAGTAAATGATCAACAAGTAACCCAGGAGTCTTTGTGGGGTGCAAAATGGATGATGTAGTTGGCCACTACCTGAAAGACTAGAGGTTTGAGTTCACCCAGGGAGGCTTCAGAAGGGAGCCCCAGTGACTCCCTATAACGTCAGACATTGAAAACTCAATGAGCAGTTCTGGAGTCAAAAGGAGTTAGCATCCACCTGATGACAGCTACAGGAAATAACAGACATGTTTTTATTAACCAACTTCGGGAAAAGCTGGGGAATATAGTCTTTTAACTGACTAGTAACATTCCTAGCTATATATCAGTGTTCATCTTACTAAGGATAATAAATAATGGGAAGCAACTTGCATTGTCTACCGTGAAGTCTTGGGTCCAAATCTGCATTTTTATTTATTCTGGCTCACCAGTGGTAACAATTTATTTACCTTAAAGCATCCAAATCCATTCAGAGCACATTGGTAACTAAAGTGTGTTCTCTACTTCAACTTTGTCTGCCATCATCTGCCCTGGCATGAGCTGTGCCCCAAAGAGTCTGGAGACATTTTCTCCTCATTATCACCTTGTTAAGCTGCATGTCTCAGCCCCCTGCCTCTGAGGCATGCTCTGGGATCTTAACGAGGTGATAATGAGGAGAAAAATGATGTGGCAGTCCTTGGTCTGGTCTAGTCTTCCTAGTTCAGAGGCAATTCAAGCTTTAATTAAAAATGCTTTGATATAAAATGCTCAGAAGACATATATTTCAGAAGTACCTGAATAGAAAGTATGGGAAAATGCTTGTTTCTAGCAGTGCATATATGGGAGGTGTCATTTTCCAATGACTCCCACAAAGAGATGCGCGTTCCATGAAAGGACTAGGAGAAGAGGTACTCAGGTGAATAGGTAGGATGAGGAACATGGGGAGAACATAGACTGTGAACAGGAAGTGCGCATGGTTTGCATCTTCCAGGCTGAATAGCTAGATTTCCTCTCTTCCATTTTCATCTTGCATTGAGCACTCTGTGTATATATTTTCTGTAGAAATTTTTTCTATTCTATGTTTGGTTCATTGGTGCCAACTCATTATATAGTCCAGATGATTCATTCATAATAGGAATGATTCATATAATACTATTTGGGGAACAATGATTAGTTCAGAGTGTTTGCTTGGTTTCTTGAAAATGTGACTTTGGATTGGTTGCTAAATATAAAGCATAGAAACAATTTAAGATCGTTTTTTTCATAAAAAAATCACTGAGTTTACAATGCAGATGGTTGTTGAGAGGTTCTATAGAGACTTAGCATATGAAATGTCTATCCGTATCTCAACACTACAGCACTGTGGAATCAGCCAAGGAAGCTGAAAATGACCACTTATTGGGTCTTACATCCAGGGATTTTTAAAATTGACTTGAAGCAGAGTTGGGACAGCAGTACTTGGTAAGGAGTCCCGGTGGCGTACTAGGAGCCCTGGTGGTGTCGTGATTACATGCTGGGTTAAGACCTGCCTGGCCTGTGGTTCAAAACCACCAGCAGCTCCACTGCTCCTCAAATAGTTCCAGTCTCAGAAACCCACAGGGGCTCACGATGAGTCAGCATGGACTCAGTTGCAGTGAGTTTGGTTTTGGGTTTTGGTAGCACAGTGGTTACATGTTGGGCTGCTACCGGCAAGGTGAGCAGTTCCAAACCATCAGCCCTTCCAAGAGAGGAAACCGGGCCTCTGCTCCCACGAAGAAGCACACTCTGGAACCCACAAGGGCGGCTTGACCGTCTGATAAGGTTCCTGTGAGTTGCAATCGTCTCTATTGCAATGAGCATGAGTTTTGTTTGATGTTTTGGACGTGATCACAGGGTTGAGAACAACTAACCCATCTAGTCTCATGCTCTCACCAATAAGAAAAAAGGGAAATCCAGAGAAATTAAATATTTTACTAAAGTTTAGGAAACCAGTTAGTAGAGAACTAAGACTAGAATCTAATTTTCTCATTGAAGTATATTTAAAAATATTTTAGTAACCAGTACTAATTACAAGTACTTCTGTATAAAAAAATTAAAAGATCATTTACTAGCTTCTTAGCTAGTAATCTGCTAGTCACTTAGCCAATCTGTTAATAACCATATTACAGTCATCATCACGTAGACAGTCACTGGACCTATGGTTCTGCAGTTTATCCCACTGCCCTGTTTGTTACCATCGGCTTGAGATTTCTTTTAAATGGCACTCTGCATTCTGTGTTTGCTTATTTTAATAGTTTTATGGCCACTCAATCTACATATCACACAATTCAATAGTTCCATCATATCAAGAAGAATTGTACAATGATTACTATAATCAATTTCAGGACATTTTCTGAATTCTCCATGATTAAATCACCTTTAAAAGGAGTTGTGCAATCACCTTCATTTCTAGGGCTCACTCACCCTCCCAACATCATTGTTTACTCCTGAAATCTCCTCACCCTCTCCACTCCCCCCCACCAAACACACACACACACACACACACACACACACACACGCATGCACACACCCTCCATCCACTACAAACCCTTGAATTAGTTATTATCTCTATGTGCTCACTCTTTCTGTGCTTCACAAACTGGGAACCCCAACTGAAACAATAAAGAACAAAATGAAATGAAGTGGTAAGGTAAAACTAATGATAGAAAGATAGAAATACAAACAATGAGTAAGAAAAAAGGAGCACAATCAATATTTTAAAAGCCATGGAAGAAGTGTTTGTCATGATCCTTGTACATAGAGCAAATTTAGGTTGAGTCTAGAGGTAGGTCAACTAATCGAGTGTCAAGTTTGATCCAGCATCATCAGGATTAAAATGCCTATGTTAGATAATAAGGCTGTTCCAGACCTATGTGACCAGAGGGGCTCTGCCAGCAGCTAATCTGACTAGACTCTGCAGATGGTTTGGGGCTCCCCTTGTCCTCCAAGCCTTCCCCAAATTGGGTGTTCACAGTTTTAGCTCTGATACTTTTCCCTCCATCATATTTTAATTTTATTGCTGTCATCTTTGGATCATACGAGTTGGCGTGCTTCTTCCATGTGGGCCTAGTTGACGCCTCGCTTAGATGGCGCTTTTTGTCTTTTTAAGTTGTCTCATGTTTTGAATTACCTGGCTTTAGAAAATTATATAATAAGGCTCATTATACATGATGGCCCCAAATCAAGAAAATATTAAGTGAAAAATAAAAAATAAATGAAATAATAATAATAAACAAAAATCACAGTAAAATTCAGGGAGGAAAACCAAAACAGATAAAGCATAAATAGAAAACAAACATTTGGTTTATTTTAACTCATTTGCATCCACCTTTTATGCTTCTGCTTTTGAAAAAAGAGATGGCACTCTTAAGCCAAGTAGCTTCTTTATTGATGTCAGATAATTTTAAACCAATCCAATCTATTTGATCAAAGTTAACGTGATAGCCACTGATCACTTTTGCTTGGTGATGAAATTAACCGGCAAATGCCTGTAGCTAAAAGGTCTTTTCTCTCAATAGATCAAAACATGTTCGTAACTATTAGGTGTCCTTAATTTATTGACATAACTTTAAAAAGCCAAGTTTTTGTCACTATGTGAGTTGGATCACAGCCCAGCAGACCGATCAGCACTCTTTCCCAGTGGCCGTCTATCTTCATGACAAATTTTGGCCACCCAACAGTCCACTTGGCTGTGGTGAACTCAGAGGGAAGAAGAGAAATCACCACAACCCGCCATGCTGACACGCCATCATGCCTCACTCCATTTGTTCATTTGTGCTTCAAGTCTGAAGCAAATGGACTTTAAGGACTATTCCCAAGGCTGATTTTTCATAAATGATAGATTTACTTTTTAACATATCCATTTGGCCAAGTCACACAATTGATTGAACTAATCCAAGGTCAATCCCATTTTATTATTGGGAGTCCAAATGCCTTTATCTGGTTTTATTATCTGATTAATCTCTCAGTAACTCATCAGTGTCACAACCCTTCTACCCTACCCCCTGCTTTCAAAAAGTCCCGAACAGTTTTCTATCTGAAATAAGCTGTTCACCAATAGGAAACTTTCAAGATTGTTAATGTATGAAATATATTGCCAACATTGCATCTTGATTTCTTTTATTAACTGTTTCTAAAATTTTAATCAAAATCCAAGATACATGACTTTATTTTCATTGGCACGTGGAAATTAGAAATGACTTCTAAATAAATATATTCAACTCTCATTGGCATGTGGAAATTAGAGATGACTTCTAAATAAATATATTCAACTCTAGTTTCTCTTTGGGTTCATGGAAAGGCAGAAGTATTATGTAATGAAAAAAATTCCTTTAATAGTCATATTCCTCTTCTGAAGGTATTAAATTAATGTTATCTTTTGAAATTTCATCAACCAACTGTGGAAAATAGATATAAAATAACATCCTGTGTAGCAAAGGAGAAGCTTAAAAATTGCCCCAAGATTAAATATGGTCTTCGGGGTACTTCAATAGAACATTTATTTTTCTAAATGCATTTTATTCTTTAAAGCCAACTCTTTTCTTTTTTAATGGGTGAAAACAATTGAGTCATAAAGTCAATATAAACAGGGTTTCCATTTAGCTTCTTTCTAGAGAAAAATCCTGGGTTTTTTTTTCAGAAAAGCATTCTTATTAAATGATAAATGCTCTATCATTTTTCATCATTCAGAAATTTTCAACGACAAGATTTATGAAAAGCAAATATTCAGATATTCACTTAGCCAATTAGCCTAATAAAGTAACTCTTCTTATTAATGAAGATCAGAAGCAGGAATTTACACTAACAGATTGAAATATGTCTCTCTAGTCAATTTATAACAGAATAACCCATTTGGTTCTTTAAGTGATTTTGGACTGAACAGATAGTCTAATCAGAAGGTAATTGTAAAAGTCTATAGGGACTGTTGCTATTTCAGCATCTGTAGGAGCATGGAAGAGGAAATATAAATGGTATTAGATGTGGGTGTCTGAAGATTTGATTTCTCGTCTTAAAGCCACCACCAAAGAACTGTGCTGTAGGCAAATCACTGCACCTCTCTTGGCTTCAAAATCCTCACCTATAAAATGTGAAAAAAGTTGCATTAAGTGACTTTAACATCACTTCTCATTCCAGAGGCTGTTATGCCCAGGAGGAGAAAGTGGGCATGGCAGACTCCGGAGAGCAAACTGCTCCGGGTTTTACAATATAAGTGAGCCCACAAGCACCCTCTCTGTTTCCTCTAATGATGCCCTTTCTTCCCACACATTCCCCTGCACGCATTCGGAAATAAAGCCAGGAAGAAAGAAAACCTCCGCTTGCATGCAAAACCAGAGCTGCCGGTGGGAAAAAGTTGGGCCGGGTGGGGGCTTCCCAGATGATATCAGATTATGTTTTAATTGGATGTCTAGTTCATAGACCACGAAGTCGAAACGATAAAAAGCAGGCGGATGATCCCTTCAGGACCAGTGGTGTGAGTGGCGATACTGGGAGGGTAGAGGGAGGGTGGGTTGCAAAGAGGGAACCGATTACAAGGATCTATATGTGACCTCCTCCCTGGAGGACGGACCACAGAAAAGTGGGTGAAGGGAGACATTGGACAGGGCAAGATATGACAAAATAACAATTTATAAATTATCAAGAGTTCATGAGGGAGGGGGGAGCAGAGAGGGAGGGGGGAAAAAGCAGGCTATTAACTCTCTCAATTACAGAGCCCCAAGGATCTCATAATTTATGTACTGCCTAATCTCTGGTAATCCTCTGGATGCAGCCAAAGTGTAAACATTCTCATTCCTCTCCTGATTCAGATGGATCCACTGTCTGCCATGGAGGAGTGTCCCCATTCTGCTCAGCCGAGCTCCTTTAGAGCAACCGGGCCGCTTACCTTCAAGCCAAACCGCCGGCCGCCGCTGGGGCAAAAGGCAGGCGCAGCAGCTCAACTGCAGCGGGGCCTTTGGTGGAAGTGTGGCCAATTAGTCACACGTTTGGTGTTCTAATTAGGCGAGGCTGGGACTTTGGAAAATGTGCTGTTGATTTAGGTACTTCCTCAAACAATGCTAAATTGTGTTTTGTGAAATTCAATTAGTCTTTTTCTAAACGTTTCCACATCTGTTCTTCTTTAAGCACAAAGTGATGAGGAGAGAAAGAGAAGTGAAAAGCCAGAGTCTCCACTGGTGAAATATGTTAGGCCGTAGGGACCAGCCCTTTCCCAGCTTTTGACCCTGAACAGTGATATACAGGAAGGAACAAAGTTGGAGAGCTATCACGGTGAAGCCCTTTAAAATAAATCATTAGACAAGGGATACTGCAGCCGCACGGGAATGTCGGCTTGTGACGGCCGTAAACTCGGCTTTGTTTGAAAATGGATGGCACAGGGGAGGGACCATTAAGAAATTAAGGATGATAAATTCTGTCTTAAAGGTAGTATTTTTGATCATTCTGGTTTTATATACATATTTTAAAAACTTTTGGTTTAATATTTTATCCCCAATTCAGGTCCAATGTTATGGGCTTTTGTCCCCTCCTATCTACTGAAATTTTCCATATAAAATTGAGAGCATGAAATTCCCAAACACTCTGAGATTCAAAAAAATAGGAGGAGGAGGAGAAAGAGGGGGAAAATATTCCACTTGGTTTGTAGTTTCCATTTGAGCCACTGCTGGCGGCCACACAATGGCTCGTTGCTTTGATCCTTGGAGCTTGCTTGTGAATGGCTCTAACTCGGAGTCCTTTGCTCTCCAATTTGCTCAGAAATGCAGTGTTTCCGCATCCAGGCATCTCTTAACCCCCCACCCCATCAACGGCATATTTAACAGCACGCCCATGATGTGTTCTTATGTTGCATCACACTTGCATAGCCACGCTCTTTGCCAAAAGGCCCAAATGGCAACATCTTTTACCAAGGTGACGTGCTTCAGAACCACATGCATCCAAAAGTGAAGGTGTACCTGCCTCTGATCCCTCTTCCTGTTATCACCTTGTCAGTGACTAACCTTCTCTGTGGCTGGCAGGCCCAGTGTGCAGTTGGGTCAGAGACCGCATATAGCCTGTGTGGTTTTCCAGTGATATATCTCTGTAAGATTTGTGGAATGCTGAAGATGGAGTTGTCAACACTATTTTATGGCACCTCAGTGCATGTCAGAAAATGAAAATATTTTCTAAAGTGATAGCCTTATTTTGACTGATGACGTGCTTTTTTAAGGCAAAGACTTCTTTAAATTAAAAAAAAAATTTATCAAGAAACCAAAATAAGGCTTAGCAGGGAGCGAGTTGATATATGTAGTGCCTATGGCTTTTAGGAACAATATAGAGAGGAAGATTACAAAATTAAAATATTTCTGTTTTAAGGCTTAGTCTAGATTTGTTGTTCTCATTAACTAGAAAATCTCTGGTGACTTTATCTAAGTTTTCACTTACTAAATTCAATGCACCACTATGAAAATAAATAGCAGAGAGTGCCCGGAATATATTTATTAACATGAACAAGAGACAAATATAAGCAATTGAGCATATATTTAAATAATATTGTGTTAGGCCAGGTTGACTAGAGAAACAAATCAGAGACACTCGTATGTATGTAAGAGCGAGCATTATATCAAAGAGCAACTGTATATTGAAAAGTCATCCCAGCTCAGTTCAGACCAAGTGCATTATTCTAATATTAGCCCATTTGTCCAATACTAGTCCATACATTCCTCATTAGGCTCATGCATCACATGCAATTACACCTAATGCAGAAAGCTCACAGGCTAGTGGATGAAAAGTCTATGGATCCAGTGGTGGTGGAAGCATCTCAATATTGGTGTGGGTCTCCACATGGCTCCTCAACAGGTAGGTGAAGCAGAGAGAGTGTGTGTCCCACCTTCAGGGAGAAAGAGAGGAAGTTCCCAGAATCCTCATGAGAAGAACACACCCACAAGGTGGCATCATCAGACTGTGACCTGATTAAGAGGCTAGCCTCCACCCCTAGACTTATTTATCAAGTTGACATGAAATTATGTAACTACCACAAATATAAAATGTGACTTCTATGGTTTGAAGAATCTGGTTTCAATGCCTTGTAATAGAATTTACAGAACTAGATGGAAGCAAATTTTTTTTTTTTACTGTAGAAGATTACATTAAGCCCAAAGATTTTATATTTTCTAAGATCTAATTTTATAGGAATATTGGTTGACAATTATAGCCCTTATCTCATTATATTGAACATACATAAAGAGCTGTTTACCAGTATTGCAAGTTGCACAGCAAACGCTGACTGGGAATTTTGCTTGGGCATTGCAACATATCCTGCTCTCCTTTATTGTGACTGAGTTGGAGTGTCTGAAGCAACATTAATTCTACTCTACAGGGCGTCCTCAATTATTTGATTTAGAAAAAAAATTTTTTTGAAGGAAAAAATTCTCCACAACATTAATCTGAATGTTGATGAAAAGAGGATATTTAATCACTGGTTTTAAGTAAAACAAGAAAAACTTGTCTTTTGCTACTTCATGGCTTCATCAAATCATTCATCAGAGCTGAATTCCTGCTTTTCTCATAGTATTTAAAGAAGATTGTTGTGAACCGGTGGATTTGGCTTGTCTGAGTGAAACCAGTCCACGTCATTTTCTTTCCCATTGGCCCCTCATTATAAGGAATATTGCTGACATACAGGTGTCAGACTCATGCCCACATTCTGTGACTATACACACTATGGTGAATATATATTCAATAACCTGTAGTCTTCACAATAAATTTCAGAATCATTCCTCCCTCTGAAATGCCATCTTAAGGAAAAGCTCTACCCTGACTTTGTGACTGTAATAACTTCTTGTACCAGAGATCCAAAGTCGCTCTCTCAGGGCTGCTTATCAGTTCAAGCCCAAAGTAAAGTCCACAAAGCACTGGTGGCATGTTCTGGGGAAGAAAGGGCAGCAGATACTGCCCCTTCCAGAATGTCCTTTGACTTCAGGAGGCTGTGCTTGGTCAGCTGATGGGGGGCAACTTGATTTTCCTTATTTTCACAAACTACTTTTTCAGGTTTTCAATGCACCCCACTTGTGCTAGGCCAGTCCTGGCTCCACAGTTTAGTCTTATTTTTTTAAATCATTTTATTGAGGGCTCATACAACTCTTACCAAAATCCATACATGAATCAATTGTGTAAAGCACATTTGTACATTTGTTACCCTCATCATTCTCAAAACATTTGCTCTCCACTTGAGCCCCTGGCATCGGCTCCTCATTTTTCCCCCTCCCTCCATGCTCCCCACTCCCTCACGAGACCTTGATAATTTATAAATTTTTATTTTGTCATATCTTACACTGTCTGATGTCTCCCTTCACCCACTTTTCTGTTGTCCGTCCCCCAGGGAGGAGGTTATATATAGATCCCTGTAGTTGGTTCTCCCTTTCTACCCCATCCTCCCTCCACCCTCACAGTATCATCACTCTCACCACTGGTCCTGAAGGGATCATCCCCTGGATTCCCTGTGTTTCCAGTTCCTATCTGTACCAGTGTACATCCTCTGGTCTAGCCAGATTTGTAAGGTAGAATTGGGATCACGATAGTGGAGGGCGGGGGAGGAAGCATTTTTTAAGGGAAGAGATGAAATATTTTGCTCTTGCAACTAAATGCATGACAGAAAAAATTTAAGGCAGCTTGAAAAGACAAATTGAAATGTTATAATGCAATGTGCAAAGGCTTAGAGTTAGAAAAACAAAAAGGAAGAACTTAGTATATTTAAACTGAAAGAACTCAAGAAAATATTCATGCCTACGGTTACAATATTGAAAGGTTCGATGGATAAAATATTGAATGATGCAGGTAGCAACAAAAGAAGATGGAAAGAATACAGAGTCACTGTACCAAAAAGAGCTAGTCAACATTCAGTCATTACAAGAGTTAGCATATGAGCAAGAACCAACGGTGCTGAAGGAAGTTCACACTGCATTGAAAGCATTAGCCAAAAACAAGGCTTCAGGAATTGGTGGAATACCAGTTGAAATGTTTCAACAAGCTCGTGAAGCACTGGAAGCACTTACTTGTCTATATCTGGAAATTTGGAAGACAGCTAGCTTCTTGGTCAACGGACTAGAAGAGATCCATATTTGTATTTCAAAGAAAGGTGACCCACAGAATGCTCAAAGTATAGAACAATATCATTGACATCAAATGCAAGTGATATTTTGCTGAAGATCATCCAACAATTGCTGCAGTAAAATGGGAGCTGCCAGGGGTTCAAACCAGATTTCGAAGAGGACATGGAACAAGGGAGATCATTGCAGATGTCAGTTGAATTTTGGCTGAAAGCAGAGAATGCCAGAAAGATGCTTACTTTTGTTTTATTGACTATGCCAAGGCATTCAGCAGTGTGACTCATAAAACATTGTGAATAGCCTTGAGAAGAATGGAATTCCAGAACCCTTCATTAGGCTCCCAAGGAGCATAATGCACATGGATCAAGAGGCATTTGTGCACAAAGAACAAGGGGATGCTGTGCGATCTACATTCAGGAAAGGTGTGCATCTGGGTTTTAGCCACACTTACTCAATCTGTATGCTGAGAAAATAAACAGAGAAGCTGGATTATATGAAGAGGGCAGTGTCAGCAGGATTGGAGGAAGATTTATTAACAACCTATGATATGCAGATTACACAAGAACTGTATCCTGAGCATTTCTGATCTTGATTGGGACCTTTTAACTTTCCTAGTAAATCCCATAATCTGTGTGGCTACTGCAATTAATTATCAAGCCCAACAGAGATATAGAGAGTGCCTTGGGAATGCTGGTTGGGGTCAGAATTGGGAAAGGAGGCTGAGGGTGAGAGGCATGTCTGATCTCTCTATCATGGGAATTGGACTCAATATGATGGCAAACGAGTTTTATTCTCTTTCCCCTGTGAAGTCAGAGAACACCTGACACACA
>NW_022107431.1:90841614-90842780 GCF_000313985.2 Echinops telfairi | reverse complement strand
TGTCTGATCTCTCTATCATGGGAATTGGACTCAATATGATGGCAAACGAGTTTTATTCTCTTTCCCCTGTGAAGTCAGAGAACACCTGACACACAACATTCTTGCACCCTTGCATAGGAATGCCTTAGAGAATAAATGACTTAAGGGAAGAAGCAACTTTCCAAATTCTTCAATTTTCTTGTTTCAATTTACTTCACACATATCTATCGATTTGATTTCAATGATGATCTTAAGTGCTGCTGGTATGATGCCCACAAATATCACAACTTCAGATGTTAAGGCCACCTCAGAAATGAAGCCGACTCCACATACACCTAGCTTCTTTTGCTTCTGTGGGTAAGCAGAGGCTACCAACGCTTTTCTTGTGCATTTCTATTTAAGGTTTGGGATGTCTCCTGAGTGACTCAGGAATTGATCTGCCTAGACACACCAAGTGAGGAACCAATCAGCAAAATCAAAAGCAAAGATTAGCAGTATGGATTGGTGTATTGATCGATTTAAAGAAGAAGAATGAAAGGATTCATTCAGGAAAAAATTAAACACACACGAGAGTTAAATTGTCAAGTACAGCACAAGACAAAAGAAATTGCAACAACATTGAATGAAGTGCTGTACTGTGGTAGATGGGTAGGGTGTGTGCATAAATGGCAGAAATTAAGCAGGACAATTCTGGTCATTTCCAGTAGAGAAACGGACGTGAACTAAGGCAAGGGGGAAGCGGTAGAGTACTTGTCTCCTTAGATCATTGATTGACCTTTTTCCATCGCCTTTGATTGTTTCTCTTTCTCTTTCTGACTTTCAAAAATTGACTGGTCCAAATTTAAGTCTCCAGATCTCTTCTTGACTCTACCGGATACCCTCACACCCTAGGTGATGTCATTCGGTTCTACCGACTTACATCCCATTTCCATAGTGGTAACATCCTCCCTTTTTCTGTCTCTGACCTAGCACGCTTCTGAATTGCAGACTTAGCATAACCAATTGACTATTCAACAGCATTGTTTCATTATCTACTGGCATCTTAAACCTATACGGCATATGTCCCAAACGGAACTTCTTATGTCACTGGTTTACCCTAAAGAAAAAATTGCTTTCCAAAATCACCTATTGACAATTCCATTCATTCAGTTGCTCAATCCAAAAGTATTCGAGTTATGCTTAGCTTA
>NW_022107431.1:90829441-90841514 GCF_000313985.2 Echinops telfairi | reverse complement strand
AAATTGCTTTCCAAAATCACCTATTGACAATTCCATTCATTCAGTTGCTCAATCCAAAAGTATTCGAGTTATGCTTAGCTTATTGTTTTGTTTTCTATCCAACATCGAACACATAAGCAATCTTTCAAAATAAATTCAGAAACTGGCTACTGCTCATCACCCCTATTTCCACTACTATATTTAGGCTAAGTCATCACAACTTACCAGAATTATTGCATCAATCTCATAATCAGTCTTTTAATTTTTACCCTTGACAGTTTTCTAGGTTGTTCTTACACTGAACCAGTGTGACTTCCTTAGAATGAGTATCAGGTCATGTTACATTTTACTTAAAATTCTTTTATGGCTTTTTCTCTTTCAGAGTAATAAATCCCATAGGTACTGTTAAGCACATACTCCCACTACCTCTTCACTCAACTTTTCTCTTTTGTTTGCACGCCCAACCCACCGGGCTTCCTTGCTCCCCTTGAATACACTAAGGGCATCTTCATTTTAAGGCCTTTGCAGTGCAATTTCCTCAGCTTCAAAAGCTCTGCACCATGGCCTGCAATCTTGGTTCCTTCAGCTTTCTGTATCACAGTTCCAACACTTCACCCACCAAACTTGTCTTCATAGCCCTTATCATCACGTTAAATATCTGTTTGCTATCTGTCTCCCTTCCCATCCTACAATGGAAATTTATCAATGTTGAAAATTTTATTTTTGTTGTTTAATGTTATAATACTCAATCCCTAGAGTAATGACTAGACTACCCTAAATCCAAATCAAACCCAATGCCATCAAGTAGATTCCAACTCATAACAACTCTATATAGCATTTTGAAGCATTACAAATCTTTATGGGAACAGGCAGCCTCATCTTTCTTTAGTGAGGAGCTGTTTAATTGAAGAAACTTGTGCAGAGATCATACGTCAGGAACAACGTGAGTGGATTGATTTTCAGGTTTCCACTTGAAGAAGCACAGCTCTGTCTTTCAGAGTAATGGGGCAGCTTTCTTTCTCAGAGCAGCTGGTGTGTTTGAACCAGCAAACTTGAGGCTAAAAATCCAATGTCTAACCCATAGTACCACCATAGTTCTTAATAAAAATATGCATTAATACATAATAATTGTCTGTTCCATGAATGAAAGCATGAATGATGACTAGTCTTTAGATAGTTAAAGGCTTTGCATTGGGGAATTCTTAGACTTCATGTTTGGAAGTCAGAATAGAGTTTAATGATGGGGAACACTTCGTATCAAACAAAATACATTGGATTTTATTTTAGAAATGGAGCCATTAAAGATTTTTAAAGCAGATTCATGTAAACAAATAAAAAGGTGAGGATGGTCTTCCTGGTAATGTTATATGAGGTGGATTTTGAAGCTGATTGGGAATTTTCTCAGTAATATAGGTGTTGGTCCCTTTTGAACAAGTATATAAATGAAGTCCTAGTATAAAACTAGCTATAAATAAAAAGGAAGTGATCATCTTGCCAGAACCATGCTTTTAAAATCAAAAGTAATGAATGCTCAAGTTAATGAAATCACCTGACACATCCTGTAGTTTTTGTTTTGTTTTTAAACTCTATCTTGTGATTTGGATGAAATTTACAGAGCCAATCAGTTTTCCAGTTAATAATCATACCCACTTTGTTTTCTAACATTGATTGTAATCCCCATAATGCATCAAAGCTCTTCTCACCTCCTCTTGGGTTTACTGTTTCTATTCATCCTTCTTTCCTGTCTCTACCTGCCTTCTGAACTTTGTCCCTGGGAAAATGCTGCCTCATTGGTCTCATATGCGTGATTGTTTTAAGGATTGCATCCATCCTTGATTTTTGTTCACTTTATAGGGTTAAGGTTTTCCTATCTTTATTGCCAGAGATTAAATATACAAATCCTTCACTTAGCTTCTTGAAGCTAGAATTTCTCTAAGTATGGGAAAGACTCTTGCTTAGCTTTTAGTACCGAGTAAACCAGTTGACACCCATCTGTCAGTTTGTCCTACTGACCTGTATGTTGTTGTGATGCTGGACGCTAGGACACTGGTATTTTCAGCATCAACAGGTACATGTACATGCACGATGTACATATACATCCGTGTGTCCATGTGTTAGTCTTGGTAGACTAGAGAAACAAATGCATACACACTCATGTGTGTATAAGAGAAAGTTATAATGGCAATTGTACATTAAGAAAGTATCCCAACCCAGTCCAGTTCAAGCCAGTAAGTCCGATATTAGCCCATAGGTCTGATACCAATCTATAAAGCTCTCTTCAGACTCATGAAATACATGCAATGATGTTGAATGCAGGATGATCACAGGTCAGTGGGTAGAAAATCTTTGGATCCAGTGGCGTTGTAAGCATCTCAGCACTGGCAGGGGGCTCCATGTGGTTTCTCCAGCACCCAGGGTTGCATCAGGGTAAATCCATGTGGCTTCTCCTTAGAGATGTCTCACAGGAAGTCAGTCTTGTTAGTAGAGAGTCTCCAAGGGAGTCAGCAGAGAGAGAGAAATGTCTCCCTCCTCAAAGGAGGAAAATATAGGAGTCCCCAGAATTCTCAGGAAAAGGCTATGCCCACACATTGGTTTTATCTTGAGTGACAGTCCAGACTCCACCTGTTTACTGATAATCCTCTCACTGTGACACTATATTATGTAACTACCACAGTCTGGTTTCAGTGAGGCATCTAGAATAAGCCTAAGTAGAAAGGCCTGGTGATCTACTTTTGAAAATTAACCAAGGAAAACCTTATGGGTCACAAGAGAACATTGTCTAATTTTCTAGCTCCAGACAGGTCATTGGTAGGTGCCAATTACTGGAGCTGCACATCATGTTTGGTTAAGTAGGAGGCCAGTGAGGGTGACGGAAATCTCAATGGAATGAATGGCACAATAGCTGTGACCATGGTTGCAAACAGGATGGGGATCATGAAAATGATACAAGACCAGCAACACTTAATTCTGTGGTACATAAAGTTGACATAAATCAGGTTGACTTAAAGGTACCTATATACCTATCTATCTAGTGAAAAAAGGAAGGCCCTCAACAAGATGGATTGAGACAGCAGCTACAACAATGGGCTCAAACACAGTCCAATTGTGAGACTGGTCCAGGACAAGGAAGGGTTTCGTTCTATTGTTCGTCGAGTGCTATGAGTTGGAATCAACTTGATGGCACCTAACAACAACAATAATACTTATCTAACTAAATCAGTTGAAGGAAATTTGACAAATTGTATTATTGTTTGTTTTTTATTTTGTTTCGTGTTTAAGATTGTCATTTGAAGGGAATCCATATGGAGTAGACTTGACTGTAGTAAGGCTTTCTATAATTATATTATTCAAATTTTTGTAGACCCAAAGTACCCAAATGCTTCTTCGTGTCATCAGTAGGGCATTTTGCAACGTAAGCCTTTATCTAAGACCCGAAGGAAGGTCCACACTGATGTTCTGACATGGACTAGTTGACTTCTGTCCTGCAACTGAGGCTTTCTGCGGTTTCTAACCTTGTCTTTAGTGAGCCTTTGCTGACTCACAGGAGTAGCAGGCCGACCTATCAGTAATTGCAAAACATTTGGAAAATGTCTGGGAAAGTGGCGTCATTAGTTCCCTATGAATGTGAATGATGCAAAGTATTCTGACAAAAGAAAAAGTACCAACTGGGCAAATAGGCTACTTAGGGCATATGTGAATCAGTGTAAGCATTATTATATTTAAGAAATCTCTGTCCTTAACTGTTTGAAATATGAAAAAATCTATTGACCTAAAATTAAAGTGGCTATGGAATTTGTGAGCCACCAACCACTGAGTGTCAGACAATTATTAATTCTTAGGATTTAATTCTTGTCTGATGCTCGTGTAGATGCAGTGGTTCTCCATGTACAACCGTGGAAATCATACTGTAAGAGAAATGGTCATTTCATCCTAATTTCAGGGGACACAAGCTTTGGCAGAAGATTCAAGTTATAGTGTCCCTTCTCTGCCATTGGGTGATTCAGCAACTGCTTCTATGTTGCATGTCTACAAAAATGAGACAATAATGCTTGCCCTATTTCTAGTATAGGATTGCTGGAATATCCAAATCAAATAATATGTGTGAACGGATTTATAAAGCACTATGCAAAACCAGGATATGGTTAGTTTTTCCAAGTAATCATTGCATGTAGTTTGCCTCACTTTAAACAAATGTGGACATGGATTTCCTTTATAGAAGTCGGATCCCCTAACTATCTACTCCCCCCAAATCACACTAGAGTTCAAGGGAGGTGAACTATAGGCTAGACTTAGCATATGCTTATGACTTAATTAATTAACTCATTGATTAAGTATTTAAGTGTCTCCTATTTGCTAAAATTGCATCAGCAGCTAAGATGTAAGAATGAAAAAAGAAAAACTAAGCCAGGAATGGCAAAAAGTAAGTGTAGATGTGTCCTAAAATGAGACTGGAAAACTAGAAAGGACCCAGCTCACAGAAAGCTTTGTAAGCCTTGTTGAGGCTGTTGGTTTTCATCCCCCAAACCATAGGAAGGTTGTGGACATCTGTAATTGGTGAAAAGGATGCTGGCTGTAACGTGGGTTCAGCACCACTGGAGGTAGATAGATTAATCGAAGGAATGGATCTAAGCTATATGTAGAGAGTAAATTCAGCTTGGTGCTTGATCAGATATGAGAGTGGTGAGGGGAACCAAAGGGCCAAAAAATCGAAAGGTACTCAAATATAGGGGTCTCAAGTTCTGGGCTAGAGTGATACATTTCAGTCATTGCATCAGAGACTAGGCTATACCCGAGAACAAAAGTAGAAGTAGCAGGAAGCAATGACTACGGAGTTGAGTCAGGAGTTGTTATTAGTCACTGAGTTGTCTTTGACGCCGAGCAATCTAAAGCACAACAGAACACAGCACTGTCTGGTCGTGGGCCGTCAACACAATTGTGCTCCAGGCCATCGTTGGGCTCACTGTGTCTATCCATCTTATGGAAGGCCTCGTACTTTAATAAGCACGGTGTTTATTTCCACTGAGTCTCACACAATTATTAATTCTTATAACTTAATTCTCCTGATCTCCTGATAACATATCCAAAGTACCCGGGATGAAGTCTCACCCTGCTTGCTTCCACAGAGCTCTCTGGTTGTACTTTCTTCAGGATAGATTTGTTCTGTCATGGGAAGTCTGTGATAGATTTAAAGTTCTTTGCTAGCCTCATAACTCACCGGCACCAACCATTCTTTGGTCTGTTTTACTCACTGCTCAGCTTTCCCATGCCTAAAAGGCAATTGGAAAGTATCTCGGCTTAGATCACAGGCATTTTAGCCCTCAAAGGGACATTGTTGCTTTTTAATACTTAAAAAAAATCTTGTATAGTAGATTTGCCTAATATGTATCTTGTTTGATTTCTTAACTGCTGCATTCATGAACATTGATTGTGGAATCAAGTAAAATTAACTACTTGGCAACATCAATCTTTTCTTCATTTAGCATTATATTGTTTATTGGTTCAATTGTTTCCTTTTCACTGAATTGCAATCAATATTAAGTCTATAGTTTTTGCTTTTTGTTGGTCAGTACTTTAAGTCCTCTTTGTCATGAGTGAACAAAGTTGTATCATTTGCATACCACAGGTTGAGTCATGGGTAGAAATGGAGACGAACCAGGAAAAGAGTGTTTAAGTCAGAAGGAATAGTCTGAGAGAAGTCTCCTGGGACATATTCCTAAATTAAGAAATTGAGAGATCTTTAGCTATGCTGGAATATAGTGCAGGAGTGACATGGGAAGTAATGAAGCAGAAAGGTAACGAGGAAGGAAGAGGTCAATTCATTGAGGACATTCAGAAACATCTCAAAGATTTCTGAATTTAACCAAACAGTGATAATCAGTCATCAATATGTTCTAGAAGAACCATAGGACAATCAAATCTACTTTAAAATAACTATCTCAACCATCAAGACTCTTTGTTGCATAAAGAAATACTAGAAATTCATTTTATTATGCCCTGAGTCAGTCTGACTCCTAGCAATCCTATGTGCAACAGAATGAATACACGCCTGTGCCTGCATCGTCCTTGTAATTGTATCCATGCTTGAGTCCATTGCTGCACCCACTGTGGGTGCATTGAGGATCTTCCTCTTCCTCACTGACTCTTGACTTTACCAAACATGATGTCCTTCTCCAGAGACTGGTCCCTCCAGAGGATATAGCCAAAGTATATGACAAATTTTCATTATACTCACTTCCACAGAACATTTTGGCTGGATGTTTTTCAAGATAAATTTGTTCATTCTTCTTGTAGTCGATGGTATATTCCATATTATGCACCAACACCATAATTCAAAGGCATCAGTTCTTTTTTGAGTCTCATCTCCTCTCTGAACTCACTTACTGATGAAGATCAAAGACAGCAGCATTCAGAAAGCATTACCCCTTAACATTAAAAATATAAACAAAAACTTGCAACTGGACCCATAGACATGCTAAATTGGGAAAATATTGAAGCTGTCAATGATTCCATTTTACAAGGATCTGTTATTGACACCTATGGAAGCAGCACCCAGGCAATCAAATGATGTATTTCATTGGGCAGACTGACTTCAATGGATCTCTGTAAAGTGTTAAAAGCAAAGTTGTCATTTGACAACTGCCCGAAGTCACGGTATTTTCAATCACCTTATGCATATGAAAGCTGGTCATTGAGTAAGGAAGGCTAAGAAATGAGGGCAACTAAGATGTCACTCTTCAGTCACTAGGGCTCCAGAGCAGCCCAGCCACCTGATGCAAAATTCCTATGCAAATTGTAAATCCTATGTATGTCACTTAGTAGTTAAGACTTCTGAGCCAGAATACCTGGGTGTGAATTCCATCTCCAACATTTATGTGTTTCTCTTAACCATACCAACTGCCTTTTCTTACATGACCACAGATTTTTGGTGTAAATAATATTGGTAGGTAGTTTATGTTTGAAATCATTCTTGAAGCAAAATGGCCCCAAAGATGAATACATTCACTGAAGAGGCACTGTATGAGGGTCATTTAAAGGGTGATTTCAATACATGGGAAGTAGTGATTTTTTTTCTCTATAACAATGAGGTATTTGCCAAGTTCAAACTATGAATTATTTAGAAAGAGTTTGAAAATATTTTCTAATTTTCCAGTATCAAGCATGTCAGCAAATTTCTCAGATATAACAATTTATATTAGTCATGAAGCCTTAAGTAATTTCAGGAATCTTTGAGGAGCTCCTTTAACCTCAAATTTAAACATTTAAGTGTAACATGTCAACTTAAAACATAATATCAAATTTGTTCCAAACTCATTCACTTGGTCAGTTTAGTCTAGACATGTTCACAGTATTCACTTAGGTTTTCAATTTGCTTTATTTCCACAGTTTGTGTCTTGTCACTACCTTTCAAGTGTGTGTCTGTACATAGACAGAAACGTGAATATTTCCAAACCGCGACATGATTAAACATTGCTCCATGCAGGCTGGTAATGAATGACTCCTGCTTCCCTAAGAAGCCCCCTCACTCGTCTGCCCGCCTGTAGAGAAGGTTTCAGATAATGCAGTTATCAAAATGCCCCCATAGTATACAGTCCGGAGCTCAGGCCTGCTTTCATGAACTCTTCACAGAGCACCAAACACAAGTCCAATTCTTATCATTCCTTTCTAATACCCTCTTAATGAGATGCCCCACTAGCCCCATGCATCTGTTCTCTTTCATAGCAACTAGTTAAAAAACCAACTGGTTCAAATATTGTACTTAGTGGTTTCGGACTCAACTGGAGGGTGTTGGCATAAGCAGTGGCAACTCCAAATACGTTTGAAAATAGTTTCACTCTAGACAATGAATAATTTCTGGCAGTAATATTGTTTGGCTATTACCAATTGTTCGTATTTGTTTTTGGTAGAGTTTAATAGAAACTTGAGTTTCTTATGAAAAAGAAAATTGGGTTTCCCTCAGATATTCTTGAGAGAAAGGATTTGCCTTGGGCACTGGTATGCACAAATTTTTGTTGGGGATTGGAGCTAGGAATAATGCAATTTTTCTAACTTTGGTACAAAGCAGGTTCAAAGTAAAAATTACATTGACTTCCTTTAATTGTTCCTTCATTGCTCCATTCTTCTTCTCCCCTGCTCACTTTTTACTTCTTTGCCTTCCCTTTCTTCATGTGCCATTGTAGGGCAGGGAATTAACGCTCAGGAGGTACTCTCCATTTTTGTCTTTAGGGAAAACCATTGCCCAATTGATTAAGCAGATTTAAAAGGTTCATAACAGCATGCAAATGCAGTGATTCGGTAGCAGAGTAACTGAGTGATCTTTCATCATTCATGAGAAAATTTCTATAGTGTGAAATAGTTTCAATGAGTTTGATGTTAGGGCTTGGGAGAATAAAAAATAAGTTCAGTACACTCTGAATAACCACCCTCTCTTAGGCTTCTCCTTTTCTTCATCAAACGCACAGCTCTCTTTGCCTGGAAGCAGTGCAAATTGTTTGAAAGTGCAAATGGACATGATAGGACTTACAAGGTCAACGAAAGTGAAGTATCCCCTGTTCTATGCCTTCTTTGCAGCCTGTAAGGACTAATGCTCTGTAAGAAGGCTTTTCAGATAAGAGTGTTGATCCCATAAATTCATTACGGAGGCACAGAGCAGCTTCCCTGTCTGTCCTTTCATAAGGCTCACGTTTCCCTCTGTGCCAGGAGTCATACATCACACTCAACAGCGTGTCTCCAGAGCCAACCGAGGAAAGTGCAGAAAAACTACTGTTAACAAGGGAGTAATTACATTCAGCCTAAATTAATTATTGGTCACTCAGGACTGGTGAGCAAGGGCCACACAGATGGCCTCTGACTCAGTTCCCACCTTTGAGGAAAGAAATATTCCAATTTGGTGCACATGACCGCATAAGATAACAAGAGGTAGGTTATTTCTGGTCTACTGGTCATGAATTTGCCATATTTGCTAATATGACATGGGGCTTATTTGCGTTAACACTGTGGGTACATTGTATTTTTTAGGGAAAACATGAATGATAGTCACTTGGGATGGAGGTCATTTCACGGCAGTCAGCATCATGAGCAGCGAAGTCAAGTCAGGGACCTTTAAAATGCAATTCAGTCAAGAGAACAGGTCACGGATCAGTGAATAGGTGATGGAAGGTGTTTGTCAGGAATTCAGATTAGCACAGAATTCAAACAAGATACAAGAAACAAGGAAGAAAGAAACCCAGGCAACCTGGGGCACAGGAAGCCGTGGTCTCAGCAGGGTAGCAAGGAAGGCTCTTGGCTTACTTCTGGACTCCATGCTTGATGCGGGCAAGGACGACAGATTCTCACTCTGTATCCCTCCAAAGTCAGTACACAAAGCACACATCATACGTCAGTGGATTTTCTTGAATCAGTCTATCTGCCCTGTTGTATAGTTACTAATTACGATGCTTTTGTTAATGATGTCTGTTGTTGATAGCTGTACAATTTGACTAAAGTAATCCCCTGCACAAGAGGATTGGTCCATTGTGATCTATAGATCTAGTGATCTCAGAGTTTGATTTTTCCATTATTATTTTTTTTTTCAAAATTGGATTGCTAGGCCTTTCTTCCTTGTCTATCACAGTGTGGAGCCTCCACTGAAAACTGTCAGCCTCCTGACAACATGTAATGCAAGTGAGTAGTGACTTCACCTATGGTGGTTTGGTCTGTAATTGAACCTGGGTCTCCCACATGGAATGAAAAAATTGCTACTGTAGAATCACCACTGGCTCCCTAGAGATTGATGGAAAATTAGTTCTATTTAATAAATATTTATAGAATTCCTACTATGTACCCAGAACTGTGAAAGATATTGAAAAATTTGTAAATCATGCTCATATCCTCAAGAAAGTTATTGTCTGAGGCAAAAAGATAAGTAACTAAGGAGTAGTCACTCTGATAACTGCAATAATAGAAATGTGCTCACTGTAAACTGGTAGCAAAAGGATTAACTGCTTGATTCTGTCAGGAAGAGGCTTTCTGGAAGGGGTTTCGAAGTAGGAGTAGGATTCTCAGATCTAGGCAGTTGGGGCAAGCACGGGGAAAAGAAACAGTGTGTATGTGAAGGAAAAGAGACATAAGCAGCATAATGGGCTCTGGGAAGCAGAGTAATTCACGGCCAAGATCAAATGTAGCCACAAGCAACTTAGGTTTGATTTTGCCTCAGTAGAGAACCATAGCAGACTTGAGAGCAGAGAAGTCTCAGATTTGAATTTTGATAAGACAATCCAGCTTTAAGTGAGAAACAGGAAAGTCAAGACATTAACCTAAAAGTCCAACCAACCAATGGTCAGTGACAATGAAAGTGACCAAATAACTAAGAGAATGACAATGAAAATGACCAAGACAGCTACATTTGAAAGGTATTGACATGATGAAGTATGTAAGGCTTGATGATTACCGTATAAATAGTCATGTATAAGCCAAATTTATAAGCACACCTTTAATGCAGGTTTTGTGGTAAAATTAGGTGCCTCGGCTGATATTTGGGTCGGCTCATACTCGAGTATATACGGTAATTGAATATTGGTGGGGGGGAGTAAAGACTAGAAATATCTTTTCGTTTCAGGCTTATGAGATTGGAGGTATGTTAAACTAAAAAGATTAAAGAAGATTGGGTGAAGAGGTTGCTAGATATGTACTGAGTTATTTAGAACATGTTACATTTGACTACTTAGGGAGCAGGTAGATTAAAAACATTAGCAAAACACAATGCTCCAGGAGTTAAAGGGACACCAAGGGAAATGTCTCAACAAACAGATGAAGAACTGGAAGCACTCTCTTGTCTATACCAGGAAATATGGAAGACGACTCTCTGGAAAACCAAAGATCCCTATCTGTGTGCCCATCCCAAAGAAACGTGGAAATTATCAATCAATATCATTATTATCCCATGCAAGTAAAGTTTGGATGAAGATAATTCAACAATGCCTGCAGCTATCACTGGCAGGAACTGTCATCAATTCAAGTTAGATTCCAAAGAAGATGGGGCACACTACAAGATCATTCGGACCTGGGCTGAAAGCAGAGAATACCATAAAGATGTTCACTTGTGTTTTATGATGATGCAAAGGCATTAGACTCTGTGGATCATAGCAAACTATGTATAGTCTTAAGAAGGATAAGAGTTCCAGAACACTTCACTGTGTTCATGTGACACCTAAACACAGACTAAGAGGCAATTGTTTGAATAGAACAAGGAAATACCACGTGATTACCATCAGAAAAGTTGTGTATTCAGGTTGTATCCTCTCACCACACTTAATCTGTATGCTGAAAAAATAATTTGAGAAGCTGCACTATATGAAAAAGAAGATGGTATCCAGACTGATGGAAAGCTTATTCATAATCTGTGACATACAGGTGACACAGCCTTACTTCCTGAAGGCAAGGAAGACGGAAGCACTTGCTGATCAAAGCTGAACACAGCCGCCATCAGCATGCTGTTGTCAGGTGCCATCAAGTCATTTACCGCCCACAGTGACCCTATGCACAACAGAAGGAAGCACACATGGTGCTGCGCCATTGCACAATTGTTCATGGCCACGCCCATCATTGCAGGCCCGGTGTCAATCCATCGCATTGAGGGCCTCCCTCCTTCTCACTGCCCTTCCAGATTACAGAGCGTGATGTCCTTCTCCAGGATCTGGTGTCTCCTGATAATATGTCCAAAGCATGTGAGACAAGGTCTTGCCATCCAAGCCTCTAAGTGGTACTGTGGCAGTTACAGAATCTCCTGTCAAATTGAGCAAAGAGGTGGGGTCTAGCCTGTCAATCAGGTCATAGCCAATGAGGCCTCTGTGTAGACATGGCCTTTTCCTGAGGATTCTGGGAACTCCTGTCTTCTTCCCTGGAGGCAGGCCACACACACACTCTCTGCTTCACATTCTTATTGACAAGCCACATGGAACCTGGAGATGCGCCCACTGCCATTGACCCACAGGACTGTTCACCCACCAGCCTGTGTTCTTCCTGCATTCAGTGTCATTGCATGTGCTGTGTGAGTCTGAAGAGGAATTTATGGGCTAATACCAGACTTATGGGCTAATATTGAACTTAGGAACTTGAT
>NW_022107431.1:90818515-90828112 GCF_000313985.2 Echinops telfairi | reverse complement strand
GAACTGGAAACAGGGAACCCAGGACAGACGATCCCTTCAGGCCCAGGGCTGAGAGTGTTTATGTATTTTCAAGCTTTCTTTTTCAGGTTTTTATCCATCATTGCTACCTGCTTAGAACAAAAAAGGAAACATCAACACCTGAATTTACCCTGCTATCTTACCCACACATCAGCAACTGGGAAATACTACACATTTTCAAATTACAGTGGACAACTGCTACTTCATACTTTTAAATGATGACTCAACAGAGGATGTTACTGCAGTTAGTTACTTCTAACTCCTGTCGACCCCATGGGGGCAGCACAGTAGAATTGCCCTATAGAGTTTTCAGGGCTGCGATTCTCTAGAAGCGGATCTCCAGGCCTGTCTTCTGAGGTGCCTCTGGGTAGGTTTAGCCACTAGCCTTTGATTAGTGGTTGAGAACTTAATCCATTTGTGCCACCCAAGTGTTGTCTTATTCTGTCATCTTTTGGGCTTTACTAGAATATAACAGTAAAAGCAGAATATTTTTAATTTTTAAAGTGAAGAGTTTTTGTGCACGTGAATAACTGAAGTGAATGGGTTCTTAGTAGCTACAGGAACTATTTCTTGCACATGGATTCTGGCACTGTGGAAATACTTATGAGAAAAAGAGACACATTTTCTTTTTTTTCTGGTGGGGATTTTAAACTTTTGTTCTGCTGCTTTTTTTAATGGTCCTAAATGACCTCAAGTTTGACTTAGAATCAAGTATTTTTGGTCTATTGTGCCAGCCAGTTTATAGAATAACAGGGGTAATTTAGAGCTGCAAATAAAGTTTATTTTTAGTTTTGTACATAAACCATTTTCTGAAACAAAGCCTCTTAGGGATAGGGGCTCCTTTTATTATTTTCTCACCTTGTCCTTTACTAAAGTTGATCCTCATTAATCATGTAGGAAATGTTCATTCAACGAGTGAATGAATCAATACATATAAAATATATTTACATGTAAGTCAACAGCAACAAAAAGTAGAATTGGATTTAATTTATCCAGATCATTGATTCTGTTCAAAAATAAATTTGGGAAAATGCATGGCACACAATACCTGCTTAGTAAATTGGCACATGTCTAAATGCGCTATTGAGCCATTCTGACTCGCAAACTTGTAGGACAGAGTAGAATTGCAGCATGGGCCTTGCTGTGCTGTAATCTTTACGGAAAGAGATTGTCAGCTCTTTTCTCCCAGTAGGTTTGTACTTCTGACATTTAGATTAACAGCTGAACTCTTGACCATTCTACCAAGGGCTCCTAAATTTGAATATAGTAAACACTTATTATGTGATTTTTAAAAAGCCACAGAAGTCAAGCAAATCTTTCTTTGGATTATATAAACCAATAAATAACTAAATTATCCATAATCTAGATAGTAGTATTGAAATAAAATATAAGGACATAAACCCGCACATGTTACTACATCAGTGTTTCTTATTTGCAAATGCTTCCCTTCCAAAAGGAATAATTTTTATTGGAATAAAATAGCTGACTCCTTTCTAGATGATTTATTAGTAAAACTAACTCCAAAGCATAGAGTGGTTTTTAGGAAGAGTCGTTTCTTCTCTAGCCTGTAAGCCTGGACATGTTGGACATTAAAAAGAAGAGATAATCTAGAAGTTATCTGTCCAATTTAGATCATACGGACCTGCTAAAAAGAACAATCCAAGGGACACAGAACCCAAATCATCCAGTTTTCCCATCTATTATCTCAGGTGACCACACTTCCAAGTCTTGCCTTGGTAGCTGTGCTACATGACCAAACATTAAAAAAAGGTGACAACCTAAGGGCAAGCAGGTAAAATTCACTGCTTGTTCTTTTGTTCATTTACATACATCGTGTAACTATTGCTTTCCCCCCAAGCCACAAACATCATTTTCTATCAATCGGACACATTGTACCAGTGATCTGTTTGCACGGAGTAAATTCATTTGCAGGTGAGGCACAAGGCGTACTGTGTGTCCACCAAGACATTTCATTGTCTTCCGGACATGGTGTTCATTTCCTAACTATGTGTCCACTGGGCTCTTTGCTTGTCTGTTCTTAAACTTTTAATATTATGAACTTAAATTATGCAAACCAACTAATAAAACAATTATGTTTATCAAAGACATCCCAGGAAGGTCTTACTCCAGTTGGGGTCACATAATGACAGAATTGCTACTAGAGTCTTGGTGGTGCTGCCAACAGTGTATAGCAGGACCATTTAATAACTTCTTACATCAGTCAGTATTCCTCTTCAGGATCGTGACCTCTAGAAACTCAAAAACAAACTTGTTTATGTGATTCTTAAGGAAAATATCTTTTTATAAGCTTTTCCTTTTTACCCCATTTCCTTCCTTTCTATTGAACTATAGGCACTGCATCCTATTGAAATATCAATATTTCTCAGGCTCGGATGGATAACAAATTCCAGAGCCCTGTTGTTTGTTTGTTTGTTTTTCAATAGCATCAGGTGCTATTGCCATGGTGCCTCACAGCTGACCTTTTATTGGATTGGTGTATGTTAACGAAGCATTCTTTTCTCCTGAAACCTTACATTTGGGATTACACGGAGTACTTCGTTTGCAGCTGTCTAGTCAATCTGACCTATCAATAGAGCACACACCACTAACTTCCTTCCACGCTTGTCTTCAATTTGGACCAAAGGTTTCTTTAGAGTTGTTTTGCAATCATCTTGTCTAATCCATTTATTTTACAGAAGACAAAAATGAAAACAACTTTGCATTCAACACTAGGTAGGCACATAGCAAATTCAGCTCTCCATACACTCCTGAGTCCTAAATCATTGTTCTTGTCTAAGAAAGCTCTGGAGAAACTTCAGATGAACAAAGCCAGAAATCAAAAGACAACGGGGTAAGTATGTAATTTCAAGGACACTGTGCTGTTCCACCAGCACGAAATAAGTGTGGCTTCTCACCATTCACCTTCACAGCATCTCTGCTCTACTCTACCGCTGGTGGCCTCAATGAGACCCTCAGAACAGTTAAATAATATAAATATGAGATCCCCCCTCAAAAAAGGAAAAAAAGCCCCGCTGAGTGAAGCTTTTGTAGTACGCAGTTCTCCCACTAGGTGAGCATTGAGCAACTCACACTGAGGTGGTGCACCCAGTGGCATTGCCTGGGAAGGTTTTCTGGTCTTAGTGATTTCTTTTGTAACATCAGTTTCCCTCGAACCTCATTTTTACTGATGGCTGGTTTAAGAGAACAGCGTTTGGCTATGATATTTTGTTTCCTGTTTGAGAAAAATGCCACAGAAACTGTTGGGCTATTGAATGCCGTTTATAAGACAGCACTATGGGAAAAACTCAAATGTACAAGTGGTTTTCTCATTTCAAAAAAGGCGGAATGTTGGCTGATGACAAACCTCAATCTTGATGTGTCAGCTTCCTGAATGGACAAAAATGCTGACAAAATTCATGTACCTGTGCTCAAAGACCAACGATGGACCGTTGAAGAGATGGGGAAGTTATATGGACTGTCTGGAGCTTGGTTCAGGAAATTATAATGGAAGATTTAGGAATGAGAAGGTTCATTGCAAAATGTGTGCCTTGGGTCCTGACTGACCAGGCAAAAGAGCATTGAGTGGAAACATCTCGTGCTTTAATAAAACAAAAAGCTCTGAAGTGACCTAGACTTTTTTCCCCAAGGTCATTACTGGCGACAAGAAATGGTGCTATTCTTATGACCCTGAAAGAAAACATGAATCAAGCCATGTTTGACACCATGGTCACCTTGCCCCCCAAAAGCTTGTTAAGTGAAATCAAAGATCAAGATGATGCTCATTTGTTTTTTTGATGTGAGAGGGATAATGCATTTGGAGTTTGTTCCCCCAGGTCAGACTGTTAATCAAGCTTTCTATTTAGAGGGTCTGAGAAGATTGTGTAGCAGTGTGTGACCCAAAAAGGCCTGATTTGTGGCAGATAGGGACTGGTTTTGCCACCACGACAATTTACCTGTTCATGCAGCCATCTCAGTGCACCAGTTTCCAGCAAAAAACAGCATGCCTCCCTTGCCCCGTGCACCTTACTTACCTGACCTCACACCATGTGACTTTTTGTTTCTGTGAATGAAGAGGGACATGAAAGGACAGCGATTTGATTTGACAAATTAGAAGAGGTGAAGAAGAAAAAACGAGAGAGGTGCTATCAGCCATTCAAACAGATGAGTTTGAAAATGTTTCCAAGAATGGAATCTCAGATTTGAAAAATGCATTAAGTGTAATGGAGAATACTTTGATGGCGATAATGTTGTTTTGTAAAGATATTTAGATACATAGTTTTGAAAAATAAATTCCGATTTTTTCGGGGTACTCCCTTGTAACTTCAACTACATAAATGTCTGACACCCAAATTTATTGTAGCTTAGAAGTGTTCTTTAGAATGAATTATTAAAAATTAAATTTCAAATAGAAATGCCGAGGATGCTAGTTAAGGGTTAAAAGAAAGAAAAAGAAACAAAGCTGTTTTACTTCCCCGGATGACTGACACCACCAGAGGTTACTGTGGGGAGGGGGGAAATCCTAAACTCTAATGACTTCAGTTCTCAAAGGCAATATTGGGAGAACCCCCACCGTTATTAAAGTTAATAAATCAGAGAGAGAAAGGGAGAAGGAAGGAGGAGTGGAAAGGAGAGCGAGAAGGAAGAGAAAGGAGGGGGAGAGGGTGCGGGGAGAGATCTTAAATGCAAATCTGGACAGCTTTTCTAAATTTTCTGCACATAGAAACCCAGAGTTTCTCTCCCCACCCTCCTTTTTCCTTTACCTCATTCACCCTGGGTATCTTAAACACAGCAAAAGGCCTCACGGGACACACAGTTCTATAAGATGTAATTATGGTACCTTATTTTTAAGAGTTT
This sequence comes from Echinops telfairi, assembly GCF_000313985.2. Lineage (NCBI taxonomy): Eukaryota > Metazoa > Chordata > Mammalia > Afrosoricida > Tenrecidae > Echinops > Echinops telfairi. Next base: position 90,823,240 of record NW_022107431.1, on the reverse strand, counting down.
AAAAGTGCATCTTTATGACCTTATGCAGCCACAGCAACCTTTATAGGTTTGATTGACATAAAACATGCATTGGCATCAAAAAGCTCCCTAGAACTGCAGACACGTGGAGTTTTAGTCACCCCAGTCTCCCCCCACTGCTCCCAGTGACGTTCCCTCAATTCTTTCTGTCCCTCCTCATTTGTTTGCCAATATTGATCAGCTGTAGTTAGCAAAAGGCAGTTAGTGACCCCAAGACAGCTCTTCTGGTTGTTGTAAAAGCTAAAATGAAGTGAAATAAACTACATGTGATTCATGGGCTACGTATGCATGGGGAACTCAGAAGGCCCAGCGTTTAAGGATCACTTTAAAAGTGGTCTTTTATACATGGAGGTTTTATATCGTCTCGGTTTGGCTTTTGATTTTTGATTTTTAAGCTAAGTGAAAGGGGTTGCCTTTCCTTCTCCGATAGAAGAGGTGTTTTTGTACAGCCGATATAAATACTTCTAGAGTTTTACAGGGTGACTAATAGCCAACAGGGATAAACCAGGCTGTCAACTTTCCTGAGACTTTTGGCTACAACCCCAAATGTTGGTCAAAGCATCAGAGAAAGAGCCTCATCTTAGGAAAAGGCTTTCTGTCCAGAGTCCACACTTACGGTGGCATAGAGAGGAACATGTATTTAACTCTTCTTCCTAAAGGCTAACCCCTGTAAGGAATTCAAGAATGTGTATACTTATGTTTTATGTAATATTCATGTATTATTTTTAACAGAGCATACCTCAAATAATGTTGTCAAACAAGCCTTGAACATCATTACTTGGAGGTGACTTCTGGGTTCTTTAAAAACAAGGCTGCCTCGAGGAGCAGCCTCCTTGTCTTCTTTGTGCAGAATATTCCAAGTCAAAGCAGAGAGAGGTCTCTGACATGACATTTTAATTCCATGTCAATGACCTCTCTGTTGGTAATAAGGCCTTTTTATTGTGATTAAAAAAATAAGGACAGACTTTGCCTCAAACACTCCCTTCACATATTACTGAAAATCAGTTAGCTCCTCTCTCTTCAGGTTTCCCTGCCCAGATGTCCATGTTCAGATTCAGTGTAGAACCGCTCATAGCTCTTCTTTGGGCGACTGAGCAAGCATGGTGGTCTGGTTAATTTACTTTACACTCCTCCCCCCTCCATTTTCCCACAAGTGGACCAGGAATTGTTGCCAATTAGTCAGCAAATATTTGCTAAGCACCCACAGAGTAAAAGTGGTGTACTCCATTGAAACTTTTAGTCAGTTCATCCTGAGGAAACATGTAGAGGTTTAACGCACAAAACCCTAGCTTTCCAGTATCTAGATTCCCAGAATCTTCAAGCTTCTAGAACAATTCCAGCCTGGGAAGAGATGGAAAGGCAAACAAGCCCTACTATTGAAGCTGTGGATCAGGTATTTAGTTACCAACTGCCAGGTCAGCAATTCAAACCCACAATCCACTCTGAGGAAGAAACGCGAGGCATTTCCAGTCTTAAAAACCCTGTACAGGGTGGCTACGAGTAGGAATCAACTCAATTGCTCTGGATTGAGTTTGGATGGCAGCAAAGACATATCAAAGTCCAGACACCATCTGATCAGTCAGTTTGCTAACTGTAAGGAAAGAAACATTTTGACTGACCTGTGAGTATTGGAAAGCTCCAAACTACGCCTTCTGCTCTCAGAATTTTGCTAGTCACAAGTAGAAATTAGGATAGGCAAAACACGGACGACATCAAGAACAAGGGGGGAGAAAAGGAAGACTTCATCAAATCCCCACTGGTAAGATAATATTTTGAGGTTTTAGCAAGTGAACACTTTTTCTCCTGGAGTTGCCCCCTTTCATTCACTCAGGAGGTCCCCAAGTCCTGACGCATTTCCTGGGGAAAGAATAGAACACGGAGGCAGCCAGCATTGGGATTTCTTTTTGAAAAGAAAGCCCATTGTTCTTAATATTCTTTTAGATCTGGTTTGAGAAAGGATCAAGTGTGAAAGAGTAGTGAAGAGTAGTGAACAATCTTACCTCTCACCTCCTAGCACATGTGCACATGTCTCCTGGATTTCACAGGGAGGGAGAACTCTGTGGTTCCCAAACAAAGGCCACCAAGAGCTCTTGTCAAAGGCAAAAATCACAGGAGGAAGAACAGTTCGGAGGTGCAACTAGAATGACGCCAAGTAATTAAAGGCTATTGCACCCTATGGAAGCTTGTCACACAAGTAAACAATGCTATTTGCCAGAGCCCAACTTTGACTTGGACAGAAAGAATGTCCATGGGAATAGTGGTGTCAGTGACCCAGCAGGCTGCCCAGTTCTGATAAGCCAGACTCTCACTTGCCTTCAAGTTGATCCTGACTCACCTATAGGATGGGGTTTCCTTATGGGGTTTTGAGACTGTACCTTACAGGAATAGAAAGTTCTCTCAGTTCTGCAAAGTGGCTAGTGGTTTCAAATTACTGACCTTGTGGTTAGCAGACTAGTACTTAACCACTGTGCCACCAGGGCTCCAGAGCGCTGATATAAGTGAGGTCAGTCATGATTGTCCAGTCTCTGAGCAGTCAGGTTTAGAGTCAGAAATTAAGGTGCTCTATAGAAAAATAACATCCAATTTCTTACATAGATTAGTTTAGGGAATGAGATTCAAACCTTCTCCACTTAGATGAGTCCTATGTAATAGATGACATTATTTCTGTCTTACAAACTGGGAAAATTTTGTGAGAAATTACATAACTACATGTAGAAATTACATGCAGGTGATACTATTAGTAAATGACAGAACTTGAATTTGAATGCATGAAATTAGTATGCTGAGAACAGATAGAAAACGGAGACTAAGAAATCCAGTCTCCAAATGACCAAAGACACTGTGCACATTAACAGGGAAAGTTTCGGTTTGTGATAAGGTCACTGGTTAGGCCTATTGGTTTGGGTGGTAGTTTGACCTGTAGCTGGTTCAAGGTCATAGTAACTCTAAGTACACCAGAAGGAGCACGGCCTGGTGCTCAGCCATTATCACAATGTTGCTGTGTTTGAGCTCACTGGCTCAGCTACTCTGTCAATCCATCTCATTGAGGCCTTTCCTCTTTTTTGCTGACCCTCTATTTTTCCAAACATGACCTCTTTCTCCACGACTTCATCTCTCCAGGAATTTATCTCTCTCTGTATATCCCAAGTATGTGACATGAAATCTTGCCATCTTAACTTCGAGGGAGCTTTCTGACTGTATTTCTTTCAAAACAAAATTGTTTGTCACTCTGGCAGTTCATGGTCTATTTCATATTCTTCAACAATACCATAATTCAAAGGCATCCATTTCTCTTTGGTCTTCCTCACTCATTGTCCAGCTTTTGCATGCACATTTGCTGTTCTTGCAATGTGCATGCTGTTGTTAGCAGCCATCTAGTTGATTCCGACCTATCAAGATGGCCTTATGCAGAACTGAACGAAAAAATGTTGTGTCCCGCATCCTCCTCACAACTGTTTCTAAACTTGAGCCCGTTGCTGCAGCCACTGTCACAGTGTGTCAGTCCATCTCCTGTGGGGGGCCTTCCTATTTTGCATTGCCCCTCGCTTTACTTTACCAAGCAGGATGTCCTTCTCCACGGGCTAGTGTCTGCTGACAAAATGTCCAGACTATGTGAGACGAAGTCTCGCCAAACTTGCTTCTAAAGAACACTCTGGCCTTACTTCTTCCAAGACAAATTTGTTGGCCCTGTTAGAAGTCCATGGCATTGCCCATATATTTAATAAAGAAATTAAATATTGAATACTTTCAGTATTCTTCTCCAGCCCCACAATACAAATACACCGATTCTTTTTTGGTTTTTCTTATTGAATGCCCAACTTTCATATGCATATTGAAAATACCAGGGCATGGGTCAGGCACACCTTATTCCTCAAAGTAACATCCTTGCTTTTCAATACTCTAAAGAGGTCTTGTATAAACAATTCACCTAATGCAACAGCTCTTTTGATATCTTGAAAGATGCTTCCATGAGCATTGATTGTGGAGCGAAATAAGACAAAATCCTTGACAATTTCAATCTTTTCTTTACTTATCATGATGTTACCTTTTGGTCCAGTTGTGAGGATTTTGGGTTTCTTTACATTGAATTGTGATCCCTACTGAAAGCTGCAATCTTTGATTTTCATCAGCAAGTTGTTTGAAGGACCCCTCTCTTTCAGCAAGAAGTTGTGTTATCTGCATATCACAGATTGTTAAAAAGGCTTCTTTAAATCCTGATGTCATGTTCTTCATCTAACGATTTGCTCAGCATACAGAATAAATACATGTGGTTAGAGCACACAACCCTGACACGCACCTTTCCTTAGTTCTGTTTACACAACTACCTCTTGATGCATGTACCAGATCCACAGGAGCACAACCACAATTTCTGGAATTCCAATTCTTCTCAAGGGTATCCATAGTTTGTTATGATCTAAACAAACAAATGCCTGTTCGTAACATATTTCTGGTATTCTCTACTCTGAGCCAAGATCCATCTGACATCAACAATGGTGTCCATTGTTCCCTCCATCCTCTTCTGAAATCACCCTGAAACTCTTGAGCTTCCTGTCAACCATTTTTGGGTGATCTTCAGAAAAATGTTACTTGCATGTGATATCAGTTATATTGTTCTATAATTTGAGCATTCTGTTGGGTCACCTTTCTTTGGAATGAATACAAATACGGATCTCTTCCAGTCAGTTGGCCAAGTAATCTTTTAAAAAT
>NW_022107431.1:90816312-90818064 GCF_000313985.2 Echinops telfairi | reverse complement strand
TTCATCATTTCTACTACTTGCTTTAGCTGTTTGATGATTAAAAGCAAGTTTCAGAGTCTCTTCTGACATCCACCTTGATTTTTTCTTTCTTTCCTGTATTTTTAGTGGTTCGTGCTGTCCTTCCTCAGCTCATCAGGTCTTGTGACATTAGTGTTCTTACAGAACATCTGCTCTTGAGATGTTCTCAAAACTCAATGGGACAGATTCAAGTTGTATTTTGGCTCTCATGGACTTGTTTGCATTTTCTTCAGCTTTAACTTGACCTTGCATATGAACACTTGATAGTCTCTTTCATAGTCAGCCCCTGCCCTGGTGTTAGCTGTTAAGATTAACCTTCGCCATCAGCTCTTCTCATAGATGTTGTCAATTTGTTTGCTGTATTCTATCTGAAGAAGGCTATGTTAAGTAGCCTTCTGTGTTGTTGAAAAACATATACCTGCAATGAAGAAGTCTTTGTTCCTGAAAAATTGTATCACGAGATCTCCAGCTTCATTTCTATCTCCAAGACCATATTTTCTAACTACCGTTCCTTCCTCTTTATTTCCAACTTTGGCATTGCAATCACCATAATTATCAATGCATCTTGATTGCATTTTACTCAACTTCAGACTGAAGACATAGGTAGAACTCTTCAATTTTCTCATCACCAGCTTTTGTAGTTGGCGCATGAATTTGAATGATACTTGTGTTGGTTGGATTTCCTTGAAAGTGGATAGATAGAATCCTATCACAGATGGCATTGTATTTCAAACTCGATCTTGAAATGTCCTTTTTGATGATGAATGTCATTCCTCTTGATTGTGTCCTTCCTGGCATAGTAAACTATATGGCCTTCTGTATTGAATTGGCCAATAACAATCCATTTCAGCTCACTAATGCCTAGGATATCAATCATTATGCATTCCTTTTCATTTTTGAACACTTCCAATCTTCCTAGATCCGTACTTCATACATTCCAGGTTCTGATTAATAGTAGAGTTTGGAGCTGTTTTATCTCACCTTGAGTCCTGCCCCATCAGCGAATGAAGAACCTGAAGGCTGCACTACCACAGGCTTGACCCCACTCACCTCATCATGGTTGAGTCTACTTTGAGAAAGCAGCTTCTCCTCTGTCTTATTTCATGCTCTGGCACTACCTTTAACAATATCCTGCCTCCATTCATTAGGTCTTCGGTTTATGACAATGTTTAAGGTTATTCATAAGGTTTTTAACCTCTACTTCCTCCATAGTATGAAACCAATTCCTTCTTTGTTGTTTGTTCTTATTCTGGAAGCTCCATTCAGGGTCACTTGGAGTGACTCTGCTGACATCGGCACTACTAGTGACAGAGCGTCCAGCACCATAACTACCCAGAAACCACCACAGAAAGAGAAACAGGCAGACAAGTGGTGATGCTACTTTCTTCCTTACATAGTGCAGCTTCTCAAATTATTTCCTCAGCATAAAGATTGAATAGGTATAATGAAGACTAGAACTAGATTCTGCATGAACAAAATTAATGTTCTGGAATTCCCACTAGTGGTCGAGTAGGTTATACTAATTCTCTTATTGGAAACACTCATATATTACTGTGGCTGTATAAATTAATAAAAACACACTTTTGTGAAACAAATAAATCAGAGTTTTAAATAATTCTCATATTTTTAGGACCAGAATTTCATTACTCAAATACATTTTAGATTTAGAAGAAACTATACTCATGAAAATAGTAACCACATCATCATTTATAATTTGAGAATAGGTATTTAAAT
>NW_022107431.1:90808362-90814949 GCF_000313985.2 Echinops telfairi | reverse complement strand
GGAATTTATAGATTGGTGTTGGACATATGGGCTAATATCAGACTTATGTACTTGATTTCAATCTCCCTAGATGTTTTCTTAATACACTATTACTCTTTGATATAAAGCTCTTTCTTATACATATAAGAGTGTCTATGAATCTGTTTCTCTGTCAATCCAGACTAACACAGTTGTTGCTATAATTTAAAATTTTCAATAGAATTTATGTCCATCCATTATAAGGTGAGTCTATACTACAAAGTACACAAAAACAAACAAATGATGTAATCCAGATAATCATTCAGATTTCAATTATTTGCAGCCTTTGAAAAGAAGAGTTAAAACAAACAAGAAAACAGTGCAAAAAACTTTCTGAAAATGAGCCAAATCCTCTTAAAAATGCTTAATATCTTTCACTTCTTTTGGGGTTAATGGCATACTTGATTCTGAATGTTTTATCACAAAGTAATTTAGCTCACACTGAGTAAAAGGTCATACACTCTGGTAAGCAAAGACCTGTGTCCCCTCTGATGATTTTCCTTGGGACAGGAAATGCTCTGCAACCAGGCACCTGCTGCCCGGTGCATGAAGTTTAGCTGGTATGGCAAGGGTTAACCCCCTTCACTGAAGGCTTGCTAAATATTTTGCATGTATGCTTGCTAGGAAGATATTGCTGTTCCCATTTTAAACATTAAAAATTAAGAATGATTTCGACATCGTTTACACGTACAATTCAGTGACATAATTATGTTCCTCATGTGATACAACCATCACAACTATCCGTTTCCAAAATGTCCCTCTTAGTAAAAGCTCAGTGTCCCCTAATCAATGATTCCCTGTTTCCTACTCTCTCCTACTCGTGATAATTACTAGTACATTTTGGCCCCTATAATTGACCTGTTCTAGATGTTTCGAGACCTTGTGTAAGAGGACACATGCTTACCTAACAACACTGTGAAAACAAACAGAGCTAGAAAGAGATGTAGCTGATGTGGTCAGATGTCATTGCACAACTGTTCCTGTGCCTGAGCCATGGTTGTGACCACCACTTGTCCGGCAGTTTGTCTCATTGTGGTGGCTCATGTGCTGCTCCGGTGCGGGAAGCGTTGTCACTGGTATTTCAAATGCCAGCAGGGTCACTCAAGGTGAACAGGCTTCAGCAGAGCTTCCAGACGAAGAACAGACAACGAAGAAGGTCTTGGCTCTGCACTTCAGGGGAAGGAGCCACTGCAAGTCTTCTGCATAGAAGGAGGAGGGAACTATCAAACAAGGAAAAAGCCTAAGCAAATAGAATCAAACTAAACAAACACAAAAAAACTCTAAGGATGAAGAAGATTAGGTACCTACCCAGGATGGTGGCAGATTAAAACTCCTAAAGTCAATGTGTTTTTTTGCACTTGGGGTTGTAACAAATATCAGGAGTACACTATGTGAGTGAATCAGTTACCTTCTCAAGAGAAGTCTTACTGTATAAACACACAAGCGAATGAGTAGTAAACCAAAGCAAACCAGTGTCATTTTCTTGATGGGGCTTTTCCTGAGTCAGGTGTGAAGAGGTGTAAACCATGTAAACAAGATGACACTTCGGAAATGCTGTCACTGGGTAAAACCTGGAACAACAGTAGATTCAATGAGGAGTTGGTTTTCCTTTCCTGCTAGCATTTGCTTTAATCCCAGGAGAAAGTAAATCGCACGTTCCCCCAAAGCTATGCCATATTCCCCATCACGTTGGGCAGATAAGTCAAGTTTAATTTTAATTTGCAAACATTATAATTTGAGGTTTATCTGCTACTCTTTTCCCATTGATTTTCCCCAGAATTCTAAAATAATAGGAAAGGAGAAAAAAGGAGAGGGTGAAGAGACGAAGAAATAAGAAAAAATAATATTGGTTTATGTTGTCAGAAGATTTTTTAAATTCTTGTTTTCTCTCAAATATTTCCCATGCAAATCATTTGTTTTTCTTACAATGCCTCAATTTTTAAGAAGGAAATTTAAAATCAAATACTAACTCCCTGATACTTCTCATCACTTTAGACTAGAGACCAGCTCTCGAGAAGAACATTATTCTTGGTAAAGTAGAGGGGCAGCGAATAAGAGTAAGATTCTCAATGATGGAGTGACACAGAGGTTGCAACAATGGCCTCGAACATAGCAAAAATTGTGAGGACTGTACAGGCCCAGGTAATATTTTGTTTTATTGTTTATTGTACATAGTGTCAGTATGAGTTGGAACTCATTCAACGACATCTAATAACAACAATAACAACCCTTAACTCAGAGGCTATGTAGCACAGTGTCTCCTTTATACGACCACGAGCCATCTCACATATTGCTTATTCAGTGAGTACTGTTGAGTGAATTATTAAATGTAAGCATCAGCTGGTCCATTTAATTAATCAGATTGATGAGTACAAGGTCTCTGTTCAGTACAGTGATAGTGTATAGAGGAGATAAAGCCAACATTGAATTCTGAGTTCTTTTTTTTTTTTTAATCTTGAGTCTTAGAGTGTTTCAATAACTGCACAAGTTTTCTCTTCTTCAGTGCCTGCACAGTATCTATTGTTGACAAAAATGCCTATGTTTCTTCCCATTGTAAGTATGAAAGCCATTTTTGTGCATTGATATATGCAAATAATATTTCTAAATCACTGGTGGCAGGTTCAATACACGTGGTGGGGGAAAGTAAGCAATGGAGGTATCTGTCCTCAGAAGGCCCCAAAAATGCCTTTTGTGCATCTGACCTGGCATTACAAAAATCACATTGCCTCATGAAGCCATTGGTAAGACGTGCCCAATTCTCATTTTAGCAAAATATTCAAATGAAACAAATCTGCATCCAGACGTCTCTGAATTAACAATACTCATAAACCACAGCAGCTGAAAGGACAGCTCGGGTAGTCATTGCTAAATTTAATGTAGAACACCTAACTAGCTGACAGAATGAGAGAAAAATACCACATCTTCTAAAACAGAAACCAAACCAAACTCACTGCCATCGAGTCAATTCTGACTCCTGGTGACCCTATGGGGTAGGATAGAATTGCCCCTGTGGGTTTCAGAGACTGTAATTCTTCATGGAAGTAGAAAGCCTCATATTTCTCCTCCGCAGAGGCTGGTGATTTTGAACTGCTGACTTCGAGGTTAGCAGCCCATTATGTCACCACAAATAGCATTAGAAAACCCAAATCCTATTAAAAAGAGCATTTGAAGAATAGAGTTGATGAAAATCTATTCTAAATACATATATAGGCATACATATTTAAAGAAGCAAGAAGACAGGTTTTCCATAGCGGTGAGAAATTGTTTCACGCCTGTATGTACACCTTAGCACGTATCTTAGCACTTTGACCAAGATCTAGAAACTGTGGGTTTTAAGCCTGGTGAGTAATTACAACCACCTAGGCATTTCCATAGACTTTAAAACATTTTTGAAGGAAACATTCAGAAATACTGCCAGATTTGGGCCAGATCTTTTTTGATTTTCAGTTTCCTTTTTTTTTTCCAAGTCATGGAACAAATTCTTTGATGGAAAATACCAGGTTTGCACAGGCTAATGAAAAAGCCACATAAACTTAAAAAAAATTTTCTTGAGAAGATTCTGGTTATGTTGTTCAAAGAAGACGAGAGCCTTGCAATTAGATTCATTAATGTAGGTTAGGGTCTGGTTTCCTTTATTCCCGGGCTTCTAGGGGAAGATCGATCTCTCTCCTTGTCTAGTAAAAATATCAGTTCATAATGAAAACATAACTCTTTGATGTCTTTCTTTGTAGCATTTGCTTTCAGAAACTTTTGATGCTCTGCTCTATCTGCTCCTATTATGGCTTTTATCTCACGCTGAAAAGTCACCCACCAAAGCAGACACTCTGAAGTCCCACTGGGCTCCCATCAGTCCAGTTGAGAGGAGACTGACATGACATATTAGTCTTAAATCTAAAACATATGTTTAGAAAATGCTGAGTTTCCTGGCAATAATTAAGAATGCTACTTGGCAGATTGGCAGTCACATAAAACAATCGTTAGTCAACCCTATATTTATTATGCTCCCATTTTATGGAAATGAAACCCACATTACAAATATGTGTAGGAAACTGGACCCAAAATGATGCTCAGGTACAATCAATTATAATGAAGATGAAAAGAACATGCATAGTTTTTCCCCATTCATTTCTCTTAGCCCCCAAAAGATCCTGCCCCAAATAACCCATATCAAAACATCCTGAAGGTTTTGCCGATGAACTTTTAAAACCATGTTGGATGAACTCGTGTTTATTTGACAGCATGGCTCACAGGAGTTCTGACATGCAAGTAATTAAGATAAGGTTCTATGGATATAGGAGAGGTTTCCTTTTTAAATGCTACTGTCAAAAAATTCAGATATTGAAAAAGTCATGAAAATATTTTAGAAAAGTATACAAGTATGTATGACTTAGCAACTAAAGGGCAAATGGTCCCACGATACTGCTCCACTGTCCATTCTGTTTGCTGGGTGCCTGTGTTGTATTGATCGCTTTGAATTTTAAAAATCAAACCTGTACATGAGTACCAACTTCCTTGACCAGACATGTTTGCATATGAAATAAGTTGATCTTACAACCTGCATAGGGACCTACACTTAGTGGCATCAAAGCCCTACTCGGGAAGACAACAAAACCAGCCAACCTACGGTATGCAAACACCAACGTCACATTACTTTGGTTATTAATAAATGCTCTTTAAATAACTGTCAAAGAGGGGCAGATAAATTCTATCTCAGAAATTGTTGTAAAAAGTGACGAGGGCCATAACATGGATATGAGACCAAAAATATAGCTGGCATACTTTCCCATGGTGCATCTTCCATCTATAAAAGTCAAGAAATGAAAGGTTTCGTTCTGCATTTGCCCAGTTTCATGTGAAATAAGCCAGGCCATCCAAGCAATAACATTTACTTTGTTTTCTAGATTGCTGACTCCATGAAAAAGTTCTCTTTGTTACAAAGTTTAGATTCCAAATAAAGCCCAGGGATAGGGAATTCAAAAGAGTCTCCAGAGGAAATCTCTTAGAATTAGAATCATTAAAAAAATATGCTAAAGATGTTTATTTTCAACTGTCTTACTTTATTCTCATTTGTTATGAAGTTCATGGTAAACTGTAGAATATGCTTTTGCCTTTTAAAAAGTACTTCATACATTACTAAGCAAGAACCCTCGGGATACTAATATACCTTTATTCTACATATATATGATTAATTCTTCTTGGGAACTTTGCTTGACTTTATAAGATATCCTTTCAATTCTAGAGTTAAGTGTACTTAATAAGAAATCAATAATTAAATCAATATTATGCCATATTGTATTTATTTATTCATTCAGATGAATTAGAATGATTTGCCATTTACAAGAGGTTTTAAAGTAACCACTGTCATGATTTGGAAGAGCTCAGAAAATTCACTGACAATCATAATAATTAGAGCAAGTGATAATGGAATCAATATTGTAATTAAACACAGTGACTTTGAAGTTAGAAAAACACAACAAATAAACCCAACACTTTAGTTTAATCCTGACTCTGCTATTTGCTAATCCTATGACGGTGGGCAAATTATGTTAACCTAGCCATGTGTCACTTTTTCACCTCGAAAATGAGATAAGAAATAAAAAGAAAGATACTTGGATCTGACATACAAATCAATGAATGGTCTCCGTGGTGGTGGCAGTTAATATCACAGATTTTTAGCGAGTCATGCAAGCAAGTTTTTCATCAGCTAAGATAAAAATCAAATTTCAAACCATAGTGTAATCTTAACACAGGAATGTTTTAAACAGCTTGGCATAAATCTTTTATTTTAATTGCCTTTTATTCACCTTGGTGAGGAAGGAATTCCTACCCTCAGGTTATATAAATGGTTAAACACCTGATATTTGACATTCGACACATATACTTATTAGTCACATATACTCATCCCAGAGGAGATTGAACTTGGGGACAAGCTGTGGGAGATAAGCTGGGTAGTATCCCTAGTTCCCATGGAATACATGATGGGAGATAAGCTGGGTAGTATCCCTAGTTCCCACGGAATACATGATGGGAGATAAGCTGGGTAGTATCCCTAGTTCCCACAGGAGTACGTAATGGGTTTGTTTGAATCAGGGACTGACAGAGACTTGAATCTGGCTAATCAAGGTTATGGAGAACTGTACTCTCTACACTTGATTAAAAACAAAACAAAACACTGGCATCAAGTCAATGCTGTCTTAAAGTGACCTTATAGGCCAGGGTAGAACTGCCCTGTGAGCTTCCAGGACTATAACTCTTTACAGGAGTAGAAAGACCCATCTTTCTTCCTTGGAATGGCTAGTGGTTTTGAACTACTGACCTTGCAGTTAGCAGCCCAATGCATAACCATTCCATCACCAAGGGTCCTTAATAAGGATGGCTATTTGGTTAGGGCACCTTATCTGTGGAAGCAGAGTGGATAGGAGGACTTGCAATTAGACCAGATGAGCTCCTTCTGCTTTCACTAGATATTGAGACATCCCACAACACGGTGCCTTAATTTTAAGCCTTATACGATATCTCTTATCTATGAGGTCTTTATTCTCAAACTAATTTTAGAAAACCAACAACCT
>NW_022107431.1:90804264-90808027 GCF_000313985.2 Echinops telfairi | reverse complement strand
GTGTGTGTTAAGGAGATGTATGTGTGTGTGTGTTAAGGAGATGTTGCCCAGTCCTGCACTATCCTCCCAGTTGTTCCTGTGTTTGAGCCCATTTCTTGGATCACTGTGTCAATCCATCTTGTCCAAGGTCTTCCTCTTTTTGCTGCCCCTCTACTTAACCAAGCCTGATTTCCTTCTCCAGAGACTGGGCACTCCTGACAGGAGCTCTGATTATACTTCTTCCAAGACAGGTTTGTTTGTTCTTTTGGCAGTCCATGGTACTTTAGATACTTTTGGCCAGCACCATACTTTAAATGCACCAATTTTTCATCCATAATCCTTATTTTATGTTCAACTTTCACCTGCATATAAGGCAATCGAAAATACCATGGCTTGGGTCAGATGTACCTTACAACTGAAATGGCCTCCTGGATTTTTCACACTTAAAAGAGGTCTTGTGCAGCAGGTTTACCAAAATCAATGTGTCCTTGGACCACCTAACTGCTGCTTCCATCAGTATTGATTGTGGATTCAAGCAAGATTTTAATATTTTTTTCAATTTCAATCTTTTCTCCATTTGTCTTGTTGTTACCTAATGGTTCAGTTGTGAGGATTTTGATCTTCTTTACATTGAGATGTAATCCATACTGAAGGCTAAAATCCTTGATCTTCATCAGCAAGCGCTTCAAGACTGCTTCACTTTCAGCAAGCGAGGTGTGTCATCTGCATATTGAAGATTGTTCATAAAGCTTCTTCCAATCCTGATGCTCCATTCTTCTTCATTTGATCCAGTTTCCCTGATGATTTGTTCAGCATACAGAATGAATAAGTATGGCAAGAGGACCTAACTGTGTTACACACCTTTCTTGATTTTAAACCATACAGTATTCACCTGCTCTGTTCACACAACTGCCTCATCATCCATGTACATATTCCACAGAAGCACAATGAAGTGTTCTGGAATTCCAATTCTTCTCAAGGCTATCCATAGTTTGTTGTAATCTACATAGTCAAATTCTTTAGCATAGTGAATAAAACACAAGTAAACATCTTCCTGGTATTCCCCACTTTGAGCCAAGATCCATCTGAAATTAGCAATATATTTTGTTTCCTGTCTGATCCTCTGGCAGCTCCCTGATAATATATTGCTGCAACCATTGTTGGATGATCTTCAGCAACATTTTACTTACATGTGATATTGCTCTTCAATTTAAGCATTGTGCCTGGGTCACCTTTCTTTGGAATGGGAACAAACATGGATCTCTTCCAGTCAGTTGGCCACGTAGCTCTTTTCTGAATGTCCTGGCACAGATGAATGAGTGCTTCCAGTGCCTCACCAGCTTGTTGAAACATTTTGACTGGTGTTCTATCAGTTCCTGGAACCTCTGTTTGGTTAATGCTTACAGTTCAGCTTGAACTTCTTTCTTTAGCATAATTGGTTTTTACTCATATGCTACCTCCTGAAAGGATGGACTATCAACTGGTTCCTTTGGGTACAGTGACTATGTTATGTACTCTTTCCATCTTCTGGTGCTCCTGCATCATTCAATATTTTGCCCATGGAATTCTTCTGGGGGGTCTTTCAGTTTCAGATATGCTGAGCATGTTCCTTGTTTTTGTTTTTCTAACTCTGTGTACATTTCATCATAATATGACAGACAAGTAGTGGTGTTATCCTCAATTATATCAACATGCATCAGATGAAATGGAGACTTGTCCACTGTCCAGGCATATTAGCCCAGGATAAGACAGCTACATCCAAAGAATCAGCTCTACAGATATGTAGATGCTCTAATTATGCTCTGATTAATTGATACCACCTAACTACTACAGTGATTTTCTAATTAAATACATAATATTTATATCATTTCATAATTTAGATATCAGGCTGTAAAAATAATATTGCTTACCTAATGGTCCTCTTCTTGAAACACCCGAGTCTGCAGAGTGTGGCTCCTCAATCAGCTATTTGTACATGGTGAAGAAGAAAAAGAGAGTGAATTGCGTTGTCTATTTTGCAATCTCATTGTTGTAAAATGGTCCTTCAGGGAATTTTGCTGGATCCAGTGAGTTGAATGTTATCATCTAGGGAAACATACAAGAATAACTGTAGTTTTCTTTGTGACCAGTGAATCATCATAGTTCTTTTATCAGATATTTCCATTTTTAAGGATATAATGTTTTGAACGGCCATCATATCATTGAATAGTCATTTTTCTTATATCAGTATTATTTGCCTTGGGTATATGAACATGAGGGCATTTAAGATTTTGTCCCACAACACTTGAAAACGGTGCTTAAATTTAAAGAACAAAATTATATTCCCCAACCTTCAGAGACTAGCCTTGAAATGTCTAAGGGTGAACTCGGGGCAGCTTGCTGGGTCATCAATGTCTCATAATTCAAAGGCTCAAGGGTTACCCCCTTACTGTTCTTTTTCACATCTCGAGATTTAGCTTTCGGCGTTTTACATTTCCATGAGTATCTCCATTAGAGAATTTTAAAGACATAGGAGGGAATAAAAAAAATTAAACCATTAAATTAACTCTCCTACAAGTCTGGTATATTTTAAAAAAATAAAGAATAGCGTTCCATTATTATGGAACTGATTGCACATTCTAACTCTGTATCTTATGCATTTTATAGAGATGGCTATATGAAATGGCATTACTTACAAAAGAAAATGTGATTAAAGGAAGGTGTAAAACTTTACATGATATGTATCATTCAGATTGACTTCTATAAATTAATCTAAGTAAATGAATGAACTACAGACACATAGAGTCAGAAAACAAAAAGAAAGAACATGCTCAGCGTATCTTAAACTGAAAGAACTCAAGAAAAAATGCAAGCCTCCATTTGCAAGACTGAAAGAGTCTGTGGCCAAAATATTCAATGATGCAGGAAACATCAAAAGAAGTTGGATATTATATTCAGAGCATGCTACCAAAAAGAACTGGTAGGTGTTCCATTTTTTTCTGGAGGGAGCTTATGTGCATGAACCAGTGGTGGTGAAGGAGGAAGTTCAAGCTGCGCTGAAAGCATTAGCATACACAAGGCTTTAGGAATTGAATGTTTCAATGAGCTGATGAAGCACTGGAAGCACTTATGCATCGATGCAAAGAAATTTGGAAGACAGCCATTTAGCCAAATAACTGGAAGAGGTACATATTGATACCCATTTCAATAAAAGGTGATCTGGTAACAATGCTTAAATTAGGAACAATATCATTAATATCACGTGCAAGTGAAATTTTGCTGAGGGTCATCTAACAATTGTTGGGGCAGTACTTTGACAGGCAGCTGCCAGAGGTTCAGGCCAATTCAGAAGACGATGTGGAACAAGAGATATCATTGTTGATGTCAGCTGGATCTTGGCTCAACTCAGAGAATACTAGAAAGTTGTTCCTTTGCGTTTTATTAATGATGCCAAGGCATTGGATAGATCATAACAAACTATGGATAGCCTTGAGAAGAACTGGAGTTCCAGAACACTTCACTGCACTCAGGCAGAACGTGACCATGACTCAGGAGGCAATGGTGTAAACAGAACAAGGGAATCATGCAAGTTTAAAATCAGGAAAGGTGTGCATCAGGCTTATATCCTCTCTCTATGCCTCTTCAAGCTCTATGCTGAGCAAATCATCAGAGAAGCTGTATTCGATGAAGAAGAATGTGGCATCAAGATCAGAGGAAGACTTATTAACCACCTGGGATATGCAAATAGCACAAATTGCTTGCTGAAAATGAGGAAGTTTTGAAGCACTTGTTGATAATTAAAGAC
>NW_022107431.1:90793917-90803415 GCF_000313985.2 Echinops telfairi | reverse complement strand
GCTGGTGTGCTTCTTCCAAAAGATGTAATGTCTGGGGTCTTAAAGGCTTGAAGGTAAACAAGTGGCCATCTAGCTCAGATCCACATATCTTATGGATCCACCAATGCTCATAGAAGCAACAGTCAAGAGATCAAAAGGCATGCTGGATTTGGGTAAATCTGTTGCACAAGATCTCTTTACTGTTGAAAAGCAAAGATGTCACTTTGAAGACTAAAGTGTGCCTGCCCCAATCCATGGCATTTTCAATGACCTCCTATGCATGTGAAAGTTTCGCTTGCCTCATAAGGAAGATCAAAGACGAATTGGTGTGTTTGAATTGTGGGACTGGTAAGGAATATTTAAAGTACCCTGGACTGCCAAAAGAACAAACAAGTCAGACATGGAAGAAGAGTGTCAGGACACTCCCTAGAGACAAGGAGGGGGAGACTGACGTACGTACATTCTTGGACATGCTGTGAGGAGAAGGCAGTCCCTGGAGACGGGCTTCATGTTGGTAAACTACAGGGGCAGTGAAAAGTAGAAAGGCCCACAGTGAGACAGATTGACACAGCGCCTGCAACAACAGGCTCAAGCCTAAGAAAATGGCGAGGCTGGGGCAAGACTAGGCAGTCCTTCACTCTGTTGTGCACAGAATTCTGAGTCAGGACTGACTGGATCAGCAACATATTCAACATTTGTGGTAGCTTTAGAGTGAAGTAGATATAATTTTACTCAACCAAAAATATTTTGAGATAGCTGATTATACAACCTGACAACATTGAGTCTCAATTTCAGCCCAAATGAAGGGCTCTAGGAGTCAGTTAATGAGGACCCAAACCCCAAACCAACTCGCTGCAGTGGAGTTGATACAACTCATAGTGAGCCTGTAGAACAGGGTAGAACTGACTCTGTGAGTTTCTGAGATGGTAACTCTTCTTTGTTTTTAATCATTTTATTCGGGGCTTGTACAATGCTTATCACAATCCATACATACAGCCATTGTGTCAAGCACATTTGTACATTCGTTGCCCTCATCATTCTCAGAACATTTGCTTTCTACTTGAGCCCTTGGTATCAGCACCTAATTTTTCTCCTCCCTCCCTGCTCCCCTCCCTCATGAACCCATGATAATTTATAAATTATTTTTTTCATATCTTACACTGTCCGACATCTCCCTTCACAGGATTAGAAAGCCCGGTCTTTATCCCAAGGATCAGCTGATGTTTTTGAATTGCTGACCTTGAGTTTAGCAGCCCAACTAATAGCTACTAAGCCACCACATTACCTGAAATACGAATTTTAGTAAATGAATGATTTAGAGTTAGACTAATTCTTGTTCTGAAACCCATACATGCAATAGGGGTTTAACTTACAATTTCAGAATTTGAATAAAACCTAAAATGCTGCCTTAGAATTGTTTTTGATTCAAAGCAATCCTTAGTCACAGAAAGTTTCATAGCCAGGAAAGCACAAGAACCTTGAGTATTAACGGTAGTGGGAGTTTAAATTGGGATTGACAACACACACAAGGGAAAAGATGAGATTTTAAACAGAGGAGAATGATGTACTCAATGTTTAATAATAACAGGAACAGAAAGCCATTACCACTTATAGGCTGATGACATAGTGTAAAAAGGATATTAGGCTGTTTAATCATTTTCTGTGTTTGATATCTCTCAATTTTACTCTTAGATATAGGTATTAATTTATTTGTATGTAATCTTCTAATAGTTCATAACATTCCATCAAACTGAAGACTGATGTCTTTCCACCATTCTGGAAACCTCCAATTTTTCTTCACTTCAAATATTGTCTTTTTTGTTTTTAGAATTTTCTGCTTTGAGAAAACTTACTTGATGCATGACAATAGACCTTATTGTCTTATTTCTTAATGCCTGAGTCAGGTTCACCAGTGGATTGTGGGAATTTGAAGCTTACACACATATATATAATTAAAATTTAACAGTTACCATAGGAATTATTTAGAATTTATATTAACAAGTTAATTTTTTCTGGGAAGAATATTCTATCTTTGGATTTTTTTTTTTTTTGCAGTGATAATGTGTGGGTAGGATAAAAAGCACCAGGCAAATGTCGAATCAGTGTTATTATTGTTCTTTAATGTGCCTCCAGGCAATGTATTCCCTTATTGCCTGTATACCAGGTATGCCTATGTTCACTGCTCTGACTCTGATCTAACATGAGATGCAAAGCATGTTTTACATACACATTCTCTGTTGAGAT
Source organism: Echinops telfairi (assembly GCF_000313985.2). NCBI lineage: Eukaryota > Metazoa > Chordata > Mammalia > Afrosoricida > Tenrecidae > Echinops > Echinops telfairi. Next base: position 90,801,192 of record NW_022107431.1, on the reverse strand, counting down.
AAACTCAAAATCATGGAGCAACAATGAAAGAATGCTAGGTATGTTTGCTCATGCTCCTGAACATTGGAAGAGACAACTTAGTGGAAAATTAGTAAGCCTTCAGGCAAACACCACCTATTGCCACAGCTTCACAAGGCACAAGTCGTTTGATCTACGCCTCTCCTCTAGTGTGACAATTTTTATGGCATCTTGCCATAGTCCTTGTATGGTAAGAAGACAGACACAGCCTTTAGTGAGAGGACATGAAAACTGGCAAACACACATATACTTAAACATAAACGCTGCAACTATGAAACAATTTGTCTATCATAAAAACAATTTATGTAATGAATTCTTAGTTTTCAATGATCATGGATTATAGACCTGGTGCCATACTGGAGCGGTAAATTTTAAAACTACAATTTTTAAAAGTTTCAACCTTCTTTCTGTTCCATTCTGTGAGCTTTTATTTATTTACAACTGTGGAGGGCATAAATCTTGCTGTCCTGAGATTGAAATAACCAATATATTGCTAGAGAAATAGTGCCACCAATTTTCTTTGTCTAACTACTGAGTCACTCCAGACGATGGAGTAAGTAGGGAGCCCCCGGTTCACATATGACAAGAGTTGCCAATTCTACAATCATAAAGCCATCTCAGTTCTCCCACTGACTTCATAGTTTCTATCAAATGATCCCTGTTACAGCTTACATAAGTGATATTATAAGTAATATTACTCAATTGCGAAAGAAAGTAGACCTACAGAAAATTGAGGAGCTCTGCTGGGGCTGTTGGGTCAGAGACAGAATTGATTTGATGGCAGTGGATTTGTTATTTTTGGTATTAGTCATTAACATACCAAAAAATACTCTTTTCAAAATGCTGTGCAGATGGTTTATAGTGTTGGCAACATTGGATAGGAAAAGTTTTCCAAAAGTCCTAAAGTATATTTATGACTATGGGCCATAGCTGTGTGCATACAAATAGCCACCAGTAGTACAGGGAAGATAAACACACAGGAACATTGCCATCGGGTTCAATTTCAACTCTTAGTGATTCTGTGGGACAAACCAGAGCTGCTCTGTGGGGTTCTGAGGCTGGAAGATTGCCGGTGAAGGACACTGACGCATCTTTCTGACTCAGAGTGCTGGTGAGTTCAAAGCACAAATTGGGGGCTAGTCCAGTGTTAATTAAGCATGCTATCATCAGGGCTCCTCACTAGCACCATGTATAGGTTAAATCAGAGGTCATCTTCAGCGTACGATCTCAGACCACTCAAGAACTTCTATTCATCTTTAAATTCTCCCATCTCTGGGCTGACTGATTTCTGAAATTGAACCACTAGAGAGTCATTCCTGTGGTTTAAGATTTCCTTCACTGCCAACATGTAAATATGCTTCAGGAAGTGAATGAATTAAGCATCATCAGTCATTTAAAGCAGTGGGAACGAGGACACAGGACCATCTCCAAAGCAGATTTTGCAAAAATAATCTATTTTTAAGTCTGTAGAACTCTGATAGTTTCTATTGTCAATTATTTCATTATTGGCCAGAAATTTGGCTAACGTTTTTTGGGAGTGTTCTTATTTTCTGGATCTTTTCAGATTTCAGATAATATTTATATGTTGAAATTTACTTCCACATTCCTGTGGAGAGTTTTTGCGAGGGAAGTGCTGGGAATACTGAAGAAGTGAAAGACAGTAACACCAATGTGGTTCGTCCCAGATTTATGCACTAAGCAAGACGTGATCTTGTGAAAGTTCACATTAATTATAGTTAGTAGAGAGATGTGGTGTGTGTTTGTTTTTATTTTTATTTTTGGCTTTCTAATTAAAGTTTGATTAGATGGGATTAGTGAGAGTCATTCTAGATTTGATTTTTCCTAATATTTTAAGATTAGACTCTTATCCTAGAAATCAGTTTTAAAAAGTCTTGAGAAATAACATTCACATTTACTAGAATTCATTTTGGTACTAAATTTAGATTTTTATTAAGATTGCAGTTTAATTTTAACTTTATTCCTCATCACTAATGAAATATCTTAAAGGAGGCAGAAATAGAAACTTACAATTAAGTCATGAAAACAAAAATAATGAGAAAAACAATAGTGTATAATAACCTCACTCCAATGAATCACAGTTAACTTTTTTTAAAATTTAATCATTTTATTTGGGGCTTGTACAACTCTTAAGCATCTCAGTGCAGGCATGGGTCTCCATGTGGCTCCTCCAGCTCCATGCTCTGGCTCCATCAGTGTAACTCCATGTGACTAGTCAAGAGGAATGTGAAGCAGAGAGAGTATATGTCCTGCCTCCAGGGAGGAAGACTGGAGTTCGCAGAATCTTCTGAAGAAGGTAGTGCCCACACAGAGGCATTATTGGTTAGGACCTGATTGACAGGCTAGACTCCACCCCTTCCTTCAAATTGACACATTATGTAACTGCTGCAAGAACTAAACTCTCTCCTAACATTTACATTAAATTAATTTTTGGAAATAATTTAAATTATTACTTTATTTATCCCTCATCAATGTATTTCTGCTCAGACAATTCTATTATTTAATCTGGGATATCTGTTTGCTTCAGCTCACATCTCTTTCCTTTCATGCACTTCTGAAGTCACCAAGAAATTAGTTATCGACAACAAGATGATTTAAAAGAAAAACTCCATTATTTCTGCCATGCTAGGAAAGTAATGACAAAAGAATTATCTGAATGATGCAGAGCTTGTAGATTCATCTTTTACAAGGAGGAGAGCAGATATGAAACATTTTTTAGGACCCTGGTGGCTTTAGACTGCTAACTGCAGCCACCGGCTGTTCTATGGGAGATTATTGAGTGCCTGCTCACATTTAGAATAATCATCTCTGGAATCTTATTTTAGGTATTTTTTTAAAATCATTTTATTGGGGCTCATACAACTCTTATCACAATCCATACATTCATAAATTGTGTAAAGCACACTTATACATTCGTTGCCCTCATCATTCTCAAAATTCACTTTCTGTTTCAGTTCCTGGAATCAGCTCCTCATTTTCCTTTTCCCCTTCCCCTCCCTCCCTGCGCCCTATTTTAGGTATTTTCAATGGCCTCATATATATGTGAAGGTTGAACAGTGACTAAGGAAGACAGAAGAATCAATGCATTTGAACTGTGGTGCTGGAGAAGAATATTGAAAGTACCCTGGACTGCTAAAAGGACCAACAAATCTGTCTTGGAAGAAGTAGGGCCAGAGTGCTCCTTAGAGGTAAGGGTGGCAAAACTTGATCTTACGTATTTTGGACACATTGTCAGGAGAGACCAGTCCCTGGAGAAGGGCATCATTATGTTTGGTAGAGGGGCAGCAAAAAGAGGGGTAGGCCTTCAATGAGATGGATTGACACAGTGGCCGCAACAATGGGCTCTTGCATGGGAAAAATTGTGGGGATTGGGCAAGACAGGGCAGGGTTTCATTCTGTTGTGCATTAGGTTGTTGAGGGTTGGAACCAATTGGATAGCACCTAACAACAACACAACATATTATCAAAAAGGAGTTTAGCTCTACTTCTTCGTTTTAGTGATAACTCTTTCAAGGAAACAACACTGCCTCTAAAAGTAAGGGAGCTGGCATATTAAAAACAGATGCCTCCTGCCTCTGTGAGCTACATATAATAGAGAGTGAGGCACTAGGAGCCCATCAAATGTTTATGGGTGTTTGACATGTGGCATGGCTCGATGGCATCTACCAGCAACATCAACAACATGAGTTGGAATTGAGTCAATAACAATCACCACCAGGGCTCCTTAAACTCTGTGCTAGTGTTCTAGAGTACAAGAGACCTCAAACCTCAAACATCACTCAGGGAGAAAATCTATTGTCTTAAACAGGACAAAGACTTATCATCCAGATGATAAGGAGATCATTAGCCTTCGGTGAGAATGGCCTCCAGGGATTTCTAGTCATAGTTACTTAAATAGGACACAGAACACAAACTGTCATGAACTCATGAGATTGGCAGCACATCAGTACATTACAGTTCTAGGTGGGACTACAGAAACGGAAACAGGATCCTGACTGGGACACGCGCATTATGTTAGACAGAAGAACTTCCATGAATGGTTCTGGCCTTCCCACAGATACAGTCAGAGTATGGCTCTGAGGGCATGGCTCCTGACTATAGGATCCCTCAGTGTGGTGATCTCCGTGGAGGACACACTCAGGCTAGCTCCTCAGGGAAATGACCCTCCCTGGGCTGGCTGAGGGGTTGGAGGTACTCCACTTTTCAATGCACTCTACCTGAGGGCAATACTATTCACATCCCTGCTCAGTGGTCAGAAGGAATTCAATGGAGGCTTGATCTCTGTGGCGTGGAGACTCCGCAAGTGAACCTGGGGCTTAACCTTCTGCAGAGGGTTGCTCCAAATTTAAACACTAATACAATGAAAACAACGACAAACCACACCAAAGTAAACTCTCCAAACCAAATTTGCTGCCACTGAGTCCATTCTAGTTCATAGCAACCCTATGGGTCAAACTGGAATTGCCCCCGCGGTTTCTGAGACTGGAGCCTGGTGGTGTAGTGTGTTACAAGTCCTGCTGCAAACCATAATGTCAGCCATTTGAAACGGTACCACTCTGAGGGTGAAAGAACAAATGTTCGACTTCTGTAAGAAATGGCCATCTTGGAAACCCACAGTGGTGGTTCTAGTCCAACTGAAGGGTCATTATGAGTCAGAATGGACTTTGGAAGATTTTTGTAACTCTTTCTGGAAGCAGAAAATCTCATCGTTCTCCCCCGAAAGGGCTGGTGGTTTTGAACTGCTGGTCTTGTGGTTTGCATGTGGTACGAGGACTCCTGATATCTGCATTCACTCATTTACTCACTCATTCACTCACTGCCATGAAGTTGATTCCACTTACAGAGACCCGACAGGGCAAGGTAGAACCGCCTCCGTGGGCTTCTGAGACTGTATCTCTCACATGAGTAGAACGCCCCATCTTTGTCCTGTGGAGCAGCTGGTGGTTTGGAATTGCTGATACACTAACCATGTGTAAAGCTGTCACCTCACGTAACTCTCACAACCGTTCTGTGAATTATGAATTATAACCCCAACCATGCGGGTTATAAAAGGAGACTTAAAACAGTTGAATAAGCTGCCCCAGAACACACAGTTCATAAGGACCAGCACCAGATTCCACCAGATTCAGACCTTTTGATTCCAAGCTGAGGTTATTTTATTCAATTGAAAACTCAATGTTTCTCTTCATAATAGTTAATGATCATTGTTGGCAAAACTATGCTTTGAGTCGACAGATGATTGTAAGGTTTATCCAAAGAACTTGCAGAACACCTTGAGACCTTTAAAATCAATCCCCCAAACCCTGACTGTTTAATGGACAATTAACCTATTATGATGAACAAAGTGGGGAGAATGAGCCTTGGGCTTGACTCACTTTGTAAACTGCTGTTTCCAGAGAAGCCTGAAAGGAGAAGAGGTTGTGCTAATCGTGTTTTAACGGGGTGACTTGAGTTGTGAGCATTTCCAAAAGAATATTTTCTTCAGAGTCTACTTTTACTAGCTTTGGAGACAATGATCCAGGCATTGCTTTGCTGCGCTGCTCTCTCATTAGGAAGTTTTAAAAACATCACCTTGAAAAAGGGAGGAGAAATAGTCTCCATTTTGTTCAAAACCTCACTCCTATCTTTTCCCTAAAAGACCTTAAAAAATGCAATCAAGCCGTTAAAGTGAGCTGATGAAAGGAGAAAGTGCATTGCTTGTTCCAACAGGCTTCCAGAGAAGCCAAGTTCAGCCCTCTGACACTATCTTTCGAAAGTTTCCAACTTTTCCAGACACACGTTTAATCAAACACCTCTGGACTCGGTGACCTCCTGGAGTGTCAGTCAAGTGCTGGTGGCTTGTAAGATACACCGTTTTATCAGCATTTTCCTAACAGAGAGAGCCAGAACCAGAACCCTGGGCAGAAGAGAAGAGCAGAGGGGAAAAGTTGAAGGGATTTTTTTTTTCCTTTTTGCCAAATTGGCCTAAGGGGGTATTGGGCCAAGCAATTCGTTTACCAGTCTAAAAACAGGGTGGAAAAAAACAAAGTCCCTCATCTGTTTTATGGGCTTTCCCAAGGAAACTGCTCCCACCCGCTGGTCCCTAGGGCAGCGGAGCCTGTCCGGTTCTGGGGCAGCCCAGGGGCTCCTAGTACGGAAAGGTTTGGCCCAATGGCCGCTGAGTGCGACGGAACCTGAGCCGTGGGGGCTGGCCTCCGTCAGATAGCTGCAGGAGAGATGGACTGTGGGGGCTTGCAGCTTTCAGCCTCACCAAGGCGTTTCAACAGGCAAATTCCCGATTACAGAGGAATGTGGCAAGGTTGGCTTTGCGCGGTTATCAAAACTTTCGAGCATTTTAAGAGGCTGCGTGATGACGGGGTTGCCCACTGGCAGAGTGTGGGGTGATTTCCCCGATCATTAATTAGCAAGCCGTTTCAAGAAGGCTCTAAGCCAGGAGAGGAAGGCAGCTCTGTGAGAGGCTTGGTATTCTGGCTTCCCGTTGCCAAATCGCTCCTCTAGTAATGTTTTGTGGGATGGTCAGGGTTTTACAAAATATTTACCTGCAAATCATCATCCTCATCAGGTTAGTTTGCACAAAAATATAGCTATCTGGCTTTTCTTTTCAAAAATTGAGAGATCAAACAGCACGGTGGGCAGAGGTCCTCAGCCCTGTGTGGCAGCCGGCAGCTGGCGATCTGAAGCCATTGTCTCTAGATGGACTTGCATGCTCTTGTCCAGTGGTTCTCAACCTCCCTCATGCCACGACCCTTTCATACAGTGCCTCATGCGGTGGTGACCCCCAACCATCAAATGATTTTCGTTGCTACTTCATAACTGTCATTTTGCTATTGTAATGAAGCAGGCAACCCCTGTGAAAGGGTCGTTCGACCCCCAAAGGGGTTGCGACCCACAGGTTGAGAACCGCTGCTGTAGTCTGAGACTCCCTGGAGTCAGTCCTTAAACCATGAGGCACAACCCTTGCCCTTCAGCTGAATTTGAAAGCCCAGAAAGTCGATGAAAACCAATAGTCTCCCCCTCAAATCTAAGAATCATAGCACTAAGGTAATCATTAAACAGTAATGTCACATTGTATTAAAGAGCTGAAATACAGTTGAAATTATCCTAGGCCTGCCTCTTGATGAAATACGAAAACACCTACAAAGTAAATGGATTGGAACGGTGATGCATCAAGGAGCCCTGGTGGCATAGTGGGTTATGCCTTGAGCTGTTAACTACAAGGTCAGTAGTTCGAACTCACCA
>NW_022107431.1:90791339-90792835 GCF_000313985.2 Echinops telfairi | reverse complement strand
AGTTCACTAACTGTTCTCCATAAGGCCGTAATTTAAGGTCACATCTTCAGGGCAACCTTTCCTAGTATCCATGATACAAATTTGATAGCATCTGAAGTTTTCCATCAGAGCATATATCATCGTTGCAATTATCTAATTGCTGACAGAATGTTGATATGTCTATCTTCCTTCAAGGAGCACTGGTGGTGGAATGGTTATGCAATGGGCTGCTAACTACAAGACCAGCAGTTGAAAATGACCAGGCCCTCCATGGGAGAACGAGGGGGATTTATACTCCTGTGAAGAGATACAGGCGAGGAAACACTGGACAGGTCGACTCTATTCTATAGGGTTGCTATGAGTTGGAATCAACTCGATGGCAGGATGGTTTGGTTTTTTTTAATTTTTGGTTTGGTCTTTCTTCTATCTGTAAAATCACTAAGGGCATTGTTATCTTAACAACAGATATATTACCCCATGCTTATAGTGTCCAGACATAGTGATTGCTCAACCATTTAGTAAATGAATGGATAAATGAATGAACTATAATATACCTATCAGACATAATGATTCAAGGCAAAGTGTTTTGGGGTCTAAAATAAATAGAAACCCGGAAGAAAAAATGTATTTCCAGGCACAAAATCATAGTCACTAAAAACTTCATTTGCATGGAAATGTATGATTATTGTAATCTCGTATGTTGTGTCCTAATTAAAATGTGCATATATATTCACACCCTACAAAGTCACTCTTGGGGAGTTGTATCTGCTTAAGAAAATCCAGATATATATATTGCTATTGTGAGTTGCTATCAAGTCAATTCTGACTTATGCTGATCCCTGTCTGCAGAGTCATACTTCTCTCTATGATTTTGTGGGGGTTTTGTTTTGTTTCTTTTTTAAACTTTTATTGTATCTGAATGAATAATAACAGAGCAAGTTTTTTTTCCATTCAAAATTTCATACACATTTTGTTTTGTGACGTTGACCGCAATCCCTACAATGTAACAAAATCTTTCCACCTCCTCTCATCTTTACTATCTTAATGCCCGCTTCTTTATTATCCAGTTCTGCATTCTGAGCTTTTGGTGTTAGCACATATTGGTCTTTTGAGCTCATATGGTTGATTGTTCTAAGTAGCCCAGACGTACCTAGGGTTATTATCAACTGTATAGGCCTGTCTATTGTTTGGCTGAATGTTGAGCCAAGGAGATGGTTCTACTTCAGGCCTGAAAAGTGACTAAGGACCATAATCCAAGGGATTCTACCAGTCTCCATCAGATCATCTTTGTTCCACATTTTTCTTCCACTCTATTCATAAGTTTCTATTGCAATCTCTTTTAGAGTGGTCAGTAGTGGTAGCTGGGCACCATCTAGTTTTCTGGTCTCAGGGTTATGAAGACTGGGCTTCCTGTGGTCCACTAACCCTTGGAATTAATTGTTTCTATGTATCTTTGATTAATTTCTTAACTCTTCTTTGATCCAGATGGGATCAATAGAAGGTCACTCACAAGCTCT
>NW_022107431.1:90788716-90790002 GCF_000313985.2 Echinops telfairi | reverse complement strand
AATAAAGCAAGGAGACCCAGCAGGCTGCCGTGTCCATGACTGGGTCTGTCTCCACCCTTAAAAAAAATGTGCAGTGTGCAAAAGAATTTGTTCATAGTTTTTTTTAAAACAATAGTCCGACCCTCCAACAGTCTGAGGGACAGTGAACTGGCCCCCTGTTTAAAAAGTTTGAGGACCCTTGCCCTACACCTCCAGAATCCATTCTCTCAAGGTGTTTGGTTATGGCTAAGGTGTATATACTTTGGCCTCTAGTTTGTTTTATTGTACACATGGATGTAGTACAAATAAAATCTCTGCATGGAGTTGATTCCAACTCATAGTGACCCTATCTAGGGCTTCGAAAACTGTAAATCTTCAGGGGAGCCGAGGGCCTCACATTTCCCAGAGTGACTGACGGGTTTGTACCACTGAAGTTGCTCTTTGCAGTCCCACAGTTAACTGACAGTGTCACTGGGACTCCTCGCATACAAATATATGTGTAGAAATGCCATCTGGCAAGCCTAAATATGGTCCCAATGTAGCCCTGGCATCTTGTCATACCTGTCTATATTGCCTCTCAGCCTTGCTCAGAGGGTTTTAAGGCTGGGACCTTTCAAAGGAGATTTCCAGACTTGTCTTTCAAGGAGTCTCAGTGTGAATTCAAACCACTAATTTTTTGGTTGTTAGTTAAACATAACCACCACCCACAAATACCAATACCTCTATAGCATAGAGTCTCTAACTAAGGACTCTCCTCATCTACTTTCTTGATCTGTTCATTTTGGGCTCAGTAATGTCAAGCTTCCATTTTATTCTAATTATTGGCATTGCAGGCATGTCTTTCATATATTCTTGGAATTTCATATATTGCTTGTTGTAGGAAAGACGTCTGATTCTGAATGAATTTAGTTCACTATTAAAACTTCTCTACATTTAGTCAAACAGATAGGTTAGTCTATTAGTTATAACAATGTATTTTCTGGTCAACATTTTAAAATCAATACAATATTTTAAAATCAATACATCAATACAATACAGGAGAAGCTGGTGTTTATATCACAGGTCTTTGGTTAAAAGTTCTTTAATTAATAGGAACTTCTTTTTGTAATATTTTACTTGATAATAAAAAATAAAGATATCTTGTTCAAAGATAAGCAGAATATTCATTTTGATTACATTTATTGAGTGTGTTCTTTATGACAAGTACTATTCTAATTGCTTTAATTCTAAAAATTATGTAAAGTGGGCATTGTCACTAATATATTTCCAATTTTTCCACAATAAGAAAACTGAAGCACAGAATGAAA
>NW_022107431.1:90770435-90788276 GCF_000313985.2 Echinops telfairi | reverse complement strand
TGTCTAGCCAGATTTGTAAGGTAGTATTGGTATCATGATAATAGTGGGGTGGGGGGAGGAAGCATTTAAGAACTAGAGGAAAGTTATATGTTTCATTGTTGCTGCCCTGCACCCTGATTGGCTCATCTCCTCCCACAACCCTCCAGCGAGGGGGTGTCCAGTTGCCTACCAATGGGCTTTGAGTCTCCATTCTGCACTCACCCACCTTTACAATGATATTTTTTGTTCTTTGATGCTTTATACCTGATCCCTTCGACAGCTTGTGGTCACGCATGCTGTTGTGTTTCTTCCATGTGGGCTTCGTTGCTTCTGAGCTAGTTGGCTGCTTGTTTATCTTCAAGCCTTTACGACCCCAGACGCTATATCTTTTGATAGCCTGCCACCATCAGCTTTCTTCACCACCTTTGCTTATGCACACATTTTTCTTCAGTGATCATATCAGGAAGGTGGGCACCCACTGATCTGATTTTTAGTTCTTTGATGTCTGATAACTGGTCCCTTCTGCACCTTGTGGTCAGACAGGCTAAAACCAGTAAATCTTAAAGCCCACATTCTTTCTCTAATGCCTTGTTCTTAAACTTCTGTTTTATGAATATAGGTATTTAAATGAATACCTCATCTTTTACATTTAACTTTTATTTCTATTTACTATAACATTTCCATATACGAGGGGGAATTCCCCTCCCCCCAAAAAGTGGGGAAAAAGTCCGCTGGGTGGAGCTTTTGTAGTATGCAATTTTCCCCGTTAGGTGAGCATTGAGCAACTCATTCTGAGTTAGTGCACCCAGTGGCGTAGTCTGGGAAGGTTCTCTCTGGTCACAGTGAATTTTTTCATAAAAGCAGTTTTGCTCAAACCCCATTTTTGGTGAAGGCTGATTTAAGAGAACAGCATTTAGCTATGAAATTTTATTTCCTGCTTGGGAAAAAAGCCTCAGAAATTGTTGAACACAGATGTTACACACAGTTTACAGGACAGCACTGTGAAAAAAATCTCATGTGTACAAGTGGTTTTCTCGTTTCAAAAGAGGTTAAATGTCAATTGATTAACAACCTCCTTCTGGATGTTGGTCAACTTCCCCTGTGGAGGAAAATATAGAGTTGGTGCATTTGGAATTCATTCCACCAGGTCAGGCTGTTAATCAAGCTTTCTATTTGGAGTTTCTGGAAAAAATTACATCTTGGTGTACAACAAAAAAACCCTGATTTGTGGCAGACAGGGGACTAATTTTGCCACCACGACAATACACCTGCTCATGCAGCCATCTCAGTACGCAAATTTTGGGCAAAAAACCAGCCTGCCTCTTTTGCCTTACACACCTTATTCACCTGAGCTCACTCCGTGACCTCTTTTTTTTTTTTTTCCATGAATGAAGAGGGAAATGAAAGGACAGTGATTTGATGAAATAGAAGATCTGAAGAAAAAAACCAGGAACATGTTGTCTGCCATCCAAACAGATGAGTTTGAAAAATGTTTTCAAGAATGGAATCGCAGAATCGACAAATTAAGTGTAATGGAGAGTCCTTTGAAAATGCTAAGGTTTTTTATTTTTTTTTAATTTAAATATATAGCTTTGGAAAAAAAAAGCCTGTTTTTCTGGTACCCCTTGTACATCCATTAGTTTCCAGGGATGTATCTGGTAAGTAGGGAGCCCTAATGGCACAGTAGTCACACACTGGGTTGTGATTCGCCCAAGATCAGCAGTTTGAAACCACCAGCAGCTCCTTGGCAGCAAGATGGGGATTTCTACCCTATAAACAGTTACAGTCTCAGGAACTCAAAGAGGCAGTTCTATCCTATGTATATGGTCACTGTAAGTTGGCATCAACTCGATGGCAATGATTGTAGTTTAGTTTTTTGTTTGGAAACTATGTTAGTATATTATGAAACATTCTATAATTTCCGTGTCGATATAATAATGATTCTTTCTCCATTGCTATCAAGTAAATTCTGACTCAAGTTGAATGGAAATTGACTTGTCTAGTGTTCATATCAACTCTATAGGCCTATTGTTTGGAAGGAGTAACTAGTGACGTTGACTAGCTGACCTTTGGTTAGCATCCCAATGACTAATTCATGACATCACCAGGACTCCTATAATAGGATAATTATATGTAAAAATTCGCATTAAGAATCTTGATTCTATACTGCAAATACATGTTGTGAGTAGGTCAGCAGTTGACTCTGTAAGGTAAGAATTTCAATACGGCTACCTAAGAATAATAATTTTAAAAGGGAATTATTATTACCTTTGCTTTGAGCACCAAGACTAGAAGATTTATATAGGACATTTTGTAAGGCCAATTACACTTTGTTCTGCAGAAAGCCAGAGGTTTGTACCTAATTATTTTGAGGTTTCCTGAGAAATCATATGGCATTAAATTTCAGACTTGTAACTCCTGTCAGGCCCTATGGTTACCATGTAGCTTATCAAATTCTTACTAATTCAACCAACAAAAGCTACAGAGAGAAATTTTCTCCTTGGGTTGTATTGCTAGTAGCTTGAAGAAAAGACAAGGTAAAAAATGTGTTTGAAGCAACATTTGCTTTGTATTTAACTCCCGAGTGTTAAACAAATTCCCAAGGACTGTACTAGCCCATGGGAAGTCAAGCCTATTGTGAAAGGAAGAGCTGACAAAGACTCATTCTTGGAACAAAACTTTCTGCCTTCTCTCCACTGATCAACTACAGAATCAGGATTCTGAGAGCTGACAGCTTCCCATGTGATGAACTGGCTTTTTTAAAGCCATGGACTCATGAAACCAAATAACCATCAGAGAGGCCTTTGGACACATCTAGTCCAACACTTTCTAAAATCTCCTCCAAAAAAGATTCCACTCACCCCTTTTCTGGCATCTCAAAAACAATTGCGAATGGAACTCAATCTGATAATATTGTTAACTATATTTTCCTGTGTTGTTCATCTGAAGTGGTTACACACAAATTTAATCAGAGCTTCTAATCCAAGGCTCTAGCCCCACAAAAAGTTAAAATAACCTCTGTGTTAGATAGGGTTCTCTAGAGAAACAAGACCAGGACACTTATGATTTATATATACATACAACATAAGAAATAAACAGCTAATTAGTCTATATAGCAGTACAAATGGATCAATGCAACTCACTTCTGTGAGACAGTTAATACACTGGCAGTCCTTCGACTCACGAGGGTTACTAGGTGCTAGTCAAGGAAACAGACAGCTGAGTCTTCTGTAAGCAATTCAGGCAATCTGGCCACAGGCAGCAAACAGCAGGGCAAGTCACCAACAGTCAATCAGATGACAAAGTCCAGCAGTCCCCAGCTCAAGTGATGTATACACCAGCAGTGTGGTGAAGCAGGTCTTGAAGGAACCTCAAACTATAGCGACAAAGTCCATGGGTTGGGTGTCCCTCAGGTAGTGTAGCTTACAAGGTGCAGCAGAGAACCCGTTAAGTCAGTCGCACACTGGTCCGGTCATAAAAGAACAAGAGACTAGAAAGTGGAGGCTTGCCAAGTCATTTATCTCTCTGCCCTTCAATGAAACGGCCTTTCAATTAATCCCACATGTGTTCATTGGCCAGGTTGGCGCAATAAACCTACCTATCACACCCACTAACTTAGTAAATTGAAATTGTTCATAGAACCTTATTTTTAAAAACTAGAATTGCTCTTAGAGGCCCCTTTTCAGGATATTTAGGTTCCAAGGCTGTGTTGGGGACTGAGAGTCAGTGAGATCAGGGCACTTCAAAGCAAAGCACAGGAATCCTGAAAACAACCCTTCCAACAGGTGGACTTGGAAAGTCATCAAGGTCTACTGTGCTTTGGAAGTATGGACTTTTGTGGGACACATAATTGCTACTTTGTTGCTGTTCATAGTCCCCTGCCCACCAAATTACCTGTGGCAGTCTGTAGGTGTCTTTGTATGAATTTGTGTGTGCGCATGGGGATTCACCAGAGGATGGTAGAATCCGAAGTATATGTTCACATTCAGGTCCAACTGGAGCTATCCCTAAAGAAGTCCAAGTAGTGGTATGTAGCCCCGAAACAATGGAGTCACTGCCACTTCCCTTAGGAGGAAAATAAACATCTGGAAGTTAATCATATATCAAGTTACTGTGCTTTACTGAAGGTCCTAAATACAGAGAGACATTTCAAAAGCCAAACTGCAGGTGAGCTAAAAAGTACCCATGCAGTGGTTCCTCATTTCTAGAAAACTCAATAAAGTACAGGCCAAGCCCCTGCACACAATATTAGCTGAGTTGAGATCACCTGCCCAGCCAAGAAACTGTTTCCAGGACCAATTCCATATAAGAAAGTGAGAAACAGCACGTAAAACAGCCTTGTGAAAGTCAGATGTGGCGAGTGTCAGACGACACTCCAAAGAGAAATGGAAATCCAGAAGTATGAGAAAAGCCTGCACTTGGTCATGAACTTTCATGGAAAGTGTCTTGTAATAGGATTCAGCTGACAAAGATGAATGCAAGAGGTGAGAAATATTCATAGCGAGTGTTCCTATCTTTACTGAAGAGGAGGAAACTCAAGAAAAACAAATTGCATCAGTTAAAGCTAACAGGATAGAGATAAAAGAAGCAAAGGAGCCTAGGGAGATAAGGTAAGCCCAAAGGGTTAAAGAGTATTAGAAGGGCAAATCTATCAGGAGAGAAAGGATGATGAGAGAAAAATCAGGGCTTCTAACAAATGTGGGAGGACACAGAATTAATCACAACTCCTAAATTTGCCGAGATGTTAAACTCATTTGTTAAGTCAGTTCTTTGGAGAGAAAAAAGGTTAAAAAAAAAAAAAAAAAAAAAGGCAGACGTAAGTATGAGGAATTTGAAAAGAATGAAAGTCTTGGGGGGAGGCATGGGGGCACTGACAAAAATCAGAAGAGGGTTATTCAGCTATGTGGAAATGCCTAAAATCAGACTAAGTCAAGCAACTAATTGCTACCAATTTCTAAATTAAAATAGTCACTTAATTTAATTAAGGTTTGTATATGCGCACAGCTCCTAATTTTATATCTGGAATGAAATTCTAAAGACCACAGGATCCAGTTCTTTAAATGTATGCCAAATTGCTTGTTCTTCCCACTGTAGAGATGAAGTAGCAGCGTTCACAGACATAGCAGAAGGCACAGGAAAAAAGAGTCAGGAAAAAAGCCCAAGAACTCTGCATTCCAAGTCTTGCCTTTCAACTGATTGTTATACAAGCAATAACACTTAACCCTGTGGTCGCATATGGGATCTTCTCAACCATTTTGTAACTTATCTATCCTACTTTTTAGGGATGGGGAAACTGAAACTCAGGGATAATAAATAAATAAATATCCAACTTCAAAGTATGTAAGGTATCTGGTGGCACCATGAATGAGGCATTGGTATTTGGTAGTTCAAACCCAGTAGCCACTCAATAGGACAAAGATGAGACTGTCTGCCCACAGAAAAATTTATAGTCTTAGAAAAAGTGGGAATTCTAGAATACTTGCCTGTGCTCATGCAGATTTTGTGTTATGGAAACAAAACTGTGGAATATTTAATGATTTAAAATCATACAAAAATGTATGTGTCAGGGTTGTAATCTCTTGCCATGTAATTCAGTCTGTATCCTGAGCAAATCAGAGAAATTGGAGTATATGAAAAAGAATGTGGCACCAGGATTGCAAGAAGGCTAATTAACAAATTGTGATATGCAGGTGGCACGTTTTGTCGGCTGAAAGTGAGGAGGACTTGAAGAATTTCTTGATGACAATTAAGGATAATAGCTTCAGTATGGATGACAAGTCAATGTCAAGAAGACCAGAGTTCTCACAACTGGACCACTGTTACCACATGATAAATGGGGGAAAGGTTGAAGTTGTCAGGATTTTGTCTTGCTTGGCTCGACAATCAATGCTCGCAGAAGCCTCAGTCAAGAGATCAAAAGACAAGTTGCATCAGGTAAATCTGCAGCACAAGACCTCTTTAGAGTATTGAAAAGCAAGGGTATTACTTTGAGGACTGAGGTGCACCTGACCCAAGCCATGGTAGTTTCCATTGCCTCAGAGGCATGCAAACGTTGTTCCATGAATAAGTAAGACTGAAGAAGAATCAATGCATTTGAACTGTGGTGCTGGAGAAGAATACTGAAAGTCCCATCGTCTGCTAAAAGAGCAAACAAATCTGTCTTGGAAGAAGTGCTTAGTAGAGGCAAGGATGGCAAGACTTCATCCTTCGTACTTTGGATAGGTTGTCAGGAGAAACAAGTCCCTAGAGAAGGGCACTATGTTTGGTAAAGTAGAGGTGCACAAAAGAAGAGGAAGGCCCTCCAGGAGACGGGTTGACAATGTGGCTGCAACACTGGGCTCTAGCATGGGCACCATTGTGGGTACTGGGCAGGACAGGGACATTTTTCCTTCTGTTCTGTTGTGCATAAGGTTGCTATGGATTGGAACCAACTTGGCGGCACCTAGTAACAATAACATTATCAATAAGGAATTTAACTCTACTTTTTGTTTTAATGATAAGTCTGCCTCTAAAAGTAAGGGTGCTGGCATATTAAAAGGAATGCCTTCTGCCTCTGTGGGCTGCAAATATTAGAGAGGGAGGCACCAGGAGTCCATCAAATGCTAATGTAACACATGGGGGTTTGACATGTCCATGATCTTTACCAAGACATTTGCCAGTGAAAGTACAGCACTTCCAGTCAAAGAGTTAAGCAGTACAGGAAAGTGAGGGACTCTGATTTTTAGGGAACAAAGTAATTGCTAATTTCCCAAGTTACTGGAACTCATTTGTGGGTTGAATGTGGAGTTAGAGAATGCGCAGCAGCCTCTGGGGAATCAAACCAGTTTTGTGGGTTGTCTGAAAACACTATGATATCATCAGAGGATCATTTATAGGGGTGCAAAGACTAGTAAGTGGATGGACTTTATGAATGACAATTTTTCCATCATTAAAGTACTTAAGATTACACAAAATTAAAGTTTGGTCAGACTTGCGGCATATCTCAAAGCGTGAAGCACAGAACCAGCAGGCCACTTTGAACTTCTCTGGGGTCATGAAGCCTCAGCTTGCTCAACCACAAGTCTCTGCTTTGTTTCTGTTTGGTTTGGTTGTTTTGATAACTTTGGGGTATACCGTGCAAGTGTAACCCTCGCTGCTGGTCCAACAGGTTTGGAACTGCTCCTTTAATATTCTTTTCAAGATGTCAAGTGAACCTCAAATTTATGAACACAGTCACCAAATTTGATACTTGCTATTTTTTTCAGTACTACAACCTGCTCTGTCTTCTCTTTTGACATTCTGTTCCAAACAGATCTAATGGTTCAATCTAATGCAAGGGAAGAAGCAAGGAGCTTTCTTTTCCTTTTATAATTGGTCCATTTGCATTGTCCTACAACTTTCAGTTACTAATGACAAGAGCACAACCCTACACAAAAAAGTCAACATTACTTCTATATCATGACCTCAGAAAGAATAGGACAATATTTTTTCACTTTAATTATCATATTAAGATTATTAAATACCTATCTTGTTTTTAAGAGACAACTGCATTTAATCAGGGTTTCCATAATACTTAGGTGGAATATATGATTAGCATACTCAACTACCAACTGAACGGTTGAAAGTTCAAGTATATCCAGAGTCTGTGGAAGAAAAATCTGGCGATCAACCTTAAAAAAAAAAATCAGTCTTTAAAAACCCTACAGGCCCAGTTCTACTCTGGTACACATGAGGCGGCAATTAGAGTAAGCGCAATGGCAGGCAGCTATTTTTGTTTTTGCTGGTTACATAACCTCTGTCCTTTGCTCCAGCTATGGATCCACTCATGCAAAATTTTTAAAATTCTCAGGAAATTTTAGTACCATTCTAGGCCCATCTACCTGTCACTTTGATGGTTATTCAAATAAACAGACCAACCACTAATGCCAACAACGAAGAAATGTAAGATTATTACCAAACGATCAAACATGTAATTAAGATGTATTGGTAATTACTGAAGATCAGAATGCAATAGTTGAATGAAAGAAGAATGCTCAGAATTTGGAAAATATAGCAGTTGATGACAGACGCAATGCCAAAAATTACATGAAGCAATTTTACAAAAGCTATGACTTATTCTTTGCAAATACCTTTTTTAAACAACATAAATGGAAACTATATATATAAAGCACCTCAGATGCAAAAGATCTGAAAGACTGCAGTTGAAGCTAATGAAAATTCAAGAAATTCCATATTAGAGCCAAAGTATAACCTTGAGTATATCGCACCTGAATTTAGAGGCCATCAAAGAACAGATTTGATGCATTGAATACTAATGACAGAAAATCAGTAGAATTGAGAGATGATAGCAAGGACATCTACACGCAAGAACCGAAAGGTCATTTAAAAAGATTTAAAGAAAGGAAAGACCAAAATGACTGTCAGAAGAGCTCCTGAAACTTTCTTGGGGACATAGAATAGCGAAAGGGAAGAGAAGAAATCATAACGTAAAAGGGTTAGAAGAAGGAGTCCAAAAGGCAGCTCAAGAAGAGGGAGCAAACGATCATAACAAAATATGCAAAGACCTGGGGTTATAAAACCAAACTGGAATAACATATTCACCATTTCTCAAGCTAGAACTAAAGAAATATTCAAGCCTTGGATGCAACATTGCATGGTTCTGTGGGAAAAATATGAATGAGGCAGGGAGCATCAAAAGAAAATGGAATGTGTATACAGTTACTCTACAAAAAAGGACTGGTCAGTGTTCAACCATTTTTGGAAGTAGCATATGATCAAGGATCAGGGTCCAGAAGGAAGAAACTCAGCTTACACTGAAGGCATTGAAGTAGCACAAGGTTCCAGGAATTGGCAAATTGACAACTGAGATGTTTCAATAACAGGCGCAACATAGGAGGTGCTCAATCATCTGTGCAAAGAAATGTGGAAAAGAGGTACCTGGTCAACAAACTGGAAGAGATTCATATTTATGCCCATTCCTAAGAATGCTTATCCAAGAAGATTCTGGAAGTTATTGAATAATATCATTAATATCACATGTAAGTAAAATGTTTCTAAAGAGAATTTAAAACATGTGTAGCAGTATATTGACAAGCAGTTGTCAGAAATTCTAGCCAAATTCCAAAGCAGACAAGTAGGGAGGAATATTATTGCTGATGTCAGGTGGATCCTGGCAAAGAGCAAAGAACACCAGAAAGATGCTTACCTGTGAATCATTGATTATGCAAAAGCATTTGTGTAAATCATAACAAATTGTGGATAACATTTCAAAGAAACTGAACTCTAAAACCCTTCATTATGCTCCCGTGGAACCTGTACACAGGCCAGGAGGCAGTTATTTGAACAGAACAAGCGACTATTATGTAGTTTAAAATCAGGAAAGAGGTGTGTCAGAGTTCTATCCTTTTACCATACTTGTTTAATCTGTACGCTGAGCAAGGAATTGGAGAAGTTAGACTCTCAGAAAAAGAACCCTGCATCAGAATTGGGGATGATTTGTTACAACTTGCAATATGCAATTGACACAACCTTGCTTGCTAAAAGTGAAAACTTAAAGCACTTACTGATAAACACCAAAGGCTCTAGCCTTCAATATGGATTACCCCTCAACATATAGAAAACAAAAATCCTCACCTGGACCAATAAGCAGAATCATGATAAACAAACGAACGAAATTATTGAAGTTGTCAAGGATTTCATTTTATGTGTTGCCCAAATCAATACGTATGTAAGCGACAGTTAGGGAATCAACTGGCACATTGCACTGGGCAGATCTGCTACAAAAGAGCTCTTTAAAATTGTAAAAAGCAAAAATATCACTTTGAAGGCTGAAGTGTGCCTGACCCAAGCCATGATAATTGACTCATATACATGCAAAAGTTGGAAATTAGTAAGAAAGTCTGAAAAGGAGTGGAGACCTTTGACTGATGGTGTTGGCAAAGAATATTAACTATATTATGGACTGCCATAAGAACAAACACCAGTCTTGTAAAAAGTAAAGCCAGAAGTTCTGTAGAACGAGGATAACAGGACTTCGTCAGGGGCTCTTTAGGCACACTCTCAGAAGAGAGGAGTCTCTAGAGTAGGACCTTAGGCTTGCTAAAGTTGAAGGTCAGTGAAAAAGCGCAAACCCCTCAATGAGCAGATAGACGTGATGACTACAATAACAGGGTAAGCTCTGGGAATGACTGAAGAAAGGGAAGCATAGACCTAACAAAAAGAAAACAAAGACTGGAAGGAAAATATATATATATATATATATATTTCCAGGTCTGTCCGCCGCCCTTGATGACTATGTCCCCAGTGGTCCTGGTGGAATTCCAGCAGCTGTCCCTCCTAGCCTCCAGTCTATTTGGGGGCTGCTTCAGGAGCTTTGTGGCTTGGCTTTGCTCCTGTTGCTGATCTGTTATGTTCCCTTCTTGGATACCCCTGCTGTGGGTGGTTCAGACCTGCCTAGCTCCCCACCGTGTGTCTCCAGCATTGTCCAGCCTGTACGATCATGAGGTGTCATTGGAACTAGGTAGCAGGCATCAGAAGATCACAAACAAACAAAACAGGATGGGGGGTGAAGCCGAGACCCCAAACCCATCTGTAGACATGGGACATCCCCTCACAGAAGGGTCACGAGGATTGGGATGAATCAACCAGGTGCAGTGAAGCATCTATGAAACACACGATATTCCTCTGGTTCCTTGAGGCTTCCTCACCCCTCACTATCATGACCCCAGTGCCGCCTCTCACTGCGGGCTAGACCAGAGCATGTGCACAGGTACAGCTCAGAGCTCACAGCACACGGAATCCAGGCACAGGTATGGAAGTAGCAATACCAGCAGGGTAGCAGGAAGGTGGGGAAAGAGGGGGGGAAGGGGGAACTGATCGCAGTGACCGACACATAACCACCACCACCTCCCCAAAGGGGAACCAACAACAGAAACTGTGGGGGAAGGGAGACAGCGATCGGTGTAAGATATGAAAATAATAATTTATAATTTATCAAGAGGTAACAAAGGGGGTGGGGAGAGGAAAAAGAGCTGATCCCAAGGGCTCAATAAAAAGTAAAAAAATGATGATGGCAACATATGTACGAATATGCTTGACACAATTGATGTATGGATTGTTACAAGAGCTGTATGAGCCCCCAATAAAATGACCCGAGAGAAACAAAAAGATATGAGAATGTTTGTGCAGGTGGTCTGTGAAGAAGTGCATGGGGTCACTATGAACCAGAACCCACCTGACTACATCTAAAAGCAACAACAGCATTGTAGGCGGGAGACCAATGTATATGTCTACTTCCCCTTTACCACTCCGATGAAACAGAAGCTTAGGGGTGTTCTGTCTTCCCGAAGAAACTGTGCCTGCAGCTCCTCTCAGATGCCTTCCCGGGCCTGCAGCTACTCTTGAGGCAGAGGGCCAGATCCTGCATGTCCATGTCGATGTAGGCTAGGCTTTCTTTATTCAGCCATTTATTTTTCTGGAATGTCTTCCCTGACTCAGCCTCACCACCAAGATTACTGTTATCAGTGCTCAAATACCAGTCACTCCCCTATGAAGTAAGAGAGACACCGGGCTATCCCAAGCCAGGCAGGAAAATCTCATCCATTTTCGAGGCTAGAATTTCCCTGTCAGGCTCACTATCCCCTGGGCCCTCCCTGATAAACAGTCAATGCGGTTCCCAGCACATTCTTTCACACTCACTCATTTCAGAAGAGGTCTCTCCAGGCGAACCCGAGCAAGTCTAAAGTCCTGTCACTTAGGTGATATCTCTGCCCTTCTGATAACCATTCGGAAAATGGAGACATGTTCTTCCTGTCCTCTCAGTGGGGATGTTGCGGTCAATCCCATTGCCTCCTGGTCGACTTCCACCGATAACAACACTGCAGGACAGAGTAGAACTGCTCTTGAGGCTTCCAGAGGCTGTACAAGGGACTTCAAAAAATTCGTGGGAAAATTCCATTTTTTTAAATTTAATTTTTCAACAAACTTTTGAAACCGCCTCATAAATCTTTACTGGCATAGATAGGTCTGTGTTTTCTTCCACAGAATTACTAGGAAGTTTGAACCTGTGACCTCATGGTTGGCAGCATTAGGCTTAACTCATTGTGCTACCTCTGAGCTTCTTTTGTGGGCAACCATCCCAGCTTTATCCGATAATACTCAAAGCTGAGCATTTTACACTCTTGGTTGGGATGAAAATTATTTAAATTATTAAAAATCAGACTATAAATTTGGCTTTCATGTGCATGATTCTTACGGTTAGGGTTTCTGGGCTACAACAAAAAGAAAAAAAATGTACTTATCCTTTCTAGAGGCTTAACATGGTGTGCTTAAAATGGCTAATGAAACTGAGGAATTATCATCTCCCACCCCACCCAAACTGGTTTCGAACGACTTTCCGTGACATTGTTAGCATGTCACATGGACTTTCTTTTACTCTTTAATACTTTAAAGTGTGTCTTGTGCCTTCAATGCTGTGGGGTTGCTGCTGTTAATTTTAAGTACCATCCAGTTGATTCTGACCCATGGCATCTCCAGGTGATCAAGGAGTATTTTCGCGGCTGTTCTCTGTTTTAGGGTGGCCATGAGTTGGAATGGACTGGATGCCAGTGGGATTTGGTTTCAATCTTTACAGCTGGTCATCAGGGTTTCTCCTGCTGATTAGCTGGGTGGGTTTGAACCAGCAGTTGAACAATTAACCACTTCGGTACCAGAGATCCTTACTATGACTGTTCCAAAAGGTTCTGCCAAGAACAAGGGGAGTTATGCATGTAGTGTAAAGGGAGATACTAATCTACAGTGTCAGCTTAACTTTAAAATGCCTTCCTAGTATTTCAGTCATGATTTATTTTCAAATCCTCCCATGCCACAGTATCCACCTAGAATCTCTTCCATCTTCTTTGACCTCTGACTTGTCCAGAGATTTGGACATCGTTCAGTTTAACCTATGTGGTAGTGACATATCTGGTGTCAATTTGAGAGGATTAAGAGTGAAGGGGGTGGTGTCTAGTCTGTCAGTCAGATCATAGCCAATGAGGTATCTGTATGGGCATGGCCTTCTCCTGAGAATTCTGGGAAAACCTGTATTCCTTTTTGGAGGAGGGAGACACTATTTCTCTCTCTGCTCACTCCCTTGGAGATGTTCTACTGACAAGACACATGGCGCTATGCCATGGGAGGTGGAGAAGCCACATGGACTCTGATGCAACCAGACCTCTGGAGCCAGAGAAGCCATGTAGAGACCCCTGCCAGTGCTGAGAAGACTTCCAACCACTGGCCTGTTATCTTCCTACATTTGGCATCATTGCATGTGTTTTGTGAGTCTCAACAGGACCTTTATAGATTGGTATCAGACATATGGGCTAAAATTGGACTTATGAACTTAATCTGGACTGGGCTGGGATGTTTTCTCAATATTCAAATGCTCTTGTATATAAACCTCTTCCTTATACACATATAAGTGTGTCTATGAATTTGTTTCTCTAGTTCAGCCTGACGAACACAACCGACACCTCATTTCTCCATAGACTACTTCCCCTTACACTGAACAGATATCTATACTTGAATATTTTTTCATCTTCTTAGCATTTTTGCCTCTCCATCACAAATGCTTATGACTTAACTATTTTCATTTATAGAAATTCAATTTTCAGAGGTGCCCAGATTCTAAACTTTAGAACTGAACTGGATCCAAATTTCTTTCACCCCTTTTCACCTCAAATCATATTCAGATTTTTTTAAAATGCTGTATTTTTTACTTCCATAAAATCGACCTCTGCTCTAGTTAGGGGATTATTTGTTCTCTCTTCCCTGTCCTATTGGAAGTGCATTTTGGCAGGCCTCACCCCTTCACGACTTTTACTCTTCACTTTATTTGTATGGCCACTGTTCACTTCCTAAAGCACAACCGTGATTTTGTTCTTTCTCTGCTCAAATGCATTTGGCATCTTTCCATTCATTGTTGGGGGAAAAGGTCAAAATATGTTCCTGACAAATGCATTATGTTATATTTAGTTTTATTTTCCAATCTGGATTTGTTATTGTAGTGAGATTCCATTGACTCAGTTCTGATTTACAGTGATGTTCTGTACCACACAGTGAAATACTGCTCAGCCCCTGAGCCATCCTTGCAATCTTTCTATGTTGGGGTCCATTGGTGTAGCTGCTGTATCAATCCATCGCCTGAAAGTCTTCCTATTGTGTGTACACTGACTTCTTTATTAAGTATGATGTCTTTCTACAGGGACTGATGCCTTCTTGTTACCTGTAAAAAGTATGTAAGATGAAGTTGTGCCTTCCTCACATCCCATGAGCCTTCTGCTTATACTTCTTCCAAGATAGATTTTGTGTTTTTCTAATAGTCCACTTACATGGTTCAATATTTTTCCAACACCGTAATTCAAGTGTGCCAGTTTCAGTTAGTCTTCCTTATTCGTTATCCAGATTTCACACTCATGTGAGGTGAAAAAAAACTACCAAGTTTGGGTTCAGGTGCACTTTGTTCCTCAAAGTGACATTTTTGCTTTTCACGCTTTAATCTTCTGCAACAAATTTGCCCAATATATCAGTTGATTTCTTGACTGCTGCTTTCATGAGCACTGATAAAGTATTCAAATGAAATGAAATTCTTGACAACTCCAGCATTTGATTTGCTTCTCATAATGTTATTTATTGGTCCAGTTGAGAGGATTTTTGTGTTAATTATGTTGAGGTATAATCCATATGGAAGGCTGTCTGTAGTCTTGTATCTTCATCAGTAAGTGCTTGAAATCCTCTTAACTTTCAGCCAGCAAGGTAGAGTCATCTGTATGAAATAGATTATTAATGAGCCTTGCCCCAATCCTGATGCAATGTTCCCCTTCATATAACCCAGTTTCTTAAATTATTTTTCAGCATAGGGATTGAATAATTATGATGAAAGCATAAAATCCTGACACATACTTTTTCTGATTTTTAAACCATACAGTATCTAGTTCTGTTTGAATGATTATCTCTTAGAGTTCTGGAATTCCAACTCTTGCACTGTTATTCATAATTTGTTATGATCCACTGTGCCTTTGCATGTCAGTAAAACACAGGTAAGCATCTTTCTGGTGTTCTCTGTTTTCAGCCAAAATCCATCTGACATCAGCAACGATATCCTTTGTTCCACATCTTCATTCTTAATCCCTTTCTGAATCTGACCTGAATCTCTGGCAATTATGAGTTGATGTAATGCTACAACTATTTATTAACAGTCTTATTGCCATAAAATTCACATTTCATATAACTCAATAGCACAATCATATTAAAAAGAGTTATCCAGTCATTACCACAATCACTTTTAGAAAATTTCCTTCCTTCTTATACTCATTGTTAGGAGCTCCCAATTCCCCCAACCTCCCCTGCCATACTCCGAGAAGCCATTAATCCAGCTACTGTCTCTAACACACTCACCTATCCTGGATTTCATATGCAGAAAAACGTTTTTTTTAAAAACCTAACAACAATAACAGGAAAACAGAAAAACTTCAATAGAAAAGAAAGCAGAGGATATTAAACACTAGAACAAATTAAAAATGAGTAAAAATGGAGAGCAAATGTTAAGGTGTTAAATTTTAGCCTAACTGCAGCTATAATAATACACTTTGAAATGCACTCTGTATGTTAGCAAGGCTGTTCACATCCCTCCTCTATGGTCAGAGGGGATGCAACAGAGACTTTATCCACATGCATTTTCCCCTCATTTTCTTTTAACTGAAATAATTTTAAGATGGGTCAAAAGGTGATGAAATGATAAGGTGCCATAATCCTCTTTGAAATGCTCACTGTCTGACAACATGGCTACTCACATCCATCAACTGTGGTCAGAGGGGATTGTGAGTGATATTACTTTATAATTTCTGCATTTTCTTGCACCATCTTTCTTTAGTATGGCCACAGATATCGATTTCTTACAGCTAGGTGACATGTAGCTATCTTTCAAATTTCTTGGCATAGATAAATAAACACGTCCAATGCTGCCTTTTTTCTTCGAAACATCTCCATTGGCATTCTGTCAATTCTTGATGCCTTGCTTTTCATCAGTCCTTCCAGTGTGGCTTGAACTATTTGCTTTTCAGCCCCATTTGTTATTGATCATATGCTACCTTCTAAAATGGTTGAACATTGATCAATTTTTTTAGTATAACGACTACATTCATATTCAAAGTCATAGATTGCCTATTGTGGAATTGTTTCATTTTTCCTTAAGCTTTATCCTAAACTTACATATGAGCAATTGATGATCTCTCCCATAGTCAGTTCCTGGGCTGGTCTAACTGTAGATATTGAGCTTCTCCATCATCTCTTTCTACATATGCAGTTAATTTAATTCCTGTATTTTTCATCTGGTGAGGTCCATGTGTATTGTTGTCATTTAAGTTGTTGAAGAATATATTTGCAATGAAAAAATCATTTGTCTTGAAAAATTTTATCATGTAACCTCCTACAGAATTTCTATTATGAAGGTGATATTTTCTAATTGCTGGCCCTTCTTTGTTTCCAATTTTCACTTTCCAATTGCCAGTAATTATCAATGTAGACATTTACATATCATTCAATCACCAATAGCTTTTATTTTAGGCTGTTCTTGTTATTAGTTACTGTTGAGTCAGTAGACCTTTTAACTTAAAGAACAATAGTAGGTTTTGTTCTATATTTTTCTTTTAGCTTTTTGTTGTGAATCAAATGAAGATTTACACAGCAGATCATCAGTTTTACAATCAACAATTCATACACATTTTCTTTCATCTCGTTCATTGCAATTATCTCAGTATAAATAATTTATTCTTAACTTTTTAACTGTTTCCTGTCTACATTCAGCCTGCTTTCCCGATCCTTCTGAGCTTTGGCCTTGCATAAATATTGCCCTTTTGATTTTAAATGGCTGATTATTTTAAGGTGTGAGTACCTCGCTATTGTTATTATTCCCCTTATAGAGCTGGCTGTTGTTTGGCTGAAAATGGAGCCACAGAGCTGAGTGCAGTTTCAGACCCGAAGGACCATAATCTGGATTTCTACCAGTCTCTATCTTACCCATACACCTGGTCTCTTTTATTATTTTGAGCTTTGTTCTACATTATTTTGGAATAGATCTTGGCATATCTTCCTTTGTATTTGTCTTATAAAAAATTTAATACTCTTACTGACATATAACTTACATACCACACAACTTAATGGTTTAATATATTTAAAAGAGTTGTACAATCCTTAGCACAATTAATCTGTTAATATTATCTTGATTCTGTACTCATTATTTACACTCACCAGTTTCCCCTTATTTACACTCACCAGTTTCCCCCAAGGTCCCCTGCCACAACCCCAAGAAACTATTAATCCAATTATAGTCTCTACATATTTACCTATCCTGGATTTCATATAAAGAAAAAACAAAATAAATCACAGAAAAAACGTCCATCCAAAAGAAAGCAGAAAATAATAAAAACTAGAACAAATTTAAAATAGATCAATAAGAAGAATAAATGATAAAGTTTTAAACTTTAGCCTAACTACATCTGCATTATTCCACTTTTTAATTACTCTACCTCTATCGAATGACAGAGTTATTCCCATCCCTACTCAATGATTGGAGGATGAAGTAGTTAGTTTATTGTGTCAACCTGGTCAATAAACACATGTGGGGTTAATTGAAGGGCAGAGGAATAAATGGCTCAGTAAGCCTCACCTTTCTAGTTTTCAGGTTTCTTGCTTTGTAATGGTCGGACCAGGGTGCAGCTGCCTTAGCCAGTTCCCTGCTTCAGCTGGCAAAGCTCACTTCCTGCAAGATATCCCCATACGGAGAAGCCGTATGGATCTATCCTGATGCATCCCTGGGTGCTGGAGCAGCCATGTGGAGACCCCTGCCAG
>NW_022107431.1:90753857-90769504 GCF_000313985.2 Echinops telfairi | reverse complement strand
GATAAATTCAATATCTTGGCCAGCACCATAGTTAAAATCTGTCAATTTTTATTCAGTCTTCCTTATTCAATATCCAACTTTCACATGCATATAAGGTGATAGAAAATACCATGGCTTGGATCAGGCACCCCTTATTCCTCAAAATAACATCTTGTTTTTCAACATTTTAAAGAGGTCTTTACCCAATGAAATGCATCTTTTGATATTATATATTCAAGGAAGATTAAATCCTTGAAAAGATTTCAAACTTTTTTCCATTTATCATAATGCTAACTATTGGTCCAGCTATGAGGATTTTGGTTTTCTTTATATTGAGTTGTAATGCAGCCTGAAGGCTGGAATTCTTGAATTTTATCAGCAACTGCTTCAAGTCCTCCTCACTTTCAGCAAGCTAAGTGTGTCATCTGTATATATCAAGTTGTTAATAAGCCTCCCTCCAATTATGTCTGTCACTTTGTTGCACTGTGGTGGCTTGTGTGTTGCTGTGATGCTGGTATTTCAATGACCACCAGGGCCACCCAAAGTGTACAGGTTTCATTGGAGCTTCCAGACTAAGAGCAGACA
The DNA here is from genome assembly GCF_000313985.2 of Echinops telfairi. Taxonomy (NCBI): domain Eukaryota; kingdom Metazoa; phylum Chordata; class Mammalia; order Afrosoricida; family Tenrecidae; genus Echinops; species Echinops telfairi. The sequence continues at coordinate 90,768,940 of NW_022107431.1, read as the reverse complement.
ATGAAGAAGGTATTGGCTGCCCACTTCGGAGGAAGTAGCAGCTTAAAAACTTAAACATAGCTTCAAAACACTGTCACACACTGAACACTTAATGACTGGAAGCCGAACACCATTGGAGATAGTGCTAAAGGATGGACTCCCCGGGCCTGATGACACTGTACATGTGGCTGAAGAGGAGCTGATTTCTCAAATTAGAGTTGACCGTAATTACATGAATGGATGACATGAAAGTCTGTGAGAGTGAAGACAATGGGATCTTCATTTGCTGATGAAGGATGACTTAAGGTAAGAGAAAGAGCTGCCAAATTTTGCAAATGATCAGAACTTGGAATGTGTAAAATATGAATCTAGGAAAATTGGAAGTGATCAAAAATGAAATGAAATGGGAAAAAAAAGGAAATGCATAAAGTTCAATATCATAGGCTTATGAACTTAAATGGACTGGAATTGGCCATTTTACAACAGGAAATCATATGATATACTATATGATGAGAATAACACAATCAAGAGTATTGATATGGCATTCATGGCCCAAAAACACATTGTAAACTCAATCATGAAGTGCAATGCTATCTGTGATAGGATCATATCTATACTCCTTCACAGAAATTCAATCAATACAACTATTATTCAAATTTATGCACCAAAAAATTAGTGATGAAGAAATTGAAGAATTCTACCACTGCCTTCAGTTGAAAATTGATGAAACATGCAGTCAAGATTCATTGATAATTATTGGTGATTAGGATTCAAAACTGGAAAACAAAAAGAAAAGAATAGTAGTTGGAAATTATGAATTTGGTGATGGAAATGAAGCCAGAGATAACATGGCAGAGTTTTGCAGGACCAATGGCTTCTTCATCATAGCAAATACCTTTTTTTCAACCATACAAATGTCTAGTATACACATGAACTTCTCTAAATGGAATACACAGAAATCAAATTGATTAGATTTGTGGGAAGAAGTAATAGAGAAACTCAATGTCCGCACCTGTGACCAGGGCAGGGGCTGACTATGGAACAGACCATAAATTGCTCATATGTAAATTCAGATAGATGCTTAAGAAAATTAAAACAAGTCCAGAAGAGCCAGAATATTAGTTGAGTTGATTCTATCTCACCTGAATTTAAAGACCATCTCAAGAACAGATTTGAAAGATTGAACACTGACAACAGAAGACCTGGTGAGCTGTGGGAGGACATCAAGAGTATTGCTCATGACGAAAGCAAAAGGTCATTAAAATGACAGGGAGAAAAGAAAACATCAAGGTATATGTCAGAAGAGACTCTGCAACTGCTCTTAATCATAGAGTATCTTTTAAAAATGATTCAGTGAAAGAAAGGATAAAATCAACAAGCTGAATAGAAAATTCAAAGGGCAACTCAAGAAGACAAAGTAAAATATTATTGTGAAATGTGCAAAGATGTAGAGTTAGAAAAACAAAAAGGAAGAGAATATTCGGCATATCTTAAACCAAAAGAACTCAAGAAAAAATTCAAGTCTTGAGATTCAATATTGGAAGATTCTCTGTGCAGAATATTGAATGTTGCAGTAATCATCAAAAGAAGATGGAAAGAAAAGAGTCACGTACCAAAAAGAACTAGTCGACATTCCAGCAATGATGCTGAATGAAGAAGTTCAAACTGCTTGTCTATGCCATGTTTTCTGGAAGACCATTAATTGGCCAACTGACTGGAAGAGATTCCTAGTTATACCCATTCCAAAGAAAGGTGATTCAACAGAATGCTAAAACTACAGAACAATATTACTGATATCACATGCAAGTAAAATTTTGTTGAATATCATCCAACATTGGTTGCATCAGTACATTGACAAGAAGCTGCTATCAGCTAGAGGTTCGGGCTGGATTCAGAAGAGGGGTGAAACAAGGGATAGCGTTATTAATGCCAGATGTACTCATGTGGAACTTTTACATGGATCAATAGGCAGTTGTGTGAACAGAACAAGGAATTACTGCATGGTTTAAAATCAAGAAAGGTGGGGGACAAGGTTATATCCTCTCACCAGAGTTGTTCAATCTGTGTGCTGAGCAAATCATTAGAGAAGCTTATTATATGAAAAAGAAGGTGACATCAAGATCGGAGGACGACATGTAGATGACACATCCTTGCTTGTTTACAGTAAGGATTTGAAGCACTTACTGATGAAGGATAAAAATTGCAGTCTTCATTATGGATTATAACTCAATGTAAAGACTAACCAAAATCCTCACCACTGGACCAATAGGTAACATCATGATAAATGCCAAGGATTTTGTCTTGCTTAACGCCAATGCTCATGGAAGCAACAACCAAGACATAAAAAGCCATGTTGCATTAGGCACATCTGCTGCGTAAGACCCCTTTAGAGTAAGGAAAACAAGGATATTACTTTGAGAACTAAAGTGCACCTGACCTAAGCCAGAGTATTCTCCATTGCCCCATATACATGTGAAAGTTGGGCATGGATTAAGGGAGACTGATGAAAAATTGACGCATTTAAACACTGGTGCTGCAGAAAAATATTGGTAATACCATGGACGACTAGAAGGCTCTCGATCTGCCTTGGGAGAAATATGGCCAGAATGTGCCTCAGAGGCTAAAATGGCAAAACTTCGTCTTGTGCACTTTGGCCATACTGTCAGGAGAGATCGGTCCTTGGAGAAGGACATTATGCTCTGTAAAGTAGATGGGCAACAAAAAACCGGACGGCCCGCAACAGGATGGATTGACATAGTGGCTGCAATGCTGGGCTCAGACATAGGACCAATTGTGAGAATGGCACCGGGTCAGACAGTACTTAGTTCTGTTGTACATCACATCACTATGGGTCAGAACCAACTCAGCGGCACTTAATAGCAAAGATAACCAATCCTGTATCATGTTCTTCATCACATAAACCAGCTTCTCTGATTATTGGTTCAGCATACGGATAGAATGATATAGTGAGAGGCTACGACTCTCATGCACACCATTCCTGATTTTAAAGCCATGCAATATCCCCTTGTTCTGTTAGCACAGCCATGTCTTGATGCATGTACAGGTTCCACGTGAACACCATGGTGGGTTCTGGAAATCTCATTCTTCTCAAGGCTATCCATAGTTTGTGTGAGTCACATAGTCAAGTGCCTTTATCTTTCAGGTATTCTCCCCTTTTGGCCCCAATCCATTGACACCAGCAATGAAATCCTTTGTTTCACCTTCTCTTCTGAATTTGGTCTGAACCATTGGCTTTTACTTATATGTTACCTCTTGAAATGTCTACCAGTTCTTTTTGGTACAGTTACTTTGTGTCTTACCACATATATCCATGGATAAGCCGAGTTTTTCAGCACATTTTTATTGTAGTTTTTTGTGGTAAAATTAGGTGCCTCAGCTGATATTAGGGTCAGTTTATATTCGAGTATATACGGTATATCTTTTTTATTTTTTATTTTTATGTTGCCTGTGCCATTCAATATTTTGCCCATAGAATCTTTCAGTTTTACAAATCTAGCCTTGAGGTTTATTTTACTTTTTTCAGTTTTTTAAGTTTAAGATACGTTGAGGGTGTTCACCCTTTCTGGCTTCTAACTCTATATCTTTGCACATTTGTTGTAATATTTTACTTTGTCTTCTCCAGCTGCTATTTGAAATGTTCTGTTCAGCACTTTGACTTCATCGTGTATCCCATTTTCCTTACCTACTGTACGACCAAAAGCAAATTTCAGAGTCTCTTTTGACATCCACTGTGATACTCTCTTCTTTCCTGCCTTTAGCAGCCTTTGGTTTCACCTGCATGGTGTTCTGGATGTCCACTCAACGCTCCACTGCTCTTCTGTTATTAGTGCTTCATCCATCAAGCTTACTCTTCATGTGGTCTAGAAATTCAGCTGCGATTTACTCAATGTCGTGTTTTGACTCTCGTGGACTTGTTTCCTTTTTCTCCAACTTCAAGCTACACTTACATATGAGGACTTTATGGTCAGTTCCACAGTTAGCCCCTGGCCTGATCTTATTGGGCATCCCCATTGTCTCTTAACACATATGTAGGCATTTTGATTTCTGTGTATTCCATCTGGAGAAGTCTATTTGCATAGTTTCCTTTTCTTTTGTTGAAAAAGGCATTTTCTGTGAAGAAGTCATTGGTCTTGAAAAATTCTGTCTTCTGCTTTGTTTCTATCAGCAAGACCACCTTTTCCAACTACCATTTCTTCCTCTTTTTTCTAATTTTTCATTCCAATCACCAATAATTATCAATGCATCTTGATTTCATGATTGATCAATTTCAGACTTAAGGCATTGGTAGAATTCTTCCATTTCTTCTTCACTCACTTTAGTGGTTGGTGCATAAATTTGAATAGTTGTATTGATTTTATTATTTTTTTGTATGTGGGTAGATATTATCCTATCAGAGGGCTTGGTACTTAGAGATAGATCTTGAAATGTCCTTTTTGAACATGAATTAATTGTATCACTCCCTACATAGTAAGCTCTATGATTTTTCTCTGGTTCAAAATGGACAACATCCATCCATTTCAGCTCACTGATGTCTATAATATGGCAGAAAAATAAATTTGTGATCTGTCCATATTTCACTGTTATGTGGGTTTTACCACAGCTCCTGTATCCTTGAACCTACTGGATTACATGGCTGTTTTCTGGGTTTTGTTTCTTGCTGTTGGTGGTGGTAATAGTGGTATCTGCTTCATTTTGTAAAAAGTACTATAAGGCTGTAAGGAAAGACCCTGCAGACATTGATATTTTAGAAAGAAATCCAGCCCTTCTAAAACTAAGACTTTCCATGTAAGAACCCAAAAGAGTTTACATGAATTATATTAAGACTACTGAGACTTTCAATTGGTGTCTGAAACAGCTAACCCCAGAGCAATTAAGGAGCTAGCTTAAAATATACACAAGCCAACCTCTAGTTCCTTGAATAATGTTGACATTATTTCCCTGAAACAGGTGATAATTCTCAGCTCTGAACTCTTAATCAGTATCATGCACTTTGTAATGATTTATTCACACTAAGATTAATTTATTAGCTCCTTTTAGTTTAGAAGGCAATAACAAAAATAGTCTGCCTCAGGCCAGTGTAAGTAAAGGTCAAGGAAATCTTAAAAATTTACCCTCAGAGGATCAAAGCAGCTGGATAAGCTTGTCCAATCAAGATGACAAAAATATTATCTACAGGCCTCGGCCCCTCCCAAACACTTTCTATTCTTATCTTCTGTGCCACTCACCCCTGGAAGAAGCACAGGCCTGCTGTAAACTGGGATTTAAATGAGTTCATTCTGTTTTGACTCCCTGCTGAGAATTTGCCTTTCCACTCTTTATACTGACTCAGAATCTACATTTTAATAAGATTACTGGGGACTTACAGGAGCTCTGGTCCTATTGCAGTTTGAACCCACTGGCTGCTCTAAGGGATAAAGATGGGGCTAAATCTCAGACCCCCAAAGGGGCAGGTCTGTCCTGTCACTCATATCCATACACACACACACACACAAAGTTGGAATTGACTCCATGACTCCATGGCTGAGGTGGTTGGTTGCTTGCTTAGCTATAAGAATCATCTAGGAATCTTATTAAAATGTAGACTCATTCAAAAGCTATGTGGTAGAAAGGCAAATTCTCAGCATGGTGCCAAATGAGAGTGAATCTGTACAAAGCTCTGGGTGTAAGTTCTGTGGTGAAACCTTGTTTTCAATGAAAGCTAAACAAAAATCTATTCATTCCATCTGGGGATACTTGAAGCTCCTTATTTTTCCATGTGAGAAATGAGGCAGAACGATCCTGTCGTTCTTCTGAAATGTCATGCGTGTTTTACTGGGATTGGCAGGTCTCCGCTCGGACACTTCAGCTGTCAGAGCCAGTGGAGGGTCACTGCCTTTCCTCTGGCCTGGCCTCCATCTCATTGGCCAGTAGTCACGCACAGACACATTGATCTTCCGATGGCTGGCTCGGCCAGGAGCTGCAGTGGTCTGACACACATAAAAGAGATGATCCACTTGCCCCAACAGACTCTTCTGCCAACTTTGAAAGGTTCATGGAGAGAGGATGAAAGAATGGCCAAGTGCAAAGGCAGGGGAACCTACTTAACATAAAAACATAAAATGTGGTAGACCCTCTTCTTTTATCCTGATAGATGGTTTTGTTTTTTGTGTATGACAGATTTAGTATTCCATGGTCCATAAAAACAAGATCATTTCTGTCCTCTTAGATGTTTTGGTTTCTTGGGCCACTTACTGCCTGAAATGTGTTTGAAGTTGACGGTCACAAATTGAGTAGCCGGAATAAATCTGTAATTGAGTTTTAGCTCAGTGTGTGATACTTTTACTGTTCTGGATCAGCCTTGGTGATGGAGAGCCTCGGTCGAATGTAGCCCTCATGTCTTCACATATCCACCCAGTCTGCTTCCGAAACATCACATGACTTGGAACATTATCAAGACGTTTTCTTCAGCTGCATGAAAAGTATGGAGGAGAGAGGCCAACAGTCAAAAGGCCAGACTAGGTAATAGCATGTAACAGGGAAAGAATGGAAGAGGCCTTTAAGAGGCTTGTCATAGAAGAGCCCCCATTGCCAGCTGAACATGTGGAGACATATTTTCTGCCTGAAACAATATCATAAATGAACTATTGTTAACACAAAAATACCAAATACTGGTAAGAGCTGTCATTTTGGTTTTCTTTAGACATGATAAATTACACTTGCAAATTAGTGTCTGATCTGAGACGACATGGAACAAATGGTAATATTTACATTCTGCACATTATCCTTGTCAGATTAAGCTGCAGTTGGCCAGTGTGGATACTAAAGGGGCCTCAGGAGGCTGGTCTGCTAACCCAGCATGTAAATTGTGTCTAAGCCATCCACACGCCTACATCTTGGCAAACCATTTGCTGCCCTCCCTTCACATTTTTGCCATATTAAGGTAGCTTAACCAAAGCAAATAACCAGTGATGAAGTAGGGTAAGGACCAGAAGATACTCAAACTTTTGTCAGAGTTACCAAAGGGTCCATATTTCTTAAGCAGTTAGGGGGGACTGGAATGCATAGGCACAAGTGGCATTCAAGTGACCACCATACAGTAAGTATTATGGTGAGTCCCATGTTATCTCATTTTATCATCCCATATTACCTGCTAACGTTGGCATTATTACACCCATTTTACAGACGCAAACATTGCAATTCCAAGGCATGTAGACATTTTCTAGGACAGTGAATGAGGACAGAGACAACATTTGGGTCAAGGATGGCTGTCTCCAGAATCTTCTAATTGTATCACCCTGGAACACTGGCCTGAGCAGGAAAAAGCAGGGTAGAAAGGCAGGTTGTCATAAGATTTTTTTTGAAAAGCCTAAGAAAGCAAGCAGCAGGTTCCTATAGTCCTGTAGCTGCACTCAAGGTCTTTGTGTTTGTTTGTTTGTTTGTTTGTTTGTTTGTTTGTTTGTTTTGGTGATGGGTAGGGGAAAGCCTACTTAGCCCTCTGAAAGAATGTTGTTGATATTAAGTGCTGTCCAACTTTCAGCCATCCCAGAGAAAAGTGTTGCCCAGTCCTGCGTGTCGGCAATGAGTCTTCGCTGTTGGCTGTGTGGAGGCCATTCTCTTGGCCCACGTGTATTTAGAATGCCCTCCAACCCGGGGGACGGAACTTTTAGTGCTCTAATGGGGCCTATACTGTTGGGACCTCTGAAGTTCTCATTTGCCAAATTTCTGAATTAGATCACCAGGCCTCTCTCGTCTTAGTTTGGAAGCTCTGCTGATACCTTTCACCTTACTGGCTCTGCTCGTATGTGAAATACCGGTGGCATCCTTTACAGCCTCGCAGCAACCGGCAAGTGACCACAGCATGTGAGACTAGCAAGAGATGCAGGGTCAGAAAGAAACCAATTTTTTCTCCATTTTCACTATAAAAACTGAGAGTGGGTTCAGCTGAACTTTGTGAAGGCAAATTAGCTTGACTTCATTTAATTCTGTCTTTAAAATTAGCCCCAAGGTTTGTGAAGGGAAGAAAGAAGGAGGGGTGGGATCGGGGGCAGAGAGGGCCAATTCAGTCCTGTGTGCTTGTTGAAGACAAAATAGAACTAGGGTTTGAATAGATAGATACTTTCATAAATCCAACTCCATAGTCACTTGCCATTTTAAACCTGTTTTAGAGTCAAAACTATGCAGAATTTATTTAGATCCTTAGTTAAAGAAACCAATTGGAAGATGCATTTGGCTGCTAACTGCAAGATCAGCAGTTCAAAACCACCATCCTGCTTGGGATGAAATAATGAAACCGGGGTTTTCGACTCCACTAGGTAGTTACCTCCTCAGAAGCTCACAGGAGCAGTTCTACTCTGTCCTATAGAGTTGCTTTGAGTTGACATTGACTCAGTGGCAGTGAGTTTGGTTGCTGTTGTTTTCATTGTCAAAAGACATTTTGAGACGTTTCAGGACATTTCATTATGAACCAGATGCTAGATGAGATCAAGGAGTGATTGTTACTAAGGGCGATACTTTTGCTACTAAGGACATTTACATTATGGTAAAGAATATTGGAAGTAGCAAGGACTGTCAAAAGCACAAGCACATTGGTCTTGGAAGAAGTACATCCCGATTGCTCCAGAGAGGCACGAATGGTGCCGTCTCGTCTCACGTGCTTTGAACAGGTTGTCATGACAGGAGAGTCCCTGGAGAAAGAAATCATCCCTGGCAAAGTAGAGGGGCACCCAAAGAAGAAGGACCTCAGCAAAATGGATTGACACAGTGGCTGCAACAGTGGGCTCAGACACACCAACACGTGGAAGGATGGTGCAGGGCTGGGTAGTGCTTCCCTTTGTTGCACACCGGGTCACTGAGTCGGACCCCACCAGCACCTGACTACAACAGCAAGGGCAATAACACGCTTTAGTTAGATAAAAGCTCACTGCCCCCCCCTTTATTTCCACATATGTTCAACACATGAAAGGATGAAACAGCATGACGGTGGGCTTGTTTCCACTTGCCTCAGCAACAAAAGCTAAAACAAAAAGCAAACAGCCTCCAAGAAATAGAAGACATAAAAGGGCAATGCCTCGAACATTCCTGAACTGGGTAATGTGTCCAAGAGGGTATTTTATAGAATGCTCATTACATATGTGTGTGTTTGTGAAGAATGCTTAAATTTTTTAAGTCTTTTGAAATATAAGTTTTATTAATTCAACAATCTAGTTCAAAAGCAACATTAAAAGACAGACAGAAAGAAAGAAAGAAAGAAAGAGAGAGAGAGAGAGAGAAAAGAAAGAAAGAAAGAAAGAAAGAAAGAAAGAAAGAAAGAAAGAAAGAAAGAAAGAAAGAAAGAAAGAAAGAAAGAAAGGAAGGAAGGAAGGAAGGAAGGAAGGAAGGAAGGAAGGAAGAAAGGAAGAAAGGAAGAAAGAAAGATGCTGAAAATTCAAACTTCACCAAAGTCATTAGTGGACAGCCTTGGGAAAATCTGCAGCCCAGCTCTGCAGTCTGTCAATGATTGCTGCTTGTTCCTTCACAAGAACACGTATAGAACTGACTATTACGAAATGAGGAAGGAAGTGCTAAACTTTCCAGCATTAATAAGACATGTTTAACTCGCCGCTCGGGAACCGGATCTGTAAACTACAGAAGAGAGTGATGCTACCATAAATCAGGTTTTAGGGTCTGCTTTTGCTGTGGGGAGCTACTGCTTCACATTGGCCTTCCACTGGCTCAATATTCCGTCAAAGCTGGGATGTGAGCAAAGTTTACTTACTTAGAGAGACATTTTCACATTTTCCATTCAGGTCACAAAAGGTACTAATAGCAGTGATGGTAGAGGATGAGGGATATGAACTGAGGCACAAGTTCTCTGGAATAGAGGTCACAATTGCTGTCCTGCCTAGAAGAAAAACTTGCACTTTATCCAAGAGCAGCGCAGCTCTGTGCTACACCGAGCCTGGGTGTCTGTAGTCAGAGCCCCAGGGCCAGGGCCGAGTGGAAACAGCTGACAGCCTGGGTTAGCCACACATTGTTCTGGCTGTTGCTGGGTGTGCCTGTCCAGTCATAGTACAGCTTCCCCCATAGGATTTTCTAGGCTGAAATCTTTACTGAAGCAAATTTCCTGGTCTTTCTCCCACGAAGTTGCTGGTAGATTATAACCTCAGAACCTCTGGTTAGCAGTAAAGTATTTAACCATTATCAGCAGTGCCCCGTTTATTAAATTGTCAAAATGTTTGACATTTTCAAAACTAAACAAACCTTTTAAGAAGGACCATGCTGAAACATGATAAATATAATTCATGTCCCTGCATTGCACCTGTGAGGAATGTTGAAATGGTAAATATTTCGCTATATGAAGGAAGCTTCAAAACGTTCATAGGGGAAAAAAATGTTCTATTTTAATTCCATTTTTCAATATATTTTTAGAATCCCTCTCATGTATGTAGTTATGTATGTGTATGTATATAAGTTATATATATATGGTTTGCCACAAATAGAAAGAAGAAATGTACGCATGTTCATATTCGTGATAGGAAAGAATTTTGTGCATGAGTTACACAGGAGCTTTAAAAATATTCATGAAAAAGTGGAATGAAAAGATGAAAGAGTTCCCCCACAAACTTTTTGAAGCCCCCTTGTACATCTTCAGGAATATTGGGATGAAATGTGCAAGCAGATCCTACACCATGTCCAGGGAATTGTGATTATGTTTCCCAGAATGAAGGGAGATCAGAAGGCACCAACGAAATCAGAATGACTTGAGATGCTTCTTATAAGAAGTGGGAAAATGAGCTGATTCCAGGAGTCCAAGCAGAAAGCGAGTGTTTTGAGAATGATGAGGGCAACGATTATATAAGTGTGCTTTACACAATTGATGTATGTGTGGATTGTGATAAGAGCTGTATGAACCCCAATAAAACAATTAAAATTTTAATTAATTAATTAATTAGTTAATTGAAAGATATTGGTTGTCTTATACTATCCTGGACCTTTGTTTCAGACTATTTAAGAGAAGGCCCCAGGGACCTGCATTTTAAATGCGTAATCCAGATTCTGATGCACAGTACAGCCTGAGAAATGCTATGCATCCCTTTGCCTCTATTTGCATCTTTACCTGCAGCATGCATCTATCTTTCCTTTCCTAGAAATTCCCCCTGAAGATGGGTCCCAGAATCCCAGAATCCCATCTTTATCTTCACAGTTTGGGAGGGTCTGCTCTCTGCAATTGCCCACAGATTGGCCTCATAGGCTGTGACTTGACTGATGCTTTCATATCTTAGCTGTGAACATCTGTCCTCCTCTGAGCAACCAGAGCCTCTGTGTTCCCCTAGCACAATTTGCTGTTTTGTATCATAAGTATCTATGCTCCATAGACTTTACAACGACTGATATTTCAACAGTTTATTCCAGGCCTTTCTGCAAAGGTACCTCTGGATGGCCTTGAATCTCCAACCTTTAGGTTAGCAGCTAAGCTCATTACCAATTGGTATCACCCAAGGTCTCCTGATAAAGGGTTAGGGGTTGAATAATTTCTTGACAAATGAAGAGCTGGATTTTTCTGGCTCATAATTCTTACTATTTACTGCTAGTCCTCCTAATGCAGGAATCATACAAGACGATGTTTTGCAAACTTTGTTTTTGTCCCTCATCTTCACAACAAAATGTCATTAAAATGGTTCCTATATGCTAGGGACAAGAGCCACTTATATCCTAGAATTTTACAAGGGCTAATTCTTCAAGGACTGATTTTCTCAGAAGGAATCCATTCTTAGCTGAGTTGAGTCAGTCTCTGATAATATGAACTACTCCTGGCGTCCCCAGGAAGCCACCAACACAAAACGCCATCTTTGACTTGGATAGACTTGGAATTGCAAAGGGGAAGTGCAAACATGAGATTTCTAGAGCTAGAAACAGTAGAGCTAAAGAGTAAAGCCTTTTTTTAATGAGTTTTTACTATTTACATCTTAAGTACTTGAAAAGAGAAACATAGATTAGGTTGCTCCTGATAAAAGACACAGTCAATGGAATCATTCAAGCAATTTAAAAGATCAAAACTCCATTTGCTCTCACCGATGATATAGAATGGGATGCTCAGAACTGTGGTTTATTTACATGAAGTGTGGTACGGAGCTTGGTGAGTTAACCATCAAACTTTTGGAGCTGTAATTTGGAAGAGATGAATGACAGTCTCTTCTTATTTTGAAGTGACTTATTTTGCTCTCAGGAGTGCTTGTGGTGTAGTGGTTACTCTTCTTGTGCTTCGATCCACGTGGTCAGAAGTTCGAAACCACCAGCAGTTCCTCCAGAGAAAGACTTGGCTTTCTACTCCCAGAAACAGTTTTGGTCTCAGAAGCCCTTGTGTCACTATGAGTTTGAATCAATGGCAGTGAGTAGTTTCCTTCTAAGGAGCTGTGGTGTGGAAAAAGTTAAGTGCTTACCTACAAATTAAAGTCAGCAGGTCAAAACAATCCAGTTAAAAAGACCTAGTGGTCGCTTGTTCCTGTAAAGAAACTCCGTGAGGCAGTTCTAGTCTGTCCTGTAGGATCAGTATCAACTCTTTGGCATATAACTTTGATCTATGCGCTAAGAACAATACTTGACAGTTTTATTATTAAAATTGAATAAAGTCAGTAGTAATATTTTATAAATGTGAGTGTGTTTGGGATGTTGTCTACTTCCTCTCTCGGTCCCTTCTTGTCTTTCCAACAATTTTGTCATTCTCTTAACTCAAGACATATTGCTCAGACAATGTGTAGCCATGACTTATTTCAACCTTGTAATGACATCTTCTCATATCTGTTAAGCCAGAAACCTTAACACAGGTAACTAAAGAAATAATAGTGGTCCTTTCTATGGCTCCACTATCTTTATCATTTACCTTTCCATTCCAGTCTTGTGCACCATCAGATTCGGAGTTAATACATTTAATAACCACTTGAATCCAGTCCACCCAGAATCCAGTCCACCCAGAATCCAGTCCAAAGAATCCAACTCAAAAGCCATTAACAATTATTTAGGTAATCTTTGGCCTGAGATTTATGGAATGTTTATCCAATGCTCATAGGAAAAAGGTCTTCCCAATTCATTTTTTTCTGTAGTTGGAATCTTATCAAACTCATTGCCAAAGCTTGCATTCAAGTCCTAAAATGCTTATATCAGCCAATGATATAAAATAAAATTGAGAAATCCGTTGTTTTGGAACTAGAAAGCTAAAGAATGTACATGTGCCTCTGCAGGAGAAATACATACGTTCAGGCATGCCAGATGGCTCTTATCAAGAAACTATGTTAGGAAGGACTAAGGAACCCTGGTGACATAGTGCTTAAATTAGGAGACGGCTAACTGCAAAGGAGACTACTCCACAACCTTCTTAATCTTGTGTGACGCTGCCCTTGTGATACGAGATGTTGTCACAGGATGTTGACATATATGACACCTCATATATGACCCATAAGTACCCTGAACTTTCCTTCCTGATAACCCGTTCCTGTGGAGCCCTTTCCTTCTGGGAAAGGGTTGCACCCTAGCAAGTGTGTATCAGTTATACAAGACCTTGCCCCTGAACATGTGCCAAAAGGGTGGTCACAACTTCCAGGTGACCCCTGAACTACAGAAACTTCGCCAAGGAGCCAACAGTCATTGGAAAGATCCCAGACCAAAGCAGACATCGGAAAGAAGTCCTAGAAGCCATTCCTTGTCAGGAAGCCAAGCGCCACCCTAATGTATTTTCACGGCCATTCCTCAGAACCTATTGCATATTCATAATCCTCTCCATTTACTTCCTGGTGCCCATCCATAAAACTGCAAATCCTGCTCTTGGGGGTAGCTTGCCTTGGCAACTTGACTTTCAGCTTGCTCCGTGTTTGATTATCCAAAGTAAAGCGTCGGCATCCCTTTTCCTCCAGTCTGTTTCTCAGGCATACGGAGGAGCGCTGGGTTGGCAACACAAAAGTTAGCAGTTTGATACCACCCATTATGCTCCATGAAAGAAAGACACGCTTTCTCCTTTGTAAAGATTTCCAGTCTTGGAAATCCTAGGGTGCAATTCTACTCTGTCTTTATTGTTTCTCTGAATCAGTATCAACCTGTGGCCACAAGTCTACACTTGTAGGCGCCAACAGAGTTGGAAATCATCCCTCTGTTGAACAACCATCATTGTAGACTTCATGCCCAGCCAAGTTATTGCTAACATACAGCCTTTTGAATCAGAACTGATTCTCAGGGTTTTTTCTGGGTATGCAACCGAAAACAAATTTGTCCAACTAACATATCAAGTAGAATTTTCTGGAGAGATGGTATGAAGTTTGCAATAGTGTTTGAAAAGTCAGAGAATAAAGTTCAGAAATAGAATCAGAACTAGGTAAACCACAGAATGACTGAAGTTTTAACTTGATGCACAATTGACTTAATTCACGGTGACATCACATGTGTGTTAGAGTAGAATTGAGTTCCACAGATTTTTTTTAAATAGCTAATTTGTCGGGAGTAGATAACCAGGCTGTCTTTCTGAGTGGACACAAACCTCCAAGCTTTCAGTGAGCAGGGACTGTGCTAATTGTTGGCAAGGCCCATGACGTGTTTGGATATTTAGTTAACTGCTGCTAAGTAGTTATCTCAGGGCGATACATTTTCTTTGCTATTCATCAGAAAGGTATGCTTTCTATCCATTCCTTCCTCTCCGTCCTCCCCCACTATCTTTGTGACTCTGCTGAAAATGAGTATGGTGTTGTTGTTGGTACCGTGGAATTGGCTGCGATTCATAGCAACTCCATGCACAGCAGAATGAGATGCTGCCCTGTCCTGCCCCATGCTCACCATTGTTGTGTTTGATCCTATGTTGCAGCAAGTCTTTTTTTTCTCTTGTATTTTTTTTAATCATTGTATTGGGGCTCATACAACTCTTATCATAATCCACACATACATCAATTGTGTAAAGCACACTTACACATCCGTTGCCCTCATCATTCTCAAAACTCCGCTTGGGCTCCTGGAATCCGCTCGTTTTTCTTTTCTTTCCTCCCTCCCTCCCCCCCCTCCCTCATGAACCTTTGATAATGCATAAATTATTATTTTATCATGTCTTACACTGCCCGGCGTCTTCCTTCACCCACTTTTCTGTTGCC
>NW_022107431.1:90751110-90753153 GCF_000313985.2 Echinops telfairi | reverse complement strand
CTGTGGGACAGGATGGACGTGTTCCTCTGGGTTTCTGAGACTTTCACTAGTCGTGGGAATAGAAAGCTTCCTTTCTCCTGCAGAGTCCTGGTGGTTTCAAACTGCTGCCCTTTCAGTTAGCAGCCCAGCACGTAAGCCACTGCACCACCAAGGCTCTGACGCATTTTGATTAGGACAGAAAGAATGCCTTGTTTATTCTCTGAGCAGGAGGACCCAAGATGCAAGAAAGTTCATTCCCCAAAAGAAATAGGTGTGCTGTTAAAATAACAATAAATGTTACATGGCAGAAATACCAACTGATTTCATTAAGGTGTCTTGTGGTTTCTTAATATGGACCTCATCTTTGAAATAACTTGGAAATTTGTACAAATGTGTACATGGACGCAACTTTTTTCAGATTATTAAGGAGATCCAAGTCACAAAATAGGGGGGAGCACTAGAAAACATTGCATATGAGAGCAGTTTCGCTAAAAGCCAAATGGCTTCCACATGAGTAATCTTAAAATTCAAGAGGAACATTTTGCATCTAGTGTTTTATTACTTTAGGAAAGGACATTTAAAATTTGTCAAGGATTAAAGAAAAACCTATTTTAATTTTTTTTATTACTCAATGTTTATTTAGATGCTGATGGGTTAACTCCTTAAATTTATTCATCTTACCCCTTTTACCTGCTTGCTTTGCAGAGATCAAGCCTGGGTGAATCCAGTTACATGTCTTCCCTTTGGCACATGCGGACAAGGATAGAGCTCCTCTGGAGAAAGACAGGCAGGTTCCTCACCAGCAGCCTTTACTACGCCCTTCTCAGTCCTCTCACCGCGTCTTCCTGGCCAACTCCATCGCCATTCTCCACAAGGACTATTTCACTGCTTCTTTACTCTGTTGAAATTTCCACTGCTTCCCTGTTCACGCTTAGCCGTGTGCTGGAAACCCCTCCACATCCAGTTTATTTCCAAAGACTTGAGCCTGTAGGA
Organism: Echinops telfairi; assembly: GCF_000313985.2. Classification (NCBI taxonomy): domain Eukaryota; kingdom Metazoa; phylum Chordata; class Mammalia; order Afrosoricida; family Tenrecidae; genus Echinops; species Echinops telfairi. The sequence goes on along the minus strand of NW_022107431.1, from coordinate 90,752,181 downwards.
GGATGGAGCCCTACCACCATCCATGGGCAGAAGCAACAGATTTCAAACAGGACATTTCTCTTTTAGCACTCTGGAATTCCCAGGGCAGCAGGGTGATTACTGGTGGGGTGGAAAGGAGGGGCTGTTTCCAAAAAGTACAGCAACTGTTTTAGAAAAAGAAAAACTTTCTAAAGGAGTGTATTTCATCAATCTTTATAGAACTTCCCTAGAGAATATGCCACTAAATGTACTTTTATTTGAAACGCATCAAGAGGTTCAGATTTATACTTAATATTGGGTTTATGAATCTTTGGCATGTTTTCTAATATGTTACATTTCTGGAGTGTAAATCTATTTCTGAGAGTCTGATTACAACCACAGAAATTGTAAAACTAAGCCCTTCAACCTGCAAAGCTGAGGACATAATTCTAGAATTAGGATAGCCTTAATGATGTGATGCCCTAAGAAGTTAGCCTCCAACAGCCACCTGTGTGAACCATTTTTACTACAGCCATTAGGCAATTTGTCTGATAACACTGTCAGGAAGGGTCACCCTCAGAGCATCAAATCTGACTGTGCAAAGGGCAACACATCAACCTTCCTGCGCTGCAGTGAGTGATTAAGGAGTAAGGAGAGCCTCCAAACATAACGATGACTTCTTCCTGCATTTGCTGTTTCCAGTGGATGTGACGGCTCTCTCCTGTTCCTGAGTGCAATTCCTGAAGACGGGAGGACGAGATTGCCATTAGGGAGGTTTCCAGTTGATGTATGTTACAACCTCATTGACCTGCTTTTCAAATTCATCTCAAAATAAAAATCCAATTGCTCCACAGAGGCCTAATGAGAGAGGTTCAGATTGATTAGACTGGAGTAGTGTTCTCAGGCACCTCTAGAACATCAGTTCTGTTTCCCCTCGAGCCGATCTTAAGCAGTATTGTAGTGGATGGCCTACATGTCGGCTGTGGGGGAAGGGGTGCAGACAAGTGTTTTGGCCATTTTTTGTGGCCTTAAACTGGAACACAAAGGTAGATGAATAGATGTTTGTTGAATTAATGAACTGAGTATGGTCTAGCTCAGCACACAGAACAAAGA
>NW_022107431.1:90748290-90750051 GCF_000313985.2 Echinops telfairi | reverse complement strand
CAGTGTGCACCTTCCTCAGCCAGATGTGGCAGTTGTGTTGGGGAAGAGGATTGTAAAAGATGCCCCTTTCCATAAAATAGGCATTTTCATTTGTAATAAATATATTATCCATTCATGCGAAGCTATCCAATCACTCCAGATTGGATATGCTATACAGTGCTATGCAGAATGATGTAGGATAGTACTTCATTAAAAGTAAAAGCATAAAACAATGCATCTGAAGGATTTTAAAGTCATTAAAAGCATAGAAGTTTGATTGCAAAAGCTAATCACCTTGAATACTCTAGTAACAGATTTCCTGGGAATTAAGTCAAGGAATTTGAGTTCTGTTCTAAAGTCAGTTGAACGTGAATTGTCAGACCCACAGAGTTAGCCAAGAAATGAGCCAATAATCATCCTTGTTTATCATCAGAATCCACAGAGGGCGTTATTTCTTAAAAATAAAGGCAAGATTAGAACAAAGAACCAAACCAAAGGCTTTTATGAAAACCTACTATGATCCCTTTAAAATGTAAGTTTGTTCTCTTTCTCTCTCCTTGAAAGAAATAGTTTCATATTAAGAGGACTCTGATTCTCCTGCCATATTTAGTTCCATGTTCTCCTCCAAGTTCCCCTGCTACAGTCATCACCCTCCAGTTTTCGTTAGCCTTAATAACAAGGACTTGTTATCATGGTTTTCGGTTAACAAAGGGGCTGTTAGTTGCCTCCAAGGCAATTGCAACTCATGGCGCCCTCAGGTGCAGAGGGTTTCCAAGACTATTACCTTTTGAGGTACATTTGGCTGCATTTAAAATAATCCTTCCACTAATGCTTGAGCCCTTAAGTATTTGTACCAACTCAGGACTCCTGCTTTGCACATATGAGGTGCTTAATAAAAAAAAATTCTAGGATGATGAGAATCCATCCGGGCCAGACCCCAGCCTTCATCCATAAGGAAACACTCTAGCATATTAAACAAAGAGCTCTGGACTTTGGCGTGCATTCTGCTAGAAGTAGCTCTGCCATATGCATGAACTTGCACTCTCTCCAGGTCAGGTCTCTATTTTTCACTCCTTGTGAGATCAAGCTAATATTCTTACACCTCCAAACAGAGTAATCCTACAAAGCGTATTAAAATCATACTCCAGTAGACATTTCTGCATGCAATATAAAAGGGAGAGAGAACTGGGGTGTGTTTTGCCTGAGTGTATTGATGCCTGCTGGGACTTCATACCTATTTTCAGCTGAGACATGAGAGGGGCACAGCATAATCATGGAGGCCCTTGCTGAATGCCAATCTTGAGATCAGAGGCTCATTTGCTCCTGTTTTGCTTCTGTGGATCAGTAGCTCTGATTCTACTTTCAGTCACAGATACATAACCCAACATAGGCTGTGAGATCAGGTACCATCACAGGATTTGGCCCCCAGGAAGCAAGTAATTTTTATACCAGACACCTGACAATGCTGTCTGATAAACTCACTTTTGAGGAGGCACTCAACCATTGGACCTTAACTCTTTTTTTAAAATACTTTCTTTGGGGGCTCTTACATCTCTTATCACAATCCATACATTCCTCCAATGTGTCAAGAGCATTTGCACATATGCTGCCATCATCATTTTCAAAGCATTATCTTCCCACTTGAGCCCCTGATATCAGCTCTCCAATTCTTCCCCCACCCTCCCCCGTCCACCCTCCCTCATGAGCCCTTGATAAATTATAAATTATTTTTCCCATATCTTACACTATCCTCCATCGCCCCTCACCCACTTCTCTGTTATT
>NW_022107431.1:90741859-90747251 GCF_000313985.2 Echinops telfairi | reverse complement strand
TGCTTATGCACCCATTTTGTCTTCAGCAATCCTGTCGGGAAGGTGAGCATCACAAAATGCCAGATGGACCTTAACTCTTAATTCATTCGAAGGATTTCAATGGTTTAAGAAAGGAGACACTGTTTCTAGGTCACAAGAACCAAGAGATGGACCCCTGCTGGTCAAAGTGTCCTGAGCAATCTTAGCCTAAGTGGCTGCCAAAGAGAAACCCTGAGAAAGATCCTTTCCAGAAAGAGAAGGGGGAGTGCGTAGGGTGTTTTTGGAACAGCCCCAGGTAATTTTACACTAGTATGAAGCTCTGAAATATTGTTGTTAATCAAGCCAAACCCTCCCAGTTTGGAATTTGTTTATTTTCATGCACTGTGTTAACACTGGGGATATTGTGGTGAGATGAGACTTTGTATGTGACTGACAGCCGTCATCTCAGCTCAGAGTGTATAGAACCAAGCTTGTTCTCATCTTGGGTGGCGAAAATCATTGGGAATTCTGTGCAAAAGAACTTTGAGTATCAAAGCTCAACAAAAGAGATTAGTTAATTTTCCCCTCGTATGCTCCCCCCCCATAAATACCTTAGTACATAAGTTACAAGAACTTCTGACTGATAAATGATTTATACTAAAAACACTGAACATAGTCAGGAGAAAACAATTCCTGCTATTTCCCCAGCTTGGGATTTGGATCCACTCCAGACATTTCTTTCTGAATCAGGCTCAAACATCCACATCTGGGGTACTAGCAAACTTATGAGATCTTCTGTCTCATAGAAACCTTAGAGTTTTACCAGGACAGAGATAAACTGGCCTTATATTATAAAAATCTCTAAACAAGTAACTTCTATGAATACTTTTTCTAATTTAGTTGAAATGTTAAGGTTTTCATGTATATATGTATATAAAATAGTGAGAATGTATTTTCCTATATCTTCTAGCAATAGACGCCATACTGTACATCTACTGCTACTGAAATTTGCAAGGTCTAGTTGGATTTCTAAAAGCAAGTGAATGTCATTGAGAAGATATGGGATTTGCTGGCACCATGCCAGCTAATGCGCACTCAATTGTCCAGTTCTGCTCTCAAATAGACACATAAAAGCTCCTTTGCTGAAAATCCTGCTGAGATTTGTTCCTGAGCCCCAGATGTTAACCTACTTCTTTGAATAATCAGAACTCCCCAGATCTAGCATGAAGCAAGTAGTGATGGTTGTCTTGCTAATGTACAAACTCTAAGTTTACTTTCTCTAAATCATAAGACGGCATTTCACCATGTCAGTTTGTTCATTCCCCTGCCTCCATCAAGTTCTTTCTTCTTCTAAACAATTTCTGATGGATGGTCGTTTAATTTATGTGTAAAAGGATTCCGAAATTTAAAAAAAATTCATGCTACATTGCCAGTGTTCTAGAACTTTCTGTCCCTCCCCCTCAACGTGTCCTCTCTATGATCTTCTTATCCCTACTAAAGAGGCTCCTGGGTGGCACAAAAAGTTTGACTACTTGAGTCCTAACTTAAAGTTTGGCAGTTCAGACCCACGAGTGATGCCATGGAAAAAAAGGCTAGATGCTCTGCTTCGATAGCGATTATAGCCAAGAAATCTCTATGGAACTCAGTTCTCCTGTGAGTCACCATCTCCGTGAGTCAGAATCCATGACAACAATGGGTTTATCTCCTATTGAACCCTGTTTCCTCCTTTTCCACTTCCACTGGTGCTGGAGAACACTACCAACCCAGGAATGTATCTTTGCTCACTTCCTCCCTTCTATGAGGTCTCATTCACTGCCGTGTAGAGTTCATCATTGTGAAATCAAAGGAGTAGGTGTTTCTGGCACTGTTGAGTACGAGTTGGACTGTTAACCACAAGGTCAGTTGTTTAAACCCACCCACCACTCCATGGTAGAGAGATGAGACTATCTGCCCTTGTAAAGATGTACAGCCTCAGAAACCTAATACAGGATCGCTTTGAATTATAAGTGATTCAATGACAGTGGGTACTCCATGATTGAAATTAGTTCAGAATTATATAGTTAGCATCTCCAATTAGGCTTACTCCTACCACATACATCAAACCAATATGTAACAAAGCAGTAAAGATTAAACCCAGAATCATACATCATTTAAAATTACATATGCAATATTTTCTTAACACAAGACATGACTTATTCAATAAAATTAAAGGAAACACACAATTGTATCTGTTGAGGGAGGTGTTCTGATTCAACATTTTCTGTGTTCATTTTTTAATGGGAAAATAGAAGTATAGAAACACACAAAATATCCAAATCATTCAAGACCTCACTGTACAAACATATCTACTAGAATCTTTTCTATTTCCAGATTTTATGTCTTTTTACAATGTTATTTATTTCTGCCAACCCTGCTGCTAAGTGAAAAGTCATTATATTACAAAAATATTTTCATTAATTTTAGTGGGGAATATGATATGTTCCATCCCAACCCAAGATACTCAACTATTTTTTTTTCAAAGAGAAATGGATATCAAGTGAACAATGAGTGCAAGCTCCTATACATAACAATAATTTAAAAGTAAATAAATACAGTTAGAAGATGTAATTAAATGAAAACTGATTGTACTTCACAAAGAAGGAAGAGAAGCTTTGGTGCCGGATATGAGTCATTCTCTGGAAGGTGTTGGAGAGTCAATGATGAACTTTCAGACAGGCAGCCTCTTTGGCTCATGGTGATCTTGCACTTATTGCATATTTTGCCACAGACAGGAACATCCAAATTCAAACAGCACAAACCAGCACCTATAATTCTGTAGGGAAACGCTGCTGGCTGTTTAGTCTAGGGCAGTTTGGGTGATCTCTGTTTTTAGCTAGTGGCTCTGCTGAAATTCATTGGTCTGGGCCTCCCCTAGGCACCCTGATAGCACAGTGGGTTATGCATTGGGCTTCACCCCAAAAGGACAGAATTTCAAATCCACTCGCTGCTCCTTGAAAGAAAGATGAAGCTTTCTACTCCCGTAAAGAGTTACAATCTCAGAAACCAAAGGGGGCAGTTCTACCCTGTCTTATAGAGTCGCTATGAGTCAGAATTTACTCAATGGCAGTGAGTGAGTGAGTGAGTGAGTGAGTGAGTGAGTGAGTGTAAGTGGGCCTCCCCTCCACACACTCTGCTTCCCAAAATAAACCATTTGCTGCCAAGTCCATTCCAACTCACGGCAACTCCCTGAGCAGAGCTTCAAAGTAGACATGCAGTCCAAAGGTGTTGATGTCTGTGATCTTTTAGAAGTAGCTCACTGGATCATTCTTCTGAGAGACATCGAGGTGAGTTCAAATCATCAACCTTTCAGTGAAGAGCCAAGTGATGAGTCCTTTGACCACACAGGGACTTCTTTGGTTTAAGTCAGGAGCAACACACCTTTTCTGCAAAGGACCTGCTAATGAATATTTTAGGTTTTGGGGAACGCATGGTGCCTGTTGTTAAAAACTCTGCTCAGAAGTCACACACAATGTGTAAACAAATTGGTGTCACTGTGCTCTTTGCAATTGGCAGGCTGGTTGGTTGAGACGAGAGTTAAGTTCTGCAGCTTGAACATGTGTCACCTAGAGAGCACAGACCACTGGGCCTCTCCTCCAAAGCTTCCGATTCAGTAAGATTCAGTAAGATTCAGAAAGACTGGGGTGGAACTGTAGAAGAGGCATTTTCAAAGGAAGGACTAAAGCTAAAATGAAGGTTGCCAAATGCCATTGACTTAAAATGGCCATAGTCTTGTTCAGTGGTTGCTGTTATTTTTATTTATTTTTAATCATTTTATTGGGGGCTCATGCAACTCTTATCACAATCCATCCATCCATCCATGGTGTCAAGCACATTTGTACATTTGTTAGGTGCTGTTAAATTGGTTCCAACTCATAGCAGCCCTATGTACAATGGACAAAACACTCCCTGGTGCTGTGCTATTCTCACAATTATTCTTATGTTTGAGCTCGTCGATGCAACCATGGTGTCAATCTATCTAGTCAAAGGCCTTCCTCCTTTCCATTGCCACTCTACTTTACCAAGCATGATGCCCTTACACAAGAGTTGTTCTCTCCTGACAACATGTCCAAAGTACGTGTCACCATCTTTTCCTGTAAGGAGCGTTCTAGCTATATTTCTTCAAATTTAGATTTGGTTTTTGGTCTTTGGGTGTTTGGCAGTCTGTGTCATTTTCAGTATTCTTTGCAAGCACCACAATTCGAATGCATCAGTTCTTCTCTGGTCTTCCTTAGTCGGTGTCCAACTTTTACAGGCATCATGAGGAGATTCAAAAGACCATGGCTTGAGTCAAGGTCACCTTAGCTCTCAAAGTAACACCCTTGCTTTTCAACACTTTCAAGAGGCTTGTGCAGCCGATTGACCCAATGAAGCATACCATTTGACCTCTTGACTAATGCTTCCATGAGCACTGATTGGTAGCGGATCCAAACAAGATGAAATCCTTGAACATACCTCAATCTTTTCTCTGTTTATGATAATGTTGCCTACTGATCCATTTATGAAGATTTTGGTTTTCTTTATATTGAGTAATAATCCTGCAGCCTGCAATCTGTGATTTTCATCAGCAAGTACTTCAAATCCTCCTCACTTTTAACAAGCAAGTTTGTGTCATCTACATATCACAGATAGTTAATAAGTCTTCCTTCGATCCTGATGACCCATACTTCTTCATAAAATCCAGTGTCTTTAATTATTTTCTCAGTATACAGATTGAGTAAGTATGCTGAAAGGACACAACCTTGATGCACACATTTCCTGATTTTAAACCAAACAGTTTTCCCTTGTTCTGTTCTTACAACTACATCTTGATTCATGTAAAAGTTCAATATGAGTACCAAGTAGTGTTCCGGGATCCCATTCTTCACACGGGTATCAATAGTTTGTTATGATCCATACTACTTTATTCTAACAACCTGGCATTCTGTGATGCTCACCCTTCTGGCCAGATCACTGAAGGCAAAATGGGTGCACGAGCAAATGTGGTGAAGAAAGTTGATGGTGCCCGGCTATCAAAAGATGTAGTGTCTGGGATCTGAAAGGTTTGAAGTTAAACAAGGGGACTACTAGCAGAAAAACAACAAGCCCACATTAGAAGCACATGAACCTATGCTATCATGAGGTGTCAACGGGATCGGGTAACAGGTATCAGAAGACCTAAAAGAAACAAAGAAACAAAATATATATTGCTGGGAACAAGGGGTACAGAGCAGAGACCTAAAATCCATCTGTAGACAATGGGACCTCCCCACACAGAAAGGTTGCAAGGAAGGGATAAGTAAATCAGGGTGAAGTATAGCACCAATGAAACACACAATATTCTTCTGGTTTCCTGAGGTTTGCCCCCCACTATCATGACCCCAATCCTGTCTTTCGCTGCAGGCTAGGCTGGAGCATG
>NW_022107431.1:90739288-90740613 GCF_000313985.2 Echinops telfairi | reverse complement strand
CAATGTCCATCTGCTACTGTACTACATATATGTACATAGACCTATATTGGTCCCATTGTTTTCTCCTCCAGATCTCAGGCAGTAACTTTTAAGGTGAATGGATTGGGCTGTATCACAATGTCCTGGTGACAGTGGCAAAGAGGAAATGTAGGAACCCTGAGGCAGATAGCTTATTTAGAGCATTCTCAAATGCTAGTTTTGTTGTGCTATTCAGATTTTTAAAATTCAGACATAAAAGACCTCTTCAGCTCTTTTGTCAGGGGCCTTTGTCGGGTTAATTAGGCCTGCAGGTGTGCTTCATTTGTGCCCAGCTCCTGTCAGTCTCGGGGTGTTCTCCCCTTCTCTCTCCTCTATCCTGCTTTTGCTCAAATAGTCTAACTTTCTCATCTCCCACGTATGTTTAAATGAAAAGAAGAAGCGTCCTCCTTCTAGGCTTCTAGTTCTTTCCAGTCAGAATTAGCCACTTTCTCTCTTTGGGTCACCTGTCCCATTTGCTGTTTCTCTATACTGTCTTATGCCTATGGATCACTGTGTATTTGTCTTATATCATTATTAGACCAAATCCTCCAAACATCTTTATATCCCCTGTATCATCATGCATAGTGTCAGGTACATATTAATGCACAGAGAATCTTTCTAAATTAAATATGCATAAATAGTGAATGTTAGTCCTTGACCTCAAGGACCTTCTCTTCAACTTGAAAAGAAAGTTCTAAAACATAAGACAGTATGTAATCAAATAACACAGCGTATGCCTTTTGATCATCCTTCTCATTGACACACAGTAGAGGTTAATCTAATACAAAGTTATGTCTTCAACAAATAATTGTCACCAGAAATCAACAGGACAATATCATAGCAAGAAGGCATTTGTTATCACTGCATTTAAGAGTCATTCTCTTTCAAGTAGACATTTTGGGGGGATTTACCAAATCAATCTTCTTTTCTCTTCTGTACATGCTCTAAACAAACAAAAGGAAGCCCTGCACTCTTGAACAGGTCATTTGCGAACATTGAGAATTTTATGAATTTGCTTATTGGGATTCTTAAAGAGTCTATAGAAAAGAATATGTTGTACACAAATATATGTAAAATTTTGAAATACAAGTAGTATTTTACTTCATTTCTCCAAGTTTTCCCTGTGGAATCTTGTTACACAGCATCTGGCTATTTCTGTCATTGCATTCTGTATTTCTGACAGATGACTTAGCACATGTGTACTTTGAGCAATACAAACTTGAAAAAGTAAACTCTGCTATGATTAACCCACCACCAACTCATCCATCACTAGGGCGAAGGCCGTTGTGTTGCAGAAGGACCATCTC
>NW_022107431.1:90713754-90738258 GCF_000313985.2 Echinops telfairi | reverse complement strand
ATATCTTGAATTCTTTATATTAATATGAAGGATAGATAATATTTATGGAGGATCAGGTAAACCAAACTCATTGCCCTCCAGCTGATTTTAAATCACGGAGACCCTAGTTGTTCCAGAATGGCATCACCCAAGGGAATTTTCCTAATTGCAAATTCGTATTAAACCAAGTGGTCAGACTCTTATGCATGGTACTATTGGGAGGGTTAGAACCGTCAACCATTAGGTTGATAGCCTATTTACAAGCTACTTACACCATCCAGGGCACTGTACAGGTCAGGTACTGGTTTAAATATGTATAGGCATTATTTTATTCAATCTACTCAATTGTCCTTTAATTCTACTTCCCCCTTTATAATGAGAGACAGACAGAAGGATATTAACTGATGTATCCTGAGCCCCACAGTTAGCAGTGGTGGAGACAGGTGATGAATATACACAATTAGGTACTGAAGCCTCTACCAGCAACTTCTACTCGCCACCTACCTAACGTTTTAGAAGAAAGTCAACTTTCTTCAAAGAAATGTTCGATTGCTGTCCTCAGGTGCTGAAGTAAGATGATTACCCCACACCTAGACTGCCAGTCCAAATTCAAAGCTCACTTTTCTGCGTCTGGACTTAAAATCTCAGGTTAGAGAAGACAACAAATATCTTTTTTGCCTGTATACCTTCTCAGGTCCTAAATGTAGGAAATTTGAGTGTAAAGGTTGTAGCTTACAATCTCGCGAATGCTCATCAGGAGTGTAGGTGATCCCTCAAGGTATGGACGTTACTTGGCCCAAGGGAAAGATGAAATCTCATCTAGTGCAAATACTTCTTGGTCTTTTCAAATAAAAAACAACATTTTGGCTATCTTGAAATCATAGATTTAAAATTTCCCATATAAATAAAGAAGAAAATGCAGTCATCTCCTCCCTTCTTAGCAGCACGCCCGCCCCCTTGCTTGGATCACACTTATCATATCTCTCACAGAGTAGGCCAAAAACCATAAAGGACTATTTCCTCTAGATGCAGATGCATTTTTCTCTTACCCTCAAGGGGTTTTGCAGTCTGTAACTGTGGGAACTGCCCCCCCACACTCGTAGCTTTTCCTTTGTGCTTTATTATATGTATATATAATAAAATTTGTACTTAGGACACTCGTCAAAAAGCATGCATAATGCAGTACTGGTTTCGGATTCCACTGCTGTGTCCTCCCAGTTTCCTTACAGAGGGCACATTGCCCTCTAAGAAAGACAGGCATGGGTTTATTTGTACTTATTGACTAATCTGTAAGTATAAACACATGAACAATTTGTCATGGTTATTGGCTACTTGTTTCTTTACCAAAATTATAAATTTGAAAAGATGCTTTGATTCTGTGGGAAGGTGCTGTGGGGGTGGAAACAGATGAAAGTCCAAAGCCTAGCTTTGCCCTTACAAGCTGTGAAAGCAAATATCAGTTTGTTTATCTGTTATATGGGGCTTGGGTGAGGAATACTTGAGAAAAATATACAGAGAACCTGTAGATATGTGTACCCTGAACATAGAAGGCTATATAAGGGAGCTAGGGGCCAAATTGCATGAAGTTGCATTTATACCTCAATGTCTCCATACATGTAGGCCTCAGCTGCACCCTGTCAGCTACGTGTTCAGAAACACAAATCATGTCTTGGGGGAAATTGATTACTGAAAAATCTTCTAACAAGTATTTCAGCATTAAAATGTCTTTCTTCCTGCATTTTGTTCTGGACAAATACTACCTCCCAGGTGACCGGTAGATAGTGCATGATCTAGGAAAGGGCAGACTCCAATCCTCTCCCCACTCTGTTCCTCTGGAGAAACTGAGAAATAGCTAATGTCTTCAGGAAGTGTCATTAATATTGAGACATCTCTATACTTCAATCACCTACATATCAATCAACCTCTGCAATGACAGAGTTCAGTTAATTAATGACACCTAGAGACATCGAAAGCAGTTAACAAGTCTTTAGAGCTTGGTGTGAAAACAAGCTGCCTGGTCTAATCTCACATTTTCTGTTGCTGGGCTCCATCTCTTAGTGCATCCCTTTATGCCAAATACTCTTCGGTTAACTTATTAACTTTGTTAACTTTCTGCTAACTTTGCAAGAAGGCGTAGAAGCTGAGCACAAAAATGTCACAGCATTTAAGAATGAAGCATTAGAACTGAAATGTTTTTTCTTTTAATCTATGTTCTTCAGCCCATACCACTGTGTTTTAAAATTTACAAGATAATCCATTTGTGAGAAGAAGCTTCTTTTGTCTAGGTTGTTCATGAAGTAACACCCTTCCGGCTAGAACCCATTTCGGCTGTTTTTCAAAAGACAAGGAAGTAAGTGCTTATGTCTTTAATGTGCTTTGTTGAAACGCTAGACCACAATGTGTAATGGCCTGAGGTATGTTGGGAAAGAAATTTCTGAGAAATGATGCTAGAATGAGGCTGTTTATACAACGTGGGGGGTGGAGTGGGGTTGGAGTGGTGGGGTGACTGGGTGAATTAGGATGCTAACCTCAAGGTTCAACCTCACCAGCCACTCTGCAGGAGAAAGATGAGGCTGTCTGCTCCTGTAAAGATCTGCCATCTTGGAAGCCCTCTGGAATGTCTCCATGAGGTCGACATGGACTCCTTGGCAGTGAGGTTTTTTTGGTTTTGAGTCAAGGAGTTTCTGACTCCTGATTCAGCAGCTGAATCCAAGGCATCTTGACTGGGCCTCCTTGAGTCTCTTTGAAACCTCCAAGAAACCTGGACGTTCTGTTCTCTTGGGGGCAGAAAGGACCAAAGATGGTAGCCATCCCCACCAGTGAGAGAAACTCCTTATGCCAATTATGGAGGAAGAGAAGAGCTAATTCAGTGGTTACCCAAAGTGAATAGGTTTCAACCGAGCTTCCAGATTGAGAGGAGACCTTGCAGAAGGAATAGGCTGTCAACTTCTCAGGATTTTGCCATGGAAAATGTTATGGACAGAAGCATTGTCAGATACTGAAAGCCTCCTGAAAAGAAAGAAAACGCTGTCAGAGATAGTTCCAGAAGATAAGTCCATCAGTCAGAAAGCACTCAAAATATGACTGAGGAAGAGCTCTCTTCTTAATGTAAAGCCGACCATAATGATGTGAAGGGAGTAACGCCTAGAGGAGTAAGCCTTGGGAGCCTTCATTTCCCTATGGGTCATGACTCAAAATGTAAAGAAACAGCTGAAAACATGAATTAGTAATTGGAACTTGGAGTGTACAAAGTATGAATCTAGGAAAATGGGAAGTCTTCAAAAAGGAAATGGAATGCTGAGATAGTTAAGGTTTATTTTGCCAACCTGGCCAATAAACACATGTGGAATTCATTGAAGGGTGGAGAGAAAAATGGCTCAGTGAGCCCCACCTTTCTAGTTCTTGGGTCTCTTGCTCTCTGATGGTCAGACCAGGGTGCAGCTGCCTTAGTCAATTCTCTGCTTTAGCCAGCAAGGATCACTTCCTGGGAGACATCCCTGAGGAGAAGCCACATGGGCCTATACTGATGCAACCCTGGGTGCTGGAATAGCCATGTGGAGACCCCTGCCAGCACTGAGATGCTTACACACTCACTTATTCAGCTTCCCTCCTGCAGTCGGCGTCATTGTGTGTGTTTTGTGAAATTTAGGACTTTGTAGATTGGTGTTAGACATATGGGCTAATGTTGGACTTATGGGCTTGGACAGTACTGGGTTGGGATGCTTTCTAAATGTACACTTACTTACCCTATATATAAAGCTCTCTCTTATACATATATGAGTTTCTGTAGATTTGTTTCTCTAGTTTACCCAGATTAACACAAATGCTTAAAGGTCTATATCTCAGGTGTTGGTGATATGAAATGGACTGGTATTGGTCATTGTGAATTGAAAAATCATAAGGATTAGCATGCCGGGAATGACATAATGAAGAGGAATGGCATTGTATTCATCATCAAAAAAGAGGATTTCAAGATCTATCTTAGAATACAATATAGTTTCTGATAGGATTACATCTATTTGCATTCAAATAAATCCAATCAACACAACTATTTTTATAATTTATGCACCAGGTACCAACCATAGCTAGTGATTACAAAATTGAAGAATTCTACCAATGTCTTCCAAGCTGAATTGATCCAACAGGCAATTGAGATGCATTAATAATTATTGATGAGTAGAATGTAAAAGTTTGAAACAAAGAAGAAAGAATAGTAGTGGGAAAATATGACCTTGGTGATAGCAATGAAGTCAGAGATTCCATGATAGAATTTTTCAAGACCAACAATTTGTTCATAGCAAATACCTTTTTTCAACAACACAGAGGGTGACTATACACAGGTACTTTTCCAGATGGAATAAACAGAAATCAAATTGACTAAAACAAGGCTAGGACTGACTATAGAATAGATCACCAATTGCTCATATGTACGTTCTGATCGAGACTGAATAAAATGAAAATAAGTCCATGAGAGTCAGAATAAAACCATAAGTCTAAACCAATGAATTTTAAGAACATCTCAAGAACAGATTTGATGCATTTAACACTAATCAAAGAAGACATGATGAGCTGTGGGAGGACATCAAGACCATCATTCTTGAAGAAAACAAAAAGTCATTAACAAAACAGAAAAGAAAGAAAATATCAGCATGGATGTCAGAAGAGACTCTGAAAGTTGCTCTTATAGTAGCTAAGGCAAATGAAAGAAATTATGAAGTTAAGGAGCTAAATAGAAAATTTCAAAGGGCAACTCAGGAAGACAAATTAAAATATCATAATGAAATGTGAAATGGACCTAGAGTTAGAAAACCAAGAAGGAAGAACATTTTTAGCATATCAAACTAAAAGAGCTCAGGAAAAAATTCAAGGCTTGAGTTGCAATATTGAAAGATTCTATGTAGGAATCATCAAAAGAAGATGGAAAGGATGCACAGAGTCACTGTATCCAAAAAGAACTAGTTGACCTTCAGCCAATTCAGGAGTTAGGATTTGATCAAGACTCAAAGGTGCTGAAGGAACAATAGGGACAGTGGGCTGAAGACAATTGTGTGCATAAGCAAATGTGGTGAAGAAAGCTGGTGGTGCCCGGCAATCAAAAGATATAGCATCTGGGATTTTAAAGGCTTGAAGGTAAACAAGTAGCCATCTAGCTCAGAAGCAGCAAAGCACACATGGAAGAAACACACCAGCCTGTGCGATCAACAGGTGTTGAACAATCAGGTATCAGGCATCATCAGAAGGAAAAATCATATCATTGTAAATGAGGAGGGGTGCGGAGTGGAGACCCAAAGCCCATCATAGACAATTGGACATCCCCTTATGGAAGGGTCGCTGGGAGGAGCTGAGCCAGTCAGGTTGCAGTGTAGCAATGATGAAACATACAACATTCCTCTAGTTCCTAAATGCTTCCTCCCCCCCCCCTACTGTCCCCCACTATCATGATCCTAATTCTACCTTACAATTCTGGCTAGGCCAGAGGATGTACACTGGTACAGACAGGAACTGGAAACACAAGGAATCCAGGACAGATGATCCCTTCAGGACCAGTGGTGAGAGTGGTGATACCAGGAGGGTGGAGGGAGGGTGGGATGGAAAGGGGGAACCGATTACAAGGGTCTACATATAATCTCCTCCTTGGGGGGATGGACAACAGAAAAGTGGGTGAAGGGAGACATCGGACAGTGTAAGATATGACAAAATAATAATTTATAAATTATCAAGGATTCCTGAGGGAGGGGGAGCAGGGAGGGAGGGGAAAAATGAGGAACTGATGCAAGGGGCTTAAGTGGAGAGTAAATGTTTTGAGAATGATGAGGGCAATGAATGTACAAATATGCTTTACACAATTGATGTACGTATGGATTGCAATAAGAGTTGTATGAGCCCCTAATAAAATGATTTTTTTTTAAACTGTTGTACAAGCTCCCAATAAAATGATTTTTTTAAAGTTACTGCCTGAGATCTATGATTCATATTATTTACCATATAAATTAACTTTACTAAGTGAGAGTTCAGGAACCCTGGTGACATTGGGGTTACATGCTCAACTGCTAGCTTCAAGATCACCAGTTCCCATCTCCGCGTGAGAAAGGGCTTTATACTCTCATAATTTACAGGGGCAGTTCTACTCTGTCCTAGAGGGTCACTATGAGCTTGCATTAACTCAATAGCAGTGAAAAGTAAACATTCCAAATTTGAACCTACCCTTCCATGTCACCCGGAAGTTATATTTGTCAAGTCAGAGGGGTATATTTTTATTAGTTTATTTATATATTTTGAATATTTAAGTAAATGTACATGGGCCTCCAATTATACTTACTCAACCAACCAACCAATCAAACACATTCCCTGTCAATTCTGATTCAGAGTGACCTTGTAAGACAGTGTAGAATTGCTTCTGTGGGTTTCATAGACCGTAAAGGAGTAGAAAGTTGTGTCTTTCTCCTGTGCAGGAGCTGGTGGTTTGAAACTGCTGACCTTGAGGTTAACAGCCCAATACATAACCAGGGTCCCTTGTAGGAGTTGCACTGTGGACGGGTTTATGGGTTCTGATCCTGCTTGTCTTTTGCTTCAATATCATGTTCCCTTCTTGGTGTGGTCCAACAGGCCAGTCACCATGTTTCAGCAGCCAAAAGATAGCACAACTTCAGAATGATTGGTCATTTGGGGATGGAGCAGAAATCAATTAATAGGCTTTCTTAACTCTATCAGCACAAGATAAATTGGAGATATTATAACACGAAATTAAGCTGTGATTGTCACAGTCCAGCTGTGGTTCTTCTGAGCAATAGGCACAGGATGGTTTTCTAGCAAAGGTTGGAATTGTTGGTAGCTATGATGGGGTGAAGGGCAGTAGAGGGTTCTGTGAGTCTGTTATCCATGTATTTTCTCTTCCCAGCAGGTCTTGCCTTACTACATACCTTTATTTCTTTAGAAAAACAATGATGCTGAAGCCATGGGTTTTATTGTACCCAATAAAGTTTCTGAAATATTTTCTAGACATTTACAAGATAAAGCATTAATTTGCTAATTCTTAGAAAATACTGAGTTAATTTTGTTCATTTGCTGTCTGAAAGATATGCTCAAAATACAGAAATCATGCACCCCCCTTTTCCCTGAAAAACATCCAGCTTGCTGAGTTAAATAAAATAAAAGCACAGGGCAGGAGATTAAGAATCACTTTATAACCGAAATGATGTGGGGAATTCTTTATGTTGGCAGCATGCAATTTCCCAAAATAGAAGCTGTACAGAGTCCATTTAAGTATTTGGAAATAAGTATGTGGCATTTTTACTCACCCAGAGTGGTCAGAGGAGACTCACCCAGGCTGCAGAAAATAAACTCCAATGAGACCCTGTCAGGAATAGGGAATCTATTCTTATTATAATGTCGCAGAGATAACAGAAATGACACAAAACCACGAAAGGGAATTTGTAAAATTGCTTTTCACATCTTAAAGAAAAGTGAGGGTATGTCCTCACAGATCTTACATGTGTTGTTTGAACAACTGTATGGTCTCAACTACGTGAGCTCCTTGATGTAGCATTACAGGGAGCTCTAGGAATTTGATACATCTGATCTGCTCCTTTTTCTTTTCTTTCCTTTTTTAAACCTGTATTTGCTCACCAAAACAAGCCACTCGCTATCTTGTCCAACTCATGGCAACCCCCTATGGGCCCGAGGTGTGCAAAGAAGAACTGAGCCCCAGTGTTTCCAAGGCTGTGCACCGTGGGATGCAGGCTGCCAAGACTTCCTCCCAAGCTGCCTCTGGAGGTGTTCACATTTCCAACGTTGCAGTTAGTCATTGAGCGCTTCCCCATTGAC
Organism: Echinops telfairi; assembly: GCF_000313985.2. Taxonomy (NCBI): domain Eukaryota; kingdom Metazoa; phylum Chordata; class Mammalia; order Afrosoricida; family Tenrecidae; genus Echinops; species Echinops telfairi. The sequence continues at coordinate 90,730,455 of NW_022107431.1, read as the reverse complement.
GCTACCCAGGGACTCCTTTTGACATTGACATTATCAACACTAAGCCAGATACTCCCCAGGAAACAGAGAAAGTATGATAGGGATTAAACTCGCCCTTTCCATTTTCAAACTTTAAGTAGATTAAATTCATTTTCAGAATAATGTGCTGCCACTTTCAAAGCCAGGTATATATTGAGCACACTCCCCCCTCACCACACACACACTCAAATCAATTTATTTAATTTATAAAATGGTCTTCACATGCATTTATCTGACCCCTTTCTTCTGTCTACAAAAGTATCTTTGTGAGACCCTAGGACTTGTCCCGCTAATTTATGGACAAACTAATTGGCCTAAGGGGAAATCTAATATGTGGTTTGGCTTCACAGATGCCTTGCTGGAAGATCTTAATACTAATTTCCTGTTAAATGAACGTATTATTCATGTGTTTGTTACAAAGTGAATGCTGGTTAAGGGCTTCAGACCTACTGAGCAAAGCTGGTGTAAGTACCATAGCTCTGTACCCTGGGAGCAAATGAGCATCCTGATTTAGAAGAGAGCTCTAAACGTTAAAGATCCAAGCATCCTCAGAGGGATGCTTTTTGTCTAATAAAGACTTCAAAAAGTGAATGTGAAAGAAATACACACACACATACACATAAATGCCCAAAGTGGTAACACACTACTCATATACAAGTAATCATCTGCCTTTTGCTAAAGAAACATCTTTCTTGTTACTTAAAAGAAGTTTAATTTCAGAATCCAAATAATATTACTAAAAAACGAAGACAGTACATGACTTCCATGTACATTTTTTTAATTCCAGGAAAACAAAATATTGACCTTGAGTTTGAATTTTAAGGATAATCCCATTCCTGATGTGCCAGCATTTACCAGTTGGTTTGGAAGCTTGGGAACAAATCACCCTTTGATATTTGGTGAAATGTTCACTCCCCAGCCTGTCAGCGAACTCCTCATGAGATAATGTCCTATTTCCTTCCCCAGGGAGCCCGGCTGGTCTCAGCGTGGACCGCCTTGCCCATTCCAGAAGTTTGTGAGGATCTAGGGAGCTGTGAGTGTCTGGCACGTTTAAGTATGATCCTTAGCATAGGAACTTTCCGTTTCGTCTTTTGTGCACAGATAATGGTTTACGTTAGATTGATTGCATGCAGACTGAGAAGTGTATCTTGTGCAACAACTCTGAGGAGTGCTGAAAGATAAAAATCCCATTTGCTGCATTTTATATTGGTGGTCTCTGACGTGGGCAAGGCAGGCCTGCATGGTCCTTGTAAATCACAGATATAATGAGGGCCAGATAGCAGCTCACTTAACTGTTGAATGAAGTAAGTGTTTCTTTACTTCAGGCTGAAGGATGGCTTATTGGTTATCTCAAAGCCTTGTGATATCAGGTTGAAAGAAGTTTTTCATTTCTGTCTCTGAAGGTGGATTAGATAGCTGGATAATTATATGAACATTCCTGGTCTTGCACAGCCAAGCTTTAAGCAAAGTTGTTTTTCTCTGCTTTTATATCATTTCTATAATGATCTCCCTGTAGAGCCTTTTGGACCGAAGACGAGTTGCTTGCTGACCTTTCCTCCGTTTTGTTCCCGGTGTCCTGCTGACGGACAAGGGCTGCCCCTCCATACTCTGCAGTTGATTTTAGAACTGGAAGTGGGGTTTCAGGAGGAAAAGCAGTGTCATTTCAGGAAGCAAGAACAAACCTGACCTAATATTGGTGGCTGGGTGAAAGATATAAACCTCACTAGTGAAAACACCTTTGCTGCTAATATTTTATTAATCCCAATTGTATAGGTAGCAGTTTATTTTCATGTCTAAGAGAGCTATTTCCAAGTGTTTTAACGACACAGTTTGATATCTACAGTTGAGCGACAAATCCAATGTTATAAATGAAGAAACCAGAGCATCGAAGGATTCCAAGGACTTCCTAGTAGAGTCACCAGCAGTTAATTTTTGCCTACACCCTACGTATGCACACAAACACCTATACACACATACACACTTTCAAACATATTCCTACTCACACAGACACACATACGTACTCATACTCATACATGCGCACTCATGTACATGTTCATAAGCTTAAAGACCTAAATTAATAAAAGTCACCTACATTACACCAATCAGAAGATGAAAAATCATATTATGAAACGTTTAGATATAATACTGCTTAAATTTTTGTTCTTTTCAAGCATTTTCAATAACACAAATTGAAATTTTTTTTCCAATAATTTTGTAGGTTACAGCTTGGTATAATTGCCTACGGGTCTCTTTTAAAGACTACTGAGTCATATTTTGAATAGTAATTATAAGTATGAAAAATGCAAGAAGCAGCCCTAAGGCGAGAGTGTGCATAAAATAGGCGTCTAAGAATGTCTCAAATTTTGAGCAGTGGAGTAGGTTGAACTTTGGGCCACTGACTTCAAAGTCCACAGCTGGAACTCACCGGCACCAGGTAAGCAAGGTCAGGTTATGAGTTGAAATTGAGTGGATAGCAGTGAGTTTTGAGTTGAAAGATTTACAACCTTGGAAACTACAGAGGCAGTTTCACACTATCTTACAGGTTCACGCTGAATCAGAAGCTACTCAGTGGCAGTAATTTGGGGGTGGGGGGTGTTTGGATCTATTGAAACATATTGTAGACTTTAAGTTAAACATGACAAATGTAACATAAAATACCCATTTAATATGGATATTTGTGTCCCTATTTTTCGTGAAACCGCAATAAAATGAGAAAGCAGCAATAAAGATCAAAAGACAAGTTCTGTAGGGAGAGCGAGAATGGTGCAGTCAAGGAAAACAAAGACATTGTCGCCAAGACACTGAGGAAGGAAAGTAGAATACAGAGCAGTCATCGATTTAACAGCATGATGAGCTGAGGTATCTCTGCCACCTGAAGGGAGAAAGTCCACAGGAAAAAAGGCAATTTATGACACCACCTTAGCAGAGGCCCCAGAATGAAAGGTTCAAGGTTTCCTTGAAAGTAAAGGTGGGAGGCAGGATAAGAACAAACTTATTTGGTTGGAAGTGTGTGAAGAACAACTTCAGGCCCACTCTGTCTGAAGGTTGAATGTTACTGAATAATCTTCTCACATGGTAGACAGAGATACAAACAAAAGCAAATGGGGAAACAAAGGAAATGGGATGTTCAGGGGGCTAAGAAAAGTGCACTGTGCTAATATTTGCAAATGAGTCATTGCGGTCATGTTATTTAAAAATAAAAAGAATTGTTCGGGGCGGGGGCAGGATATAAACTCATGGAAATGTAAAACATAATAAAAATGAAACTTCAATAGAAAAATAGGAAAGGAAAGTTGAGAAAATATCCCAAAATTAAAACAAAAAGACAAAGAGCTGAAAAACGGGAATAAAAGCTAAGAAAATAGAGGTCTTGTCTCACTAATAGGAGTTCCAGAAAGAACAAACAGAAAAGTAAATGATCAAAGAAATAATACAAAATCTATGTTCCAAACTAAAGGATGTGATTTACAGATTCAAAGGGTCCTCCCAAATGTCTCAAAACATTAACTGGAAAGATCCATATTTAGCTACATCATCATGAAATACTTGAATCACTAGGTAATAGGACAAGATGTTCAAATTTTACAGAAAGACAAAGCAACTAACATGAGAAACAAACAAATAGAAATGTTACAAACAAACAGGGGGTGGGGCAAAGGACTTGATAGCATCAGTCTTCCTAGCAACTAGAAGATCAGTAGTGCCTGAACCACTCAGAAGGAAACAGCAAAGAACATTTAACTTAGATTTTTATCCATAGCTTTTATGATTGAATCATATCCCTCGATGTATGGATTGCAATTGTGGGCCAGTGGAGATGATCCTATTGGGAGTTTTTCTTTCTGTTTACTTACGATATTGTACCACACTAAAATGTGCCCTTAACCTAAGTACTTCTGGGTTATAAAAAGAGCACCAGACGCAGAGATCCACACAGAGGGAAGACGGATGCCAAGGAATGCCAAAGAACTCCAAGAAGTGTTCTGGGACCTCCCTCCAGAGTCATGCCCGGAATTCAGACTTCCAGCCTTCTGAACTGTGAGAACATGCTTGCTTTACTTTAAAGACACTCACGGTGGTAATTTTGGAAACAACAATAGCTAAGTGACTGTCAGAGACAACAGGCGAATTATCAAACAAGAACATAGAATAAACACAGAGGTGTAAAAGCAACTACCTCCTTCACAGACTTCATAGAGAATAACAAACCCTTACATGATATGCAATATTTGTCAGGCAATAATCTAAGCCTTTTTCTACAATCACTGGATCCTTAAGAAATACCGGGAAGAAAAAACTATTATGAAGAACATGGCACACAGAAAAGTTAAATGTCTTTCTCCTCGTGGTCCCAGAAAGTAAAAGGGGGAGCTAGGATTTGAAATCTTACAAGTGATCATCCACCCTCCCTTTCAGACAGTGGGATGAGAAAGTTAAAGGAACCAAAGTATAGTATGCAGTTCAGCTGTAATAGTCATATTCTTAATCATGGACAATATTGAAAATTCAAACTCTATTGCCTGATATGTGGAGAAGTGTTTGTGGAGGGTGCTGTGAGAGTAAAATTTTCACCTTTCCTAGTCCAAAGTGAATGGATGATACTTCAAACTGGAAGAGATCAAGCTGAGTGTTCTCTGCCTAGCACATCGAAGATACTCAATAACACTCTGGCATGAAAAATAAAATATTCCAGGTATTTATTTCCCACCATTATTTGTGTATTTATACAGCACTGAGAAAGACAGACTGCAAAAATAGCTTTTATGTATCTCTGATGTGTTATATGTGACATATGGAGAAATATCCATGACAGGATTATATAAATAGCAACTCTTAGAACAACAGCCGTTCCTTTTGTGAAAGAGAGACTAGCCATATGGGAATGTATATACAAGAGAGTTTCAAATAGTTTGTGGAAAAATGGAATGAAAAGAAAATGAAGACTTTCCACGAATGTCTGGAAAGCCGCTCTTGTTGATAAACATATTGGATTATATATGCAGAATAAAGTGTTTGCAAGGATAGGCTTGATGATGCTATTGGTGGGGAATGGGATTGTAAAAGGGAATTTTTTAAAAACTTGTTATGCTGTTGTAGTTGTTCAAATTTCTCAGTGAGCCATTCTTTTCATAATGAAAAGTTAAAGATGTATTATTTACTTAACATTGTCATGCATCTATTTGTCCCCTCTTTCCTTAAATCTGTTGCTATCAAGAAAACCACTCACTTAAAGATCCTGAAATTTGTATATTGAACTGATGGGATTCAGGGCACCCTGAAAAATAAGGAGGGGAGGGGTGTGGGACTAGGAAACAGTTTCATTGGCAGCCATTGACCCAATAAACTCTTGACACAACCACATTTTCCCAGCATCCAAGCCAATAGCAGTCAGGTGGGAGGGTGCCAGGCAGGAAAGGCAATAAAACCTGAATAGATCTCTTTGTATGTCCTCCCGTGAAGCCAGTGTCCAGCGTGCAAAGCAACTGAAAGCAGCAAACATGCATTTGTATTCCCAGTCAGAACTTTTCACAAAGATTTCTAGACACATAGTCCCATTGTATTGTCTGGAGCCCTGGGTGGGCTCCTCCAGGAAAGAAACATTGCATAGAGTAAAGGAAAGATTTGCCAAGACTCTAAACCTTTCACTTCCTATATTTGTTTTTTAATGTATTTATTCCAATTTTGAGGTAGACCTTCACTCAATGCTTCCCTATCCTCAAAAAAAAAAACAACAAAACAAAAAACCCAAAAGAGTGTAATGAAAGAGGAAATTTACTCTTCATATAGATTTCAAGTTGGGGAAAAGGTTGTTTGGGGTGTTTTTTTCAAGGTAGAGTCTTAGACTTGGTCCGTGATGTGTGTACAGAGCAGGGAAGTGAAGGCCTCACGGATCCTTTAATGGGAAAAGCTTAGTGTAAACAGAGATTTTTATCCTTGGTAGGCCAAGAACTGGAATAATAAATACAGATAGGAGGTAGCCTCATACTTGAAATAATTTGTTGAAACTACATTCACAAACTCAGTCTGTTCCTATTTGTGCAGTTGTTAACCATAAGGACAGCCATAACCCTTGCTGGGACTTGGACACAGTGCCTTGCCAATCACTCCTCACATCAGCCCGGCCTTGGAAATTGAAATTAGTTGACACTGTTCCCATGTCCAAACTAGGTGTGTGAGTCTGGGTAGACTAGAGAAACAAATTCATAGACACTCATATGTGCATAAGAGCTTTATATACAAGAATAATTGAATATTGAGAAAACATCCCAATCCAGTTCAGATCAAGTCCGTAAGTCCAATATTAGCCCATATGTTCTATACCAATCTATAAATTCCCCTTCAGACTCACAAAACTCATGCAATGATTCCAAATACAGGAAGATCACAGGCCAGTGGGTGGAAAGCCTTGTGGATCTAGTGGCAGTAGAAGCATCTCAGCACTGGGATGGGTCTCCAAGTGGCTCCACCAACTCTGGGCTCTGACTGCATGAGCATAGCTCCATCAGGCTCATTGTCAGTAATGTCTCACAGGGAGTGTGTCTGTGTCCCGCCTCCTAGTTATCTCCTTAGGGCCTCCATATGAGGTTCTCAAGCTGTGGTCTGATTGACAGGCTAGCCTCCACCCCTTCACTCTCACATCTCAAATTGACAACAGATTATGTAACTAGCACACTAAGATCATTGTCTTAGCTTTCAGGGCAGACTCTTGAGATTGACTGACAGATCTAATTGACAGCTATTTTGTTGGAGAGGCAAAGGGTGTGCTCATTTTGTACCTTATTATACAAACAATGCTGTAAAGAACAAAACAACAACTGATAAATCAGAATAACAATAAACCGGAAGAAAAGAAAAGCCTGAACGACAAACCTGGCCATTGCTTAAGGCATTTCACCTAACTGCCTTCTTAAAATGCACATATGAATAATTCTTCAAGTGTTCTTTTGAATAGCGTCTTAAGCTTTCATTGTCAGTTCTTTTGAAATAAGCTAAACTGTGTTCTTTGGAAGTCTATTATTCTCAGTAGCCCAAAAGGGCAGTTCTACCCGGGCCTATGAGGTCGCTAGGAACTGAAATTTACTGGACAGCTGTGAGTTTGGAGTTTTGGGAGATCTACCAACATGAATGCTTTGTGAAAGGGAACTTATGAGTAAGTAATCGTTGACAAGCAAAAACAAACTCCAACATACAGTTTTATACTGATAGCTCTTTTGACATTAGGTAGGACAGAGATTGTGTATTTTATTCTTTCTGTTCAAAAAAAAAGCTTCTTTATTTATTCTTTTAACAGAGCCCAGCTTCCTTATCTCCTGATGTTTTCTTAACCCATTCATTTCAGATTTTGTTTCTAATTTTTCAATGAAATTGCTTTTTTCAACGTCAAAATGAGCTACATCTTATCCAAGCCAACTACTTCTAGGCAGTCTTGGATGTGGTTCATCACTTCATCCTTCGTGAAACAGCTTTTTTTTACCATCGGATGCACTGACTTTCCCTTGCAGTCTCTGTTGCTGGTTTCCCTACTCGCTCAGACCCCTCAATCTGGGCATGCCCCAGGGATTGGCCCTACACTTTCTTCTCCCCCAGTCTTCCCTCGTGTGGTCTCACCCAGCCCAATGGCTATCAATAGCATCTCCAAAGTAGTGACTCTCAAATCCCTTAAGGTGCTTAATTATCACGACATAGTACGTAGCATGGGACAAATAGAACGATCTGTTCTCATGCTTCCCCCCAATTCATTGTTCTCCATCATCTCTGTCTTGATAAATGCCACCACTGACTGTTTTGTTGCTCCATAATCCACTTTCCATCTATCATCCAAACATGTTAGCTCTACCTCTAACATGTACCTTTCATTCTGTTTACTTGTTCCCTCTGTGATGCTCAGTTTCGCACAAGCTAAGTCTCATCTCCCTCACAATCCTCCTACCTAGGTTCACTGCTTGAACCCTTGCCTGGGATAGTATATCCTTCAAACAGAGGCCAGTGTGAGCTTGTGAACTCTTGTAGCGTAGCCCACATCTTGATACTCCTCCATTTGCACTCCAAAAGTAAAGTCCAAATTTGTTAAGATAGTTTAAAGGGTCCTCTGTGATCTATGCCCCACCGACCTCCCCATCCTCATTTCTCCTCACTTTCAGCCACTATGGGCTCCGTTCTGACCTTCAAACCCAGCAAAGTTGTCCTTGTCTCAGCCTCGGAAGTTACTCTTCTTCTGCTTGGAGCACTCCTTTCCCAGCTCTGGTGACAACACACTTCACAGGTCCGTTAGGGTGAATCGGTGACTTAATGCACAAACAGGATTAGAATGGTGCCTGTTTTCCCTTTTCCACATCTGAATTCATCTGGATTTACTGAAATGTGTGTGTATAATGAATGATCTGTCTTTTACTAAAGGAACTCCTCGACCTCTCATTGCTATATTGTCGCTGTCCAAACTGGTTCTGAGAAACAAACAAACAAACCTTGAAATTGGAATCATTTGCCTTGAAAAAGTTTTAGTGTTCAGCAAATTGATTTTATTTAAATCCACTTAAAGATGTATTGTTACTGGAGATGCTCTCTAGGAGGAGCAAACGCAGAGTGGGTGGTAACAAATTGTTGTGCTGGCACTTGGCTCAGTGAATTCCCATCCAGAGACTGAGCCATGTCCTGGGGAGGGACCCACCTATATAATGTGTGACCCTTGGGGCATTTCAGGAGGGGTGCAGGAAGATGTGCAGAGATAGGGCTGGTTGATTCAAATGTGTGGTGGGAAGATGTACTGGGGCAGGGAGGCGGGCAGCTTACGGGAACAGAGCGTTCAGTATTAACCCTATGGCTTTGTTCTATCCTAGACATGAGGCAGCAGCAGGACGTTTGCTAGAACAATCACCTGATATGGATGTGGTCTGTGTGTTCTGATCCATGGAATGGGGTGGGACTCCTGTCTCAACATGATTTGAAGTTGAGAATAAAAAAAAATAAGAATTTTGAAATTGAGTTAATGAATCCTATTCCAAGTGATATGCCGTCTGAGATGAATGTATCAGAATATAAAGTTAGCCACCCAGACGACAACCTTCCTCTCCCTGTCCGGTTTTTGAAGAACTGCTCCTGTGACCTTTAATGGCAGAATCATGGGATTTGACTGGCAAACACCTACTTCTTTTTTGGCACAGCATAAACATTTGTCCTTTTAAATTTGTTCACTATGAAAAATGTGTGAAACAAACAAGCAAACACAAAAATAAAACACTTGTCAGTCAATAGTTTAACTATGCTATTGAGTGGTACAATGTTGTAACTTCTTTATTGTGGCTTTACTGGCAGTGCCAAGTGAATAATAAGCAATGCTACCTATAAATACCCCAAAAAGAAGATAATGACACATGATGGGCCTCTTCAATGAGACACAGTCCTCAGATCAGCCAGCTACCCTCCATGGCTCAGTGCAGTTAGTATTATCCATGCCCAAAAAGAAAACTGCTTAATGTCTTATGGTTCTTAAGAGGGTTATGCTCACAAGCTAACTTATTATATAAGTGCTTATTTAAAATATCGGCTTTAAAGTTAGTGTTTTATTTTAAGCTATTCTTGAAGAAAATCCTAATAGCAGAAGTTTTAGGGGAAAGATTCTAAACACTCCCCCAGGTGCACAAGATATGAACATGCGTGGCCTATTGGGTGCCCTTTTCCTTTTCTAGCTGGTTTGTGCAGCAGAGAAGAGAGCAGGTCTTCTGGCCCTGATAGCTAGCGATGAGCTGTGTAAGCTGCCGTTCTTCTGCCACATGGCTCGCTAATCCGTTTTTTTCCTCCATAAGCACTTGACATTGCACAGTCCAGCACTCTGACCTCAAACTCTTGACCCACCTCTGAAAACTAATTTAGTTTATCTAGGACAGAGCCACAAAGGACCCAGGTGTCCTTAAATAAAGATGCTACATAGTTTGGGGCATCGCTACTAAAAGCACTTGATATATAATTATTCCACAGGCAGCCACAGACTTGCCAACGTTGAAGGAAAGGTTTAATTTCTAGGAAGAGTATTCTACTTCCATTTCACCTTCCTGACTCTCATAGCATTAGAAATCTAAAAGAAAAATCTCAAAAATGCATTCTAGGGAGAGAAGATGAACAGAGCACTGTAATGTTGAAATGTCTGTGTATTGATTACAGTATGTCAAGTACATAGGTTGCACGCAAACTCACTGCCATCTGGCCAATGCTCACTCGTAGTGACACGACCCTCCCTCCAGTGCGTTGTCAAGACTGCAACTGTTCACTAGAGTAGAAAACTCCATATTTCCCCTGCGGAGCAGCTGGTAGTTTAGAACTGCCAACCATGTGGATGGCAGCCCAGGGATAACCGCTACACCACCAGGGCTCCCAAACATTGTACTAAGGATCTGTAAATGCAGTCACAATTCGGTACAGGTAACTAATATACACATTATTCCTCTAACAAAGTGAGTGTGTTTTAAAAAACACAACATCTCAGTGCCACTGATTCTAACTCACAGCACCTCTATAAGCCAGAGTAGAACAGTTCCTGAGTGTTTCTAAAGACTGAATCTTGACAGGAGCAAACAGCCTCCCTCTTCACTAATGGTGTGGTAGTGGGTTTAAACCACTGACCAGGGGTTAGCAGCCCAACACTTAACCCGCTATGCTACACAGGGTGCCTTAAAAGCCTGAGCTGTTATTGCTCGGTGCCATCTCGTGTACTTCCAACTCATAGTGACCCTGCAAACAACAGAACAAAACACCGCTCCGTGCTGCACCCTCTGCACAATTGGTATTGTTGAGACCATTGTTCCAGCCACTGTCTTAGACAGTGCAACCAACCACCTGGTCAAGGGCCTTCCTCATTTCTGCTGTCCCTCTACTTTATCAATCATGGTGTCCTTTTCCAGGGACTGGTCTCTGCTGACTGCATGCACAAATAGGTGAGATGAAATATCTCCCTCCTTGCTTCCAAAGAAGATCCTGGCCCTACTTATTCCAACACAGATTTGCTTGTTCTTTTGACAGTCCGTAGTACCTTCAATATTCTTCTATAGCCCAATGATCCAAATGCATCGGTTATTTGGTTTTCCTTAATCACCTAAGTTTCACAGGCATATGAGGCAACTGAAAGATGATGACTTGAGTCAGGTGCCCCTGAGTCCTCGACATGACCTCTGTGTTTTTCAACACTTGAAAGAAGTCCTGGGCAGCAGATTTATTCAGTGCAATGTGTGATTTGGTCTCCTGACTGCTGCTTCCACAAGCACTGATTGATTGTGGATTCAAGCAGTTTTAGATGTGCTGAGTTAATCTGCTATTATTATATGAGTCTATCTACCAGTTAAGTGCTTTTCACGAGAAAATTATCTATTATAAGCTTTTCACAACAGATACCGAACATGATAGCTGTTGGTGTGGAGCTGATTCTCCCTCCCAGAGCTCTGTAGGACAGAGGAGAATGCTCCCATAGGATTTCCACAGCTGTAAGTCTCTATGGAAGCTGATGGACATCTGTTTTTCTGGATGAGCAGTTAGTGGGTTCCAAATGCCACCATTAGGTCAGTGAAAGCCAAGTGCTTTAACCACCATGCCACAAGGACTCTTTCTAAAACCAGATAAGCTCTCCATTAAACCAACCTGCTAATTCTCTTTCATTTTTTCAGAGAAAAAAGCCTTTGATCCCAAACATAATTGAACTGTTTTCATAAAGAGATGTCATTTTAATCAAATTTACATTTGAAGTATCACAAGTAATTTTCATTCTTCTCGTAATTATTCATGTAAAGGAAACTACTGCCAAAATTAGAAGAAAGGAAATTAGCTACTCTACTTAATGCGATATGACATGCAACATTTTTACTCTGATGGAATTGAGGGATTGGAATATTGTTTTGAAAAGTATTTACAAAATTAATTTAACCTTACAAGTTCAAAGAACTATCGAGCAAGATATTGAGAAACTGATTTTTTTCCCCTTAATGAGTAAAAATGCCAGGACAAATGAACTTTAAGCCTAAAATTAGAAGCAGATTGTTTATAGAGAGTTCATCGTTCCTGCCACATTCCAGAATGTTCTATTTCTCCCTGTTCAGCCTTAGTTCTTAAAGGTCCAAATTTAGTCACTCCTGATTCATATAGACACCACAGAATCAATCAATCATACCCATCTTCCCATTTCCAAACACACACACACCCCCCACCCTTAGTTTGTAACCAAAAGTTCAACACTCTCTGGTGATTTCAATGTCTTCCTTTCTACTTTGCTGGGCAGATAGTAAATTCATTGAAAAAAGAATTTTTTCAAAAAGAGCTAGCTGCTTCTTCTACTGCGCCCGGGGTAAGGTGCACACACTAAGTGCTTGGCAAAAGCAAAATTTTGTCTGTTTTCAAGATAAGATTAAGGAACAATATAATCTATGTTCTGGAGCCATCTGCCTGAATTCAAACCTCAGATCCTCTATTTGCTAACTGGGTCATATAGGCAATACATTTAACCCTGCTCTGCCTCAATCGCATCATCTGTAATACGGTAATATCTATGTCATAAGATTGTTTGGGTGACAAAAATAAGTTCACATATAGAATGCGTTAATGCCTGGCCCATAGTAAGCTCTCAATAAATGCAATTGCTGCTACTGGAAAGCTAGGCTCAGAAACGTTATCTGTCCTGGGGTAAATGTTTTACATCCTTCATTGTCTCAGTTGTCTTCTTGTCTCATTAGGTTCTTTGGTAATTAAATGAAATTATGTTTGTAAAGCAGCACTCTTTGGATAATGTCTGTGCATAGTAAACACTCCACAAAGGTTAGCTATTGTTATTATCACTGGAGATATTTTATTTATGGCAAAACAATCTGTCAGTTTGTAGAACTGGAAATGTGAGGAAGATAGAAGAAACTGTGCTGAGAAGGAAAAAACACAATGAATATAACTGGCATCAGATAGAAATGATCTCCAACCATGTTCTCATGTATTTTAAATTATTCTGCTGCTTAGGAAGAGTCATGCGTTTCCACAATAAATGAAAAACTGGACCCATGTGGACAGCTCCATTCAATAAAATGGCAAAGAGCTCAATAATTTACCATGCCCTCCCCAGTCATCAATTTGACAGAAAGAGAATTGAGAATTCTCACTGCAAATATGCGAGGGAAGGGTTGGCTAAGCAAATTGATAGTTCAGACAACAGTTTTTTTGAAACCATTTTAAAATATCTAAAAGTTATTTTTGTTTGTTTGAGATTAACTTGTTTGTCACTAAGGATTCCAACTCCATTTCAATTTTACTTTTCCTCTTTTGTTTTTGCCACTCGGACCACTATTTAGGTTTTAGAGATAAGAAATCTAGAAGTGTTTTTTATTTTGTTTTGTTTTTTAAAACAAATTGGCCTTCAAAGCTTTAGAAATACCTATTTATGCATATAAAATTGATAAGGTAATTCTACAATGCTGAAACAAGAAATTTCTCAAGGTCTACTATTTAGGAATATGTTTACAGCCTACTTTTAGTGACTGTGCATCTTGTCTGTAATAAAATGTAATTGGTTTTAATTTAATAAACATATAGCCATTAGGTATGTTAATTATAAAGTAATTATATTAATTTTAACTCTGTATATCATTTTGAACACAAACTATAAATCAAGGACCTCCCCAAATATTACTTTGTTCAATCTCACAATATCCTTATTGGCATATATTATTATCTCAAATGTACATAAAAGAAATACAGATAATTTGCCTTGGACCACCCATATCATGCTGTTGAGCTTGGATGGCAACCCAGATTTCTGTGTTCTAAAATCAGGATGTCTTCCTGGTGGCAAAATGTTTGATCTTCCAAATGTGCATCTGGCCAATGAGTCACTCACATTATTTGTTATGTACGGGTCTGACCAATTTCCGGCTATTTCTAAAATTTAAATGCATCCCAGAAGGCAGTAATATTCTCCTATAGGACTCATTTAAAGTATGGACCATCAAGGACAAGGAAAAACCATATTGCTGCTAAGGTTCCAGTTCCAACATGCTCAGATTTATTCCAAATAAAATAGGTGTCAACACGTTTCTAAGATCAATAGGATTTTTACTGTTTTTATCTTTCAGGAATATCATTATCTTAGTCTGGAGGGATCTGCTGGGCCAGCTAACTTCAAGAGAGAGAGGTCGGCTCAGAAGTTTATGACAAGCAGGGTTAGGTTATGGTGACTGGAGAAGGGGGGACTCCACACTTAAAATCCTGATAGTTTTTCGTGAGAGCCCCAGAAGGGCCGTCGAGGCTTATTAGGAAGAAGGCTTAAGAAAACTGAAAACCACATTGGTAATAAAAAGGTCGGGGAAATTGTGCCAATAAATTCTTTTTTTTCCCATCATGACAATGCAGTTGCTCATTCTTCAAGGTAGCAGGGGCTGTCCAATAAGACTTGTATTCACAAACTTTCCCCCAATGCACCATTCAACCAGAACCTTGCCCTGTACACTTCTGTCAGGTCTCAAAGCTCAAGGAATATTAACTGATATTCCTCAAAGATGTCAAGCCATAGCTTTTGACATGATGTAACAAAAAGGCTTCTTCAGGGAAGAGTTAGAGAGAAGGAATCACCACTTTCAAAAGCGTGTAGACTTATTTTGCTCATATGCAGAGAAATAATAGCTTCACATTTTGATGTTTTTGTTTCATAATTGCTTTTGTAGCAATTTTTATTGACCCTCATACATATCGATAGGATATGTACAAAAAGAAGCCAGTACAAAAAGAAGCCAGTACAAAAAGAAGCCAGTCACATTATATATTGCTCCACTTTATATGAAGTTCTAAAACTAACAAAAAGCAAGCTATCATGCTATAACTCATGTTAGAGTTTGTGGTGGGCCACAGTTGGGGGTTGGATGGATGATAGAGTAAAGACAGAGGAATATAAAAGAGCTTTCTGGACTGAAAAAAAAGTTCTGTATCTTCACCAAGTTGTCTGCTATATAGGTCTATGACTGGGTCACAGCTCACAAAACTGTACACAAGGAGGCACATTTTATTTTTTTAAAAAGGAAAGAAAGAAAAAATTAAGCCTGGTACATATAAGAAAAACCACATAATATACATTTCTGATATAACATAGGATGGCATTTTTTTCTCAACAAATCTGTAAATAATTTTTAAAAATCGCTAGCTTATTTTGTGAGGAAAACTTGGCAAAAGCTTCCTAAACTTCATGGAAAATTTTGAAAACTGAAAAAGAAAGAAAAGAGATGTCAGGTATTAAGGGAACTTCCAAAGCCAGTGTAATCAATGTAAGATTGTCATGAAGGCACACATTAATCCAAAAGTGGAATAACAAATAACTGTTCTCTCCACTTCCTGTACGCAGGCATGGCATCACACGCATTGGTTGATTCCACGGATACTGTTATAAAATGGTGATACAAGGAAGAGTGTAAATTACATTTTTACTTACGGAATTAAAGGTGAACTTCAACTTAATTCAAAATAATTACAAAAAGAGAAACTGATAAAGCTAATTGGAGAAAATGTATACCTTGGTAAGAAGAACTTCTAAATCAGAAACAATGAAAGAATAAATTGTTAGGGTCAAACGCATTTACTGTCAAGAATTTATTGCTGTACCACAGGGCAGAGTAGACTTGCACTATGTTGTTTCTGAAATTGTAAATATTTACCGAGCAGGCATCTGTCTTATTGTTGGTCCATGGAGTCCCTAGATGTGTTTGAGCTGCCAATTTTTGATTGGCAGCCAAGTGCTTTAACCCCTTCACCACCAGAACGCCTTAGCCAAAGTGTAGACAAACCTTTCTTTGTCCACCCAGTGGAAATGCCTGGAATTGCAGGTATAGTTTCAAGAGGAACAAGATTCTACCGAAAGTAAACCCAGATCCCCATTCACGTGTTCCAAAAATATTTATTAGGCAGTAAAAACAAGATACACTAGAAGATACAACTTAATTTCCATAGAAAAGGAGCTTGAAAAGATTTAGGGCTGCCCGATAGGTTGGTGTGACAGGGGCTCAAATACAGCAGTGACGTGCTTAGCATATAGGGTCCTCTCAAGCATCGAATTAATTAAAGCTACAATCTTATTACTGTTTGCTCTGGCTGCACAACTGTCAGCCTTTAATGAAACTCCCATCCCCTACAACAGGATTCTGGCGCCTATGGGGAGAATTTAACCTAGTATCCAGCTCACAGAGATCCACACCATTTCCTGGCTTGTTGAATACTTGACAATGTATTCCTTCAGATTGAATTCCTGTTACAACTGATAGTTGCCCAAACAAAACAAGCAAGCAAATAAACAAAGAGAAAGAGTGAGAGAGAGATGTGTGTGGTGAACAATTTAATACACAATGAGCAAAATTCTTTTATCATGCAATGGTTAATGTCACCACTCCTAAAGGCATAAAGACCCCGAAAGCTCCCACTCTTTTGCCTCAATATATTATAAGACCCTAAATTGTAAACTGAAAAGACTCCTTCAAAATCTGTTGAAAGCAGATTTTGACGAGTTCAAAATCGTTACGAGTGCATGGTCTATAATTAGGATCTGAGCACATTAAAACTATTTCCTGGCTTGCCCAAAGCCATAGTTGTAATAGGCTCTGGAGCCAGGTTGCAAAAGAACTAGTGTATGTATTAAAACCTTTTAAAATACACATTTTTCCTTGTTTGATTCTGTATCCCTAA
>NW_022107431.1:90697730-90713047 GCF_000313985.2 Echinops telfairi | reverse complement strand
AAATGCTTTCTTTAGAAGCCAGTGTGGCCCCGAAATAAAATGCAGTTACATTTATATCTACATGTAAAGTGACTCACAGCTTAGGTAATGAAATAAATACATTTTATAAGCTATTTACAAATCCCTATATCAACTCATCCATTAAGGACATAGCTAAACAAAAATGACATTCTAATCTATAACAAGTAATTTCACTGACATCGAGTCAGTGCCAACTCATGGTGAGCATAGAGGACAAAGTTGAACTGACCCCTGTGAGATGCCAACACCGTAACTCTTCACGGGAGTAGAAAGTTCCTTCTTTCTCTGGGGAGCAGCTCGTGGTTTCGAACTGCTGACCTTGTGGTCCGAAGCCCAACTCATAACCATTGCACCACCAGGACTCCATCAGATAATTGAGACTTATGTATCTTCAAACATTTATTGAACAGCTACCATAAATGCTCAATCGTTGGGATGAAATGAAGAGGAAAATTCCACTCAAGGAATGTAGGGTCTATTGTCCTGTTACCTCAATTTATTCTTGCTGCATTTGTGAACATTGTTCTCTGATTTCTTCAGAACTCCCCAGGAAGCACACTTTCTAGGACACATAGAAATAAAGCCCTGTCCCATCAGTAAGAGAAGACAGAGGTGCGGAGAGGATTTCATTCATTCCACCTGGTCTTTCAGGATAGAATAAAAATGAGCAAGGGGGTATTAGAAATGGAAGCATGCTGATGCTGGAACAGCAAATGTTATAGAGCAAACTGCTCCTCGGCAAAGCACGAGAAGAAAGAGCGGCTTTGCTCAACCACTTCTCTCTCCAGGCAAAGGGATCCCACCTTGAGAAATGAGTCTCCAGGACATGTGGGTATATTTTCCAATTACTTATGTTCTCAACAAACCTGCTAGCACCTCCTGAAGCTGATAATAATAATGATGATGATGGTCTAAGTCAACAAATAAAGAAGAGAAGAATCAAAAGAAATGAAGCAAAATTAAAAGTTAAATAGGAAATAAGGTGGAAGAAAGGGGTAAAGAAAATTTAAAAGCTAAAGCTACAAGACAGGGAAGAGTAGAGCCATTTGGATAAAGGGAAGGTGAGTGCTCACATGTTGGAGAAAGACATACTGAAGTCAGCTAACTGCTTTGGTACACTACTGTGAAGTCCACATTCGGATTACTTGTGAGATTCATTGTTTTAATGAAATTGATTTTCTGATGTTGAGATAAGGGGTAAACATGAATGGATTATTTTTAAATTTCATAGAGTTCCACCTCCTCTATGAAGCCTCCACACAGGCTCCAAACAAAAAGCACAATTCCTTCTGTGTATGAATTTGGATCTGTTATAAGATGGGATTTTTCCTATTGTCCCAGGACAATAGTTACTGGTGAGCAGAAGGACTAAGTACATCAAATTTAAATCCAAGGAGTCACTAGAGATTGGAGCTAACTACCTTTCACCTCCGTATTTACTCTAGTCGCTGCCCAGTCACAATGAAGGTATAGCTACAATGGTCTCTAAGAGAGTTTAATATTTACATCGGGGATATGTCTCCTCCCTCTGAGTGAAGGGCATGGAGACCTCAAAGAATCACTCTAAAAATTGAAGGATGCTTATGAGAAAAAATTAGTTTGTTCCTCCCTTGGTGGCATAAACATGTCTGGGTGGCAACAGAAAGTGGGTGAAGGGAGACATTGGGCAGTGTAAGATATGACAAAATAATAATAATTTATAAATTATCAAGGATTCATGAGAAAGTGGGGAGTGTGGAGGGAGGGAGAAAATGAGGAGCTGATACCAAGGGCTCAAATAGAAAGCAAATGTTTTGAGAATGATGATGGCAACAAATGTGTAAATGTGCTGGACACAATGGATATATGGATGGCGAGAAGCATTGTGCGAGCCCCCAAAAGAATGATTTAAAAAAATGTCCGGGCGGTACTGTTTGTTGGTTTATTGATGGGTTGCTAGCCACAAGGTTGAAGGTTCTAACCCACCAGGTGCTCAGTGGGAGAAAGATGAGGCTGTCTGGTCCTGTAAAGTTCATTGTCTCAGTAAGCCTACATATGGTCACTATGAATCATAATGGGCTCAATGGCAGCGGGTTTAGTTGGTTACGATCTTCTGACCTGGTCTCACTGAAATGAGAAAGAAAAAAAATGATGACATGGTAAAGAACTGCCAAGTGAAGGAGGCACAGATGATATTTTCTGCATCTACAACAGTTATAGATAATGAACCTTTATAGGCTTAAAGACTCAGTGGTTGGCGTTTATAGGAATATGAATGCGGTAGTTACAGAATTTCATGTCAACTTGATAAATAGAGGGAAAGGGTGGAGTTAAGCCTGACAATCAGGTCACAGCCTGATGATGCCTCCTGGTGGGCGTGCCCTTCTCATGAGGATTCTGGGAATTTCCTCTCTCTCTGCTTCACCTCCCTGCTGAGGAGACACACACAGGAGCTGGAGGAGCCACATGGAGATGTTTCCACTGCCACTGGTTCCACAAGACTTTCCACCCACCGACCCATGATCTTCCTGCATTTGGCATCATTGCATGTGTTGCATGAGTCTGAGAGGGATTTGTGGACTAGTTTCAGACACATGGGCTAATATCGGACTTATGGACTTTATTTGGACTTAGCTGGGATGTTTTCTCATACACAATAGATCTTTGACATAAAGCTATCTTTTACACACACATGAGTGTCCCTGGATTTGTTTCTCTAGTCAACCTGGACTAATACAATGAGATTTGGAAGAATCTTTCTGGGTTTGCCATTGAGTAAGTGGAGGGCTGAGAACAAAGATATGTACAAGGAATATGGTGGGATTCCATGAGTTGTATATTGGTTGGAAGATGTTCCAAATCTCACTAGGACCTGCTGATTCATAATTTTGAGCTGCATGACATGTTAGAGGGGATACGGCATCATCCTTTTTACATCAGTCCAATCGACCAGACAGAATAGTAGCCTACCACCCACCAAGGAGAGGACTATAACCTTGTCTTGTTAAATAATGAAAAGAAAAGAAGGCTGACCAAATTGTGGCTGAGAAGGACATTACCGAGTGAAATATTTGTAATTTTTTTTTACCTGCAAACAAATTAAGAATCAATGACAGCATGCCTTATGTGTGTCTCCCTAACTTCCCCACTAACACTATCAATTCATTATTCATGTTTGTGTTCTCATCACCAATTCAGTCTGGCATTATTGTTGCTCTGCTGCTAAAGTACCATTGAGCTGATTCTGACTCATAGCACGGCAGAGTGAAACGCTGCCTGGTCCTGCACCACGCCCACGATTGTTCTTGTGCTCAAGCCCGTCCTTGCAGCCCCTGTGTCAATCCATCTCTTTCAAGGCCTTCCTCTTCTTTCCTGCCCCGCTACTCTGAACGATCTACTTCTTCCCTTCTCCCTTCCCCTCTACCGCGATGAAGCTTTGTCCTTCTGACCTCTAGGGAGCCTTCTGGCTGTCTTTCTCCCAAGACAGATCGGTTTGCTCTTCCGGCAGTCCAGGGTACTTTCAATCGTCTTTGCCAGCACCATGATTCAAGTGCATTGCTTCTTCTTTGGTCTTCCTTATTCAATGTCCAGATTTCACATGTTTAGCCAGATAACTTCTTTGGGCCAATCGTACAATAATAACTATGATATTTGTAAACAGCAGTTTGCTTTCTTGTCCCGATCTTGGAATAGTGCAGCCTCCTAGTGAAGAAGTCTAAGCGAGCCTCCTAGATAATTAGGCCTACATGACCCATCCCCACTACCTCTTCAAACATAACATGAGGCCGTCATTACCATCGCCAGCCAACCTGCATGCTAACTGCAGAGCTATGAGTGAGTTCAGTTGAGATTAGCAAAGAACTGCCCAGCTGGCTCATAGAAAACTTGTCAATTATGATTTAATTGTATATGTATTTTCCCCAAAGCAGTCATGCTTAAAAATTATGATTAGGAAAGTATTAGAGGGAGAGTGATCAATGATTATTTATGTCCAGGCAGAAAACGTTCCTCTTTTTCATTAGCATATTCAAGAATTTGTAACCTTAGATTGAATTCAGCTTCTACCCATGCCCTATCTTTTTATCCCATTAAAAAAATAAATATAGAGAGGTAACAAAATCTATTTTTAGGAAGCCCCTCCCTTTATTTGCACATTTGGCCTCTCAAATTCTCTAAAACTGCCTTCTACATAATATAGTTTTAATTTTATTTTACTTAAATATTCTTCTTTCTTCAAACAGCAATAAAAGTAAAGAAGTTTGGTCAGCAGGGCAAAGAAGCTCTTTACAAAGGAGCCAAACAACACATGATCTTGAAATTGGAAGCTCTCATCCCTCTCCCTCCCTGGCCCCGAAGTCAACCATTCTTTGGGTCCAACTGCCTGGGGAGTGACTGAAGACTGGAGGAATCGGAGTTGGCAAGAAAAGTGTCTCTCTCTGAAGCTTCCAGCTGCACATTCAGGAAAGACAGAACATTTGAAGTAAGAGCATAATCTACCTGTCAGAAGCATTTTAATTTCCCTTAAAAACCAGACAAACTGACAGCCACTTTTCCCACAACTGAGAAGAATCTCCTAGCTTGAGAGGCACTTGAGGACGTGTTAAAAATTGTGCAGCGATTAACACATTCCAAAGAAAAATACTGCTGGAGACACCAGAAAGCCAAGGATAACAATCTCCTCTTTCCAATGAAAACGTTCCGTCTGTTTGATTAAAGGAAGATCAATGAAGGGGCTAGGGCAAGCTCACCTCATATTCTGAACTACAGTTGGTTTGCACTGAAATCAAATGGTCAAGTTTAGGATAAATGCAGACTGTCCTCAAGTCCCTGCCTTTCTGAAGTGCACCTGGTGGGAAGACACTTGCATTCAGGGGAAGAGCCCACCAAGCTCCGAAGGGCACCCTTCTCTGGCAGCCCATGCCAAGAGTAGGCAGAAGGGAGAGAGCAGAGCAAAGCAATCCATATATAACCGTCCCCTTAGCCCTATCAGAAAGGGTTCAAACAAAGATGGAAATCACTCTAAAAGGCCTGGACTCTGGTTCCAGTTTTGCAGTAACTGTTATGTTAAGCAACTCAGTTGGTGTCCCTAGCTTCAGTTTCTACTCTGCTAAAGAAAGGGGCTGACCTTGAACAGTGCTTTTGAAATTGTTAAGCTATTGCCACCAGTAAAAAATAAAACCAATTCAGGGGGTAAGCAACCAGCAACGTTTTAAATGATAAAACGGAATGGAGTAGAAAAGAAAAAATATTAAAGTGTATCACATATTGTTTCATGAGGACTGTGTTTCCATTTTTGGTTGTGTGTGTGAGCGAGAGAGGTGGGGGGAGGGGGGAAGGTGGAATAGAGAGAGATATTAAATATAGTTCTCATTATATAGTTTTTTCCAAGTCAGTTGGCATAACATAGACCACAGAGACAATCTTCTTGTTGAGCAGTGGCTGGGGTCTTCAAATCTTATGAGCAATCATCTAAAGTCCAGCTATTGGTCTGTCCCCATCTAGATCAAGGAAGAGTGAAGAAAATCAAGAAGAATGCATGGAAATAATTGATCCAATGGACCAATGGAAGACATGAACCTCTGTTACATGGCCCTGAGAACAGAAGAACTAGGTAGTGCCCAATGATCACTAGCAACCAAATCAGATTAGAAGGAGCTGGACAGTGGGACTAAATTATAGAATAAAACACAAAATCATAAAAAAAAGACTGAACTTAATAATTGGCTAGAGACTGGTGGAACCCCTGAGACTGTGGAACTTATTCACCCTTTAGGCTGAGAATTGCACTCACCCCTTGACTCTATTTTTAGCCAAACAGTGTGGTTGTCCTTAGGTGCCTTTGAGGTGGTTCTAATTCATAGAAACCCGATGTGCAACAGAATGAAACATAGCTAGATCCTGCAGGGCTATGCTTACAATCCTTGTATTTTGTTGTTGTTGCTGTTGTTGAGCCCATTGATGCACCTACTGTGCTAATCGATTTCATTGAAAGTTTTTGTTTTCTCTGACCCTCTGTTTTACCAAAGAGGATGTCCTTCTCCAGAGATTGCTTCATCCTGATAACATGTCCAAAGTATGCAAGGCAATGCCCTTGATTCTCAGGAGCATCCTCACGGTACGAGGGCACTACACAATTGGATGAAAAGCTGGAACTAAAAGACAATGGAAATTTCCATAAGCTTCTGAAATCCACGTGTACTTATTGGAAAACAGGTAAGTTTGTCCTGATCGTCCATGGAATATTCAACATTCTCTGACAGCACATCATTCAAATGCAGCAATTCTTCTGAGGTCTTGCTTATTCACTGGCCAGCTTCCATATTCATATAGGAGACAGTTGTGAATACCATGGTTGGAGCCAGGGGCACCTTAGTCCTCAGAGTAAACTTTGCTCTTTAAAACTTCAAAAGGTCTTTGGGGGCAGAGTTTTCCAATGCAGTAAGTCATTTGATTTCTTTACAGCTGCTTCTGTAAGTGTCCGTTATAGATCCAAGTAAAATTAAATCCTTGTAAACTTAATTTTCTTTCATTTGCAAGGATGCTGTTTACTAGTCCAGTTTTGAGGATTTTTGTTTTCTCTATTATGATGCAATCCACATTGAAGGCTATAGACTAAAATCCTCATCAGTAAATGGTTACCAACTCAAGGCAAACAATTGACAGGTTTATAAGGTGAACAAAACGTTAGGGAGGTGTACACCATTTAATATAGGCAAGCATCGGAGATCAAAAGGGCAGCAATGGCCCAAGAGCAAAGTTCAGAATGCAGAAAGGTTTAGGAAAGAAAGAGTAATGAAAGTAGAAAACACGATAAGGAAGCAAAATCAGTGATGTGTTGGTTGCAACTAATGACATGAAACACAATGCGTACAAATTGCTGAGGGTTAAACTGATTTGCTCTGTAAACTTTCACTAATGCACCAACAACTTTCACAATAAAAATTTTTAAATAAATATATATTTTAGAAAGGGGTTGATAAACACTGATGAGATGACCTCTGGCTGTCCCCAACTCTGGAGCCATACAGGGCCCATTTTGGTCTGCCTGCCCCTGTATTCATTTTTAGACATTTCTACACTTCACTTTCTCTTTCCATTGAGCAGCAAGCCATTCCGAAGTGTGCAGTCCTTTGACTTTCATCAGAAAGTGTTTTATGCCCTCTTCTCTTTCCGCAAGCAAGGTTATGCCATTTTTAATACCAGTTTGTTAATAAATCTTCCTCCAGTCCTGCTTTCTTCTTCATTTAGTCCAGCTGCTCAGATTCTTTGCTCGGCATGCTGTTGTGTCGTTGAGTTGATTCCAATGAACACGGACCCTACAAACAACAGAAGGAAACACCACCCAATCCTACACCGATCTTCGCAATTGTTGTTCTGTTTCAGCCCGTTGTTGTCAAGGCTCTTCTTCCTTTTTGCTGGCCCTCTACTTAACAAAGCACAGTGTCCTTTTTCAGGGAATGACCTCTCCTGATGACACGTGCAAAGTACTTGAGATGAAGTCTCGGCATCCTTGCTTCTAAGGAGCCTTCTGACAGAAGAAGAAGAAGAAGAAGAAGAAGAAGAAGAAGAAGAAGAAGAAGAAGAAGAAGAAGACAACATCATGCTTGGTACATCAATCATGCTTGTGAAAAAGAGGGAAACCCTTGACAAGATGGATTGGCACAGTGGCTGCAACAATAGGCTCCAACATAAGGACACATGTGAGGATGCTGCAGGACTGGCCACTATTTTGCTCTGTTGTTCATAGGGTTTCTTTGAGTTAGTGACACATAACAACAACAGCTTCTATTAATATGAACATTTTCTTCCTCCTTGAAATACCTCATTAGTTGGCGTACAGAGCACAACACTCAGTTTTCCTCTTATCCCATTGCCTTCTCTTCCTCCATCTCCTTCTACGTTTGTTTCCTTTTATTCTGTACCTATGTCAATTTCAAGGAGTCCATGACCATTTAGCTCTATCTTAATTAAATACCTGGTAGAGAACCTTGTATACTTATTCACTTGATATGGATTAAGAAATGAATACAGACATTACAGAATTATTAAAGTCTTTCTAAATAAAGTGTCCTACCTTATGCTCTCCAAAACAAATAGCATAGTTTGTATGTTTTGTACACAACTGTTTATAATTTTTAAAAGTTGAATGCATGCCTTGATGTTAGATAATTGTGTATAAAAAGGCTTTGGACTGTGGATATATATGATTATCATAAAATCTAAAACCATGATTGTCAGCATAGTTCAAAGTTTTATAAAATAGAGAAACTAAGGGGGGGGGTGTCGTTGTTTTCCATTTCAACCAAATCTGCCTTCTGGAGATCACATTCCACCCAATTATTTATGACAAAAATATCTAGACCTTGCCAGCCTCAGGAACTTGGTGGGACAGTCTCAGAGCAACAGATTAAACCCCAAAATAAACTCTAAGACCCAAAATTGACCATTTTTTACTTTTAATGACAAACCACCTATTGCCAATCAATTTTCTTAATTTTTTTTGATGGTGAAGAACGAGGAAGCTGTAATTTTCCACAGAATGTGCTGAATAGTTACCAAATTAAGTAGATTCTTTCACTTTACTGTATGAAGCAATTTAATCTATACATTCCATTAAAAGTTGAGCCTAGTAAATAGGGACCTCCAAATATTGTCTATCACATCAAAGAGTAATAAGTCTGAAAATTTTATTTAGTGTCAACATCTTGACAAATATGACTAACAAATATGCGTGGATATGTTTCTGTTAATGTTTCACTCTTTCTGCAATGAAATAGCCCAATAATTGAGCAGTGAAAACTTGTGTTTTATTGTTATCAATCTCGTTGTTTAAAACATGTAAAATGATGCGATGTTTTATGTCAAAACTATAACAATCTTGGGTTGTGCTACCTAATATTAACAAAGATGACAAAAGTATCAGATAAAAACTCATTTGAGAAACCAAATGCTGTTCTCATTCATTAGTACTTTTCTGTTTTGAAAACCTGAGTCCTATTTTGATCTTCTGTCGTAAGGAGGGGAGGCAGGCAGAGTAGACGGTAAATGAAATAATAAGATGTATTCAGAGAGATGTAATGAAAATATCACCGTTCCTTGCAGTTCTCCCCTGGCATTAATAGGAAGGGTGGGATGTGGTGAAAGAGCAGCCTATCAGATTGATCTGTGGAGTTTCTTTCACAATATACCTGCACAACTCCAAGAAAAGATTACCATGGTCAAATGGGCTGGGTATGTCCACCTTTCATGGGCATGTCCTAATAACCAATCCTTAAAAGTTCAGGGAGTTTACACATTGTTTTTAGTGCAAACTACATTTTAAAAGCACAAATGAATTGATATACAGATGAAAAATAGTGAAGACACAATAGTTTCAGACACAATCATTTTGATACCATATATTATATATTTGGGATTAATGGCAGTTATATATTTGGAGAACTCAATGGATGAATTGAAACATCTTCATACTTGGTGAACTCAGAGGATGAATTTAAACATTTTTATCTTTAAAATCACTCTACCTTTGCCTTTATAGAAACTCCATCAGTCAGTTTACGTTCTCAACACAGGGTGCTTTAAGCACTTCACACTAGTAAGAATGCTTACATAGTGTTGATTGTGTGTGAGGCTAGGTTTTTCTAAGTGGGTTGTATTTATTAAACTATTTAGCTAAACAGCATCTTTGTGGAGTTGGCACTATTACTATCATCTTTCTACAGGTAAAGAAACTGAGGATGAGAAAAACTCGTTCAAGGTCTCATAGTTGGTTAATGTAAGGACCTGGAGTTGCACTTGAAAATTTACCACAATGCTCTGTCATATGAATGCCACGCAGAAGCCAAATGATTCTTCCCGCATCTAGAGAATGAAAAGGACTATCTGAGGATGCTAGCTGGAAAATGTCCTAATTTAAAAGTTCAGAGGGTTGGGAAAGAAGGAGGAATGGAGCCAGGAAACACGGGGAGGAAGTGGGAAACGTTGAGGGGATTGCAATGGATGAGCTGAAACAAAATCTATATGTGCATTGTTGAGAGTAAGACTAACGCTCTGCTCTGTAAACCTTCACTAGTGCACAGCGGAGAGCTTAAAAATAACAGCTGGTCAGGGGCAAGGAAATCAACAGTAACTCTGCTTATAAAAAATAAAAACATAACAATTCGGGTCATTTTCCAGACAGGTAGGAAAATGAAAGCCATGGGAAGCTTAAGTTTTTTGGGCTATGAACTATTGCCTAGAACCTAATTCCTTCTTTTGCAGACACATTTTCCAGGAATAAGAAACCTGGAAGAATTCAAAGTTAAAAAGCAAAATAGATATCCCTTGTTGAAAGCCAGGGTGAAATCAATATCTATATCATTGTGCTCTTCCCACAAAGCTAAATCAGAATGAATCCATCCCAGGGTGCATAGTGAATAGCACCGAGTTTTCTCCAATGGTTTGAAGCATCCAAACCTCTAGTCCTCATTTTAAGTTCCTTTTCCTTATTGAAAAAAACCAAACTCTTAAGAAATGTGCTATGTGTGGATGGCAGAAGTCTAATACTAGACTTGTGATTCCCTACCTAACCCCTACTGGCTGACTTTTTAAATTACGTAAATAACCTCTGTTGTCCATAGTACAATGGTAACATTATTACACATACAAAAAGAAGAAATAAAAAATTCCACTGCCATCAAATAGATTCCAACTCATAGCTGTCTACATAGGGTTTTATAAGGCTATAAATCTTTACCAATTTATCAACCTCACCTATCTCCCTTGGAGCGACTGGTGGACTTGAAAAGCCAGCCTTGTGGTCGACAGTCCAATGCTTGCCTGACAGAGCTCCTTTAATTCAATTTAACAGTAACATTATTACAGATATTCTTGAGGATTTTCAGGGATAAGCCACCCTATTTCCATTCAGTAGGACAATTGCTCACACATCAAGCTCTTCCTGACACTAATTTTGAATGAGAAGAAAGAGTGAAAAAAGCAGAGTAGGAATGTTAGACATAAATCCGATATTTTAAAACACTATCAACTAAAAATAAATAAATAAATAAAGTAGCATTTTGAAAACAGAAAAAAAAAAAACCACTATCAAGGGCATAAAAGAAGCAAAATTCATGTGATCCAATTTACATAATATATGCATGTTTCCCCATAGGTTCAGAGCCAAGAAAGTCATTATGATATAAATGCTTCAATAATTTGTTCTCTTCTACTTCCGTAACTTTTGGGGGCAGGGGGGGGCGGGGGAGCAAAAAAAGATCCCACTTTTAGAGTTAGGAGATTCAGGCTTGAATTCTGCTACTGTTATATAGGTTTACAGTAGTTGGGACAAGTACCTTAACCTTGATCTGTATTTTCTAAGCTTTAAAATGGAGACAAAACCTTTTCTCCAAGCTAGTATCACAGGCTTCACAGAGAGTTCAAATTCTCATTAGCATGTCTGTCTTGTGGCCTCAGTGTCTTTCATTGAATTTGACACGAATTAGACAATCAATAAACATTTGTCAAATGAGTGAAATGAATGAATGTATGTGAAAGCATGTTGCAATTTGCAAAGTTAATTTAGACAATGAAGATCATCTTAACTCAGGAAGTTATACACACTAAACAAGTGAAAGCATATAGTGTTTAGGATTTGCTCCGCCTTTTGCAAGCTCAAAAAATGTTAAATGTTTTTCAACTAAACGCATTGCTATTTCTATATTAATATTGCTATTTCTATATTGTCACATACCCTTCTTTCCTTCTCCAGATGAAGAGGAAATGCTTAACACTTCTCAAATTGACTGTAAAAAGAAGTGTAAGATTCATGACACAAGTTTATGCACCTTGGGAATTTGTATTCCATTGAATCAATTTAGAAAACTAATAAGACAAAGAAGCCAGCAAGTGTGAACAATGTGTGGTAACAGTCTGTCATACTGGATAGTTGTATCAGCCAAAATTTATATTTAAGATGAAGAGGCTATAAAAGAAGAAATATTTATGGATCATGAAGGAGGAAGGAAGGACAAGCTCTCTTTAAGCAAGATGAGGAGTAATGGAAAGGTATTTCTAGTTCAACCTTTCTGGGCGGTTGAGCTTTGGAAACAGATTTCAGATGAACTCGATGGGGTCAGCCAAACTATCAACAAGAGGTAATCTGGAGAGACCTTTCCATTCTTCCTTCCATTGGAGGCAAAATAGTGTTGATGTATAAATGTGCCTCCCGGCTTCCAACTGTTGTTCTCACTTAGCAATGAGCCATGAAGCCTGGGAAACCACAGCTATGTGGAGCTGAAAAGGCTGTGGAGTTGAAAATACACAAGGGCACTTTAGCATTGTCTTGTGTGCTCTTACAGATCTGTAACCTAAGAGGGTCAACTTCTAAACTACTAAACTCTAAACTTCAAGGTCATTAGCTAGAGCTGGGCATTACTATATTATCAAAAAGGGTTCCCTGGTACACACACCCCAGACCATGGGGCAGATGGCTGTAATTTCCTCCCTCCTCACAGTCCACATACCTCACCCTTTAGCATTTCAGTTGCCAGAAGTAGAGCATTCCCAAAGCAAAGCAGCAAGACTCGCTTTGCAGGTGCACTTTAACATGTTCATGCATTGTTCGTGTCCAGTTGAAAAAAAGGGGGAAAGGGTACCCTTCTCGCACACACAAAGCCATGGTTTTTTGTTTTGTTTTCTTGGAAATATCCATATCATCGTAATTCCTTCAGGACTGAGTCACCCCCAATTTCTTTGATCAGGGAAAAAACGAAAAGGAGAGCAATGAGTCCACGGCTTCCTGGCATGGTTTTCACTTTCCCGAATCCTTAGCGAGCTCCACAACTCTTTCCCAGCTGTGCTTGGAAGCTGTCACAGACCCCAAGAGACCGTTTTCGAGCCTCATTTGTATTATCCGACACTTAGGAATTCAGTTTCTGTCAGGGCCATGTCATCAAAGTTGGTGGGCTCAAAACATGACCTACTTTCTAAAACCCATCTGTTAAGAGCTTATAGATTTTCTGGGTTTGTTTGTTTCTGACTGTCTACAGAAAGGCCAACAGCAATGTTCTCACTTTCCAAGCCCACCCCCCAAATAGCAATAAACGGATTGCTCACCATGGAGGAACTGAATGTCTTCCAAATATGTAGCAGGCAAGAAAACGGTGGCTTTCCTGAACCGAGAGGAAGAAGCGCGAGAGTTGGAAGTAGTCTCAAGTTTAATTTTCTCTCAAAACATTATTCCAGACCCATCATTAGCACTGGAAAGTGGAACAAAATCTTTGTCAAGCTTTTGTTACCATGAGGTCGTGAGGTTCTAATTTCCTCTAACCACCAGGTTCCTAATACTGTGTATCTAGGAAGAGGGATTTGGGGACTACAATTTGTAGTTGATGGACTCCTTAACGTAAATCACCAGCTAGTCAATGTCTCCTCCCCGCTGATTGTATCTTAGGTCCTGACTAAACACACACAGCCTCTAAGTTCCCTAAAATTCATCATGCCTGGACAAGAACAGAGTAACAAATATGGAGTGTGGGGAAAAGGAGAGGGAGGGACCACTGGAAAGAGAGCAAGAGGGAAGGCAAGGATGAAAGCAGAGAAGGAAGAAAAAAAGTGAAGGGGGGGCGGGAAGAGCATTCATCCATAGTGGAGAGAAATGATTAATTTCCACCTAAAAGTCAGACGTCAGATTCCACATTCTATTAATATTCAGTTTCACATCCGCTTTACTCCTATGTAGTTTAAGTTTCTCATTCAGTAGTTCACTGCAATGTGGTTCAGGATCTTATGTAAAAACGTTTGATTACTACCCAGCTTCCTCACAGCCCTGCCCCTAGTCTCCATTTCTCAGGAGAATTGGCTGAGATCTTGGCTTCCAAACTATGACCTGGTTTGGAATAATGCTTTGATAATAATAATAATATAATATGATATAATATAATAATAAGATTGCCTCCAATCATATTACCATTCCTGAAGCATACATAGAGCTTCCCGTTTTCTTACATGATAATGCTGTTATCTCTATCCAGAATGCTCACCATCCAATCTATTAATCATCTCTGTTTATCCATACCAAACTCAAAAGCCTCCCTCCCCCAGGCACTCTGGTCACCCACTAATTCTTCATACTGGGAGTTAGAATTACAGTCTGTGCCCTTGTGTTTGGTTTCTAACTGGTATTCTTTTCACACAAGATTTATTTGAAAGAAGCTGGGCTCTTCCTCCTGACGTTTATGACCACTAGCAGTTACCATCCCATACTCTGCATTCCAAGGATAGCTTGTTTTCATTATTCTAACAATATTTAACACTCGATGACTTAAATGTGTGTTTATATTTTTTTCCTTCCCATTCAATTGAGAGAAGTTTATTTTCTGTTTTCTATTTAATGCCTTGCACTTATCATATTATCAAGAAACAATTAAAATAAGCATTTAAAAGATGAGTGAAAGGTGCTAAATTAATAGAGAATTGTATATGTGACTGCAAATTACAAAAATTTCAAAAACAGTGTCTTAATAAAATGAAGGTTTATTTATTTTATATAACAAAAAATCAAAATGTATGATAATGCCCAACACTCTTCCCAATAAAAATGCTCAGTAAAATTGGAATAAAAGGACATTTAGTCAACCTAAATATACTGCATGTATACAAAACCAACAGCATCTTTATTCACAGAGAAAGATTGAGATCGTTCCGCTTGAAAAATAATGAGAAAAGAATATCCTTTATTACCAATCTTGTAAAAAAGTGTCCCAAAATACTAACAGAATACCAATGGAAATGCTGCAACAAACTAAGGAAGCACTAGAAAGACTAATCAACGCCAAGAAAGACTGCTACCTGGAAGACTGGCACCTGGCCAGCTGACTAGAAGAGATCCATATTACTTTTTTTTTTAATCATTTTATTTGGGACTGTTACAGCTCTTATAACAATCGATACATCAATTGTATCAATACATTTGTGCATACGTTGCCATCATCATTTTCTTCTTTTTTAAAATCATTTTATTGGGGGCTCGTACAATTCCCATCACAATCCGTACATACATCCACTGTGTCAAGCAACTATGTACATTTATTGCCATCACCGTTCTCAAAAATTTTGCCTTCCACTTGAGCGCTTAATATCTGCTGCACATTTTCCCCCTCCCTCCCCACTCCACCCTCCATCATGAACCCTTCATAATTCACAAATTATTTTTATTTTGTCATATGTTACAGTATCGGACGACTCCCCCACCCTTCCTCTGCTGTCCATCACGCAGGGAGGAGGCTATACGTAGATTCTTGTAGTCGGTTCCCCCTTTCTACCCCACATTCCCTCCA
>NW_022107431.1:90685554-90696524 GCF_000313985.2 Echinops telfairi | reverse complement strand
GAACCATTGGTCCCATTGTTTTCTCCTCCAGACTATTCATCCAGTCTATCTTATCAAGATAGATCTGTAGTGATAATAATATGCACCACAAATCAAGCCATAGCAAGATAGGCGATGAATTAGAACACAGCAATGACAACAAAAAAGAAAACCAATTACCCATAGAAGAATTAATTAATTAAAAGAAAAAAATTTTTTAAAGAAATAAAAACCTGTAAATAGATCAAGGTCTGATTTTTTAATCTCTAGGCATGTCCTTCAGTCAGGTCCGATGGGGTACCATGCTCTGGCCCCAGAGTCTGTCCCTTGTACTCCCTCAGGGGCTCACTGCTCTGCTCCCACAGTTTCTCTGCCGCAGTGTCCCAGGGTCAGTCTGGGCCAGTCCCCGACACTGAGTCTCCAGTGTTGTCCCCCTTAGTACCCTGGGCCAACAAGAGACAGCGTGTCTCATAGTGGGATCAGCCATATTGTCCACTCTGCGCATTGGCTGTTCAGAGCGGGGATATCATCCTCCATGCCTGGTGGGCCAGGATGTGCTCCACTCTCTCTTCCTCCCCCTTCATTTGTTCCCATTTGCTCTGATCAGACATGCCCCTCTCCCCTAGCTGCAGCTTCAGTGCCAGCCTCTCAAGGAAATTCTTCTGGGGGGATGGGCAGTTATCCACATAGCTGGTATGTGGGCCGAGCCTTCAGGTCCCTCCACTGGCTCCCTACTCCTTGCCGGCACACTGCATTCATCTGGCACTGGCTTTAAATCTGGTCCCTCTTTCCCTGTGGAGACACAAACAATACCGTCCCCTTGGGTGGGTCAGTACCCTGTTCCCCCACCACACATCTTTTTTTTCTTTCCCTTTTCCTCCCTCCCCGCCCCATTTTTAGTTGGCTACCATATATACTCCTGAATTTGGTCTGGCCCCTCCCATATTACCAGGACCTCACCCCTGGAGTGTTTGTATATGTAGCTTTTTCCTTGTGCCCCTTTTTCATTTACCTTTCTGTTCTTTCTTTTTTATATATATATAAACTTGCCTCAGCAGACTCATGTTATACTTGTCCTTTTGTGCTTGGCTTACTTCGCTTAGCATAATTTCCTCCAGTTCTTCCCATGCAGCAATATGCTTCATGCATTCATCACTGTTTTATCAATGCATAGTACTCCATTGTATGTATGTAGTGCAGTTTTTTAATCCATTCGTCTGTTGATGGAAATTTGGGTTGTTTCCAACTCCTTGTGATTGTGAACTGTGCCGCAATGAACATTTGAGCACAGATGTCTGGCCATGGTTTGCTTCTTGCCTCTTCTGGGTATATGCCCAGTAGGATGATTGCTGGATCTTAGGGTAGCTCAATTTCCATCTGTTTGAGAAATCGCCAAATCGATTTCCATAGTGGCTGTACATACCTACAGGTCCACCAGCTGTGGATGAGAGTTTCTATCTCACCACAGCCCCTCCAACACTTGTTGCTTTCAGATTTTTTGAATTGGGTTGAGGGTGTTAGGTGGTATCTCAAAGTTGTTTTGATTTGCATTTCTCTTATGGCTAATGATAGGGAAGATTTTCTCATATGTTTGTTGGCCATTCAGATTTCAGACTCTGTGAAACTTCTGTTCAGGTCCTTTGCCCACCTCCTCAGTGGGCAATTAGTTTTTCTCTTATTGTGAGCTTGCAAAGTATTGTAGATTTTAGTAATAATGCCTTTGTCTGATGTGTCATTGCTAAAGATGTTTTCCCAGTCGGTGGAATCTCTTATTACTCTCTTGGTGAATTCTTTCAATGTACACAGGTGTCTTACCTTAAGTATAGCCCACTTGTCTATTTGTGACTCCTCTATGTTTCTATCCTCCCCTATTTCCGATAGCCTATGTATTCCCTGTGCCAAGGTTCTCAGGTTTGTCCCAATTCCCTCATTAATGGCCCTAATTGTTTGGGGTTTTATCTCAAGGTCTGTGATCCACCTTGAATTTGTTCTTGTGCATGGAGTGAGGTAAGGGTCTTGCTTCATTTTTCTGCAGGTAGATATCCATTAAATGCTTCCCATTTAATATTTTGGGGCCCTTATCAAAGATCAGTTGCCTGTATGGTGATGTTTTTATTTCTGGGGCTTCAGCTCTTTTCCATTGATCTGAATATCTGTCATTATACCAATACTACACTGTTTTGACTACTATAGCCGTATAGTACGTGCTAAAGTCAGGTAGAGCAAGCCCTCCCACTTTGTCCTTCTTCTTGAAGAGTTCTTTGCTAATTCTGGGCTTCTTCCCCCTCCATATGAAGTTGGTCATCTGTTTTTCCATTTCTTTGAAGAAGGATGGTGGTATTCGTATCAGGATAGCATTGAACTTATATAGTGCCTTGGGCAGAACTGACGTCTTTACTATATTGAGTCTGCCAATCCATGAGCATGGGATATTCTTCCATTTGTTGAGGTCAATCTTGATTTCTTGTAGTAGTGTTTTATAATTTTCCTCATACATACCTTTCAGATTTTTAGTCAGGTATATCCCTAGGTATTTCAATTTGTGCTTGGCTATTGTAAAGGGTACTATCTTTTTAATCATCTCTTCTGTGATCTTGTCTGATGTGTAGAGCAGTCCAATAGACTTCTGTTTGTTGATTTTGTATCCTGCCACTCTGCCATATTCCTCTATTGCTTCCAACACTCCACTTGTGGAGTTTAAGGGATCTTCGATATAGAATCATATGATCTGTGAATAATGATAATTCCGCCTCTTCCTTCCCCAGATAAATATCTTTAATATCTTTCCTTTGTCTTATGTCGTTAGCTAGGGCCTCCAGTACGATGTTAAGCAGGAGTGGGGACAAGGGCCATCCTTGTCTGGTCCCCTTTTTCAGTGGAATTGTTTTAGTCTTTTCTCCATTAACTACCACGTTGGCTATTGGTTTTTCATATATGAGTTATATAATATTGAGGAATATTCCTTCTATTTCTATCTTCTTGAGTGTCTTAAACAGGAACGCGTGGTGGATGTTGTAGAATGCTTTTTCTGCATCTATTGATATTATCATGTGGTTCTTATCATTTTTCTTGCCAATGTGGTGAATAATGATGATGGTCATTTATATGTTGAACCATCCCTGCATCCCTGGTATGAATCCTACTTGGTAATGGTCCAGTTTTTAAAAATATGCTTTTGTATTCTATTAGCCAGTATTTTTTTTAAGGATTTTTGCATCAATGTTCATTAGAAATATTGGTCTGTAGTTCTCGATTCTTGTGGCATCTTTGCCCGCTTTAGGTGTCAGAGTTATACTAGCTTCATAGAAAGAGTTTGGGAGTTTTCCATCTTTTTCTATGTTCTGGAAGAGTTTGTATAGGATTGGTTTCAGTTCTTCGTTAAATGGTTGGTAGAATTCTCCTGTGAAGCCATCTGGCCCGGGGGATTTTTTCTTGGTAATCCCTTGATTACCTTGTCTATTTATTCCATTGCTAAGGTTCTGTTGAAATTCTTGACATCCATCTGGGATAGTCTAGGGAAGGATTGTGTTTCCAAGTATTTGTCCAAGTCTTCCAAATTGTTGAATTCATTGGAGTATAGATCTTCATAGCACTGTGTAATTATCCTTTTGATTTCATTAGGGTCTGTTGGAATGTCCCTTGTTTCATCCCTCATCCTTGCAAATATCATTTGTTCTTTCCTTTGTTTGGTTAGTTTTAAAAGAGGTCTATAAATCCTGTTAATTATTTCAAGGAACCAACTTTTAGCAGCATTAATTTTTTCCATACTTTTCTTGTTTTCCCTCTCCTGTATCTTGGCTCTGATTTTTATTATATCTATCTTCTATTAGTAGGGTTGTTATGTTGACTCTGCTCTAATTGGTGTAAGTTTTGTGTCAGCATATCATCCACAAGTCTCTCTTCTTTTTGAATGTGTGCATTTATTGCTACCAGCCTTCCTCTGATAAATGCCTTTGATGTATCCCACAGGTTTTGGTTCGTTGTATTTTCGTTCTCATTGGTTTCTAGAAACTTCCTGAATTCATTTCCGATCTGGGTCAATACCCACTCTTTTGCAATAGGAAATTGTTCATCCTCCAATTATTTGCCCTAGTTTTCTTCACTATTCTTCTGTTAATTTTCAGCTTTATGGCACAGTGATCGGAGAGAGATGTCTGTATAATCTCTATGTGCTTGAATTTACTCAAATTCAATTTGCGTCCCAGCATGTGGTCTATTTTCGAATATGTGCCATGTGGGATTGAAAAGAATGTGAATATTTGCATGTGGGTGGAAAGCTCTGAAAATATCTATCAAGTCAAGTCATCCAATTGTGCTATTTAGATCTGTAGCCTCCTTGTTGAGTTTCTTTCCCAATGATCTGTCTTTTTCAGAGAGTGGTGTATTAAAGTAACCACCTATGATTGTTGAGCCTGTGATCTCTTTTTTCATCTTTTGGAGTGTTTGATTTATGAAGTCCGCAGGTCTCTCGTTAGGTGCATATATGTTTATTATGCTCACTGGTTCGTGGCCTATTGTTCCCTTGAGCATTATATAGTGCCCCTTTTTGTCTCTTGTTATGGCCTGTATCTTGAGGTCAATTTGGACAAATATTAGGATCGCTGCACCTGCTTTTTTTTGCATTACCATTTGCTTGGTATATGTTTCTCCAGC
The DNA here is from genome assembly GCF_000313985.2 of Echinops telfairi. Taxonomy (NCBI): domain Eukaryota; kingdom Metazoa; phylum Chordata; class Mammalia; order Afrosoricida; family Tenrecidae; genus Echinops; species Echinops telfairi. The sequence goes on along the minus strand of NW_022107431.1, from coordinate 90,691,892 downwards.
CTTTAATTCTCAATCTGTTTTTGAGATGAGTCTCCTGGAGACAGCAGATCGATGGATTATGTTTCCTGAGCCAGTCTGTTAGCTTCTACCTTTTAATACCTGAGTTCAGGCCATTCATATTCAGTGTTATTATATCCATCTGTGGAATCTGTGAAGTCATCTTGTACCTTTTGTGTTGGACATTTTCCTATCTACCTATCTTATCCGCTTGTGTTGTGTGTGTGGTTTATGTTTGCCTTTTTTCCAATATTGAGCTGATGCTATCCTGGGGGCTGCTTCCTCTTTGTCGTCCTATGGGTGGAGTTGTTCTATGTGATGGTCTCTTATTTGCCCTAGGTGAGTGTTGAGTATCTGCCCATACTGGATCGGCAAGGATCTTTTGTAGGGCTGGGTTTCTTTTTATGTATTCTTTGAGGTTGTCCTTGGCTGGGAAGACTCTCGCTTCTCCATCTATCTTAATAGATAATTTGGCTGGGTAAAGTATTCTTGGGTTTGTGCTGTTTTCCTTCAATTTTTGGAATATGTTACTCCATTCCCTCCTCTTCTTCATCGTTTCCGCTGATAGGTCTGAACATACTCTTATTGGGGTACCTTTATATGTTACAGTTTGCTTTTCTCTAGCTGCTTTTGTGATCTTCTCCTTTTCCTCAGAGTTGGATAATTTGAAAAGTATGTGTCTTGGTGACTTCTTCTTGCGATTCAGTCTGGCTGGTGCTTTCAGCATCTTGATTGGTTGCCTTATGTTCATTTATTAAGCTGGAGAAATTTTCCTCTAAAAATTCCTTTGCTATTTTAGCTGTTGACTTCTTCGTTGTGTCTGGTTCCTGTAGTACAATTATTCTAATATTGTTTCTTTCCATAGCATCAGACGTGGCTCTCAAGTTTTCCTCAGTTAATTTGATTGTCTTATTTGACTGCTTTTCCCGTTTGCTGAGGTCTGCTTGGTTATCCTCCAGGTCACTGATGCGATTCTCTGCCTTCTCAACCCTATTAGCAAGGTCTGTCAATTTGTCACTGGATTTTATTACTTCATCCCTTAACTCTTGTATTTCTCTTTGGTGTGTTGCCTTTATCTCCTCTATCATTTCATCTTTTTTCTGCATTTCATCCCTCATATCTTTTATGACTTCAAGCAGAATTTTGAATATTTCTTTTTGTGGCAGCTCAATATCTGCTTCTTCTATGCCCATCGTTAGGTTCATGACTTCTTCCGGCATTGTCTTTTGTTTCTCCTGATTTTTCGTTGAAGCTGTTAGAACTGGTTGCTGTTTATGTGTTGTATTAGAGGAGCCTGGAGCCATCTTCCTGAGTCGAAGAGCCCTGATCTCTCTTGGGGGATTTGTATGAGTACTTCTATGAACTACCTGCTGGTAGCTTTACTAAAGGGTCAGGCTATGGCTATATCTTCCTGTGGTTTCACTGCTGTCATTCTTCCTGTCATTCAGTATCCCGTTATGTGGAATATGTGTTGGATATTCCTCTCATGGGACACTTGTCGGGTTGTTGTGGGCCCATGAGGGCGTTGCTTCACTGGCCAATCTCTAAGTAGGCTTCACAGTTATTGGAGCACCTAGGCTGGCCTGTGGTGTTTTCCTCTGCAATTTGAGTGCTGAGGAGGGCATGTGGGCATACCCTCCTTGGTGTAGGGCTCTGTAGCTGGCAGGGGAATTATTATAGACAGAGAGATCGCCTTGGAGATTGGGTGGATGTTCCCGCTGTAGCGTGGAACCCTATCAGTGGTGGCCAGGTGGTTCCCCCAGTCACTTGTAGGGCCTCAGGATTTAGGCTAAGGATATCCCCACTGTTGGTAAGGGAGAATCCCCTGCTTCTTGGTGTGTGGGAGAGGACCGGCATAAATTCCCCAGCTGCTTGCCAAGCCAATAAATGTGGGTGGGATCTTCCCATGTTGGACCTTCAGAGTTGCCCTAGGCAGAGGGGAGTTGTTTGGAGGCCACCAGTGGTTTGTGACAGGAAAGAGATTGAAAGGAGAGGGAAAAGGGAGAAATAAAAACACATAGACTGGAGCAACAATGCCAAACAAACTGACACCCACTCATACACGCACAACTAAAATGCACAGAGTAAACAAAAGTGAAAACAAAAAAAAAAAAAAAAAAAAAGAATGAAAGAAAAGAAAACAACAGAAAAGGAGAGCTGAATCTGCTGAGGCTGTGGTAGGAAAGAGAGAAGATCTAGAAGAAGAGGAGAAAAGAATAAAAAGTGAAAGAAAAACACAAAGAAAGAAAGAAAAAAGAAAAGAAAGAGAAGGAGAGAGAATTTTTAAAATAGACTAAGAAATAGCCAACCCCGTGCTGTGCTGTGTGTAGCACTGATTCATCCTGTGTGCAGCACTGTCTTAGGGGTCAGGCTGCCCACTGGGAGGACAGGGTTGCCCTAGGAAGAGTGTAGGAGTCTGGAAAGGAGCAGTGGCATGTGAAAAGAATGAGAAAGAAGAAAGAATCATACAAGCAGAAAGAGAACAAAAAAAGAAAGAGTAAAGAAAGAAAAAGAGAAGGAAGGGGGAAAAAGCTCAACTGTGTTCCCTAAGATTGCCTGTGATGCTAAAGAGGGAGGGGAGAGAGAAGGAGAAAATGAAGAATAAAGAGATAGCTGATCCCTGATTGTTTGAATGTGGGGCCAGAGGGATTTAGACCCTGCCCCACAATGGCAGGTTGGTGTGCCCTTTTAATGCAGGGACCCAGTGATGCTGGGCAGAATTTCCTTAGTTGACGAGATCACCTTAGAAGTCCAACAGGGACTTCCTCAGAAGTGCAGCACGGTGTAGATGTTTGTCCCAGCTGCCTTGTGTGGTGTACAGCACTCCCATGGAGGGCAGGCTGGAGTTCCTCCTGATATTTGGGTTGATTTGTCCTAAGCACAGGGTAGTGATCTGAAAGCCAGTAGTGGCATATGATAGGAGAGAGTGTGAGAGAAGAGGAGAAAGAGGGAAAAAGAAGAGAGAGAGAAAAAAAAACCCCAACACAAACCTGAGCTTGTTGAGACTGACTGTGGTGGGAAATATAGAAGGGCTAGTGGATAAAGAGAGAAGAAATAGAATAGTAGGTAAGGAGATAACTGAGATTGATCACCTGTCCGTGAGGCTGGAGGAGTTCCAACTCTCCCTCTAGGTAGCGGAGTGGTGTACCTGTTTGATGTAGGGTTCCACAGATGCTGTGTGGGATAACTTTCAAAGGCAAGATCGCACCTGTGGCCAGGCATCTATTGAGCTCTGGAGTTCACTAATATACCTGCCTTGTGCTGTATGTAGCACTGCAGCAGTCGTGGGGGCTGGGGTGTTCCCACAGCCCCGTCCTGGGCCCCAGGATAAGGGCCTCCCCAGCTATGTCTAGAATTATTGAGGGGGAAGCTAGGCTTATTGTCCTATTTAGACTGCTGGTGTCCTCCTAGATCAGAGAATTTTACTTATATTTTTTATCCCCCTGGTCAGCTAGAATCAAATCAAATTAAATTGTCTCCCACAGTCTCTGGGTTGCAGTTCTGTACTGTTTGAAGCTGAGGTTTGCTACAGCGTGTCGTTGTTATGCAAAAAGCCACCAGGCCCTGTAGCTGAGTTCTGGCATTCCTTAGTTAGTTTTCTTCTTTTGCTGATTTATGTTAAGGACCCCTGCCTATGTGTTCCTTGGAGCTGAGCAACCAGACTAGGGTTTGAGTTTTTAACCAATAATATATGTATTTCACCCCCCCCCTTTTTTTTTATGCTTGTGATGTGCTCAGATTTGGGGGCTGTCAGGCTGACCCCCAGAGGGGGAGATCCAGCTTATCAGGGGGGTTGTTTCCTTCTCAGCCATTTTGAACTAAATTCGCTCCCTGGACTCCGAATATCTGCCTATTTTCTCCCACACTGTGATCTACCTCAGGTAATAATCTGCTTTTTCTTCTACTCTAAATTATGGCCACCCCCCCCACCCCCAGGGTTGAGCTCAAGGCAGCCAACCGCGTGGAGAGCTCCAGTGTGGGGTTCTCCTCAAGTCTGCGATTCTGTCCCTTTTAAGGCATCAGCCTGGAGAGATATCTGCTTCCAGCAAGGGTGCAGCTGGTGCACACGGGCTCACCAAAGCTAGAGCGCTTTAAAGCGTTCTTGATTTGCTTTGTGAGTGGAAATCACACACCAAAACAGGGCCTCAGGAGAGGCCCTAGTACCCTAGTTCTAATTTCACGACTCCACCTCTGTTTCCTTTACCTTACCTCCCAATTTTCTGGTCTGGCAGCAGGAGCTCCGGAAGGGTGAGTCCTATTGGGTCACCATTTTTTCCCAGTCCTTCCATCATCATTTTCAAAGCATTTTCTTTTTACTTGAGCCCTTGGTATCAGCTCCTCTTTTTTTCCCCTCCTTCCCCACCCTGCCATGCTCATAAACCCTTGATAAATTATTATTATTTTCATATTTTACACCATCTGCTGTCACCCTTCACCCATGTTTCTGTTGTTCTTTCCCCCAGGGGGGATGTGTTGTATGTTGATCATTGTGATCAATTCCTCCTTTCTCCCCCTTCTCCCCACAACTTCCCCCTATCTTCATGGTGTCACTACTCCCATTACTGTTCTTGAGGGGTCTATCTGTCCTGGATTCTGTGTGTTGAGGGATCTTATCTGTACAAGTGTCCATGCTCTGGCCTAGCCAGATTTGTAAGATAGAACTGGGATCTTGATAGTGGGGTGGGTGGTGGGTGGAGAGGAAGCATTAAAGAACTAGAGGAATGTTGTGTGTTTTGTCTTTGCTGTACTATACCCTGACTGACTGGTTCCTTTCTTGTGACCCTTCTGTGAGGGGATGTCCAATTGTCTGCAGATAGGCCCTGGGTCTCCACTCCAGCCCTCCTTGTTCGCATTAATATCATTGTTTGTTTTGGCTTTTCTGATGCCTGATACCTGATCCTGTTGATACCTCATGATCACACAGGTTGCTGTGCTTTTTCCACGTGGACTTTGTTGCTTTCCTGCTAGATGGCCACTTGTTTAACATCAAGCCTTTAAGAATCCAGATGCTATATCGTCTAATAGCTAGACACCATCAGCTTTCTTCACCACATTTGCCTATGCACCAATTTTGTCTTCAGTGGTCATGTTGGGAAGGTGAACCTCACAGAATTCCAGGTTATTAGAACAAAGATTAGAGGGAGTACTTGAGTAGAGGCCCAATGCCACCTGCTCCCTTAACACGTGACATATAAGTGTATGTCCATAGATCTATATCCCTACCATTAAATATTCATATATTTGCATGTAAATATGCCTGTATTTATAGCTTATAAATGTCGTTTGCCTGCTAATTCTTTCCTCTATTTCCTTTTACTTTCTTCCTGTCTCACTATTATGTTGAAACGTCATTAAGCTTTCCGAAATTCCTCTCAGCTAGATTGCACTTGATCAAACCCTACCACGCATTTTATGACTTCATCGTCATCAATTTCAGATTTCTTTTCCCTGATTTTTGTTGGACCGCTGCCTCCTCCTCTCCCATGTGTTCCCAGAACCATCAATCCCATTGTTTTCTCCTTGGGATTGTTTGCCTTGCCTATAGCTAGGCATAGAAAAAAAGAGAGAAGAGAAAAATGGGAAGAAAAGAAAAAAACCTATAAATAGTTGTTTTTTATGTCTGCTGACCCTTATAAATGTTTTCTCATCAGGTCTGGTGAAGTGCCAAGTTCTGCCCCCCACCGTGAGTCAGAAGTCTATTTTTGGGAGTCCTTGGAATCTTAATTGCTTTGCCCTCCTTGCTGCTCTGTTGCACTCCCCTTATGTTTCACCCCGGTATGGAGGTGGGTCAGACCAGACACAATTCCCTCATTGTGTCTCCAGTGTTGTCCCCTGTAGGGCTGTGGGTCAGTGAGGGGACGTCGTGAAAATATCCATATATCTAACAATTTCAAAGAGAGGAAGCCTAACAGAATGTGGAAATTATTGAGCAATATCATTAACATCACATGCAAGTAAAATTGTGTTGAAAATCATTTAAAAATGGTTACAACAGTAATTGACAGAGAACTGCTAGACACTGAAGCCAGATTCAGAAGAGAAAGTAGGAGTATCATTGGGATATCATTGCTGATGTCAGATGAAAGCAGAAAATAGCAGAAAGATATTTACTTTTATTGACTATGCAAAGTGAGTTGACTCGGTGGATCATAGCACACTGTAGACAGCATTACAAAGAATGAGAATTGCTGAACACTTCGTTTTGCTTCTTTGGAGCCTGTATGTAGACCAAGAGGTAGTCTTCAGAATGGAACAAAAAAATGCTGAATGGTGTAAATCAGAAAAAGAGTGTATTAGGATTGTATCTTCTCTCTCTCTCTCTCTCTCTCTATATATATATA
>NW_022107431.1:90676270-90685213 GCF_000313985.2 Echinops telfairi | reverse complement strand
TATAATCTGTATGCTGAGTAAATAATTAAAAAAATAAAATGTACTATATGAAGCAGAACACGAATCAGAATTAGAGAAAGGCTCATTAACAACCTGCAATATTTGGATGACACAATCCTGCTTGCTGAAAGAAAGGAGGACTTGAAACACTTATTGATGAAAAGCAAAGCCTACAGAATGGATTGCAACTAACTTTGGAGGAAACAAAAATCCTTACAACGGGACCAATAGACAACATTATGATAATTGGAGAAAAGATTGAAGTTGCCAAGGATTTAATCTTGCTTGGATCCACAAGCAGTGCTCATGGAAGCAGTAGTCAAGAGATCAAATGTGTTCCACTGGGCAAATCTGCTGCACAAGACCTCTGAACCGTGTTAGAGAGCAAGGTCTAAGATGTGGCTGACTCATGCCATGGTATTTTCAATTGGTTCATGTTGAACAGTGAATAAGGAAGACTGCAGAAGGATTCATGCATTTGAATTCTGGTGTTGGTGAAGAATATTCTCAGTACTGTGGACTGCCAGAAGAACAAACAGATCTGTCCAGAAGAAGTACAATCAGAATATCCCTGGGAAGCAAGAATATCAAGACTTCATCTCACCTGCTTTGGACATGTTATCAGGAGAGATCAGTCCCTGGAGGCAGACATAATACATTGTAATGTGGAAGGTCAATGAAAAACAGAAAGGCCACTGTGGATTGGCACAGTGGCTACAAAAACGTAATAGTTTTGAAGATGGCACAGAACTGGGCACTATTATACATAAGGTCACTTATCTGGAACTGACTAACTGGTGTCTAGCAACAAAAACAACATTGCTACAGCAATGAGGCAAGAAAGGGAAATAAAAAGACTCCAACTTGGAAGAAGAGGAAAAAATCTGGGTAATCAGTGGTTACATGCTTGGTAGGAAACCAAAAGCTCAATGGTTGGAACACACCAGCCACTCGGAGGGAGAAAGATGTGGCAACTTGCTTTTGGAAAGGCTTAGTCTTAGAAATGCTATGAGGCAGTTCTACTCTATTCTAAAGGGTGACTATGAGTCATTAACTTGATGCAATAGGACTGTGTTGTTTTGTAGGATTGTTTTGTTTTGTTTTGGGTTTAATGTTGGAAAAGAAGAAATAAAATAAGAGTATAATGATCTGCAGATGACATGATCCTCTACATAGAAAATCCCACAGATGCCACAAGAAAGTTATTGGAACTAAGAAAAGAAACCAGCACAATGGCAGAGAGCAAGATCAACACATAAAAAAATCAGTTCTGTTCCTCTTTACTAACAGAGGACTCAGAAAATATATATTAAAAAAATTTTACAATAGCCTCCCCAAAGCTAACATACCTAGTAACATCAGAACCTAAGTGGAGATATAAAATATTATAATAAGGAATTATAAAATACCATGGCAATAAACTAAAAGGGATCTATCTGCATAAATGGAAAAGCACACCATACCTATAGGTTGGAAGTGTCAGTACTACCAAAAGAAATCTAGAGGTATAATGCATTTCTATCCAAATACCCAAAATATTCTTTAATTAAATGGAAAAAACTAATTTCCAACTATAAATTGAAAGAGCCTCAAATATCTATAGCAGTATTGAAAAAAAAAAGAATTTAATAAGAGGCCTCACATTTCCTAATCTCAAAATTTACCATGTATAAAACTATATGTATATAATTTTAAAAAAAACTAGTATTGGTTCAATAATAGGCACAGAGACCAATGAAATAGAATTAAGAAATCAGAAGTAAATCCATCCATGTACAACTGATCTTCAACCAAAGTCCAATTAATTGGAAAGAAGCCGTCTCTTAAAGGAGCCCTGGTGGCATAGTGACTGTAAGTTGGGCTGCTAACTGCAAGAAACAATCTCTTTAACAAGCAGTGCTGGGAAACAGAATATACATAGGCAGAAAAGTAACTCTTACTCCAAAAGAATCAAAGGTCTAAATATTAAGCCTAAAACCAAAAAATGTCTGGAAGAGAGCACAGGAACAAAACCAGTGGATATAATTTTTGGCAGAAATACCCTATCCAACAAAACTGAAAATAAACAAATAGCATATGGTAAAATAGAGAGCTAGGACATCCCCAAAATTAGATACTTACCCTCATCAAAAGACTCATCCCCAAAAATGCCTTTACTAAAATAGTAAAGACAGAGCCCACAGACTAAAAATATATTTAGCAATTACATATGTATCTGGGTCTACTCTCTAAGATATATAGAAAAATGTTTAAACTCAACAAAAGATAATAATCCAATCAATTGATAGGCAAAAGGCATGAACAGGCACTTCACCAGGTACTCACGAGACTAACAGATCCATGAACAGATGCTCACAATCACCAGTCATTAAAGCCACACTCTCTGCCATCAGATTATGATGTCAACTCATAATGACTCTGTAGGACAGGGTAGATCTTCCCCCTGTGAATTTCCAAGACTAATATTTTATGGGAGTAAAAGCCCAGTCTTTATCCCATGGAGAAAGCTGGTGGTTTCAAACTGCCAACCTTGTGGATTGCAGCCCAATATATAACCATTACACCACTATGGATCTTCCATTAGTTATTAGAGATATACAAATCAAAACTGAAATGAAATACCATTTCACTCCTGCAAAAAATTGTCAATGATCTAGAAAACAAGAAATAATGGAGAAGTTGTGAGGGGATTGGAACTTATATAAATTGTTAGTAAGATTGTAAAATAGTACACCACTATGGAAAAATAGTATGTAGCTTCTCGAAAAGTTAGAAATATAAATATCTGATGACCAGCAACCCTACTACTCAGTATATATTCTGGAGATACAAAAGCAGTTCACACAAATAGATGTAAGCACACTATGTTTATTTTAGCGTGATTCACAATAGCAAAAAGATGAAAAACAACCTAGGTGCCATCGATGGAAGAATGGACAAGCAAATTGTGGTACTTAGTATGGAATGTCTCATTACATGGATGAGTCTGGAGAATAGTATGGTGAATAAAATAAGTTGATTTCAAAAAGATAAATATGGTATGGTCCCAGTATTATAAAAAGTCAGAAATGGAGGTACACAAGTTCTTTGAGAGTTACCAGGTGTGCCAGGGAAAGGGAGGGGGGAATCACTTTCTAGATAGTAGATGCTTGTTACTTTTTATAATAGGAAAGGAAATCCAAGTGTGGGTGAAGCAAGCACAACTCGATCAAGACAATAAAAAGTTCACAAGAAAAAGGGACAATTTTGCTAAATGCGTATGCACAGGCAATTTTGCAACAATGTAAAAGCAACTAAAATGTGTATGTGGCTATATCCGCAGATATGGGTAATATACATGCATAACTTCCTGCCATCAAGTCAATGCCAACTCACAGCGATCCCACAGGGCAGGGTAGAACGGTCCCTGTGGTTTCCCAAAGAGTAACTTTTTACAGAAGTAGAAAGCCCCTTTATTCTCTTGAGGAGCCACTGATGGTTTTAACTGCCACACTTGAAGATTGCAACCCAATGTGTAACCACTAAGCCATAGAAAAGTGCATTTGCCAAACAAAGCATTTAGTTTTATTTCTAGACTACTGCTTCCACATACATTGATTGTGGATCCAAGCATGAAGAAATTCTCGACAACTTAAACCTTTTCTCCATTTATCATAATTGTTTCCTATTGGTCCAGTTACAAGGATTTTTGTGTTCTTTACATTGAGTGGTAATCCATATTGAAGATTTCAATCCTTACTTCTCATCAGTTGGAGCTTCAAAATTCAACCACTTCAAGAGGTAGCACATGATCAAGAACCAATGGTAATGAAAGAAGTCCAAGCTGCATTGAGGGCCTTAGAGAAAAACAAGGCTCAGGAATTGACAGAACCAATGGAAATGTTTCAACAACGGATGAAGCACTGGAAGCACTTACTCATTTATGCCAATAAATTTGAAAGCCAGCTACCTAGCCAACTGACTGGAAGCGACCCATATTTGTAAGCATTCTTAACAAAAGTGGCAGTACAAAATGTTGACATTATCTAACAATACCATTAATAACACATGCAAGTAAAATTTCACTGAAGAAAAAAATAAAATAAAAAATAATTTAAAAAATTTTTTACTGCAGATCATTCAGTTATGGTTGCAGCAATAAATCAACAGTGAGCTGCCAGGCATTGAAGCCTGATTCAGAAGAGGATGTAGAACCAGGCTATCATTGCTGATGTCAGATGGATCTTGGATGAAAGCAGAAAATATTAGATAGCTGTTTAATTGTGTTTTATTGACTATGAAAATACATTCAATTGTGTGGATTATAACAAACTGAATAGCACCAAGAAGAACTGGAATTCCAGAGCACTTCATTGCGCTCCTGATTTACCTATACATAGGTCAAGAGGCAGACCTTCCAACAGAACAAGGGAATTTTGAATGGTTTAAAATAAGAAAAAGGTATGCATCAGGGTTATATCCTCTTAAAATCCTCATTTAATTGGCCTGCTGAACAAATGATCAGAGAAGCTGGACTGTGTGAAGAAGAAAGCCACATCATAATTGGAGGAAGGTTTTTTTGAACAACTGACGATATGCAGACAACACAACCTAACTTGCGCGCTGAAAGTGAGGAGGACTTTCAGGAACCCTTTGCTTTCTCTTCTGGACTCTGTGTCCTAGTCATGAATTGATAAGACAGAAGATGCATAGTGGGTAAGTTATGAAAAATTAATAAGTCAATTGGTCGAACAAAAGTAAACTTAGTCTAGGCCTCAAAATAAATATCAAAATCATCCAACTTTCCAGTAAACAGCTTAAACCCAGGAACTCTGCAATAAACAAAACCAAGAAAGCAAAGCATCAATTTCGACACTTGGTGGTCTCAGGTGTTACAGAGTAGAGCGACTCCAGAAGGTTCCCTTGGCTGTAATTCTTGGCAGAAGCAAGTCTCTACACCTTTCTCAGTGGCTCCTCTGGGTGGGTCCATTAGCCAAAGGGCCTAAACTAGCCTTCAGGTTAGTTAGCAGGGAAGTGTAAATCGTTTCCACTGCTTAGGCACCTTACGCATTTTAAGGTGTTGATTCAAGCAAAAATTATTGAAATTGTTACAAATTGTAAAGTCTGAAGGGAAATATAAAGAGTAAAATCGTGCCTACATAATAATTTGCGTCAAAATGGAAAATAAATGCCAGTGTGGTGTTAATTTAAAATAACTCAGATGAATCACTTTCAGATAGGTCAATCTGGTCAGGAGCAAAGTTCCTCTCGCAAGATTCTTTAGTTCTCCAGTCTGCAAGCTTGTGGTGAGCCACGTTCTTGATGTCCAAGAACTTTGGTTAGGAAATAATGCTGAGTGAAATAGAATGTTTTCTCATAGTCAGAACCCTTATGTTGAACTAGGAAAATACTCCTTCAAGGAGCTAAGGCGAAATCTCCCTGGTGCTTGAACCTGCAGGGAAACTCCCTCCCCTCCCACTTCACCTCCAGTTCCTACTCTGCTGGGCTGGGTTTCTTACCTTTCATATTTGCCTTTTGCTTATCTTCTTTTGAAGACGTGAGCTCCTAGAGTTCCGGGAATTTTTGTTTTAACTTTAGCATGCCTGGAAATGTCCTGCTCTGAAGAAGCACAGGCACTGTGTAGGGCCTTAGCCTTCCACGTGGCCTTTGTGACTGACTGACGGCGCAGCCTTGTTTAGTCGTCTCTCCCCTTCTGGGTGCTTGTCTCGGTGAGGGGAATAGCAGCAACCCTCCGCACTCACAGCACTCCCCCTTTGCCAGTAAGTGTTCCCTTTCACAACACAAAGTTGGAGTTGTACGAGCTCCACCAGACAGCGGATGGCCCTAGTTTCAGAAATATTTTCCACGAGACACGAGACAAACTGAAGTGCAGGATACATGTCTGCTAAGGAACAAAAACTGGAACCATGTTTCAGTTACTATTTTCTGACCAGAGAATTTGGGTGAGGAGGGCCTCTAGTCCCATAAAGCGGTGCTTCTCAACCTTCCTAAGGTTGCGACCCTTTAATACAGTTCATGTTGTGGTGACCCCTCAACCACAACACTATTTTCGTGGTTACTTCATAACTGTCATTTTGCTACTGTTATGAATCCGGTGACGCCTGTGAAAGGGTCATTCGACCCCCATAGGGGTCGTGACCCACAGGTTGAGAAACGCTGCTAAAGAGTCACAGTCTTGGGGAACCAGAGAGGCAATTCTTCCCTGGCCTCGAGCCAGAACTGACTTGATGGCAATGCACTCAGTTTGGGGTTATTTGCTCATTAGTCAAGGTAGATAAGCTTGAATTTCAAAAACAATGGATTGCACACTAGAACATAGCCTAATTTTGCCTCTTTTTCTATTTTTGGCGGGGAGGCGGGGAATAAAGGACATTCACTAGTCTATATCCAGAAGATGGTCACATCGCTGCTGCAGAGGGTGACTGCCCTCCCCCTCCCATACACACACACCAATCAAGTATGCATTACATCAGTGAGATGATCCTCTCATGGTGGTGTTGAGCTGAATTCCTAATAGCACTGCGTGATTCTTTATTGTAGACGTCAACATGCAAATGAATCAGAACGGCGATTTCTACTAAGGAAGATCTTTGCTGCTCAGAAGAGGGTATTGGGAAGTGCTCACCTAGGAGGAATGGACATACAAAGTGCTTCTATGTCTCCAGTCATGACGTCTCAGCTCTTCCCCTTAGCCTCATGTACATTTGTACTAGTAAGAGCGAGTCCATTATGCAAGCTACATTATAATATTTTTTAAGCAAAAAGTGCTTGGAAGTTTTCATCTGGGCTCTAGCTGTGTTTCCCGTGTTTGCATAATATAGGCTTTTTGGTCTTCACGAAGCAAAGATGAAAGGCTGGCATTTTAGCCTCAGCACCTCATAATATGTGCTTTAAACTCACTATTGCCTCATTATTTATTAATGTCAAGTTATTATAGTTCAGTGGAGGATGGGGGCCGAAGCTGCCATGGTGACAGTTGTTCCAGTAGATCAGCTTATATAATGAGAAGTTGGGCCAAATTTGTCGAAAGGGGTGTTTTAACAGAAACCACTGACTTCAAAGAAATGAGTCAGGGCATCTGTAACATCTACGGAGCAGGGCCGGTGGAGACGAGCGGTCAGTCACGGGATGATCGGAGCTTGCCACACAATAAACTGGAGCAACATCTGGGCGGCAGCACCCTGGCCAGGACATTTTAAAGCGCTCCTGTGGTGCCACACTGATTTTACAGCGCTGTGGGGAAGAAGCAGGCTACATGCAAGGCTCCGCATCTTGCCCTCGGTCACAGTGGAGGCCCTCTCGCTGGAGCCATCCGTTCTGCGCACTCTGCTAGCTCCAGGCTCGTGCTGGGGGCTGGATGGGTGGTGCCTGAACCAATTCACTGCCATTGCGTGGATGCCAACGCACCGTGATTCTCTCACTGCCATCGCGTCGATGCCGGCGCACAGCGACCCTATAGGACAGGGTAGAACTGCCCCTGTGATTTTCCAAGACGGTAACTCTTCAGGAAGTAGAAAGTTCTCTGCCACGAAGCGGCTAGTGGTTTTGAACTGCTTACCTTGAGATTAACAATCCAAGCTTAACGATTAAACCCCCAGGACTCCTGTAAATTATTCTAAAAAGGATGTAAAATAAGAAATGTCATATATATATATATATATAGTGTGTGTGTGTGTGTGTGTGTATGTATAGTGAAGGAATAAAGAAATTACCTCCTGCAATGTAGAAATAGGATTATAATTCCTAGAACCACAGTGCTCAAAAAATCTTTTCTCTGTCTGTTTTGAGTATATACACTTATTCAACAACTTATTGTGAAGTTACAATATCTATGATCTATAGTGAAAAGAATCCTGGACAGAGTAGACCTGGGACTAAATCCGAGCCCTTTAGCTTACCAGCTTTATGAACCTCATTTACTACTGAGACAATAACATGACGTTGCTGTAGAAACTCCCAAAAGAAACCTGGTGGTTTAGTGGGCTACGCTTCGGGCTACTAGCCACAAGGCCCAAAGGGGCAATTCTGCTTTGTTCTTAAGGTTTCCTATGCCTCAGACTGATTTGTAAAAATAGGTTTGGCAGTGGGTAGGATGCAGGACAGTAGGGCAAGGAAAAAGAGCTCAAGATTCAGCCCCCTAAAGTTCAAATCTTTAGTTTGCCATTTAGATGTTGTTTGGCTTTGAACACATAATTTAATCTCCCAAATAGGACTGTGTTTGGAAATTCAATCTCTCAAATAGACTGTTTTCTTGCTGTGTTAATGAATCCCAGTAAATGGGTCCCAAACCTAATTACTTGTGAGAAATATCTGATAAAAAAGGGTATAGTAGACACATAGTCATACAAACAGGAAAGACAGATGCCAAGAAACATTGAGGAACTCCCAGGGCTACTGCCAAGAAAATACACCCTCCTAGACGGATGCCTTGATTTTCCCTTCTAGCCTGTAAATCACTGAGACAATAACTTCCTGTGTGTTTTTAAGCCATACATATATGGCAGCTTTTGTTATTGTTTTACTAGTAACTAACACACGTGGTGACTAAATCTGTAAGAAAGAACTTGACAATGACAAATTTTTTGGTGAGCAGAATGTGTTAATACATATGAAATATTTCTAATTTTACTTGGCACATAGCAAGCATTACATAAGTATTTGCTCCTTACACACATATGTGTGCACGCAGTTATTTTAGAATTTAAGCCATCAGATTTGGAAAGAAACAAAAATGGCTCCCTCTTATTTCTGCACCCTTTGCTTTTCAGGCCTCCTTTGGCCAAACTCTGTCCTTGACTTACTGTTCCCTTACTCTTCCAATTGTATGCTTATGTTGATCGATAGACTTTTGTTTTGTTTTGTTTTCACTTTAGATAGATAGATAGGTAGATAGATAGATAGATAGATAGATAGATAGATAGATAGATAGATAGATAGATAGAT
>NW_022107431.1:90642325-90676170 GCF_000313985.2 Echinops telfairi | reverse complement strand
ATAGATAGATAGATAGATAGATAGATAGATGATAGATAATAGATAGATAGATAGATAGATAGATAGATAGATAGATAGATAGATAGATAGATAGAAATAGATATACACACTTTCTGTGCCTAAAACACAACCAGGCAAAGAAACTGAAGAATATTTTTTCCATGTAAATTAAGAAAAGGAATCCTGGGTGACAGGAGAGAGGTCCATATGTTGAGAATGGGGTTGGTGTTGAAGAAGAGCTCAACCTTAGATAAGAAGAGATCCAAAAGATGCCCAAAGACAAGCCCTTACTCTGAATCCCCAGACTTCACACCCAAGGGAGCAGCAGGATGTCAGGAAGGTGCGTGCTCCCTAAGGTGCCACACGGTACACCAGTGCACATGACCGCTGGACATGTCCCCCAGGATCACCCTGAGTGCTTGTTAAAAGGTTAGCGGACTTCTAAAACTGCTCAGACAGATTAAATCAGTTGGGCTCTCGCCTAGGGACTCTATATGTTAAGACTCATTGATTCTACACTTGATCTCAGCCCAAAGGCTAAGAAGCGATGACTTATTGACTCTAGTGTCTACTTACATTTACTAACTTGTGATAAAATAGGCATTGGAGTGAATCAGAGCTCCTATGAGTTATGGCTTGAGTCACACACACTAGCTGTGTGACTTTGGCAAATTATTTAATTCCACTGAGTCTTAATCTCCTCATCTACAAGAAGATGGTAATTATATCACCTACAACTTAGTACCATAATGTGAATATAGAACAAAATAGATAAAATACTTAACACAGTGTCTGAAACATACTGTTGATCACTTAGGGAAGTCGTGAGTATTTTTTATTGCTGCTCAATTTTGAAGCAGTGCCCTCTCTAGTGCTCCCCGAAGTCCGGAGTAGCACATCTGACCGCCCTGAGTTACCTGCAGTCTCAGATAAGGGTTATGGAGGAGCGTGGGACAAGAAAAGGCTTTCACTAGGAGAAGAAAGAGAAAAAGAGCTCCTGGACCCTTCGCCTTCTTTACTTTTCTTCATTTCAAGCCAAGGAACTTAACAGTTCCTCAGTAATCCTACTCCTCACTGCTCGACAGATAAGAAGTAAATTGAAGAGAAAGTCCAGCTATTCATTTAGGAAAGGAGAAATATACCTATAAAGAAATACAAATGGAAGTTGGGGGGGGGAGGAATATTCTCTTCCAAAAAGTCAGCAACCAGATTCTATATTCCTGAAAGGAAAAAGAGAGAGAGAGAAAAACCCACCTCTGGTCTACCAACAGAAACAAAAGGAATTAAAGAATGACATTAATATTATCACAACCATTGGGAGGATTTGCCTGTTTCTAAAAGTGGGACTCATTCCGGGAAAGCATGTCAGGTTCACATGCTTCATAAACTTACAGAATCTGCCCAGTGGGGAAGCTCATAAATGACTCATTTTGGGAACAGCACATTTTATATTCTTCTTATAAACTCAGTAACACCAAAAACAAATCTTAGTCTTAAGAAACCATAATGATAATTCTCCTTAACCTACTTATTTACATTCAGGATGAAAGATTATGTTGGAGCTCAGTCGATTTTCCTTGCAGTTTATGGTGGGTCAGCTGAACAGACAAGAAGGCCAGCGTGCTCTTTGATATCATCCTTTCCCCTTATCTAATGCCAACTCAACTTTACTTTTTATTGGATTTCCATTACTTCAGTGTTCTTCGTGGAGACGCAGGTTCTGTAACTGCTACAGCTGATGGTAGTTTAGTGCTTTGAACATCATTAATTAAGTCACTAAATCACAGACTAGGCATATTTCCATCAAAATTTACTATCTTGTCCTCCAGAAACCTTGGCATGATGCCCTCTTTGAAAGGCTGGATTGCATCTAAAACCATGTGGCAGAGGGAGAAGCCAAAGACAGGCCATCATGGGAAGACTTGGGCTTGGAAGAAAGCTTTACAGTCCAGTGGTCAAGAAATAGAGACTGGTCTCGCTTAGAAGTGCCCCCCCAGCCAGTCCACAAGTCCATGTTCTTCTGAGCAATGTCACTTGCTTCCACATCACCTTCCCCATCTTATATGGATATCACTATACTACTATTGCAGGAAAAAATAAGAGGGCAAGCAAAACCCAATTTCAGCTACTTTTCACAATACTCTTAGCACATCAAGTAAACCAAACGCTTACTCAAACCCATTGCCATCAAGCTGACTCCAATCCATAGCAATCCCATAAGGCAGACAAGAACTTCCCTATGGGGCTTCCAAGACTGTGGTCTTTAAAGAAGACTAGCACCATTTTCTCTGATGGTGCAACTGGATTTTCAAACCACCAACCATTTAATTATCAGCTTGAGCCATCAGGGTGCTTTAATGGTTATGATAAAGGAATAATAATTTTCTTAAGTATGAAACTGTAGGTCGGTTTAACAAATCAAACAATTTTTTCGTGTACTAAACTGCAAAGAGTAAATCAGTGCAATTTATTATCATTTCTGTTCTACTTCTGGTCTGACACCAGCTATCCCTGCAATGTTTCTTCCTTTAAGGGTGATACTTCCGAGCGAGGCTGGGCCTCACCAGCTAAAGGACACAATCCTCCAGCCTGCCAACTCTTCCCAAGATCCAAATTGCCAACTGAAAGCTTGGAGGTTCTCATTACATTTTTGACCATTTGGTTACAATTTTGGTAGCTTACTCAACCACCTCAGGATATCAAGAATAAGATCAGAAGTTCCCAAATCCCTCCATTCTGATGCCAACCATTACTCCCCTGGGTTACTGTATTCACTATAGAGGCGGCCTCCAGGTTGCAACTGAGATCCTTGCTAGATATGTCTTTAAGTCAGATCTGTAGGTAAGTTGGAACAAGGTGTATGTATATATATACATATAGTCTTCTGTAGCTTTAATTTAGTACAAGAAAGGCCTCAGAGACTTTGATGATTGAAAGTTTCGCATGCAGCAAGTGAAGGCGTTTGTGATGGGAACAATTCTGAGAGCAGAGAGTGATTCGATCATTTCAATGTGGGGACAAATTTACATAACATTAAAGGCAAATATGTGTTGCCCATAGTTTGGACATTCATAGCCCGAGAACCTAGAATCTTAATACTATTATACCCCCCAAGGATATAAATAAAGAGATGCATGAGATAAGGACTGCGAGAGTTCCTAATATAGGATTTCCATTTCTCAAAAGCCACGCATTACTTTCCCATGTGCATCAATATCTTTCACCAACCAGGATGCTCCTGGAGCCTCTTGTGCAGACTGAGAGTCCATATTACTGAGCAGCACTCTGTGAGCACTTGTAATGTATCTAGCACTAAAACACACTCTCTCACCGATGCTTCAGAATAATGTATGGAGTATTTTCACATACATCTTGACAGAAAAAGGAGCAAAATGCGCCTGCATATGAACTAACCTATTCAAGTTAGTTACTTTTACTTTGCTTACTTGCTTTTGCAATGTGCACACTAGAAAATGTTACATTACATATATGTCTCACATGGCATTTCTGTTGGCCAGAAATGCTTTAGAAAAGGAATGATGAAGAATACTTTCAATAGAGAAATACAAAGGGGAAATTCCCAACGAACTACAAGAAAAGAACATTAGTTATTCTACATTCCATGTTCCCAATCAAGAGTGAACTTTACATACCCCATATTTACTGCTTCTGGTTGATGTGATGTTTCTGGGTGAAAACTGACCACTCAAAGTCTAGAAATCACATGCCCGCTCCTCTTATCAAAGGCTGTAAGATATTGTAATAAACAACACGGCCTTACAGCCATAGCATTAATTACTACCCCCATATGTGCTATTTGTAAGAGGTTTAATTAGATGAAAGAATTATAGGGAAAGTTCTTGTCATAATGATTCTTTAAAACGAAGCCATAGATCAAAGTTCACCTCTGTCAAATATACAACTTGAGAACAAACTCAAGTGCTGCTATTAATCACGGTTTCTGGGGATCCGATGACACAGATGACACTGTTGTAAAGGATACTGCTGTGCATCAGGTTCTTTCAACTGTCATCAACTCTCCTGCCAAGTGTTCACAGCTCAGAGAGGAAACTGTTCAGCGTTTACTCGAGGAGGCTCGCTGAGCTCGGTTTAAAGGTCTGGGCACCGGGTACCGCAAAGCTGTGTGCAAAGCCTCTGAGTTCTGAAAGAAAGAGCAAAGTCTTGCAAAGTTTGAGAGGAGCTAAAGCCAAAGCAGACTCCATCCTAACTCATTTCTATTTAATGTTCAGCCAGTGATAAGATTTTTGAGAAAATAATTTATAATATACTATCAAAGATGAGAAGACACTATTAATATTAATAGTTTTGCAATTTGGATGAAAGTTTTCAGAACAAATTCATATTCTATTCAACGATTGGTAGTTTGTTCATTTTTCATGTGGTTACTGATTTGTTCCTATTTCGAAGATGGCAAACCTTCTGCTCTTCCAAAACAACCACAACTATGTTCCCACAAATATCAAGCCACAAACGTTTTCTGTAATTTTATTCCTAAGTGTTTCCAAACTGGCAAATCAGACAACGGGAAACTCCTGGACAATAACAGCAAATGCAAATAATGATATATGTGAGCGTTCAAAAGTGAAATGAACAAATAAATTCATAAACTTAAGACTTTTAAGGAATGGAACAATAGATTATGCCTGAGTTTGTAACAAGTTTATTTTAGATAGTGATTATATATTCAGAAGGAAATTCTGAATAATGAGCTACCCCTTCCTTACATTTCCAACAAAGGGGATGTTTGAAAAAACGTATCTATTAAATTATTATTTTAAAATTATAAATCATTGGGTCTCTTATAGACAGGCAATATTTATTTAAAGAAATGATTGACATTCCCTGTGTTCTCTTGCCTGTAAATATATAAAAGCAACCACGAGGTGTCAAAGAGATCAGGTATCAGGCATAAATGAACAAAAAAATCATATCATAACATATCATTGTAAATGAGGGCGAGTGCAGAGTGGAGACCCAAAGCCCATCTGTAGGCAACTGGACACCCCTATATAGAATGGTCGTGGGGAGGAGATTAGCCAGTCAGGGTGCAGGGTAGCAACGGTGAAACATACAACTTTCCTCTGGTTCTTAAATGCTTCCACCTTCCCACTATCATCATCCCAATTCTACCTTACAAATCTGGCTAGACCAGAGGATATACATTGGTACAGATAGGAACTGGAAACACAGGGAATCCAGGACAGATGACCCCTTCAGGACCAGTGGTGAGAGTGGCGATACCTGGAGGGTGTAGGGAAGGTGGGGTAGAAAGTGGGAACCGATTACAAGGATCTATATATAACCTCCTCCCTGAGGAATGGACAACAGAAAAGTGGGTGAAGGGAGACGCTGGATAGTGTAAGATATAACAACATAATAATTTATAAATTATCAAGGGTTCATGAAGGAGGTGGAGAGCAAGGAGGGAGGGGGTAAAATGAGGAGCTGATACCAAGGGCTCAAGTAGAAAGCAAATGTTTTGAGAATAATGATGGCAACAAATGTACAAAAATGCTTGACACAATGAGTGTATGTATGGATTGTGATAAGAATTGTTCGAGCCCCCAATAAAATGATCAATATATATATATAAGCAAACTGACCATAGGACTTACAAAATAATGTCAATAGGCTTTTCTGAATTCCAGGACAATGAAATGATTGTCATTAGATGAGAATCAAAAACATACCAACTGTATTTGTTTATCAGTCTCATTCATTTTTATGTTTATTCTACATTGAATATTCCCCAGAATCACATGTCACCCAAGAAATATTTCTCATCCATGTTAAGTAAAGTTATATCCCAAATATATTTGGCTTTCAGGAGACTTGGAAAGTCAGTGCTACTCATGCTGTACTAGGGGCAGCCTATGTTTTTGATTTTTCTATTGAGAATCAAAAGCAAGAAAGTATTTCTTCTTTCAATAAAATACACCCTTACATAGGCTCTCCCAGCACCATTCCACCCATCTCATGAAGAGCACTTACACAGTGGTAATTCATATGTATTTTAGTGGTTCTTTGATAAATATCTGCATACTCTACTAGACTACGCTCTTCATATGTGCAAGACCCTTCTCTGTTTAATTCACTATCATATGCCCATAGGTCTAATGTGTTACTTATTTCCAATCAATCATCAATAAAAGTTTGCTAAAGATTGAAGGGGGGATTTACAAATGGTTGTATAATTCATTTCTTGAATGCCCTAAGGAATTGTTTTTAACTCTTACTAGAAATAGCACAGTGCCATGAATATACAAATGTGAGTGAGAAAATAATGAGTTCGAATCCCAATTCTGCTCCTCTGTCAGTGCCTTGTTTTGCAGTAGTTGGCTAACTTGTAAAACTATGCTAACTAGTAACTGCTTTGCATAAATACTGGAGTCCTTGGCTGGTGGAGTTAAGTGTTGTACTGCTAAGAAAATGATTGGAGGTTCAAATCACGCAGGGGTGGGGCTCAAAAGAGGTGATAATGATCGACTTAAAAGGGAAAAAAAGAGCAATTAGATATGCTGTGAAACACAGTTCTACTCTGACACACAGGCGTTCCCATGAATTAAGAAATGACTGCAACTGACTTTGTATTTTCTATATAGATATTGGAAATTAAATTACGTAAAGAAGCTTTGGGATCACAATTCATGTTAAAAGAATGTTAGCAATGATGCCACCAATTATAAGATCTAAATTTCTAGCTGGTAGATTTTTCTCTGAATATAAGCCAGTACTGTTAAAAGATCGGTGAGCTTTAGCTTGAAATAAGCTTTGTCTTTAAAAACCAAGGGTGCATGGGGGAGGGGGACAGAGGAAGGGAGGGGGGAATGGAAAATGAGCTGATTCCGGGAACCCAAGAGGCAAGCGAATTTTGGGAATGATGAGGGCAACAAATGTATAGATGTGCTCTACACAATTGATCTATGTATTGTGATGAATTTCATGAGCCCCAATAAATTGATTTATAAAAAAAAAATAAAGTCAATACCAAGAATGTGCTGTGTCATACAGTTTTAAAAAAAAACAACTAAGTTGCTGTCATTCTTTTCCTCTTGTGCTTCACTATTTCAACATTTATGCTCCCCTGAAAAAGAGGACTGGGAAGAATTTTCGCAAATGAAGACCTCGTCAGTAGAAATAATGTCTCATAGTAGCTACTGTATGCAATAGTGCAGATAGAGAATATTTAAATAGTTGCAGAACATTATATTGAACTGATAAGTACACCTAACTCCAGGAAGATATGCATCGGAAGAATTTAATTTCCTCCTTTCCTATGGGTAAATTCCTAATGGAAGCAAGTTTTTTCTCAATGTGTTTCACCCCTGTGCTGGATCCCTCAGCTGGCGATTCATGGTACAGTGCTCTTCACTGGAAACTGATGGGAAGAAGAAACAAAGTTGTGTTAAATGATATGTTCTAATGATATCTGTAAGCAACCAATGGCTTTCCTGGGCATGGCTTTATGCTTTAGTTACCCAAATCAGCAAGGAGCATCTTTTACCTTCTTCTTTCCCTTTTCTCTCTCATTTCCTAATTAGAACAATTATTTTCCTAATCATATTCTTATTCCCTAAATCCCTTCCTTCCATGCTATCAGCGTACTACTTAGGCATCAGAAGAACTGGGCTCAGTTTCAGCTTTGTCATGTGATGGTCCAGTGATTGTGGACAAGTCCTTAGCTTCTGTGAGCCTCAGTTTCTTCATTTGCAAAATGAGGACAAAAAGATCACAAAACACATTTCATGTTAAGACTACATGGAATAATGTACGTGAATGTGCAGGGTGTGCTATGAAATGCTATCAAAGATCTCACTGCATTTTGTACCTCGTATGAAGAAAGCTCTGCAGTATATTTCTCCTAACTTTCCCTGGGGGGGATTATCTTCTTAATGCACTCGATGGAAGTAAGACAAGAGAAAGAACCACATTCATCGGTAAATGATTAGCAGCCTTTAGTGTTAGCCTTGTTTGACACAGAAGCATGAGAGGAAAAACTCTTCCCTGTGTGCTTCACTAAGTGTTGCCAGGAGAGAAAAGTGTCACTTACTCACTCAATGCCACGGAGTCAATTCCTACTCTTAGCAACCGTATAGGCGAGGGCAGAACCCCCCTGTGGCCTTCCAAGACTGTAAATCTTTAAGAGAGTAGAAAGCCTCACCATTTTCCTGCAGTGGTTTTCACCTTGCAGTTAGCAGCCCACCTCGGAACCATGCACATCAGGGCTCCATGAGACAAGACGGACAGACAGAGAGACAGAAGTGTCAGAGTGTCCTCAAGTCAGGGATATAGTCAACCTTCACTGTTGAAAATTCAATAAATGTTCTTCCCAGGGCCTGCCTTGTCTAAAGGAATGTTGTTATGTACCACCAAGTCCACCTGCTTCAGAGTGACGCTACAGAACAAATGTAGACTATAGACCGGCCCCTGCACTATTTTAGGACCTGTAACCAGGGGCAGATGACCCCATGCACAGGGTACATGTAACCACATCACAATGTGATGAAACCTACCAGTGTTTGTGAATGTGTTTCCAACAGGTTACAAGCACAAGGAAGCCTATGCTAACTGTACTTACTGGATATTCTGTCCTGTCTGGGATTGCAAATTTGAAAAAAAAAAAAAAGTCTTCATTTGAAAGGAAGGTGCTGTGGAATTGAGAGAAAGACCATCCCTAAAAGTAGGATCTTTGATGTCATGGGAAAATGTGACATGGTTCATTACAAATTAGTGCAAACAAGTAACCCTATTATTGAGTAATATGACACTGGCAGCCCTGGCTACTTAATGGAAGTAGATCACCAAGTTCTAAAGGATTCAAATCGCCAACCTTTTAGATCGCATCCACGAGGCTTTCATGTTTGAGGCCCTAGGACTCCTTATCAAAGGGATTACGCTGTGTAAACTGCCAATGAGAAGATTTTGGCCTCTTCCTGATAAGAAAAGAAATGAAGAGAAACCTGGGATATTGCTGAATAGTTGTGCAAGAAGATACCCTGTGTGGTGGAGAGAAGGGGAATTGTGCTCAATAAATGTATAAACCACAGCCGAGTGCCTACCAGAGCCATGCAGCATTGATTAGTTTGCAATGACAATAGAGTCACTGTCTATTTATAAAATAACCACCAAGAAACATTGTCTATGCCATGGGTGAACTGTGTATTGTGGAAGTCGTTCCCCTCTTGTGGTAATTAAGGCTGAGTTTCAACTTGATTGAGCCAGGATTCTCAGTGGTTATGCAGTTAAGACATAGCAATCTCCATGATTAGATCTAATATAATATTATCATCTCCACGAAAAGATCTACCATGAGCAGCCAATCAATTGAAGGATGTTCTCTCAGAGGTGTGGCCTCTATATGGAGACTCTGTGGACAACTTGCTTGCTTAACCCTGTGTCTGGATCCTGCATCTGCCTCATCATCTGATTTCCAATTCTTTGGACATCAACCAGTAGCCTGTGTATTATCAGTCAATCATGGGAGTCATAGTCACCTGCCATCTTATCTCCTAACCTTGGATTCATTCACATCTGCATCCATTCACCTGCCATTTGATCTGCTGACCTAGGGTTCATCAGCCCCTGTGGCTGTTGAAGGACGGAAACACATTCATCCTGACATCTGCCTCACTGGCTGGTCACTTGCCAGTCTCTACAGCTGTGTTAGTCATTTCCTTGAGATCGTTCTGTATTAGTTATGCCTCACTGGTTTTGCTTCTATATGGAATCTAGCCTAACACATCCCCATGCCTATTTCTCTTAGGCCCCACATTAGTTCCTACCTTGAAGAGTCTCTAGAAAGTCGTTGTCTAACATAGTAGTCATAGCCACATGTAGTCATTTAAATGTGAATTACTATTCAATCAAATTAAATTTCTTAATTTTAAATATTAGACAATAGTAACATGACTCATTTCGAGTGTTCAATGGTTACATGTGTCTTGTAGCTACTGTGTTAGAAAATACAAATAGACAATATTTACATGGTTCCAGAAAGTGCTATTGGACAGCAGTATTCTAGAATATTCCTTATCACTACTGCTCCTCCCTGGCCTATCAAACAGTCCCTCATCTTCATAGCTTTCGTTGATCCTTTTGTCTCTCCCTCATGTAAGCTGAGTGATAGCCTACTCTTGGCCCAGTTCTTGCTTCAAAACAAATTCACTCCCCTTGAGTCAATATGGACTGACTCATAGAGACCCTGTAGAACAGGATAGAATTGCCCACTGTGAGTTCCTTAGACTGTAACTGTTTACGAGAGTAGAAAGCACAGGCTTTTTCCTCAGAGCTGCCAGTGGTTTTGAACTACCAACCTTAAGGATTGCGGCCCGATATGTAACCACTTCACCATTAGAGCTCCTAACAACCTTCTATTTTAACATCTACCACATTGTATCATACATTTAAGATTATGTGTTTGCATCTGACTCATTGATGAGGCTCTGAGATCTCCTGAAACAATCAAATAAAAAATATTAAAAAACGTATTTTTCTCTCACCTCCAGCAACAGAATGTGGGAAGTGAGGAATAAATGCTAAATAAAAGAATGCATAAATGAACAAACTTCCTGTAAATAAACAGATGCGTCTGTTAGTTATTCAGAGGTGTTCTTTGCTCCACTCTCCCTAGGATTCCGATAGATGCATCGTCCCCATGTGGGAAACAAGGAGAAACAAAATGTGCTTTTGTCACTCTGGTCAGACACGGAGAGCTGTGGTAGGAGTTGGATGAAGAAGCTGAGGATCTCTGCTTGCCCTTGCTCCTCTCCCCTGTCTACGGGGTGATTGCATCCCCAAACTTAGATGCGTCTGAGTGAAAATACAGTGTTTTGACGTGCTCAGAGAAAGATGAGAACGAGCACATTGCCTCCCATGCAATAGGCCGCATCCCCATCGCCACCCTCAGATGAGTCGCCCATCACCAAGCATGCACCAGATGCTGGGCCAGTAGCTGTCAAAAGGACTTTTCTGGGTTTTTTATGGCAAGAAGGCCTTTCTCCAAAGTGTCCTAAATCTCCACCAGCAAACGCCATCATGTTCGCAAGACAGCATGCAACCCCGAGTTCTCTGCCACAGACATGTGTTACGAAGTCGGTGAAAGAAGCCTTTGCCTTCCTGCTTGTTAAGGAGGCAGTGTAATGCTTTGCGTCTCTGTTGATAAGATTTTAACTAGGTAGGATGAATGATGAGCATCTATCTTCGACAGAAAAAAATTGGCAGCTCACCATGTAAAACCTTCAGACCTTCCAAATTTGAGGTTTCAATTGATCTACAAAATTAATTTGCTTATTAATTTATGGATATGTCTACTCCTTTATTAATCACATTTTGTGAAACTATTATTTTGCCAGGTGCTGTGACTTACGAGAAATGAGCTCCAGCTTCCCCGTCACAGATTTTCCATTCTCGTGACCTGCTTGATTCCTACGAAAAGCATGTAATGAGATCGATGCCTTCGAATAAGTACGCACAGGTTGACACGCCAACTTGTCAAAGGGTTTATTTCTCTGAAATAAAGGAAAGTGGGAGGAATGGAATTGTATAAGGCTTCACTGGGAAATGATTCGAGTAAGTTCCAGAAAAGTGGTCAGGTAGGGAAAAAAGACATTGAAGACTGAGGGAAAAGTGTGAGGAAAGACAAGGACGCTTGAAAAGCCTTGGTGTGACAGATGGGGTTGTCACTAAATCAGGTGGCTGGGTGGTGTAAATAACGTTCCCAAGCACTAAGCTAACGGTTGGTAGCAGCAATCCACTCAGCAACAACACAAAATGGAGATTGCAGTCGAGAAAGCCAATGGAGCCATTCTACGTCGTAACCCACGGGGTCCCTGTAAGTCAGACTCTGTAGAAGGCAGTGAGGTTGGAGTTTGTTCGTTCACCAAATTGTCTATCTCCTCTCAACCGGGCACCAAGTTCAAAACACACCATTGCCTTGATTCTGACTCTAGAGGACAGAACAGAACTGCCTTACTCGAAGTCGACGGTGGCATCATGCTTCCATTGTATGGCTGGTGGGTTTAACCACCTCACCACCAAGTCTCCTTCTGAGGCTGGTACATGGGCCCACATGGTTACCTCTGAAGATCGCTTATGTCTGCACACACAACTCTAAAGTTATTCCGGTACTACACATTCATGTTCTTATCTCTGCTCTCTCCATATCCTCACGATAAAGCTGACCCAGCAGGAGGCATTTAAGCATGTACAGTTAATAGTCCCTCCCTCCTCCACGCACCACACCACATGGAGGAAGACAACACTGGTAGACTCTGCAAGGGGCCACCACGATGTTTTCTCATCCGAGCCATGCTTCCTTAGGGCCAGGACTACTGCAACTGCATAGCATATCTTGCTAGAAATGCCTTTTGTAATTCCATTTACTGTGGCTGAGAGTTTGAAAAGCAAACAATTCAATTCATTTCCCCCTGAAATTCATTTAACAAACTAGAAAAAAATAATCTGAAAATACCCACAATTTGTTTCACCAAAATACCTTCAAGAAAACAGTACATGAGTTTCCCAAAATTCTAAATAAGCAAAGTTTTCCCTACCTGCTATTCATAGAGCAATATCTTCTTTCAGTTTGGTAAACAGAGGCAAATTGGGGGTGGGGGGGAAACCTTTAAATGAGGTTAGGGTTTCCAGCAAAAAACACAAAACGAACTCAGAGTTAAGGTTAGAATACATGACTGTTGTTACCTTGGTACAGGTGCTGGCATTTCGCAGTGACCATCGGAGGTACGTAGCATCATAATAAGGGCAAAGGCACAAGTCACAGAGAAGCCAAGAGGCAATGCATTTCTTGTCGCCAACTGGGATACATGGCAGTACGGAGGGGGTTTTGTTCTTGTTTTTCCTCCCTCTCTCCCAGAAACCAGCATCTTGACTTTTAAAAGGCTTTTTGAAAACACCAATAGTCTTGTTCACTCTTACTGGTGGGAGGTTGGTTCCATCCATGGGCTCCAGCTCATGTGACCTTATGTCCAACAGAACAAACACAGTCTGGCCCTACGTAATTCTCACAAATGCCACTAAGTCCATCAATCTCCTTGAGGGTGTTTTTCTTTTTTCCCTTGACCCTTTACTTTGCCAAGTATTGGGTCCTTTTTCAAGGACTGGTCTCCTGAAAACATGTACAAAGTATGTGAGATTAAATCTTGTCACCCCTGCTTATCAGTAGTTTTCTGGCTGTACTTCCTACAAGGCCGATTTGTTTGTTCTTCTGGCAGTCCATGGTCTACGCAATAGGCTTTGCCAACATCATAATTCAAATGTGCCACTTCCTCTGTCTTCCAGCTCCCCATACACTTGAGGCTATAAAAATACTATGACCTGGGTTTGTTTACTCACCCCAAAACACAACTTGCCCTAAAATGCTAACCAAATACTAGATGCTCAGTAAATGTAATTGAATGCATACATACAGTGATCCCGCGGTGGACGGAAAGCTCCAAGCTCAAACTTTCCACTACTCAAACAGCACAATTAGAAAAATATCTGCCCAGGCTGAGAGGGAGCACCCAGTAGTGTCACACTTCAATCTAAGCACAGCCCTCTCTCAGACAACATACAAGGGGTTACAGTCCCCACCGAGTGGATTTTTTTTCAAAGCTATTTATTTATTTATTTATTTTTATTTTTAACAAAACTATCACCTTCAAAGTACTCTCCATTACACTTAATACATTCGTCAAATCTGCGATTCCATTCTTGGAAACATTTTCCAAACTCATCTGTTAGGATGGCTGACAGCACTGCCCTCATTTTTTCCTTCACCTCTTCTAGATCGTCAAATCGCTGTCCTTTCATGTCCCTCTTAATTCAGAGAAACAAAAAGAATTTGCACTGAATGAGGTCAGTGGGTAAGGTGTGTGTGTGTGGGGGGGGGGAAGAAAGCCATGTTGTTTTTTGCCCAAAACCTGATGCACTGAGATGGCTGCATGAGCAGATGCATTGTTGGGTGGCAAAACCAGTCTCCCATCCGCCACAATCAGGCCTTTTTTCTCATTTGCTATTACACAATCTTCTAGAACCTTCTAGGAACTCTAAATAGAAAGCTTGATTAACAGCCTGGCATGGTGGAACAAACTCCAAATACACCACGAGTCAACATTTTCATCCATTTGGGAAGTTGAAGGACATCCAGCATAAGGTTTGTCATCAATCGACATTTCACCTTTTTTGAAATGAGAAAATCACTCATACACTTGAGATTTCCCATACTCCTGTTCTTGTAAGCTGTGTTCAACATCACAACAGTTTCTGCTGCACTATTCCCAAAAAGGGAAACAAAATTTCACAGCTGCACACTGTTTTCTTAAATTGGCCACCACAAAACACAAGGTTCCAGAGAAATTGCTTGTATGAAAAATTCATGGAGACCAGAGAGAACCTTCCCAGGAGACACCACTAGATGCACTAACTCAGAGCGAGTTGCTGGATGCTTGCCTGGTGGGAAAAATGGACACTATGAAAGCTCTGCTCTGCCCAGCACAATTCCGAGTTTTGGGGGGTATCTCCTTGTATAGTGCTTATGATAGTGCATGAAAGCATTCTCCATTGGGCGCTTTTTTTTTCACTTTATTTCTGTAAAATATTGTAATCAATGAGCCAAAGAAAGTTAATGATACAAGCACTAACACTAAGAGGAAAACGAGAATAACAATAAAGAAAGAAATTGCCAGATTTGAATCCGGTTGCCGCTTATCTGATATGGTAGCTGAATACAACATGGCTAAGTCAATATTATCAATATTTTTGAAAAAACAAAAAAGTAATTAAAGCGGTTAATGTAGTGAAATCATTAACTAGGAAACAAAGCACCCAGACCATCAAAGAGGTTGACATATTCTGCTAATTTGGTTGAATCTGAAGCAATGCAGTGGTGATAGTGTGTCCCAGGCAGTGATGTGTAAGAAAACTAAAAGTCTCCATTGTGAATTTATAAGTGTAAGTTTTGGTTTTCCATTATTTCCTATGGGAAAAATATGTTCAGTTCTTGAACTTTTCTGGGTTCAAACATGAATTTGGAACAAATCGAGTTCGACAATCAAGGTATCACTGTATTTAAAATACAACAGTTTTCTATGGTAACAGAGTTCATGGTACTTGTGATCCTTTTCCTTGACCTTAAAACTACGGAAGGACATAGACTCGATTTCCCCAGGAACAACTTGTCAAGGTGGTGTGTGTGTGTGTGTGTGTGTGTTGTGGTGGGAGGGAGAAGGTGATTTATCAAGTGCTAGTATATTTATCGCTGGAGGTTAGACATTGGGCTCTACTACCACAAAGTCAATGGCTCACACCCACCAGTTGCTCCAGCAGAGAAAGGTGAGGCTGTCTATGCCTGTAGGATTGACAATCTTTCAGACCCTATACAGAGTTGAAATGTGTTGGAATAAACTTGATGGCAGAAAAGATTACATTTATACACCCAAAGAGCTATTTCAAAATGCATTTCCATTGTTGCTACTAAGAATATGAAAGGGCAGATTAAAACTTTATCAAAATGACTTTGTCTTGAAATCAAAAGCACATCTAAATAAATAAATATGGCATCATCAAAATTTAAAAGTTGTGTTGTTAAGGATGACCACCCAGAGAGTGAAAAGAGACCCTAAAGAATGGGAGAGAATGTGTACAAGTCGCATAATGGATTTTAAAAACTTATATCTAGGATATATAATAAACTTTTAAAAACAATTTTATTGGTATATCATTCATATCATACGATTTAATAGTTCAACCATATTAAGAAGAGTTGTACCAAAAAAATATAATGAACTCTTACATTTCAAAAATAAAAAAGACAAATAATCCAATTACATATGGGAAAAGAATTTGTATGGATGTAACTCTAAAGAATAAATACAAATTGCCAATAAGCATGTGAAAAGACATTCAACACTTTTAGTCATCATGGAAATGCAAATCAAAACCACAATGAGATACCAATGCATACCCAGTCCAGTCCAAGCCCCTAAGTCCATTATTAGCCCACATGTCTAATATCAATCTATAAAGTCCTCTTCAGACTCATGAAACACATGCAATGACACCAAATGGAGGACGATCACAAGGCAGTGGGTAGAAAGTCTTTGGATCCAGTGGAGGTATAAGCATCTCAGCACTGGCAGGGCTCTCCACATGGCTTCTCCAGCTAAGGGCACTAGCATAGTTCCATGTGTCTGGACTGAACCCAGAGAGAGAATCTCCCACCTCCAAGTAGGAAATATCAGAGTTCTCAGAATTCTCAGGAGAAGGCCAAGCCCACACAGAGGCTTCATTTGCTATGAACCGATTGACAGACTAGATTCCACCCCTTCACTCTTAATCCTCTCAAGTCCCAAATTGACACCAGGTTATTTAACTACCACACTGGGAGACGAGGGTAAACAGAAGAGGAAACTCACTGCTAGTGAGTTCAAAGTTTTTTTGGGGGGGGAAGTAATGAAAATATTCTAAAATTGATCATAGTGATGAGCTGGTTGTTTACTTCTTGCATACACTAAAAATCATTTACTTGTTTGCGTCAAATAATAAATTGTATGGCATATGAATTATACTAAATGAAGTTATTGGGGGGTTGCTTCTTTTCCTTTTTTTTTTAATGTCTTGGCTGATAGCAAGTTTTCGCAGTGGTCTGAATAATATGATTTGAAACTTGGTAGTAGGATGTGTTTGTTGAGTCAGTTTTGTATAAATTCAATAAATTTCAGAGTAATCAACTACTTCATATTATAGTACATGAGTCTCGATAAGAATGAAATCCTTGAAAAAAAGGTGCAAGTGTTTTCTTGATGTGGATTAAGATATATTTTCAGTAAACCTGGAATGATCTCCAGATATTTTACTACAATTCCCAAAGGAAATCAAATTCAATAACATTTCTATTCACTGTAAAGAAGCAAGTACATTATAAAGTGCAGCTTCCTTCAAATATTAAAATATTTCAATATGCCTTACATAATGTGATTAAATAAAGTGCATTTCTATTCAAAAGATAAATTCTGAGTAATCTAACAAATTCAAAATAATCCATGTAGAATTGTGTTCTTTGTACCATATTTACTTCCAAAAGATTTAATAGTTTTATGAAACTATTTTCTTAATAGAAAGCTAAATGTTTTAACTAGAATCATATGAACTTGAAATGGAAGGAGGTAGGAAAGATGCTATAACCGCAGCCTCTCCTTTCTTCCATAATAAAACTAAGAGTCAACCCATTTTTGCTCAAAATCCTGGCTGAAAAATTCATGGTTTGAAACCAAGTTCCTTCGTCTCTCTGATCATATCAAGGTTTAAATAAAAGACAATTTTTCCGTGGAAAATCTATCAGCATATAGAATAATAATTTTTATACCTATTGGATGTTACTATACTCAAATAAATATGAGCAAATGATGTGGTACCACATCGGTCTCGTTTGGCTCCCAAGGCGGATTGCTACAAGGCAGAGGTCAGACCTGCTCCCACCTTCCAAATGTCCTTAGCAAATTCTGATACCAACTGTCCCTCCCCAGCACTCGCTACTTTTCAGCTGGGTTCTTCAATTCATTGCAATGACCACACAGAACTCGCAGATGATGCTTATGATTATGTTTATTTGGGGAACTTCACAGATTACAATTCAGGTGAGAAACACTCAGGATACCCTTATGCAGTCAAGATCATTTCTTCTTTGCCATGCCTGCTGGCAGGCCTCTCTTTGACCTTCAGCCTCTTGGTGTGTCCTCCGTCTCCTTCGGGCAATGTTAGAAGAAGCTCTTTTAGTGCTCCTCGTGCCACTACACTGCAAGCCTCACTCCTCAGGCACTCCCCTCCAGCTGCATGGATCAGTCAAACCCAGTTCCCTCCACAAGCCAGTCTCGGGCCCCAAAGCACTCAGCTTTACTTGTTCGCTGGGCTGGGAGGTCCTTTGCTTTGTGTCATGCTCTGTCTTCTGGTTTTGCTGCTCCTCTGCCACACCTCTGGTGTCATTGCTAGCTCCAGGATCAAGAAGGTTCAATGTCCAGGGATCTTGGGATCCAAATGGCATACTCAGCTTCCGGCTCTTGTCTTTTACTGGTAGGGAAATCCCGCTTCATGCATCAGAGATACCAAGAGGAAGTCAATCACTCACAGCTAAATCAGATAATATCATCATTACCCCCGCCTCAGACCTATCAGGAAAACTAATGTCCTTTGGTGGGAGTCACAAAAAGGCTATAGTTAGAAGAGGCATATTAATTAATTCACTGCATTGCAGTTTTATTTATTTCGATCACTGATTGGTCTATCCTTAAGCTTTTCACTCCTAAAATGCTGGAATTATATATGTTTATTAAACATTTTGCATATTTGATGCCACTCTCCATTTATTTGAGCACCTATTATTTTAAGGATGGTGATCAATACAGATTAAGACACAACCTAGTTAAACAAAATTATTTCACTCCCTTTAGAAGGCTCAGGAAAATTTACATGTAAATAGCCAATGAGGTCTCTCTCTCATGAGAAGACCTAACACTGAGCTACTACTATTTCTTCAAAATAATGAATTCTTCACAAACTTCTCTAAGAGACCATCTACCAACCCCGACCACAGCTACGAAAAGGTCGTGGAATCATTCTTTTTAAATGGCTCTGCACCAAGATCATGTGCATTTTGATTAGGGTCCACATTCCTACACCTTCTTCTCATCCACACCTTCCAGAATTGCCCTTGCTCCCAAAATTACTCTCCTTTCTTCGAATGAAACCTCCACCTATCTCCAAAGCCACTGTTCATCTAGTTCACACGGAGGTATGAGTTGCTGATAGGTTGAAGTCTTAGGGAAAGAGCTATTTGTATTTTCAAAATGGTATGTTTTGCTCAAATTCTCTCTAATTAAAGAGTTAAGTGTAATCCTTTGCTTTATAGGCAACCCTGTGCCCTAAGCCCTGCTGAGGGGCTACCAAGGTCTTCTGACCCGCTACATTCCAGAAATCAGAGGTCATCAATTGGGAGCCCCACTTGTGAAAAGTTGTTGACCTCTGGGGGTGGGCAGGGGGGAGCTTGTATGTAAGCAAGTGTTAATTTTCAAAATGTGACTGGTCATGATAGCAGTGACCTCACTCCATCTCAACATCCCTTGGAATGTTTTCTAGTCAAGGGGCCTGAAACTGATCTGTCATCACTGGTCAGTGGTGCAAGCAGCTCCTTCTTGTATCCTTGCCCTTCTCCCCTGGACCTGAAACAAAACACCCCCTCTCAGCCCTCCCCCTCACATGAGAATGTTCATGTGTTCAACATTTGTTAAGCTCTTCACTTCCAGTGACATGGTCACCACACTAAGAAATTATATTTAACACATGAATTGTGAACACCAGGCCTGGCCAAGTTCTTCCTGCCTTGTCACTGAGAGCTGTAGAACTTGTGTTAGGGGGTATTAATATATTCTTTGGGGGAATATTAATAAATTCTTAGCACAACATTCATACACACTTAAAATGATTATCCTCCAAGATCATCAAAGGGTTTAATACCACACTTTAATATAACTTCTTAAGTACTTTTTAATAAAATACAGATATATAATTACAATAATCAATGCATATATGTCATTTAATGCAATAAAAGCCTAGTCTTTGAAATGACATGGTGATTTTTATTTACAGTAAATCCCTAAGGAAATAACATTTGTACAATATTGCTAGATTTTACCCAAAATATTAAAAAAAATTATAAGGTGGTATCATCTCAAATTATCAACTGCAAAAATGAAAAATGTTTTGCTTATTAGTATAAATGGATATAAATCATTACTTTCCATGTTCTCTCCATATGGAAAACTCTCTTGTTCTTTGAAAGATATCAAACGTGAAGGTTGAGATGAACTCATGAGGACTCTTCTCATTCTCAAAGCCTTATTCGGAATTTGTCAAGTGATTAACACTGTACACAAGCACCTCACATAGACCGGCCGGTTCCAAATGACTCACTTCCCCTGCTGCTAATTGTAATGGAAAATCAATACTAATTTGATGGACTGCTGAAGAACCCAAGAGGAAATTTTTCAATATCTATGAATGTGAATCACATGCTATGCAAATTCTGTTCAAACAGTAGAGCCTCCATAAATACCTAACAGTTACACAGTTTTAAGGTAAAAAAGTCAAATCAGAAGCTAAGCCCTTTAGCCATCCCTACTAAGGATGAGTTAAAGCATTTCAGCTTAGTAATGAATGGGAATCAGGTCCTCTTGCCTTGGTAAATACATGAACTCTCATGAGTTGATGGGCAGCCACACTATTTTACTTTTCTACAGAAGTAAGATGAGGCTCCTCATTACTTATTCTTAGCTTTTTCTATTCATCCCATAATGTGCTCAAACCATTTATACATGATTCAAAGGCTTTTTAAAAAGTGAATGCTAGTTTTCTCTCTCTGATTTTGAAGCTAAAAATGCTGCTGAGTTCTAAAATGTTATAGTTCCTTTATCATAATTAGTATCTTTCCTCTTACTCCTCTAAAAACACCTTTATGTTAATGGCCATTGGCCTTTGTACTACAACCCCCAAAAGACAGATTGCTGAAGATAACCCTCTAAAATGCCTTACAGTGTGATTTAACACCATAAAGGACTAGGGTGTATCTGATGTGAGAAGACTCAGACAGAGGGGTAGAGTTAAGGAGAGGGGACATCTCACATTGTAGGAGTTATGGGACATAAATAGAAGCATAAATGTCTTTTTCCTTACTTAGAGACCATGAATCAGGAACCTCAAAACAACATGGACAAAAGCTCCTAAATGGAAGAATGGATGGTATAGATGTCGATATGGTTCTTGTTGATTTATAAGATAGAAATTTCTCATTGGAATAAAAGAATTTGAGGTGGATTTATTTTCACTTTACCATTCCAGTCATTTTTGAAAATTGGAATTCAATAATATTTATAGAAGACATTCTTTAATGGTCTATTTGATAAACTAAATAATAATGAGAAGACACATCAAAATACTGGGAATTATCCTCTGCAGATGAGTAAGTGCCTTTTATATGCCCAATGAGAAGTCAGAGGAATAATCACAAGTTTCTCTTTCACCTTTCCTAAGAAAATAACAACAATTATTATGAGTTATGAATTCTTACCCACCCAAAGTCATAGTATAACTGTGGTACATAAGAAGAAGCAGGAACACAAAAATGAAACCATGATTGTAAATTCCTCAGATCTAACACCAAGAACATCAACTGGCTTTTGCATTTAAGGCTCTCACACTTACTGTGTCCAAGAATAACAGAAATCACGAGACACTCTGCTGGTTACTGCGGGTTATCAACACTGAAGTATGAAACCTTTTAAAGCATTGTTCTTATAAATTAAGTTACAAGCCCTAGTCTGGTTAGTATCAGAGGCAAGGTTTTAAGTTCATCATTTGGTTTTAAAAGGTGTCTGAGAACACTGGCTAAACATACAACACCCCCACTCCACCCCACCCAACCTTCTGTGCAACTGGATGAACTAGGGGACAGAGAGGGAGGGTGTCATTTTGGACGCTGTAAAATTCCATGTACCATGTATGTACAACTATATATACCAATAGAAAATTACAACCTCACCATGAAAGTCAAACGATTCAATGAGCCTGCATTTCCTATTGCTACGTGTACACGTTACCAGCTACAGATCATTTCCTCCATATTGCAAAATAAGAAAAAGAAGAACGTCCGTTAGACAAATTCAAATGTAGCTGAACATAGACTTCATTACACCATATGTGCAGACACTTGAGATGACGACAGAGTTAAGCTTCCGAGGGTCCTCGAGTCAAAGAAATTCTGCTGAGCCCCGCTGCTCAGCAAGTGCACGCCTTCCACGGGGGGCAACATCTGCCGATCCGTCAGGGTTCCACTCGGTGAGGACCCCAAGAAACTCCCTTGAGAAGAAACAATTTTCTCAGGACTGGCAGCCAGTTTGGGGGATGTGGAGAAATTATATCCATACAAGGCACAGGGGCTGTGTAACCTGAATGTGTTATAGGAGCCCTGGTGGGTCTGGTTAGTGGCAAAGGCATTGCTGGATGGTGAAGGCATGATATATTGGAGCTGGGGGGACATCCCTGAAATTTGCATGGACAAGCTGGTCTGCGGGCAGCTGAAGGTGTCACCATCACTGCCACCCATGGACATGTTCACAGAGGCACTGCTGCTTACACCCACATAGGAGGGAGTCCTGGGTGGGGCAAAGGTCTCGCTGGTCTGGCTGGTGAGCCTGTTGTAGGTTTCAGCCAAGGATGTGCTGTACCGGTTGAGGGTCAGGCCTGAGCGGGCACAGGCCGAGTAGTCAGCCGGGGCCAGGCT
The DNA here is from genome assembly GCF_000313985.2 of Echinops telfairi. Taxonomy (NCBI): domain Eukaryota; kingdom Metazoa; phylum Chordata; class Mammalia; order Afrosoricida; family Tenrecidae; genus Echinops; species Echinops telfairi. The sequence continues at coordinate 90,653,822 of NW_022107431.1, read as the reverse complement.
GCACAGCTGGCTGGTATTGGGCCCCAGGTGGAAGGCGGGAGAGGAGCAAGGGGAGCCAGGCAAGAGATGAGGGTGGGTGGTAGGCACGCCATTCCCAGGACTTTGCAGTAAGGTTGAGGAACTTGTATTTCCTGAAAAAGGACAAAGATAATCATTGAAATATGAAGAGTTCTTTCAATTTGGTAGACGCACGCTAGCCACAGCTTCTTACAAGGAGGGTTGCAAAGAGGAAAAAGAGAAGGGCCTGGCTGTCAACAACCTTTACCATGGAATGGATTCAGATTCAACGATTTTACTCCGAGATCATCTCGATGTGTCATGTCAGAGGATGAAGTGGTTTTGCTTGTTTGTTTTAATCACAGAAAACAGTACGACGTGACCATAAAGTCTTTTCACCCTCAATATCACTTACTCTAGTTATCATTACTAATGACTGTCAGCAACTTGATTAACTATTTTATCTTACAAAACAAAAGTAGAACTTGTGCTTTGTTTTGAACCTGTAACTATTATTTCTCTCTGTCTGTTTTACCTGTTCCTTCAGCAATGCTTGATCTAAATCAAAATCCTTTCTCACAGAGAAGAGAAGTCACTGAGAGAAATCGCTGATCTGCTCAAAGATAGGCCCAGCATCAGACATGTCTGCAACTGGCGGTGCGAGCTTCGGCAGGTCTGGGCTGTTGTGAGAAGGGAATCGTCTGCTGCTTTGTCGACAGTCGTCGCTGAGACAATTCCACCTCACAGCAACGCTGTGGACAACAGAACAGAAGACAGCTCTGCCTGGCGCTACCCTCACAACTACTGCTCAGGTTGAGTCTATTGTTGCACTTTAATACTTCCAAAAACCGCACTTCCAGCCAGAAAACACATGCCAGCCCAAGAGCCGACATCCAACAAGCAAACAGTTCCAAGAGCCTTCGAAAGGGGTTAACCCTGCAGCCAACCAACAAGGATGGTGGCTGGCTCTCCCTCTCTGGATCTGCTGGCAGATTGATGTCCGCATGCCTGACCGAAATGAAGGGGCAAGGACTCCAAACGGCTGCAAAGGCTATCAAACATTCAGTGTGCTAGCAACAGTGTTTGTATGTAGCTTCTCAAAATACTCGGGGTGGGCAATCAACCAATGAGTATCACCCAAATACCGGGATGCTGGGTTCTCACTGGGGCGTCGGGCAGGACTTGAAGTAAAAAGCCTGGCTGCAGGACTGGGCTGGGAGCCCTAGTTACTGAGCAGACCATGGGAGAAGCTCATTCTGGGAAACACGTGCCCTGGGCTTATGGGAATTATTCAGAGCTGGACACAGAGGAGTGGGCCTGACCTGCCCATCAGAAAACCCACAGTAGAGCCCTGCCGAAGGAAAAGCAGAAAGGAGCTGGAAAGAAAGGCTGACATGGGACTGGCATATGAATTTCCTTGTGAAGTGTCCCTGACACCAGCATCCACTAGCCTACCTCGAGTATTAACAGGAGATTGAAGGGTGTGGCATAGGTCATATAATAATTTGTTTTTAAATGTCTCCGCCATGTTGACTTCTACTCCTGGTGATCCCATGTAGGTAAGAGTAGAACATGCTCTTCGAGGTTTCCAATAGCTGGTTTCCATGGAAGCAGATTGCCCGGCCTCTCTTCTAAAGTAGACCCAACTAGGTTACCTTGACTTGGTTCAGAAGTGGAGCAAACAAACTGTTTGCACCACCTAGTTGGAGCAAACGAACTGTTTGTACCACCTAGTGATTCCGGTGCAATGTGGAACAGTCTAGAACAAGTAAGATTTAACCAATGGCCACGGCAGGTCTTTTGTCTTTGTTGTCTAGCTTCCTTATGCTCATTGATGAAACAGATGGATTCTGTAGCCAGTGAGGTCACTATTAGAGATATAGAACATAATCCATGGATTTTTCTGTGCCTGAGCCCTGAGGAGCATGGGAGACAGATACAGCAGTCTGCTTCGGTAAAAAATCTATAGCCTTGAAAACTCTATGGGAGTTTCCAATTTTATTCTGCCCCACAGGGTTGCTGTGAGTTGGAACCAACTGGAAAGCAAAGGGTTTGACCTTCCACACAGGAACTGTCTGCAGGCGTGATTCGGGAGACTTTGTGATTTACCTTGTTTGGGGATCCCAGGGATATCTTCGAAGGTAAGAGTGCGTAATGAAGGGCGCCAGAACGCATATGACTCCACCAAGGCTTCCAAGCCCATTCTGTCGGGAGGATAGAGATGGGGGACACGAGAAGTCGGGGTCAGGAGTAATCAGCCTCTCAGACAAACAGTGCTGATGTTGACAGTACCATCCCCCGCTCCCCAGCCTAAACACACATCATGGCAGGTCATAGAAAGCATTTCTGCAATGGCCAACCACTCTTTCACCAGGAGCAGTACAGACTGGGAGGACGTGGGCTCCAATGCTGTCCTCTTTGGCCAAGGGGCTGACGTGAAGAGCGTTTAGGCTAGCGGCTGTGGGTCAGAGACTCTGCTAGGGTCTGGAGAGGCTCCTTCCTGTGAAGGAGCCTTTGCCACAAAAGCTGCACTTATAAAGCCACCTCTTTTCTAAGGGCTTTTCTGCCTCATCATTCTCTACCTTAGCCTTCAACTGAAAGGAGCAAGCACTCACCCAATGAAAACAGACTTTTCTCACAGGCACAATCTCCACCACACCCAGTGCTGCCCTGGCCAGGCTACCTGTCCATCAACGGGGAGCCCAGGAGGGGGCAGCACTGACTTCTCAGCCCACTGTGCAAGAGGCTAGCAAGATAGTGAACTCATAAGGCCTATGTGGCTGTCAGATCTACAAATATAATGCACTAAAAACAAAGCCCTACGTACGCTTAAAGAGTTAATACTTAACAAGCTAAGCTGATGATAGTTGCATGATTTGTCTTTAGTTTAAAACCTTGGGCAATGACTGCTTGAGAAATTGTCTCTATGTTAATCACCAATCTTGAGCCCCACAGTTGTTCTCCCCTCTAGGTTTTGGGAAAGAGCCCCTTTCCACAGAATGGGAACTAGTTCATTCTTAGTTCTCAGAGACCTGAGACCTTACCACTCTTCCCTCAACCACTGGACCCTTAAGCCTGCGGTTCTCAACCTGTGGGTTGCAACACCTTTGGGGTTCACAGGGGTTGCCCGATTCATAACAGTGGCAAAATGACAGTGATGAAGTATCAATGAAAATAACTTTATGGTTGGGGGTCAGCACAACATGAGGAACTGTATGAAAGGGTCATGGCATTAGGAAGGTGGAGAAACACTGCCTTAAGCAATCGTTAATCTAGATCCCATTGTGTTTCTCATGACACAGAGAGTACCCGAGTAGGAAATGCCTGCTTCCTAGACTGTCAAATAAAAGTCTACCATGCACTTAGGACTTCCAAACACTTTGTAAGGTATATCTTTAAAAGCTCAGACCCAGGGGGCTACCCTTCTGGATTTCCTGCATCCTCAACTCATGATGAACTATGAACTAAAACTAGAGGAATCTCTCAAAGGAGCTGGGTACCACCTTCAGAAACTACTGGCTGGGGTCTCAGCATTCTGGGTGAGTGACATGTGTAGACAAAACCATCTCGTGCTACTTGCCCTTCGGTTGCAAGATTTTACACATAGAACTTGCCTCCTTCAACGACTGGAATTTAGTTTCTCTCCATTAATTTGTTGATTTCTATCATCAGCAGTGATGGGAAAGGGCTCTGTATGTATAAGGGTGGTGTTTACACATGTACATGCGCTCATGCTTTGCTCTCAGGGACAGACACATAAACATGTGAGTGCACACATGAACCATCTCTTAACTCACAGGGGGCTGGGGGAATGTGCTCTGAGAGCGCTTGAAGGAAGGGCAGCAGCCTTCCACCGGTGCCAGCACTAGGTTGTCAGATGGATGGGCCGGGCAGAGTGGATCTACACGTTGCCTACCCGGCTGTGAAGGACAGAACAGCTCCAGATCTTTTCGATTCGCCACAAAGAGAGGGTTCTTTAGAAGTAAAAGACTTGGACCGGGGTCAAGTGAATTAGACCATGGTTGCTGCTTACTAAAACCTTATGTGTGAATTTTAATTAATTTCTTAACTTCCCTGAATTTCAGTGGCCCCATAAAGTAAGATTCGATCTCAACATTTCTGAAGCCCTTGGAACTTTAAATTGTTTAATACTAAGTGGTTCCTCTCAAATCAGACATCCCAACTGTAGGCCATACACAATACAAATCCAACATCCCTCAGAAAAGTATTTTGTGAATTGAAAGACTGATTTCTGGGCAGTTTTGCAAGCCTGCCTGGTCAGTCCCAACACCCAACACTACTCCAAAATAATCTCCCAAACAGCACCCGGCACTCACTCACCCAGCGTTAAATGGGGCTGTGGGCTGCATTGAATACTGGGTGATGAATGTGGTTTAGATGGTCATCCTGTATTTCAGCTTATATTAATTCTAAATGTTTACGACTTTCCAGAGAAACCCTTTAAAAATTGATTTTAGAATGTTAGGACACAACTTTACACAAAGCTGCTTTTTTTATATTACGTCATGGATGGGTTTTTAGTAATTAAAGTTATCAATATTAAGGATAGCAAAATGGTCCCAAGTGGTTTAAAGGGAGTGTCTGAGAAGGTATTTAAAGGGCATCCACTGGACTTAAGTTTACTAGCTATAAAGAACAAACGCGCATTCTTTGCTTTAGCAGTATTTGCTTCGATACAAATTCTTGGGAAGAAATGAGGAATCCTGACAAACTTCAAGCACGACACTTTAAAGTGAAGTTCTGAGGGTGTCCCAGCTCCAGAGGACCTGATCTGGAGCTAGCAGTGGAGAGTGGCCCCCAAGGCTGATGTTTCACACTGCAAGTTCCAGAAAGGATTTCAGGTATTCTGCAGGAAACAGTTATAAACTATTTACTGGCTGAATCTGGACTTAAAAAGAATAGCCTTCATTTTCTCCAGTAATGGAGACTTTTCCCGTCTAGTTAAAGAAAAGATAAAAGGCACCTCCTGCAGACGTGTAGCCGAGGCGATAATTTATACAAGATGCCTTTGAACAATTTCCACATTTTATCACCACCCCAATTTATGCTATCAAATGGCCACGTTTATTTGGCAAAATGGCCATGTCTTTTTTTTTTCAGTATTTAAAGAGAAGAAATTTCTGTACCTTCCTGAGTAAAAAATTTTATAGGGTCAAAGCTAAGGCCTAACTGAAGAATGAAACTATTCTCAGCACATAAATTTTCTTGCACGTAGCAAATGTCTTGCAGAAGCGCTTTTAAGGGCTAAAGCTACTGGTTCCTATAAAATAAGCTGTGGAGCCATAAATAGCCAGAACGGGATCATTTTTAATTAAACTAAATTGTTTTATACAGTGTAAGCAATCACAATTTCATGTTTATCTTGTCCTGCTCAATTTGTTTATTTCATGTATGGAAAGAAATAAAATGTTTTTAAAAGCGATAACACAATGGTCTAATAAAGGAATAACACAATGGTCTAATAATGGAATGGGGTGAACTTTTTCCCATGATTCTCTTCTCAATGAGTTTATAACAAAAATATCACCTTCCTTAACCCCAACCTCTGACAGCACTTTGCTCTCCACCAAGCCTTATGTAGAAGTTGGGCTCTTTAAAAAAAAAAAGAAGTTATGTAAGAGCCCCCAATAAAGTAAAAACTAAAAAAGAAAAGAAGTTATAAATGTTTAAAGTTGACCATATTCTCTGTTCTCCATATAAGCATCCTATGTACTTATCAGTGGGAAAAATTAACATTAAACTTAAAAAAAAGTATAGTGACTTACACATGCCTTGGCATTGCCAAGTGAATATTACACAGTTTATAGTAAACAGAGGAGTAAATGTGAAATCTTCCCTAGTAAGAAGGTCCAGTGCAGGCACAACATGCTTTTCCAGCACTAAGACATGGCTGACACATTTGGAGCAAAATCATAATGTATAATCTCAATAGAAGTTTAAAAAGTATTAAACTGGAGTCAATTGTTTTCTGTATAGCCATTAAAAACATTAAAAGTTTAGAGTCAGGTAAAAAGTAGTAGCAAGCACCATGGATGCTCTCTATCTACATATTCTTGAAACAGCCAAAGGAAAATAAAAATTTCTTATTGAAACTAGCATTTTGACCTCACCATACCAAACAATAGTTTATTTTCAACAATGTCACTGATCTTCGCATGGACCAAATTTACATACCAAAATGTCTTTTCATTATGCCAACATAGCTAAAGACATCCCTGAAGCTTTTTTTTTTTACACATCTCCTTACTATCTCACTTCTACTTGTAGAAAGTTCCTTCCTTATTATTGACCCAGAGCAGGCTTATAACAATATTTTAGTTTATTGCTTCAAAAGTGAACTGAAAGTAATTTAATACTCTTAAACAGATAATCACTATTCTACTAAAGCTAAAACTAAAAGAATAGTCCATAAAAATATTTGTCAAGTGTGGTAATAGGTCACCCTAAAGAGTCCCCTCAGTCACCCTCACTAGGCACCAGCTCCAGTTATTAAGACATTGTTTTATTGACACTCAGTTTTCAGGAATGCCTCAAAAAGAAAGGAAAGCCAGAGCTAATGTAAAATAACAAAAGCCAAGCTGCTTCCAGATGCAAAGTTTTCACTTTGAAACAGATGTGTAAAACGAGATAGAATAATCAGCAGTCAGCTAGTTTATATTAGGAATTCATTGAAACCTTCCTATGGAATAAAGAACTCTCAAGAGAAGCCCTATGATTAAGCCAGTCTTACAGATCTACCTGAACTAAATTGAAGACTATTGTCATTTCAACAAGTCATTGCTATGTTCTGTTTTAATCTTCCTATTGTATCGTCTTTAAATAATGCCCTTGAATGTCAAGATGAAACCAACTCTCCACAAGTACTTGATTATATTCTGAGAAGAGTTACTGTCTACACTTAGTCTGCCAAATTACCTGCCTGAAAGAAAATCTGGACTCCAACCTGATTGTTTCTCTTTAAACTTTGCAATAAAACTGTTTCTAAAATGAGACAATTGGTGATTTTAACTTCATGCAAAGCCTATTGATACCAAATTCCAAGGAGTATTAGAATAACATCTGAACTAAAATAATAAACTAATTATAAAAATTGTTCAAATGCTTCTTTTTATAAGCAAGATGCTTTTAACAACATTTAGCTCAAAGCTTTACCTCACAAAGGCATTTGGAAAGCACTAGCATTATCAAGCCCTGTTGATAGTAATCATGATTTTAGAAAATGATGCACCAAATTGTATTAGAAAAGAATCACATCAATAAACCTTGAGAAAAAACCTTGGCACACAGAGTAGGTGCTCTGCTTCTTGATAAAAGTAATGGAGTGGAATTCACTATTATAGCTGTCCCATTTGGAACACCATAAAATATGATCCAAGAAAAAAATAAGCAAGTGTGTAACTGTCAGAGAAGCCAAGCCAAATTTGGAAACTGAAAAATATCAGCTCTCTTGGCAATAGGGAGTAGTTCCATAATCTAGTTTGAAATACGAGAAAACAAGAGACCCGATCACACCCAGACAACAGATTCAAGGAGGTTGCGGCATCCCTAAGCAAATTCTAAACTGGTAACTGGCACAGAGAGGATAGGAACTTCAGATATTAGACGCCATGGGGCTGTAAGGGCAGGTGTCCCCAAGCCCTGCGAAAGTAGCATAATTGTACACCGAGAACGTTGTTTTTCACCCCAGCATCACAGGTGAAAGTTCACCTAAGAAAAGGCAATCCACATTACACCCCAAAATAAGTTGTCTCCGTGACACGATAGTATTAACAAACTTAAATCCTCAAAAGAAATTACTTCAAGCATGTTAGAAAATATAACTGCTTACTTTTTAATAGAAAATTCACAATTAGATATCAGTAATATTTAGTACAGTCAGAATGTTCTACACTAAGACTTACCTGTTACGCCCAGAGTCTCGAAAGCCTTTGGCAAATGGATTTCGATCTATCTTTAGGCGAGTAATCTGCAGAATATGAATATATATATATATATTTTATGGACAGAAATGTTTGCAGAAATAACAACTACTCCAAAATGAACTGTTGAAGGATTCTATTTCATTCCTCTTTCCGATCCTCTGGATCTTTTATTATCCTAAAAGAAGAGCTAAAGGAAAATTTCAGAACTCATCCAGAACATCCAAACATCCACCTGCTATGACAAGGACACTCTGCACCCCTGTAAGATCTCTGTAAATAAGTATACGTTTATTTTGCTTTAAATAGTCCTAAAGGATGGCTGGGGCTCTTTGGTTGGTAACTTGCTGAATGGTTGACAATTCTTCCTAACCTGAAGTTCCCTCTCTAGCTTTTTGATGGGCCCTAATCCTGTTTCTCTAGCAATAGAGGTGATAGAGAACCCTGATGGACAATTTTACTTGAAGGCCATTCATATGCTTGAATGTTATTAAGCCCCCTCTCGGTGTCTGTACTTCAAAATTAGACAGCACACATGCCTTCCACTTTTCTCTCTCTCCCTTAATCATCTTTGTGACTCTCCTCTGATAGTTTTATTTTCCCCTCTTTTATCTTTGGAATCCTGCGCTGAGCGGAGCGCCGTGGTGACTATCTAACCAGGAGGAACCACTATTTTAAGCTGTTACTGGACTGTATCTTATACAGATAGGGAAAATATCCATAACTACTTTCCTGCCCACCATATTAGGTCAGGGGTAGCGGGAAATGCTCCCAAATACTTTAATGCCTTTCATCACTACTACTACTTCACTTGTAACATCTTGAGCGTGACACTAACCAACAATACTCAATATACTTCCCATTTTGTCTAGTGGGACTTGCAGCCTATTTTTTAAGAGGGCCATCATGCTGTGCTTTCCACGCTCCTTGGCTTCACGAAAGCTACGCTAACGAGGATACTTCTGACTTCCACCACCTTGGCTGATGGTGAAGATCACTAAAGCAAAGAGAGGCAGATTTCAAAAGTCACCTGCAAAACCCCTGTGCTGCTCTGTGCCTGCAGGCAATCACCCTCCGTCAGGTCCACAACACCCAAGACATATGCACTTGATCTATTTTCTGAGAATGTGACTAAAGCAACATTCTACATGATATAATAAAAAATGTTTGCTGATTAATTCACCATGTTTACCACTGTCAGTAAAGTAATCCTTTATTGAGCTTTTTATAGCTCAGTTCTCTGTTCATTTCAGAACATTTTACATACAGCATTTTAAAAAAGAGTACAGATTCATATAATGATCCCTGGCCTAAATAAAAATATGTACCACTTATTACTACCATTTTATGACTATTGTTCCAAGAACACTGTGGTAAAATTTTATGCATTGCATCGCATTTAATTCTTGCAAGTTATATAGCAGCTAATACCAAAATGTTACCTTTCAAACAAACTGAGGCTTAATTAAGATCATGCAGTTGATACGCAGTGGAAGTGGACTAGGATGTCAGGCTTCAAACCCCATGCTGTCAGCCACCAGCCTGCATACTGAGCTTCCATAAACTCTTACACTAAATGATGAATGTGATTGCATGTTAGCAACACATTCCTTTCTACTCATCAATTTCCTTTCTAATTTTCCACCCTCTTCATCAGATTATGTAACCACCAATGTGCACCAGAAGTTCATTCTATCTCTATCTTACTTATACTAACATAGAAGCTCACTGAAAATCCACACAGAAAATTTAGCTCTGTGCACAGCGTAAGAGAGGGAAAAAATATGTATGCACTATGAATTGGGGTTGTCGATCAAAGGCTTCTGCTCCCATCTCATTAGTATTTTCCTTAAAGAAGTATTTCTGCCACTAATATATTTCAAGAACATTTTCCTAGTAACCTGTGTTAATTCTAAAGATACATTGGTGTTCCTTCCTGAGTTAGTCAATCATTAAAAAGGGTGGCAATGTGAGTGGGGGAGGCTAGGACAGCTATAGTTATGGCACTAGGCTGATGTCCCTGCAGTGGATGAAAGCTGGTGAGTCTCTGAGCCCTAACGAGAACTGCAGAACAGAGATCTCAGGGACTGTGAAAATCAGAAACCACCACAGAGGTTGCACAGCCTCAAAGGATTAACTCAGATGTACATAAATGTAAACAGAAATCGAAGGCCCAAATAAATTTACTAACCATTGAAATAAAAACTAAAGAAAAACCTGAAGGCCACACCAACTTGAACTGTGTAACAATTTGCTGTGGAAATTGGCCTAATTGCATGCATTAAATAGTTGCCTTTAATTCCATTTCCCACCTACTGGGCACATGTAGACACAATATTAAAGAATTGTATGTATTTACGCCTTAAAGAATTGATAATTTAATATTTTAAAATAACCTATTCCACTATGGCAGATTTCTCAGGCTCTAAGTAAGTAAGTGTCTCTGTGGACTGCTAACTGTATGGTCAGTGGTCAAATCCACCAAGGACTCCAAGAGAAAAAGATGAGGCTGTCTGCTCCCATGAAGATTTAAGTCTCAGAAATTCTTCCCAGAGTCAATGTGAATCAGACTCAAATCAGTGGAAGTAGTTTTTGTTTGGGGTTATAATAATTAAAGACTATCTTGAAAGAAATAACTCTTTTTTAATAGATACTAGCATGACTCTATACCAGAATAATGCTCTTGAAATATTTCTCATCACACATGAGCTGTAGTAAAATAAAATGAGCCGAAAAATCATATATGCTACACAATTCACCACTCTATATTTGCATCTCTGTTCCCCAGATATAAAAATGATCCCGAATTTTAAATATTATCTTATTATTCAATGTATCAAAATGAAAAGTAAGTCTCAAAGTGGAATGTAAGTCAGTTGTGAGAGCATTCTTGTATAAAGTTCTTACAACTATAGCCTTACTTAAAAAAACATGGACAAAAAATTGTTATGAGAGATCTTCAAAAGTTCATGCAAACTGTACACTATGGGGAAAATATGCATGAGTTTCAAAATTGTTTATACCAAAATCAAACTCTGCTTAAAATGTTATAACATCAGAACAAGTTCTCATTTAGAGCTGTAAGAAGATGTCAGTTTGAAAAGGGGCCTTGTCAGACAAACATGAATTCTGCTAAAATTGAAACAAGGAAAAACATCACATTTATGGTGAATCCTGTGTGGAAGAGTGGTGATGTCCTGAAGTCTTAAGAAAAGTTTATGAGGTCAATACCCCCAAAGAATGACGTCATTTACAAATAGATAACTTGTTTTCAAGAGGGACCAAGCAATGTTGACATTGAAGCCCACTGCAGTAGCCCATCCCCTCCAATTTGAAAAAAAAAATTAATCTTGATCATGTCCTAATGAAAGGAAACCAGTGAACAACAGTAGAAACAACAGCCAATATCATACATATCCAATTGGTTCAGCTTACACAATTCTGATTTTAAAATGAAAGTTGAGCAGACTCTCCACTCACTGAGTGCCCAAACTGATGCACCCACATCAGCTGCAAAAGCTAACAAACAAAAAAGCAGAGCTGTCAGATAATTTTTTTTT
>NW_022107431.1:90626160-90642225 GCF_000313985.2 Echinops telfairi | reverse complement strand
GGGCATTTCTTCCCTGTCCTGTAGGATTGATTCAATGGCAGTGAGTTTTGGTTTTCTGGGAGGCTCTCTGCTTTCAAAATTGAAGGAACTGGCTGAAAAAAAAGAATAGCCTCCTCCGGTGGGGAGTTTTTATTGGCTGTCAAAATTCCATGTTCAGGTATTTATAAATGAGTTGATTTAACAGGACTATATCTTTCCTGATGCAGACTTGAATTTAGGTTTTGGGGTATGGTAAGTTTGGAGGACAAACATTCAAACAAATCTTGGGAAAAACAGTGTCTGAAGGGCTTCATGATTTTCAAGCTGGGAGTGGTTTAATAATTCAAATCCGGTCTCTGGTGAGCGCAAACACAAGGAGCCCTTATCTGTCATATCGAGATGTCCTTACCCTCTGGAATAAGTGCTATGGTCATTTTTTGTTTTGGTTTTGTTTTGATGTGTTTGCTTGCTTGCCTTTACCCTAAAGCTTTTCTTTTTATGACGAGATGTTTGATTAGCGGAGCTCCTGAGCATGCCCCTCCAGGTGCTTGTTGAAGAGGCACTATGATTATGAGAAAAAGACAAGAGCAGGCAATACACCTCATCATCAAATGGATGCACACACACATGCTGCAAATCAGAATGCCTGGCAAACTCTCTTCTCCTCTTTCCAAGTGTAAGAAAGGAGCAGACTTTCTTCAAACCTTTAGTGGCTTACTAAAGCAATTTAGAAGACTGCAACTGGACAAATTTTAAATACAGGCAGTTCCCGAGTTACAGAGATCCGGCTTACAGGCAATTCCTACTTGCCCTTTAATACAGGCTTTGAGCTGGTTCTGCCAGGACTGAAGGAGTAAAACAAGAACAGACTTAGATTTTTACTATTTGAAGGGTTCCTCATGGTCACAGGGAAAACTGTAAGCTGAAATCCTGAACGGGTGACTCTGAGTACTATCCTGAAGAAAAAGTGTGATCAAAGCAATGGCTACCAAGTGGTAGAAGTGGTCCAACCAAAGCAAAAGTGGATTGGTCAATGGTCATGACAACGGTTCTGGGGGATACTGAAGGTATTTTTGCTTGTTGATTTACAGGAGGGCCAATGAATGAAAAACCTGCTTTTTGTGAGAGTATTTTGAGAAAGTTAACCAGAGCTTTAATAGAAATATGCCTGAGAAAATCCACCAGAGTCCATGACAACACTCCTGTTCATGCCTCTCATCTACAAAGGTGAATTTCTGAGAGCGTTTCAATGGGAAATCATTAGGCACCCACCTTCGAGTCCTGATTTGGTCCCTTCCAACTTTTTTTTTGTTCTCTAATCTTAAAGGATCTTTATAGAGCACCCATTTTCCTCCTGCGAATAATGTTTTGGGTTGTTTTGTTTTTTTAAAGGATTCTTAGTTTGTTGGGGATGGTCTAAATGGCTGATATCTTTGTTTACCAAAGTAGCTTGACCTAGACTGGGCTTATAATGAAAGACAAAGTTTATATATTTTTAATTCAAATTCCATTTTCCACTGAAGTTTTTGGAGTTTTCTCACATATATTCCTTTGAATGTCACATATGGCAAATTATCATATGTTTTGTAACTATTTATAACATGTAGATAGAGTGAAAAGGTAATTTGGTTTTTCTGTTTACATCTGAAATGAAAGAAATCAGGAAAAATACCATTTTCGAGACCAATACCTGCTGATTCTGATAGGCAGTGACAGTTGTAAAGACCGTCTCTGGAAAGGAGAACGCCTTCACTCCCTCCCCACATGGAACAGGCTTGACGGGCGACAGATCATCTCCACAATCTTTACGTATGACGTGCACTCGAGGCTGGTATTTGTGCATAGAGTGAAGGATAATCTATGTCAAGGAAAGAAAAGCCAATTCATGAGAAGTGTCTGCCAAATCTTGTCACTATGATTAAATATTTAATATGCCAAATAAATTATGGTGGGTAATGTTAATTTCAAAAAATGCAAAAGGGCTGATATAATTAACTATATCAAAATTGGAACAGGAGTGTTAAGAAATCACCTTTTAAAATTTGTATGGAATGCACAAGAAAAACCATAATTCCAACAAAACCTCAGATACAATCATATAACTTTAGTACGAACTTTTCTATGGCTGAAAACGCACAGATAAATTCACGAGTGCTTTATTTATGGTGAAATCAAACAAAGCTCAAAGTGATCATAATAAAAACAGTGAGATTGAAATGATACTTCAGTTCCGTAGCACCCAACCCTAAAATAAAATATTTTCCTACAATGTCTTCTTCATAAGGCAAATCTCCTCCCTTGGTGATTGCTACTTTGCCCGTTGAAGCACAAAGGGAATTTTACAGACGCCGACTGGTCTGCTTTCTTTGGCTGTGTGGGTGTATTTTGATGTGCCACATCTCTGGTTTGCCTGGAGAGCTCAATGTCACTTTATCCTTCACAGGGCTTCCACAGCACATGTCCAGGGATGGAAACGCTGATGGTCCCACACTCCGCTGGGGGCAATCTGACACTAGGGTGCAACTACTGTGACCATGTTTACAACCTTCTACCCAGGGATCCCTCTTCTGAGAATTTATCCTAAGGAAATATTCCAAATTCAGAACAGCTTTGCATGTACAAAGATTTACAACAAAAGACAACCACGGCTTTATTTGAATTCATTAAATTCACCATTAGCAGAGCAGTTAGAGAAATGAAAACACATCCACACAATGAGATGTGGTATTATTTGAGCAGCACTAATGGTGTTTAGAAAATGTTTAACATGGTGACACATTTCCTTGAAAATGTCAACGACAAAAGAGGATCAAAATTGTTTATGACTTTATTACCACTATATAGAAGTAGAGTAAAACGGGCCCATACAAAAATATGAACGATGATCATCTCTGGGGGATGGAATTCTCATAGGCTCTATAAGGAGCCCTGGTGGTATAGTGGTTAATTGTTGGGTTGCAAACCAAAAGATCAGCAGTTCAAAACCACCAACTGCTCCATCAGAGGAAAACTAGGCTTTCTACTCCTGCAAATAGTTAAAGTCTTAGAAATCCACAGGGGCATTTCTTCCCTGTCCTGTAGGATTGATTCAATGGCAGTGAGTTTTGGTTTTCTGGGAGGCTCTCTGCTTTCAAAATTGAAGGAACTGGCTGAAAAAAAAGAATAGCCTCCTCCGGTGGGGAGTTTTTATTGGCTGTCAAAATTCCATGTTCAGGTATTTATAAATGAGTTGATTTAACAGGACTATATCTTTCCTGATGCAGACTTGAATTTAGGTTTTGGGGTATGGTAAGTTTGGAGGACAAACATTCAAACAAATCTTGGGAAAAACAGTGTCTGAAGGGCTTCATGATTTTCAAGCTGGGAGTGGTTTAATAATTCAAATCCGGTCTCTGGTGAGCGCAAACACAAGGAGCCCTTATCTGTCATATCGAGATGTCCTTACCCTCTGGAATAAGTGCTATGGTCATTTTTTGTTTTGGTTTTGTTTTGATGTGTTTGCTTGCTTGCCTTTACCCTAAAGCTTTTCTTTTTATGACGAGATGTTTGATTAGCGGAGCTCCTGAGCATGCCCCTCCAGGTGCTTGTTGAAGAGGCACTATGATTATGAGAAAAAGACAAGAGCAGGCAATACACCTCATCATCAAATGGATGCACACACACATGCTGCAAATCAGAATGCCTGGCAAACTCTCTTCTCCTCTTTCCAAGTGTAAGAAAGGAGCAGACTTTCTTCAAACCTTTAGTGGCTTACTAAAGCAATTTAGAAGACTGCAACTGGACAAATTTTAAATACAGGCAGTTCCCGAGTTACAGAGATCCGGCTTACAGGCAATTCCTACTTGCCCTTTAATACAGGCTTTGAGCTGGTTCTGCCAGGACTGAAGGAGTAAAACAAGAACAGACTTAGATTTTTACTATTTGAAGGGTTCCTCATGGTCACAGGGAAAACTGTAAGCTGAAATCCTGAACGGGTGACTCTGAGAGGTGTAGCGAGTGCTTTCAGGAGCCTCCGGGTGACACTGGAGTCTTGGCAGGGCCATGGGGAGGCGCTTGCATTCAAAGCAGCACCATCTAGCAGCACACCTAGGTCGTCTTGGAGCCCTGCTTTGACGTTATGTCCATTTGTTTTCATTTTGAAAAAATGTAACCAACCCTGCTCACAACAAATTCTTTATCATAATGACCTCCACTGTGTTGCATATGCCTAGCCAAATGATCGAAAGGGCTTTAAACCTTATCTTACACTGAAGGATGATTAATAAGAACATGTACAACTGTTCTTAAATTCTTAAGGACACAGGAAGAGGTTTGTTCATAAAATGGATGTCGAAAATGAGAGTGTACTGCTTATAGAGAGGATAAGAATTGCATTGAGAATTGGTTTCAGTGCATCAGCATGTCTGTGCGTGCATATAAACAGGGAGACCAAAGTGAGACACATGCATGCATGCGAAAACACACACTATATCACCACATAATATGTATGGCAAGACAAAAAGTTTAAAGAACACAGGATGTAATTCCAATGATTCTCATCTTTAGCATATCTGATGTTTTTTATTTTCATTTCCTCAACATAGTATTGACTATGGATTGAACTATGTCCCCACAAAATACATTGTGTTTTGTAAACTCTAACCTCTACATGTGAGGTTGTAATCCCATTTGGGAATGAATTGTCAGTATTAAGGAGGCAGAAGTAACGTAGGACATGTTTGGAGTCCATCACTTTGGCCATATAAAAGGATTAAAGCATCAAGCAGAGCACAGATGGGGGAAGAAGATGCCAAGACACATGAAGACTGCCCAGAAGCCATCTTCAAAAGGGACCAAGGCCTTCTTCAAGACACAACAGAGAAGTTGTCCTCCCCTATTGCGGGCATGTGGACTTGGGACATTTTGTCCTAATTCCTAAACGATGAGAAAATCAATTTGTTTGTTAAAGCCATCCACTAGCGATATTTCTATTACAGCAACACTAGACAACTAAGATTTAAAAAAAAAGAAAAGACACCCCCTGTGATAGGTAGGTTTATTGTGCCAACCTGGCTAATAAACACATGTGGGATTAATAAGGTTGCAGTTTAATTGAAGGGCAAAGAGATAAATGGCTCAGTGAGCCTCGCCTTTCTTGTCTCTTGCTCCCATGATTAGAACAGTGTGCAGCTGCCTTAGCTGGTTCTCTTCCTCAACTTGTGATCTACACTACCTGTGGGACACCCAACCCGTGGACTGTGTCACTATAGTTTGAGGCCCAAAGCCCTTTGTGGCACCACTGTGTTTGTCTGTTTTCCCTCACTGGCTTTGTGTTCCACCAGCAGGCACCACCCTGGGCCAGGCCTGCCACAGGAAACACAAAGATGGGTCTCAGCTTGTGGGGCTCTGTGATATACTTGTCCTGGTCCTTTTCCCTCAAATCACTTATATAATAATAATAATTTTTTTCACTCTAACATACCCTTTTAAAACATAAACATAATCAAATGAGCAATTGCACATTAATAATGACTAAGGTTAACTCTGCCTCCCCCCTACCACCACTACCCTTTTCCTTTCTCTTTATAAAGTTTATACATACTTAGGAGGAGGGATTAACAGGGAATCCCTTCCTCAGCTCCAAGATAAAAGATAAAATGCTAGTTATAAACAAACAACACAAAGGTATGATACAGTTCCATGGATAGTTAGTGTTTCTTTTAGAAACAAGTGTCAGAAGAAAACAAAAATTGGAATAAAGCTACTTTAAATTAAACAAACACACAGAAAAGTGATTGGCCAATTCTATATTGGAATAAAGATTGGAATTATCTGACTTGGATGAAAAAAGCAAAAATGGATTTGGGTTTCTGCTTATTAGTCAATGAAAAGTACATTTTTCTTAGCTAGCCAGTATTGAACCAATAGCAGTAGGTACAAATGTTTTAAAATGTATGTGTTTGTATCTTTGCCTTATTTCAAATAGGATCTAAGGTAAGGCTAGAGTGGATGCGGTAAAAATGTCTGCATTTATACAATCCTGATCTTACATTTATTCAACTAAAGTGATAGTTTTCAATATTATCCATAGGAATTTACTGCATCCTTAGAAATGTTGGGGAATGTTAACAAGCTTCAGTTCTTCTTTATAAGACAGCGTTATTGGCCTTTTAAATAAACTATCAAACTTTTAATGGTGAATGGTCAGTAATATTTTGCTTATTTAATAAAACAAGTAGAACCAGGAGAACTACTGGTCTTATAAACCAGGAGACCACAAGATAATGGCCATCGCTGAAATGCAAATAATTACATGTTCTATGAATGCTCTAAAGAGCCTGCTGGTGTAGTGGTCACTCATTGGGCTGCCATCTGCAAGGTCCACAGTTTGAAACCACCAGGCACTCCACAGGCGAAAGGCGAGGTTTTCTACTTTTTTCCCCCAACAGTTACAGTCGTGGAAACACACAGGGGAAGGTCCTCCCATCCTACAGGGTTACTCTGCATCTGCATTGACTCGATGACAGTAGTGGTTTCCATGGCTGGTTGGTTGGGGTTATAAATATTCTTGGTCCTATTTACAGAAAGGATCTACTCTTTGCTTGGCATCGTGTTGTAGCCCAGACAAATGGACCAGTGTCCAATAAACACAGTGCTTTCTCCTGCCCCAGGTTCAGATGCATTTTTCTGCTGTACTGAGTGAAAAGAAGCACAGCATCATCTAGTTCTATTCCACAGGACCTGAAATGCCTCCTGAATAGACAATCGTAGCGAACAACTCAACCAGAAAACGCTACCTGCTGTTTCTGGACGTCCTCACGAAAACTTAAATCCTGGGGTTGGAAATGGCGAAGAAAGGGACCGGAGCACTAGAAGGAAAAAGCCTGCCTCACTCACCGCAGTTTTGGTGAGGCTGGCTACCAGCTGACTAAAGTTTGCACACTCCCTCCCTAGCGAGGTGGTCTTTTTCAGTCGCACTTGTGATAACATACACAATACACTCTTTAAGAAGATGTTTTCAAGCTTATCAGCACCTTTGATTCACTCAAAGTTCTCTGATTCCAATACAGGAGCAAGCCCAGCCTCAGAGAGGACATGTACTTGTTCAGGAATAGGAATACGCTGTGTCTCTCCACTGTTCTAAGATGTGGGGAGAACCAGGATGTTAGAGATGAATTGCTACTTCCTTTAAATTTGTGGAGAAAAAAAGCTAAAAAGTCAAACTCTATGGGGGTTAGGGAGGTGGAGGGGGACATGGAGTATCTGCATAAGAAAGAGGATTACTGAATTAGCAACTTCCACCAGAATTTTACTACTGTTTTCTTAGACCTCAAGCCATAAGAACTATAGGTTTAGCAGCAAATTCTCATCATTTCTAACCCAGCCTCTTTGGGGGACTAAAGATTATGAGAATCTAAGAAAACAAACACAAGAGACCCCTTCACTAAGCACTTCCAATTTCTCCTTATTGGAATCCACGGGGCTTTAGACTTCTCTGAGGGTTAACCGTGAACTTGTCTTCCCTTCTTCCCTAGGCTACTCCAAGGCTTTGTGTGTTAGACCACAGCTTTCAAACATTTCATTCACATGAAAAGTTCTTCAAGTGAAACATTTTAAACAGCCTTTTTCTTTCTACTTTCTCCTCCAGTCGCATGGAGTACCATTCTATTTCAACACCCATGGGACGGCTATTTGTCAAAATCAGTGGCAACATTTTAAAATATGTAATCACTTGGAGTATATACATGTTCCTGTGCTCAAAAGCAATTTCCTTGCCTCGTAGCATCACGGCTCCTTATCTCTCTCTCCCCTTCACATGCTAGTTCCTTCTCTTTATTAAAACAGTACATTTTTTAAAAAGAAAATTTGCACTGGTAAATGACACTAGGTTTGGTTATTCTCTGCTTTGTTTTTATTTTTTTGTAAAGTAAATATTTTTATATTTAGCACTGGAATATCAGTTTGGACTTTGTTCTTTAGTATTTTAAACCCAATTCTAACTAAAATGTACTGAAATTCCAAAGTCAAGATCGTGTAGATAATCATTCCTAAATCTCTATCTTAGGCATATTAGATATTCCACTGACATCTATTCATTTGACCTGAGAGAATTAAAAATTCTGAAATCATTCCAAATGCATTTAGACTAAAAAATTTTCTTAAGGAAAATAAAAGAACCCGTCATGAGCATGCTGGCTATATGTTCCAGCCCCCATAAAGCCACCGAAGAATCCAGTGCCCTTTCAATGAAGAGTCAAGTGAAAACTCATTGTTAAAACTGGGTCCCCCATGGACCCAGACTAGAAAGAAAGAACGTGAAAAGCAATGGATGAAAACAGAGTGCATGAGGTTGGACTCGGAAATCTACTGTTCTGCATCTGATAGGGTTCAATTATAAAAGTCGCAATCAAACAAAAGCCCTGGCAATGTGAGATTTCACTAGCTGCATCCTAATAAACTAGATGCTGCATTTTCCTCGCAATGAAATTTCCCCGCGTCCTTTCTTTAAGGTCAATTTTGTGGCAACTTGCAAATCCTCTCCTGTCATCATGGTGTTACTTAGTTTCTGACAGTTAAAATTTTTGTTTCAAAGGAATATAGAAAATTTTGTTCGAAAGTTTTTCTTCTAAACATGCTACTGTTATGTCACCCCTTTAAGAAATAAACCATGCAGCTGATATTCTCTTGTGTATCATGCATTCTCCAATCGGCATTCTAATTGTGCCTCAATCAAAGTTGGGCTTTCAAACTGCAAAAGTCTAATAGACATCTAACCCTAAATGGAAAACAAGCATGCACCCAGAGCTACTTGTTCATTAAAATAGTAATGCATTAATTTTGCCTAGGAAAAATATTGCATTAAAAATTAACACATTATTAAATGATTATATTACTGGATTGGTTAGACTTTGACTTACATATTATACTTCATCTGTTTTATGAATAAAAATTGCAGTAACATTTTGACGCATTTGATGTCATTACAAAACAATTGGGAACTTCCAAAGGAAACACAGAAAAGCGTAAGCCTGGAGCAGTCATAGAAAAGCAGCACATCTCAGCTGAGCAAGGAGCTGGACACAAGCAGGACACAAGAAATCATTTCCCTGTCGACCCAACTCCCAAATACTCATATTCAGAGTATAATAAATAATTAGCACCTCATGAGATTTCAAGCAAATGCTTTGGCTAATAAAATGTCTGCCTGGGGATCTCTCATTCTGGTACAAATGCAGTATCTAGTTTTAACCTAATAAGTACTTTGCGGCATTTTCTGGCCGTGGGCATAGGCTTTGACAGAAAAATAACCTTGATTTTTAACAGATTATATGCATCCCAAACAGCCAAGGAAAGAATACCACACTATCAGAAGCCTTTGTCTCCTCCAGTCAGACACAGTATAGAACAGCTATACCACAGAGTGCATGAGGGAGGCCTACTACTCACGTGGCCTTGGTCATCCAGTTCATTGTTTGTGAGCTTCAACTTGTCAAAGCTTATCACTTGTCTCATCCAAGTCTCCCCTGAGGCCGGCGAGTCTGGATGAATATACACCCGAGGTGGCACCGGGGAGTCGGCATTGCCTGCCACCATCCACTTAGAGCTGTGGTAAACGTACCTAGAAGGCAATGACAGGTTCAGTAGACAGACCAAGGGTCCCTGGGAAAGGCCAACTCCACAAAACCTGGCAAGTGGACATCTTTTTGTTCCCTTCTGAAGTCTAAAAATGGTTTCCCCTCGTTACACTCAGTGGATGTAAAATAGATTGCGTGCTCAGCAAAGCTCTCTGAGGCACCAATGACTTGGTGCTAATTCAGTGTAAGTTGGGTGTCAAGGTTTTAATTAAACAAGTACATGTTATTACTACCATTAGTGCATGTATCTTCATGCTTATGGATAACATATTCACATTAGACATACCACCTGATATCTCAATGCTTTTCTCTTTCATATTCAGTGGGCATGAAAATATTGTTACAAACTCATTCTAACCGTAAGCAAATCTCAAAGATGCTTTAAAGTTATAACATTTTAAGTCGTTCCACTTCCTTTAAGGACACTTTCCCTTTTAGGTTTGCAAACAGACTCATCCATTAAGCAATGGAAAGGCAACGAGAACTTTTCAGAAGTTCTCAAAACTCAGAGCTCACTGGCACCGAGGCCATGCTGACTCCCAGAGGCCCTGTGGAACAGGGCAGAATGCCTCCTGTGTGCTTCAGGGAGGAGAAACCCCAGGCCTTCTCCTGCAGAGCTACTGGTGGCTTCAAACTGCTGACCTTGCAGATTTCAGCCCAGCACATAACTGCTACACCAATGAACAAACGTTTATCTGTTATGATGGAAAATTATTTTTTCCTAATACTATGACATTACCAACTAAGGATAAATGATTCAGTTATATTTTCTATTCAGATTGGGAACCTTTATTTCTATCCTTTATGTCTTTTCCTCAGCCCTTGTAAGTGTAGTCTTTCAAAGAGTCTTCAAACATCACTAGTAGAAATATAAATCAAACTTTGAAAATGATGGCATGGCTAATTTGTATGATGTTTCTAAGAGACAACATTCTATTCTTTCTGTTTATATATGTCACATTCAGTAAGCACAAACATTTTAAAAACAGTTTCAAGGATTAAGATCATATTTAATTCCCTATTCGATTTTTAATTTATTAATGTTCATTTAAAATACAGTCATCCAAAATTTAGAACCTCATATATGAACCACTTAGAAAAGTCCATTTTGCCCACAGGTGCATTCCCTCTCTTTATGGTTTAAAATAGGGTGTATAACTTCAGGCAACACAATTTATTCCAGTCTCAGATCATTCTACTTGTGTAATATACCAATTTCTTTTTAAAATAGCATGATGCATTGTGCTAATATCCCTGGTGAGACACTCTCTTGCAATGGCGGCTACATATTCCATTCTCTTTTGAGCTCTCAATATGACTTCTATGTACTGATTCCTTGTCTTGGGAAAATAACCGCAAAATTTAAAAAAAAATAATTTTTAAAACCTTCTTGAATTCGTATGGTGCATTTTTTAATAAATGAGTTCACATGTATGAGTGTTTTTGTGAATTTTTATTTACATTATTATAAAACACTCATAAATGCAATCATTTTACCTTGACCAAATAACTGCTTTCTAACATCAGAAAATAAACTCAGCCTTTTTCTAAAACTACTGAAAATTATGAGACTTGAAATAGAAACCTTAGAAATGCAGGAAAACTTTGCATCGTCAACGAATTTAGTTACTATCAAGATAAAAAGTAATGTGCTCTATTAAATACTTGAAAATAAGCATATTGGATAGCTTAAAATTCATATTTACTAAAAGAATAGTGTTACATGTTCCACATTCTTTGTAAAATGCTTGTATTCTAAATGGAAATGCTAAAAACACATTTCTTCTTTGGAAACTATGTAAGTAAAAGCAAATTTATGTTTTACAAGTTTATCTCTTAATATCCAGTATTTTAGTACCAATACTTGAAATTCCCATTTTTATGTGTGAATAAATAAGAATCAGTTAAGTAAAATAAACTATCTGGAACACATGGAAGAAATTGAGAGGACTAAAGTAGAAGATTTAACTTGGGAAAAATAATAATTTCTAGGCTCGCTAAGGATTATCTTCCTCAGCACAAAATTAAAATTAGAATTTTAGTTTTAAGCCAAACATATTTAAAGAATAACATCAATGCTCTATAGCTTTTGCCACAATTTAAACAAAACACTTTAGGGTCTATTTAACTAAAATAACAAATGAACACAACTTATACACAAAATACAAATAATTAAATTGCCATTTCTATCATCATATTATTGCATCCCATATCTCCACGAGCTAACTAAAATCTGTATTTTGTTTAACACCATAAACTTGTTTCAGAATTTCAACTCTGTTCTGTATTCCATTAAAAACTTACTGAAAGAAACGCTAGTCTTTTACTCAGTCTGGCTACTTAGCAAAAGCACAAACAAGCAAACAGAACAGAAACTAAGAAAACTAAATCTAAAACAGCACCTGTGATCTTCCAAGCACTCAAAACTTCCTTTTCAAAATGTTAGCACTTTTAACCTCATGAAAATGAAACCGTGGGTACATTAAAATGTGCAGATTTGCCTTCTTGCAGAGAAGAGCAAAGGTTGATTTGAAATTACAGAATGTGCATCTTTTCAAAACTTATTTGATCTCTAGTCAAGTATATTTAATTTCAAAATGAAGATATTACAATAATTTCAAAACCATCCTGTCAGTGATCAACAAGACAAAGTAAGGACAGTAAGGTAACAATTCATTAGCATGTTAGAGATGTCAATATTGTGTTGATGGCACTGCGTTTGGCTTGAGAATTTTCTGAATTACAGAAACTCTGAAGTCATTCTCTTAAATTTCATAAATGAAGGAAGGCATAAAAGTCCAGCAATAACAAGCTAAACTTAATTTATTTGTAGATCTAACAATCCTAGACAAAATAAATCATTTGGTATCATCCATATCTACAAACTTTCCTTAACATTTTCCCTCAAAATTTTAATCAAAAGAGGAATCCACATAAATGACAGTAACATGTACAAATATCAACCTGAATTAAGAGTGGGCCCTATCAATAAGAGTGGTCCCTTCCAAAAACCATTCCTGCATCTACTAAAAAAACAACATGTTTTGACATTTGTTAAAAAAAAAAAAAGGCAAGTATGTTCTGTAGGCAAGCATAGTACCTATATCTCTTGTTGTCCACTGGCACAATATCCATAGCTATGTAGTATTGCTGGTGAGGGTCTAACCCTGACATCTTCACTCTCATGGCTGGAAACATGCGCCTACGGATCCAAGAGGGGGAGGAAAGGGGGGTTTGGGGTTTAGTTTTTGTTTGTGATTTCATCTGGAGGATACATAAGCAAAGACACCTCTCACATCTCCGGTTTTCATGAACACACATTTTAACATTGACTTGGGTAACGTAATCCAAGGACTCAGAACGCAGGCCCTATCGAGACGGAGGTTTTTCCACGTAATTTGCTGCACCCTGTACATGTGTTCCATGTTTACTAAAATGTCAGTATAGTTTAAAAGCAGAATTGCACACTGACAGAGTAATAGCACTAAATAATACACTTTATTTTATAAAAACAAGAGTCAATATGCATATTTACTTCAATAACACAAACAATAAAATGCAACGAATAGTAAAAGTAAACATTTTGAATTTCTGAAAGTGGTCAAATATGTTATAATGTGAAATTTTAAAAGGGTTATAAAAAGCCACAAGGAGCCAATGTGCCATGCCATAACCAAACAATATGTTCTTTATTGAGACAGGACTTCCTGTCTGCAGCATGGTAAAGGTGAAGTGAAAAGGCGGCTCTAAATTTGAAAGGTATAGTAAAACTTCTTTATTGGAAGCAGAAACTAAACACAATGTATATTTACAAAACCATTCCTTCCCCCTCCATAAGCTGGAAATAGTTTCTTAGTTAACCACACTGAAAACCTTGTTAATTGACACAAATGAAACTGAGCATTTTCTCTTGGCTTCTCAGAGATACACGTCAGAGGAGACCCTAAAGTAAATGCACCCACCCTTTAAACGGACTTAGTAACAAGAACTACAACAGGTTTTGAACTAGCAAGAAAAATAAATAGAAAGGGTTTTTCTTTTCTTAGCTTTCATCTAGTAATTTATGTCTAGGATTCTTTTCCGCTAATCTCAATTTTGCTAATTTAACCTTATAACACAAAATTTAGTACTGTTATTTACCAGAGTTTTATTCCTTAGCAAAAATGCCATTAAAAACCACTTCCAGAGAAAAGAGACTCCATGATTCCTAACTAGGCATAAGACCAGTGTCACATGCTGGCAGTTTTAGTGTTATTTCAGTGCATCTGTAAGATAAAGAGTAAAGGTCTGTAACTACATCCCTCATAAGACAACTGTTGCTTTGTATTGTGGAAGACTGGATTTAGATCATTAATAAAAAGCTCTGTGAAAATGCACAAGGTAGCATATGGATTCAATAAACGATGTTTTTGTAATATCTAATAAGTTGGGATATTTTCATGTTATCCAGTTTTTTTCCATGTGTAGTCCCTGAAAGTGGTGTGTGTGTGTTTAAGTTTCTTTGAAGGAAGAGTGTTATTCATAGGTTTCATTCCATTAAATGAACTGAAAATTTTAAAATGCAAATATCTCTTTGCCTATTTCAAATTAGTATACTCTGGCAAACAAATCCATTTATTTTACTAACTGATGCATGCACAAATTGTCTAACTTCAAAAAGTTGCTGCAACTTCTTTCAACAATTGATTTTCTTCAGCATTATTTATGTTAATCAGTTGGGTTTCATCTACAGGAGAAAAAAACTACATACCTGGATTTGACACAAAACAAGTTTTTAAAGTCAGGATAACGGTTTTCAAACAGATATGGGGTTTTACATACTTCCTTAATTATCTCAGTGGCTTTTCATTCTACTCTCCCATCAAAATAGCACAACACACCTCTTTCTCGCATGGTGTAAGGGAATCTTCTAATAAAGATCCAATTTGGAAGTTTACTGTTTGAAAACGCACGAATAATCGCTTGGATACAGAGAAAACAAATGACTTGTTTTTAAAAGAAAGGAAAGAAACGTATTCCCTAATCCCAGGAATGACCACTGGAGCCTAAAAAAAATGTCCAGATTTAACAAAGACTTCAAATCTGCAACTGCCCTGAACTGGAAACAGGGGTGGCCACTGAGTCTCTCCGGGCCTCCGCCTAGCAAAGAGGCCGCAGGGCTGCGAACCGCCTGGATTCGGGAAATTCCGCCTCTAAAGTGAACCGCGGTCGCGGGCCTCGTCCAGTCCATCTAAGTGGGAGCCTCTACCATGCAACGCGCGAACTCACGGGGAGTATCCTTCCTAATTTAGGGGGAGAAGGGTGAGGCCCGTGTCGCGACTGGGGGACATTAGGTGGACCTTCCCTTACCTTCCCGCCTTGGTGATGATCATCTCCGTGCCGATCTCGTGAAAGCGCTTCCAGAGCTCGGCGCCTTGCAGATCTACCCTCGGGGCCTGTGCGGAGGGCAGTGGGGTCCCTGGCCGGGCCAGCGCGGGTGCAGGGGACCCCTTCGGGGAGCCCCCCGGCGACGCCTTTGGGGAAGCACCCTGTAGAAAACCTTCCTCACTGCCGCCTGGGCAGCCAAGGGCAGAGAGGAAGAAGGGGTGAGAAAGAGATCGAAAGGGAAAGCCAGACCCTTCCCCTCGCGAAACCCCAGCCCGGTGGAAAGCGGAGGCCAATCCCTAATGGAGCTGAGGAGAAGCAAAGGACTCAGAGGACAAGAACAGCCTTCTTGTCACCGGGGCCTTTCCACAAGCCCAGAGGGGAAACACCCATCTCGGCCCCGGGAGGAACGCTGGGCGCCCCGCTCAGGCCCACCTGTTGTCCCCCAGATTCCCAGATCCCTCAAGGCCCAGGCTGGTCCACCCCATGGGCCAGGCATCAGTAAAGCCGGAGCCCCCCAAAAGAGCGTCGTGCCTTCGCTGGTGCCCCACCGGGGAGGGGGGTGAGTCCAGAACCCCAGTGCTGATGCAGACCCAGTCTGCGCCCCGAAAGGCATGAGGCCCGAGAGCCTGGCCCTCGGTGCGCAGGAGGCAACCCGGCGGCTCGCGTTGGCTTGGGAAGCCCTCGGGGCCCTCCAGACCCCGCTCTCGGGCTGCGAGCCCAGAGGAGCCACTTCGCCATCGCCGTGGGCCCCGGCCGCGGGAACCCAGAAGGGACACTGGGGAGCGGCTCTGCCACCCCGCGAAACCGTTTGCCCAGATGCCGCCTTCTTCCTGCTCTGCGCCAGCGGTTGACAGTATTCGTTCCGGGTTCGGGAGAGCCTATTGCTGCCCACTCCACCCACCGTGCTTGCGAAAGTTAGGGGAGAAAAAAAGAGCACCCATTGGCTGGGACCCCAAGGGAGGCAGAGGAGGACACTCCCGCAGAAGAATCGACTCGCCAAGCGCCGCGAGAGGCCGGGTTTGAACGCACGGGAGGGTGACCCGAGCGCTGATACCCGCGGCCAAAGCGCGTGCGGCCAAGTTGCCTCGGGCTGGCAGGAACCCCC
>NW_022107431.1:90587257-90625665 GCF_000313985.2 Echinops telfairi | reverse complement strand
CTCCGCCATCCCCGCCGCCCGGCGCCCGCCCGTCGGCTGCGCGCCACGCTCGCATATACACTCACGCGGGCACACACTCGCTCTCGTCCCCTCCCCAGATTTCTGCCAGTCTCGGGGCCCACACCCAGGCCGAGCTGCGTCCCCGCGCCGTCGCGGGCAAGCCCAGGACAGAGGTCTTCCTTCTCGCCGGTGCTGGGGCCCGAGGCCAAACTTCCTGCGCCGGGTCTCCGGCGCGCGCCCACAGAGGCACTCCTCGGCTCGCACCCCGCCGCCGCCTCGTGCTGCTCCGCGCTCGGCCCGACTGATGCGCCCGCGAGGACGGCCACGAGTAAAAAAACACTCTGCGGACACCAATTAGGGATTGTAATTGAAATTTGTTGCCTTGATCTGTCAGCACTTCCAGGCAGGAGAGCGGTGGGAAGAACTTGCTCATTAGTGTCAATAAAGCGGCGGGGGCGGAGCCAGGGGCCCGTCAGTCATCCCGGTGGCCGGCCAATCCCCGGGAGCCGACTTTGCACTGCCCGCGCCCACTTCCTTCCAAGGGCTCCAAAACCTTGGAGTAAAAAGCGCCGCCGTCTGGCTTTGCCTTGCCAGACTGGTGCGCGTTGGACAGGTCGTCCTGCCCTCAGGCCACGGCCCAGTCCAGTCCCTTAGACTTCTCATCTCTCCTCAGCAGAACCTGGAAAGAGGCAGGCAGCCTCTGGATTTAAACCGAGACAATCACCAAGTTAGAATAGCTAGGATCCCTCAAGAGATTTAGAAACCCGCCCTGCTCTTTTAGCATTTAGGTTGCTAGCACTCCGCAGAGTTTAGCGTTGAGAAGAATTTACAGAAACCAGACCTCTCATTTTTCGCGTAAACACTGCTGCGTTTTAAGCTCCCACTTTGCAGCATCATGGCACTCAGGTTCAAAGCCACCGAGTCAATTCTGACTCATGGCGGCCCTATGACAAGGTAGAACTTCCCTTTGGGGTTTCCAAAAGACAGTAAATTTTTACCAGAATAGAAAGTCTCATCCTTCTCACGATTCAAATTGCCGACCTTGTAGTTAGCTGTCCAACTTGTAACCCACTACACCACTAGGGCTTCTTAACAGTTCCACGAGGCTAGTTTATTTGTTAGTGTTTGCTCAGTAAGTTTTTCTTTGGGGACAGAATTCAAGAAATACGAAAAAATTTACATATCTGGGGGTAGAATAGTACATTGTCTTTTCAATACGTCGTTTAAGGTAGTCAGAAAAAGTGTACCCTGGATACTTTTCTTTCAAAGCATGGCAGAATTTTAACTGAAAATCCTGGGATGTGAATTCTATGTTTTTAACAGAACCCTGGAGGAGAACCAGGGTTTTTAACAGAACCCTGGCTTTCTGACTTAGGAGGTTGCTGTCCCAAAGGTCAATGGGAGAAAGACGTGACAGTATGGTTCAGTTAAGATCACAACCTTGGAAATGCTGTTCAGGTCAACTAGACCAGTGCAACAACAACAGCGTCAATAATGGCATAGATTTAGGCTTACAATCGTGGAGTTCTCTTTAAGATGTAATACCATTCAATTTCCCATTGGAAAACATGTAAACTCTTACGTAGCATAACTTATTTGCCCTGCTTTTGACAATTTGCCGCTTTTATCTCAGGCTTTTAAAGAGCCAACTTGTCTCTTCACAATCCCAACTTAAAAACAAGAACAATGCTTTTTAACAGAATGGTGCCAAATGTGTACATGCAACGTTTGTTTTATAATTCTTCCCGCTAGGCTTTTTGGTCAAGATTCCTGATGTAAATCGAGCATATCCCTTGTAGAAGAACGTTTATTATGTATATGATCCATAATGTTTGGCATAAAAAGACTGGACAAAAGAATTGTGCTTCCTCTCTTTTCCCTCTCAATTCAACCTCCGTTGCTTGTTCTATTATCTTCTGCCTTCTCCTTAAGCTTTTGGTGCAAAGCTTCCTGGAGTAGCTTTCCGGCTGCGACCTTTCCACCCGAGGCAGGCCACACGAGGGCAGGCCGCGGAGCCGCGGGCCTTGAGCACACGCACAGCACTCACACGCCGCTCAGCCAGACCCCAGGCGACTCAAGCGGAGGAGACCGCTTTTAAACACTAGACAAGGAATTGTTTTCTGTTTGTCGAAAAAAGGCTTTGCGATTACACTGGGACTCCAGTGGGTCTCTAAACTTGAGGACACCAAGGAGGTGGTAATACTGTCTCAAAAAAAATGCGCAAACTCAAGAGTTTGAGTCCACAGTGGGCATCAACTAAGCACAGAGGACCAGCTGGAGGGCTAGGGTCTCAGAGAAAAAGAGGGCGGGGGAGGTCGTCGCCAAAGGCTGCTCCCGCCAAGCTCTGCTTCTCCAAGGGCAGCATGGGCCAGTTGCTAGGATGAAGCGCCCTGCCCCAGACCCAGGTCCTCAACGACCCCAAGGAGCCACCAGGGCTCCTCTGAGACATTCCTGACGTCGCCTCCAGCTCTCTGTACTCCTGGGGCCCTGAAAACGCAACGGCGCCGCGTGGGGTTGCCGGATCCCGAGGTTTTACTAGGGCGCCGAGGGCAGGGGCAGGAGAAAACAGAGGCCGTAACGGACCAGCGTGATTTCCAGCCGCAAATCTGCGCCGACGTGGTAGACTGGTCCTTGCCCTCCCTCCCGCACGGGTTTAGGAAGAAGTGTACAGGCCCCCTTGCACTGTCCTCATCACACGTTCCCTGAGCATCTACGAGTGCAGACCGCAGAGCTCGCCGACCCTGGTACCCGTGTCTCCACTGACGAGCTGCAAAGGCGCGCCTCGCCGAGTCCGGTACACCGGGCCCTCTGCAAGAACCCAGGTGTGGTCCGGGCGCCCTAGGCGGGGGAGGGCAGCCGTCCCCTTCGGCTGAACTAGGGAGACTACGGAGATCGAGCTAAGCGAGTTCCGGCCCCGTTGGGCTCGTGTCGAACCGGGCTCGGGCTCCGGGACCAAGCAGGTCCCGCAGTCCTCAATCCCGCGGTCCAGCGGAGCGTCCATTGAAGCACACCGCTGTGTTTGCCTCCGAAGAGGGGGCATCTAAGCGCTTCCAGGCGCGGGCAGGAGGGAAGGCAGGATCCGAAGGGCAGGGCGGAGGCGCGGCCTTGAGAGCCAGGGGGAAAGGCCCACCGATCCAGGCTCTGGCCGCCGGCTGCTGAGTGATGGGCAGACAGGGAGAGAGAGGGAGCACCCGCTCAGCGGAGACGCGGGGACCCCGGGCAAGCCTGGCCAGTGAGTGCGCGCGCATGCACGCGTTTGGATGCGCTCGGGTGCGGGCGATAGCATGCACACGTGCTCCTGTGTGCGTGTGTTGGTTGCACGCGTCTGCGAGTGTGCGTGCGCGAGTGTGCGTGCACCTGATCGCGTTCAAACACGGGCGGAGGAGTAGGTATGAGGGACATGTGTGTGCCTGGCGTGACTTTTTGAAAGAAAGCGCCTAGTCTGGCGACGAGCTAGGTTCAGGAACTATTCCAGTTGAATGAAAGTGCCAGGTGCCTGACAGTGGCAGCTGGGCTCAATTTCCGAGAAAAGTCACTCCGATAAGAAAATTGCCCAACTGAGACTGGGGAGGAGGGCAAGAAGGGTCTGGGAGTTTGGTACTCACTAGGTCCGCATCCCCCTACACAGCACCAATACCAAGCAGGGGGAGAGGTCTGGAGAAAGTATATTGGTTCCTTAGCAAATGCTTTTCTTGGTGCACTTTAAATAAAATTGAATCGTTTTTTTAAAAGATTCTTCTCTCTGTCAGCTTGGCTGTCTAGTATGGAGTGTGTGTGTGTGTGTGTGTGTGTGTGTGTGTGTATCCATAAATATTTCAAAAAGTTTATAGAAAAAATCCATTATTTTACATGTCCATTCCCCTATACTTTTGAACCTCCTCGTGTATATTTTATAATATAATGCACATATGTCACTATTTTAGCTTACCTATTTACAGAAAGGAGCTCTGGTGGTGTAGTGCTTACACGTGGAGCTGCTAATTGCAAGGTCTGCAGTTCGAAACCACCAGCGGCTTGGAGGGAGAAACACAGGGCTTCCTGCTCTGGTCAACAGTCTTGGAAATCACAGAGGGCAGTTCTACACTGTGCTAAAGGGTCCTTATGAGTCCGCATGGACTCGATGGCAGTGGTTTTGGTTTGGAATATGTAAGAGATCTGTGCTTTATTTTTATTTATTTAGGAAGCCTTTTTTTTTAAGCCTAGGTGTCAAGATTTCATTCCCTAGATTCATTCTCTCTTCTCCATTTCCATAACCACCATCAGCCCATACTCACTGGAGTTTTAAAACCTTACAGTGGGTTTTGAGGACTTTAAAAGTGATGGCGGGAATCGCAAGCAGGGGCCTGTTTTACCCTCCTTGGGGTTGGTCTCTGGCCTCAGGAAGGTAAGCCCTGTCATCCAAAAGAGTCTGTTCTTGACGCCTGAAGTCAAGGCTCGTCAGGTGGTCCTTGAGTTTCCCAAACAGAAAGGAACTGGGCTTCCTTCCCACGCATAAAAAGATGTTTATTATTAGCTAAAATATTAACTGAGTGAGAAATCCAGAAATGGGTTAAGGAGTTGGGGGTGAGCAAGGGCTACATTAAAGCCCCAAGGGAGCGACGGGGAGGAGGGCTACTGATTGCCTGCATCACTTCACTTCATAACTTAATCTGGAAAGGAGTCATGTCCTCATTGGGGCCCTTGGACATCAGATGCACCTCAGGGTCACTAGCAGAGTTGCACAAGAGCGCTTGGGCTTCCTTGCTCTTCCCTTGCCCCACTTTCTTCCCACTCTTCTTCCAGCTTCTCCCTCCGATCTGAGTTAATGAAACAAATTACAATTTGTCCACCTTTACTAAGACTATGGTGGTATAATCTAGAGGCCACAGGTTTAGATGCTGAGCTCTCAGAGCCTGCATAGCCTTCAGAGCGCAATCTAGGGGCCCCGGTTGCAAACACAGCCCCTCCCCCCGCCCCACCCCTCTTCCTTGCGGATAGGGATCCGGAGCCACAGTTCAAGGTTCCTTCCGTAGGCGGACTTGCACGTTAGAACATCTCCTCCCTGCTTGCTGGGGACGGTTTACCACCCTTCCAACAACCTACCTCTCTTGATTTCACTCAGTAAAGGACGCTGCGGCTACCCAAAAATCCGTGTAGCCAGAGCTGGAGCACTGAAGGGATAGAAGCACTCTAGTTTGGTTAGGGCGGAAGGATTTTCTTTTCCAGTGATGTTTCCGTGGGCGCTTCCTGCAGGCTGCTAGCGCTGTAGGGGGGGTGCGTCCTTTCAGCTACACTCCCTCCTCTTCACCAAAGTTGGACAGCCTGGGGACCGACCACAGGAGCAGGAGGATGGGCCAGTAGGGGCGTTCTGATGGACAAATGGAGGGGTAGAAAGACAGTAACAACGCTGGTAATGTATCCAGAAGAAAACTCAGCGCGAGTTCGTGACTGGGCAAAAGAGCTTCCAGATTCATGATCAGTTTCTAGCAGTGTGCACTCTGCCTCCAGATGGTACTGCAGTTATCTTTCCTCTGTCGGTGAAACACTGCCACCTCTCTTCCTCACTCATCGACCCCACTCTTCCCACAGAAACATTCAAGACGGTCACCCTAGTCCCCTATCACTAATACCTAATGCAAATAGTAAAATGACTTGAAGAACTAATGAAATGGACATCCAGATGTAAATGAATGTCCTTAGATGGAGAGCAGGCCATTAGTAAGATCAACGTTGCAACCATTTGTTTTGGACCTAAGTCCAACTGGGAAAAATCAATGGAGAAAGTGAACAGTACTCTCTAAATAGTTAATGGGCATATTAATTGTTTGCATTATATAAACTCATATTTAAACCGATATTTAAAATATAAACTCTTGTGTTCTTTGAATTAAACATGTTATCCTCACCCCGCCCCCGCACCCAATTAGCAGGTTACTTTGAGTCTGCTAGCTTAATCAAATGAATTGAACATGAACTAACTACCTGGCCTGAATTAGGCCCCATTCAAGAATCACTAGGCTTGATGTTTCGCTTTTTATAAGAATTATTGCATCCTCTAATTGGCTATAAAGTGGGTCTTGTTCCCAAATTCCACATCTGTAGATGCCCACAGTCCTTAAACAGTGGGAAATTTTGCGCATTTATATAATCCACTGGATGTATAAATAATGAAGGATGTGGCTGGAATTTACTCATATTTTTGTACTGACATTGAGGCATTTCAGTTTCAGCTGAATGAAAAGACAGATGAATTCAAATCCAGAACTAGAATTGTACAAAAAGGAGGAAGCTACTGAAAACAAGTATTAGCAGTGGGAATGAACCCTGCATTTAAACACACAGGCCATAAATAAATAAATAAATAAATAAATAAAAACAAGCAAGCCATGACTTTTAGCTTTTGTTTTCCATTTTAATTGTGAATGTTCTCAATTTTATTTTATTTTATTTTATTTTTTGAACGTTCTCAATTTTAATGTGAACATTAACAAGACAGATAAAAATTTAATCGCTCAGCAATTTATCTCCTTTTTAATATGAAAATATTTAAGCACTGTCCCAAATAAAATAATCGTACTAGGATTTATTTCCAACCCAGATTTTCAGAAACAGCCAAAGGAGAATCTTCAAGCAAAAGGCTAAAGAACAGTAGTAGCTAGAGGAACACTATTAAAACCTTAAGAGATAAATTACAGGGAACTTTTGTAAATATTTCTTGCAAGGAATTCTTACCATCTATAATACTGCAGTCCCAAATTACTACATTTCAGAATCCAGTCACATAAAGAAAGGCTGAAGGGAGTGGGGGGAGCTATCTCACACTGTACTAAAAGTTGTTGTAAATATAGAATAACTAGCATTTCTAGAAAGACTTGGGTTTTTTTGGTGAACTTTTAGTCTTTGTTGTGGGTTCCTTCTCAAATTACATAAAGTGTACTGTAAGAAGCACTCACTACCTGCTACAGATGTCCAGGAAAACTGAATTATGGAAGTCGGAAACACATGGCAGTTGCCTATTGCACAAGGAAGGTACATATGAAAGTTATAAATTTCTTGCTTGAAGTCAGCATTGTAAACGCATTTTATAGGGTTCACAGTATGTATTACATCTGTAGGTTCAATTTTTGAAATACACCTTTGGTTATTATTATTAGTTTCGATATTTGTGGCTTGGGATACTAAGAGGAAGAACTTATCTTGATGTGTTAGAAATAAACAAACAAATCACAATAAATAGGTGGAGAGACATTTTCTTCTTCTTCGTTTGGTTTCCAGCTGGTTATACTGCAAAGGATAACAGGCCAGCTATTGGCCAAGGATTATTCGCAATGCAGGTGGTGCCCTCAGCAGGGCTTGCTGCATTTCATTGAGTGCTGTTCTGAAGAAGCAATGACCAATTTAAACTAAGCCAGTTTGGGGCAGATATGGAAACTACCAGATTCAGAATTGAACCAGGCAACTGTGAAAACCGCACCAATTACTTGAAGATCCTGTTCCCATGAAAATATTAGATTTAATTTCAATTCCTTCATTTAAACGTGAAGCCACAGGATTGCAATACTAATTTAATATTTTATAGTCAGTCTTTTCAGTGGATAAGAATGTTACAGCTATCAAGGTCCCTAGCCCTTACTTTCAAGCTTATTTAAAAACAATTCCTCTAATTTTCCACCTGTAGCCCTTTCTGGTACCTTTAAGTTTAAATTTAATTTTGTGGATTTTTAAGAGTCTCAGCCCTCCTATTCCACTTTATTTGGAGAAACGTGAGGGGCAAGTTATAAGACTGGCGCGGGTTAAAAGTGAGTTTAAATAAATACATACTTTTATTTTTTTAAATCCCTAAATTTGGTACTCTGTCAAGAAAACTACTCAGATTTCCACGGTGGAAGCAGAGGACAACAGGCATGAGATTGGTCGGTTTTGTTGCGCTAGAATGAAATTTCCTTGTGGGACAAGGGGGATACTGCAACACATTAGCAGATGCGCCCTTCTCCAAGAGAAGTTTTATTTGGTTGTGTTTTGAATTCCCCTTTATGATCAATTGCCTAGTGGTCGACTGACTGTATCGGTTTCCTCTTTATTTCCAGTTCCTGCCTTACCGAGGGCTCATCCTGGTTATGATTTGGATTTTTCCATGACGTGGGGCAGGAAGATTCAGGAGCGTTCATGATGAGCGGGTTCTGAATAGGTGAGGTAGAAGGATCTTTAATGAGCAGAAGAAAACCTGTATACGATTCCTTTAATCCATTCTTGGAATATTGGGAAGAAGAAAAGTGCCAGGAACAAGTTTAATTTCTTTCTTTTCCAGATTCGAATCTCTTCTTGAGTTCCCAACCTGTGCTCCGCAGACCGTTTTTCTCTCCTTGTTTCCATTTATAATTAGACCTCTTCAAGGGGACCCAGATCTATCTAATGCAGCCAACGTTATTCAGACTTACTAATCTATTAAAAATAGCATTTATTATTTAATATGAACGACGACGACCTCAATAACACTAAGCAGAAATAAATCAATCCAGTTAACCTTCCTGAAATCCCTGGGGTGGATCCTGCTGGCGAAAACATTCAGGAATTCACGTCCTTAGTGGGATTCCACACTTCACATTAAAACCCGGTATGGGTTTCTGAAGCTTGTTTTGCTTTGGTCAATTTCTGCATTTCTTTCCTATTTAGTTCCTGTTCCATTCGGGTCTGGGTGCCTTTTCCCCCCATTGCCGAAGACAATCTGATTTACTGTTTGACTGAGAATTGCATTTCGGTTTAGAAGGTGAACCGTCCAAGCCAGTTAGCCAAATTATTCCCCGATGGCAACAACATTGCGCCAGAGTTCCAGAGTCAGTTATTTTTATGTCTGACTGTATATCAAACGTGCAGGGGGATAAATAAAATCGGTCTAAAGCTACAAACTATCTCTGTGTGATGAAGAGCAATTGACAACAATTAACCCAGTTACGGTGTTGGGGTTCTCGCGAGCCCCTGGAGGATCAATCTGCGGCACTGCTGCATCTTCAAGCAGCGAGCTGGGAGATGCGCGCCCGCTGCCGCGGCGGTTTCAGCGGCTGCCGCTCTGGCCGCGCCCGCTCTGGAGCCGGGCCCTGATCGGGCCGCGGGTGGGGTCGGCCATCTGAGAAAGAGGCCAGTGGGAGGACGCAGGCGTGGCCCAGGCTAATGGCCCCCAATTTGGTATCAGGGATTTTCCAGCGAGGTGTCTAGAAGGCACTTGTCAGGGAGAGGAAGGGACGGCGAGAACGAATGTACCAACGCTGCAGTCTTTCTGAATCCGAGAGGACTGTCTGCTTGCTCCGCGTCCCTGGAAAGAGAGATTCGTCCCAGTTATTAACCACGAAACCCTTTTCACAAGCTCTCAGGGAAGGCGCCCAGGGGAGCAGGGGTACGTCCCGGCGGCTCTGCGCGGCGGCCGCGGCGCTGCTTGGGGCCCGGAGCCCGCAGGGTGTGCGCTTCCCGCGACCGGCAGCCGCACCCGGAGTTTGGGGCCCCGTGTGCCGGCTGGGCTCGTCCTGCCTGGGGCCCGCACAGCCCACCGGGCATCGGCGTGGCGGCGGCGTGGTGGTGCCACGGACCCACCCAGAGTGGGTGCCGACAAGGGGGCGTCCCAGTGGCTCGCCGCGGGTCTGGCCACCTGTTGGAGAGTCGGAGCCCAGAGCACCCACGGAGGGTGCGTCGGGTGCGCTCGGGGCGGGCTCGCGCTCGGCAGCCACCGGAGGTGGCTCGGGGCCGCAGGGCGGCGAGTTCTCCTTGCGAAGGGCAAGGAGCAGCCCTCTGGGTGCCAAGCGCCCAGTAAGTGCGAAGAAGAAATCCATCCTCTCCTGGGCGGCCCTCTTGAAAAGGCCTCTCAGCCCCCTGCCGTGCGCGGCGGCCCAGGGTGATGGATGAGAGCGGCGGCGGGCAGGGAGGGCGTCCTCGGGCCCAGTCCCCCGCCTGCTCCTCGGCGTGCCCAGAATGATGACCACCTAAACCTTCGGGGACACTCCCGGATCCCGAAGACCCCAAGCACGCCCGCATCCCCCCCCCCCCCCCTGCCCCAGCTTCCACGGCGGCCTGGTTCTGGTCCCCACCCGGCGAGAAGGCAACGGAGGAAAGAGATCTCAGTGGGTTGGGGAAGGGCGAAGGCTGGGATGGCCCCAGGCTGTCAGCCTGTGGACCTCGCGGGAGCCTGGCTAGAAATGGGGTGCGGGAGGTGAGAGTGCGATTTCTCTCTACGTACTGGAAGGGAGGATTTCTTTCTGGCAAATAAATGCTTTAGAGAGCAAACCGGGTGGGCACGTAAAGGCCCCTGGCGAGGGACGCTCTGCCTCCGCGCACAGTAAAGTTCTGCCAGAGGGGCCTGGGAATTGCGGGTCCCGGGTCCCAAGCTGCGTGCCCGGGCGAGCGGACCCCCAGGGGCAGGGGCATTACGCTGTGCTGAGTCGCCTCTCGCCCCGGCTTCTCAGCTTCCCAGCGCTAGGTCCCCTCTCGCTCCCGAGGCTTCAGGGCTGGAGGCCGGGGACCGAGGAACTTGGCTCGCAATGTGATTCCGCACGCGTTGTTCCGTGACCCTGGCCCCTTACTGGCTTTGACCTCCCCGAGACCCGGAGACTGGCTTCCTCGACTGAGTGACCGCGGCAGCAGTAATACTTGCCCGGCTGGCCTGCCGGGCGGTGAAGAAATTCCCTAAGGGGCAACTGGGTTGCCTGGGAGACTGGCGGTTGTTTCAGGGTGCTGCAGTTCACAACCCGCCCCGATTTGGGGGACTTGGAAGGGGAGGAGTAGACAATCAGTCCCGGCCTGGGCCCTCTCCTCTAACGCCAGGGTTTCAGCACCGAGGACGTGGCGACAGCACCGAGGCGCGGGGACAGAAGGGCGCGCTCGGCGTGTGTGGATTCCAGAGTCCCGCAGACTGAGGGCGGATCAGCGCGGACTGGGAACTGGCGCTGCGGGGTGGGGGTGGGGGATCACATAGCGCCCTCTGGGGACCGCGGATCGCACTGCCGCACTAAGCACTCTGTCCGCTTCCGCAGGGCACTGTACCCAGCATCGGGCTCAGCGACAGGAACCCTTAGAAACTGTGGAATCTTGGCAGTATAAGATGGCCGTCGGAGCGACCGGAGCTGTGTCCCGGTGCAACCCTGACTGCAAAGGAGGCATCCCGGGACCTGAAGGGTCGCCCTGATCTGAGGACGCCTGGAGATGGCCAGAGTCGCCCAGTGTAAACCAGCGCAGAAAGGCACTGGCCTCTCTGTGTCTGAATTCCTTGAAAAAAGTCTCTAGGAGAAATTAACCCTCAATCCTTTACAAAGCTATACAATCATCTGGAAAGGAAAGTATCCACAGGGATGAAGGGAGAGAATTGGAATAAAGGCAATTAAAAGTAATATATCATGTGTTTTCTTTTCATTTGAGAATCAGCTAACCCGAGTTTCAATTGAACCACCCACCTAACTAAGTAAGCAAGCAATCTACCAACCAACCAGCTAGCCAGCCAACCAAGAAAGCTAACTTCGTTCTAGCTAGCTGGCAAACATTTCCCTAGTCAACTTCCCATGACCTGTTAGAGCTATGGCCTCACAATAGTGGGTGAAGAATGAGCTTCTTCCTCATTGTAATTTTAAGTTAAAATCCCAGAGCACTTTACCTAGTAACTTGCTCGACTTTTCTCATTAATGAGTATCTCTCTGCCTTTTTTTCTTAGAAAAGCACATCAGCAGGTTTATAAGTCAGGCACAGTTCAAAATTGAGTATGGAAAAATAAATGCAAAGTAACCTGTATTTGCAGTGGTGAGCTAAGGTGCTTACAGGCCCTCAGTTGCATACTTATTTCTAAGAAGTCTTCATGTGAAAATGAAAGAAACATTTGGGGGCGGTTATAGTTACATTAGTACATGTTGCAGAAAGACGCTTGCATTTGGAGAAAAATTATTAGAAACAGCTGTGATGTTAATGTTTCAAAACTCAAAGCACTCAGCATGCTCAGTATCTACTTTTCATCATATTTTTTGTGTGCATCCACATGATGCACTACTCTCTGTGTGTAATACAAGACACTTGTTTAATAAAGAAAACCATTGTCTGTGTCAGGGAGATTTGGTCCTCTTTCCCTCTCTTGACCCACGTGCAGAGCAGATCAAAGGCCTGAATTACTTCTGTCTTTACAAAGGCAGCCAGATGGTGTCTTGATTTTTCTTCAGATTTCTTAACAATAGAATTCAAAGGACTGAAGAATTTGTGTGATGCTACAGATGAAAGCCCTACCTAGGTAAATTATTTTCCTTATTAATGTTATGCATATTTTACCTATGTTTTGCATATTTATCTCTTTTTCCTATTTTACCTATTTTGCATATTTTACATATTTTCCTTATTAATGTTATGCATATTTTACCTATGTTATGCATATTTTACCCATTCCAATTTCGTTTTGAGGAATCTCAAGAGAATACACATAATATAAATAAATGTGTAAATGTAAGTCAGAGATCGGGACTGGGCACAAGAGAAACTAAAATCCCGAGTTAAAATAAGAGGATTAGAACTTAGATGTGCATATGGAGTACTAGATAGTTATTTAAGATGAACTTTAAATTTGATTTGGGGCCAGGGTGGAAAGTGAATCTCATTGATTCTCCATAAGCACAAGGAGAGATCATGTCAACTCCTTACAGGAAACACAGTGTTCCCTGCTGTGATGACAATAACGACGACTGCACTAATAGAAGCAGCAATGGTCTGTTTTACATGCTGCTCCACTTGGGGGGACAACTGCTGCTCTCCCCGCAATACACACACATGCTCTTCCCCGTCTATTTTTACTTTGCTACATTTAGATTAAGACTGCTTCACCGAGAGACAGTGTGGTGCTAGACAGAACTTTGGAATGAGACAGAGTTGAATGAAAATGCTGACTTCTGCACTATTGTTAGGTGTTTGTGGCAGTTGCATCGTTTTATGTCACCTTGAAATGTAGGGGTCTAGCCTGTCAATCCCGTCATAGTTTGATGGTGCTTTCTTGTGGTCGAGAGGACCTCATAAGGGGTACCCTAGGAACTTCCCCTCTTTCTCTGCCTTCACCTTCCTGCTGGAGCCACACTGAGACCTTCAAATGCCCTGTGATCCTTCGACCCAGACCTTGCACCCACCAGCTGGTGATGTTCCTGTATTCTGGATCATTGCATGTGGCTGTGTGAGTCTGAAGAGGGATTTCTGGACTAGCATTGGACTTATATACTCGATCTGGCCTGGGCTGGGATGTTTGCTTGGTATATAATTACTTAAGACAAAGCTCTCTCTTACACACACTGAATTTGTTTCTCTAACACAGTGTTATTGAATTGGCCCTGACTCATAGTGCAGCAGAATGAAACACTGCTTGGTCCTGTGCCATCTCACAATTGTTATATTTGAATACATTGTTGAAGCCACTGTGTCCATCTATCTTGCTGAAGCTCTTTCTTTTTCGCTGATGCTCTACTTCAAGCATGATGTCCTTTTCCAAGGAGTGGTCTCTCCTGTAAGCATGTCCAAAATATGCGAGACAACGTCTCATCATCCTTGCTCCTAAGGAGCATTCTGCTTATACTTTTTTTCAAGACAGACCTGTTTGCTCTTCTAGCAGTCCATGGCACTTCGATATTCTTTACAACGCTTCATTCAAATGCATCCATTATTTGATCTCCTTATTCATCCTCTATCTTTCACATGTCTATGAGTTGATTGAAAATACCATGGCTAATTTCTTTCGCCAATTTCCTTTGTAAAAGTATGCTAATCGGTCCCATCAAAGCCCACTTTCCAAGGAGTCAACTCCAACTCCTTGGAAAGTTAGCACGATGCTCCATAAGATAGTCAATGGCAGATTTTCAGGAGCAGACTGCCAGGCTTTTTTTAACAAGGCCTTCCTGGGTGGACTCCAGCCTTTCAGTTCACAGCCAAGCACATTAACTATTGGCATGACTTAGGTATTCATATACCACAGTCC
Organism: Echinops telfairi; assembly: GCF_000313985.2. NCBI lineage: Eukaryota > Metazoa > Chordata > Mammalia > Afrosoricida > Tenrecidae > Echinops > Echinops telfairi. The sequence goes on along the minus strand of NW_022107431.1, from coordinate 90,611,714 downwards.
CTGACACTTAAGACATTTTTTATCAGTGTTAGGCTCTTAGTGCAGCTTTGTTATCAAAGTGCCACAAGTGTCCGTTTCCATTCTCCATTTCTCCACGGCACTCAGATCTACTTTGGGGACGCAGAGCAAATGAGATGCCAAAGCTTGGACTTGAAGATGTGTTAGTACAATTAATGAGACCTGTTAGCACTTTTATCGTCCCTACCTGTTGATAGTGGTTAAAGAGTGGAGCTAGTTTTTCATAAGGAGAAGTAGATCTTGGTAAGTCAGCTCTTGTCTTTACTCAGAGAGGACGAGAGAGGACTCGTCACCGGGAAATACAGAGTTTGTCTCAACCACCTCGATGTTGGGGTGAGTCATGGCAAGAATGGGTTCCAAGATGAGGTAGACAACTCTGAGAGTTGATCTTTGCGGGTAAGGGGCGCAGGAGGGCAGAAGGTAGCACTGCCCTTTTTCAGGCCTTGCAGTCAGCATTCTTGTAAGTACTAGGGATTTGGGGGAGGAACAACATGGTGACATTCCACTTTCCTTGCTGCCTCACTCTGTCTGTGATGATGCAGACTGTTTGGACTGAGTACCCCCCATGACTGGTGCAAAATATTATAAAGACAGGGTCTCTTCTTCAGAGTCAGAAGAGTTAAACATAAAATCAGCATATTATACTTTCCAAAGTTATTTGTAATTTAGGCATCTCAAGTAAAAGGAATCTGAGATTGAGGATGGAGATGTGCATAGGTGAGCATGCTTGACCTGCCTCATGATGGTTATGGATTGAAGGATTAAATGTTGAACAGTCATACTTATTTCAATTGGAGACACTCAGGATGCATGATATAGCAACCGGACCCATGGCTTAATGTTTGCTCTGTTACTGGCCCTGTGTGTTTGCGTCATCATTTACTATCCTCACTTTCTACCTGAAGTACTTAGGTGGAGTCTGTGTCGCCATGGGCAACTATACTGTATGACCTGGACTATACTTTTGAGCTGCGAGTATCTCTTTTCCTTCAATTACCCCTGATGACATTTTATTTCTTGTTTTAGGTAACATTTACATAATGCAGCCTGTTGTTCTTGTTACCTGTCACTGTGTTGGTTCTAATGGATAGCAACCCTATGTATAACAGAAGGCAACACTGCCTGGTCCTAGAGCATCCTCACCATTATGTTTGAATCCATAGTCGCAGCCCCAGTGTCATCCATCTCATTGAGGATCTTCCTCATTTTCGCTAACCCTCTACTTTACCAAACAACATGTCTCTCCCGATAGCATGTCCAAAGTAAAAGAGGTGAAGCTTCACCATCCTTGATTCTAAGGATCCTTCCAAGACATACTTGTTGTTCTGCTGGTGGTACTTTCAATATTCTTCTGTGGTCGTTCTTCGTCATTGTCCAGCTTTCACATGTATAGGAGATGATTGAAAATACTATTGATTGGGTTGGACACATCCTAGTCCTCAAAGTGTTCTTTAATGCATTGAAGAGATCATTTGCAGCAGATTTGCCTAATGCAATACATAGTTTGATTTCTTGAATGCTGCGTTCATGAGTGTTGATTGCATGTGAAATGAAATCCATGACAACTTCAATCTGTTCTTTATCATCATGGTATCTATTGATTCGATCTTGGGGATTTTCCCCCCTTTATATTAAGTTGCAATCCATAGGGAAGGTTGTAGTCTTCCCTTTCTATTTTGCAGTAACATTCTTTGAAAATAATAACTATCACCTCTATTAGATCATTAGTTCTGGCATTAGCTCTGGCAAGGTCACCAAGTTATCTAACTTTCTTGTTGTCTCTGATAATATTTACTTACTGAGTGAATGGAGTGTCTATATTTGTGTTCCCCAAAGAACTGGTCCTGTGCTTTACACCTATGGCTTATGATTCCCTTTTCGGAAAAAAAAATTCTCAGTGTCCCCAACCCTTTGAAAATAAACACTTTTGTTCTGTAGCCCAAATCCAGGGTAAAATATATATATATATATATACTTTATATGTATAAGCATATATACATAAACCTATTCACTGTCATCTAGTCAATTCCAACCCACATAGACCCTAAAGGACAAAAATAAAACTCCCTGTGAATTTTAAAGACTACAAATCTTTATGTGAATAGAAAGCCTCATACTTCTCCTGTGGACTGGCTTGTGCTTTCAACTGCTGGCTGCTCGATTAGCAGCCCATTACAACATCAGGGGTTATAGCTGCTCTTGCAGACCTGCTGAGTCTTCAAAATGACACCCAGGGGGTACTATAACCCATATTGGGAAAAACTTGTACACAGTTAAAGTTTATGAATGAAATAGGACATTACTCTTTTTACAACATCCACTATTTTTTTTTTACCTGCAGGCAGACAGCACACACTCTCTCTCTGCTTCAACTTCCTGTTGAGTAGCCACACTGAGAGACTTGGAGGACCCAAGTGGAAACCAGCGCCAGCACTGAGATGCTTCCACCACCACAGGATCCACAAGACTTTTCCGCCCACCTGCATTTGGCATCATTGTATGTGCTGCGTGATTCTGAAGGGGAATTTATAGACTAGTATCAGACCCGGGCTAATATCTGACTTATGGACTTGATCTGGACTTGGCTAGGATGTTTTCTCAATGTACAATTGGTCTTTGATATAAAGCTCTCTCTCTTACAGACATATGAGTGTCTCTGGATTGGTTTCTCTAGCCAACCCGAACTAACACACTTCATTTATCATGATGTTGCCTATTGGTACAGTTATGAGGATTTTGGACTTATTTACACTGAATTGTAATTCATATGAAGGACTACAATCTTTGATTTTCACCAGCAAGTGCTTCAAGTCCTCCTCATTTTCAGCAGGCAAGGTTGTTAATAAGCCTGCCTCCAATTCTGATGCTGAGCTTTTTGTATAGCCCAGCTTCTTGGATTTTTTGCTTCATTAAACACTAAGTATATGAAAGGATACAACTTTGACACATGCATATCCTGGTGTTAAACCTCACAGTTTTACCTTGTTTTGTTGAAAGTTTGCCTCATGTTCCACAACTCTTAGTTCCACTTGAGCATAATGAAGTGTTCTGAAATTCCCATCTCAACCTTCTCAATGTTTTTCATCCCCAAACACCAAACTCACTGTTATCAAGTCAATGCAAACTCACAGTGACCCTATAAGACAGGATCAAACTGTCCTATGAGCTTCCAAGACTGACATGTTGTGCCGGAGTAGAAAGTCCTGACTTGTTCCATGGAGCACCTGGTGGTTTTGAATGGCTCACCTTTCAGATCACATCCCAACTCCTAACCACTATACCACCAGGGCTCTTATATGATCGACAGTTTGTTATTAATGATGCAGTGGAATGCCTTTTCATAGTCAATAAAACACAGTAAACATCTTACTGGTATTCTCTGCTTTTAGCCAATATTCATCTAATATCAGCAATGATATCCCTTGTTCTATGTCCTCTTCTATGTCTGGCCTGAACCTCTGGTAGCTCCCTTTCAATGTACCGTTGCAACCCAACCATTGTTGGATGATCTTCAGTAAAATTTTACTTGCGTGTGATATTAATAATCTGATTCTATAATTTTCACATTCTGTACAGTCAGCTTTCTTTGGAATGGGTAAAAATATGGATCTCTTCTAGCCAGTTGGTCAAAGAGCTGTCTTCCAAATTTCCTGGCATAGCTGAGGGAGTGCTTCTAGTCCTTCAGTTTATTGAAACATCTCAAATGTTGTCCCATTGATTCCTGGAGACTTGCTCTTGACTGATGCTTTTAGTCTATCTTGAAATCTTTCCATCAGTATCATTGGTTCATGCTCTTCTGCTACCTCTTAAAATGGTTGAATGTGGACTAGTTCTTTTTGGTACATGACTCAGTATATTTAAAATTTTTCTTTGGATGTTTCCTGCATCATTCAATACTATGTCCATAGAATCTTTCAATCTTGCGATTAAAACTCATTTTTTTTCTTGAGTTCATTAGTGTAAGATATGCTGAGTGTGTTCTTCCTCTTGCTGTTTTCTAACTTGAGGTCATTGTACATTTCCTTATTATATTTTGCTTTGTCTTCTTGAGCTCCCCTTTGAAATTTTCTGTTAAGTTCTTTGACCTCATCTTTTCTTCCGTTGACCTTAGTTATTTTAAGTTTAAGGGCAAGTTTCAGGGTCTCTTCTGACATCCACTTTCTCCCCCTGTTTTTTAATGGTCTGCTTTTGTCACATATGTTCTAGATGTCACTTCCCAGCTCATCAGATCTTCTGTCATTCGTGTAAAACGAATGCATCAAACAAACCTGCTCTTGAAATTCAGGTGGGATTTACTCAAGGTCATATTTTGGTTCTCGTGGACTTGTTTTTAATATTCTTCAGCTTCAACCTGAACTTACATATGAGCAATTGATGGTCTGTTCCACAGTCAGCTGTTGGGTTCGTTTTAGCTATGGATACTAATCTTCTCCATCATCTCCTCCCACAAATACAGTCAGTTTGAGTTCTGTGTATTTCATTTAGAGAAGTCCATATGTAATTTAGGGAAAAAAAGGTATTTTCAATGAAGTCATTGCCATGGCAACGCTCTATCATGTGAGATAGAACTTTGTTTCTCCCACCAAGATCATATTTTCTAACTATTGCTCCTCTTTGCTTCCCACTTTGCATTCCAATTGCCAATAATTATCACTTCACCTTGAATGCATGTTTGATTAATTTCAGAGTGAAGACATTGGCAGGATTCTTCAGTTTCTACATCACTATGTTAGTGGAAGAAGCCCTGATGGTGTAGTGGTTACCTTGAGTTGCGATCTCATGGTCAGCTGTTCAAAACCACCGGCAGCTCCACTGGAAAAGACAGGGCTTTCTACTCCAGTAAGCAGTGACAGTCTCAGAAACCCACAGGAGGTGCCGATGAGTCAGCATTAACTCAGATGGCAGTGAGTGTTGAGTGTTAGCTGCTGATGTATAAATGTGAATAATTGTTGTATTGATTGCATTCGCATGTATGCGAATAGACACTATGCTGTCACAGATAGTACTGTGCTCCTTTAAAGAGGTGCTCATGGATTAGCCTCTAGGCAGTCCTTGGTTCTAGCTAACCCAGACCTTCAACCTAGCCTTGCTGGCTCAACATTCGCACCCTCTGTCCCTGGTATATTGGTGCTGCTGGAGCTTCTGCTGCTATGGGCAATGCCATCAAGTTATTTAACTTTCTTGTTGTCCCTGATAATATCTACATACTGATAATAACTCCATGATCACCCTAACTTCCCATTTCTGGGTCTTCTATGTTGGAGGTTCTGTTGAAAGGCTGTTTTCTGTGTGGGACCAGGGGAGTGGTCCAGATCTGCACACTGAAGTGAACGTTCCTTTTAGTGAGCTAATGTACTGGGAGCCTCCGCCCCCGCCCCCCATAATTGTAGCTTTAATAAGAATAAATGTATTGAAGCAAATCATTTGGCTAACACTGTACACTCTGTTGAATAAGCAAACCCTTCTTTACATTTACTTAAATAGAAAGGATCTTTCTCAAAGTGATGAACCCCAATCCCTTCGGGGAACCGAGTTCCACCATCAAATCAGCATCACACTCTAATGCTGAGTATTTCAGTTCAACAAGAATTTATGTGGATGCTGAATCCTATGCTTATAAAGACTCTCTCCTTGATTGGCAGGCCCTCCTGAGGAAAAGGGTACTTTCTTTTTCTTCTCTTTGTAGCTACAGGAAATTCCTAAATACCCACTTTAGGAGGGTGGTTTATGTCCCCTGGAAACCAGCTGTGATTTTCCGTGTTTAACTGGATGTATGTTTATCCCTGTGCCTCTATAATACAATTATCTCATACATGTCAGGCTTGTTTCTTTTCTCTCAACATTATAAAAGTCACTTGTTTGTCATGGAAATGAACATTAACTGCAGTATCAAAGAAGCCCCCGAACAACAGCGACACAATTCACTAACAGTTTATTTCTCACTCAGAGTGAGGAGTGGGTCAGGAAGATCTTTTGAACACCTTTCTTTCAGCTGGTGACTCCGAGACCCAGGCTGACCCCTTCTTTCAACACCGCTATTGAGCACTTGACTTTCAAGTTTCCTCTGTAAAGGGAAGGGAGATGGGAAAGCACACCTGAATGTAATTGCCTTTGCCAGAATGTTATACTTCTGTTCCCATTCTATTGGCCAGAACACAATCCAAAGCCTCATGTACTTGCAAGGGGTTCTGGGAAATATCATCTTTCTTTATGTTCATGAAAATGAAAATAAAATGCTGTGGTTGCTACTTAGCTCTGTCCTCACTACAGGTTTGGAAAGGGCACCCTTCTCTTTCCTGTGCCCGTGAGCCTCCACCATTTGTACGGCCCTGGACTCAAGAGGTTGCCGAGTTGCCCATTTAATCAGGTGTAAAAACCATAATAAGAACTGTAGGCTAATCTTGTTTTCACTCTTATGGAGCTGGTTCAAGGATAAAGTTCTCTTTGCAGTCAGGGAGCATTGTATTCCATGGGACTGAAACATGGAGTCTGCAGATGGATGAGGATATAAGGGACCGATGGTATCCACGTCCTGTGGAAAAGTCTTATCAGCATTAAAAAGCCCTAAAGTTACCTTTCACAGGTTACTATTTTTTTATTATGACCAGAGTAGTTGCCAGTGACTGAAACTTGGGATGGGTTTGCCAATAAACTCTAGTAATATTCCCAAATCCAGAAATTAATCACCTCTTTCTGGCCTCTTACTCTAACTCCTAATACATGCTATCAACACCTCCTTTCCCCTTCTTGGTTAACATTTTCTTTGTATCTTTAATGATTTAACAGATGTCAAAACGTATTATGGGTTTGACAAGGGCTGACATTGCTCAAACATCTTTGCACAGGTCTGGTTCATTTATGAGGGGATAACAGACCACTGATGTCATTTTCATGTGCTCTGATGGAACTTTTAGCAACCCAGCTCCCCTGTGGAAGGAGTTTTACACGTTGAAAGTGGTTGCAGCCTTCTTGTTAAGTTCTTTTCCCAACAGGCTCTTGCATTTAATGTTCAGACTGAACAGTATATTGTAATACCACTTGGGATAGCTGATTCAACACCAGAACTCAAAATTTCCAGATGATAAGTATCGTTAAGAGAAGAAGAGTGGAAATCCGAACTTTCTGAGAGAGATGATGGACGCTGCCAGATGGGATTAGTGAGTCAAAGAGAATAAAAGCCTCTCTTCTCTCTGTGGGTAGAACCATTGTATTTGTTGTTTCAAATACCTGACATTTTCGTTCTTGAATTTAGGTCTTACAGATATCACCAGGACTTTAAAAACTGCTTGATTTGTTAATGTGCTTTGACCATAATCTAGCCTAAAGAAGAAATTTAGGTCACGTATTCAGTGTACTATACAGACATGAAAAAGATTTGGCTCTTGCCTTTAAGAGTTTATATGTAAACTAAACCATAAAATGTAAAGTCTAAAATAAGTTATAAAACATATTCTTTTTCATATGAAAAATTAAAAGAATAAACCAACTGTATTAGTAAGGGCAGGGAGCATATTAGGAGCAAATTAGAAATGCTGCTTACAGGAAACATGAATTAATTGGCAAAAAGGGTCCAAGTCGGAGTTGGGACTGAATTTTAAAAGTTGGGAGGTGGTCTCTGTTGCCAATTCTAGCTCTTACTGCCTGCATGCTTTGAGAAGTCTTTAACTATTATGGTTCTGCATACCTTTAACGGAAAAATACATAGTAAAGTGGACCCTGAGAAAGTCATTAACTAATTGAGCAGATTATATGAGACAGTATATTTGAAAGCACTTTAAAGAGGCAAATTGATAAATAAAGGTAAAGGCAACAAGAGACCTCCCCCTTAATCTGATACTCCTAGTTCTCACTCTTCCCTTTCTATTTTCTCCTGTATCCCCTCCCTACCTCAGCATCCATCTCCACATTTTGATGTTCCATCTCAGCACCAAGAAAGAGTCTAGTGGGAAAGACAGTATGGAGTGTGATTGGTTGTTAGTATATTATTTAGCACCACCTGCTTATATAAGGAACAATATTTTTAATGGAGATCAGTTTTCCCTCATTAAAAAAAAATAGCAGTTTCAAGCTGCTAAAATAATTTATGTTGTAAATGGAAACCTAATCTAACTATGCTAGGAAGTGGTGTTTATTGATGGCTGAGATGAGTTCTCTGAATAACAAGTTGTCACATTAACAATTATACAGGCACCATTGTGCAAATACCTCTTAGCAGTTGAGAGAAATTTGTCAGACTCTCTTCACTAGCAGAGATAGTAGCTGGAGCAAGGCATAAACCTGAAAAAAATGGAAAAAGGCGACACTCACCAGGATGTCTCTTGCCTGTAGGCACTCAACTCTCGTATCTCTTGGGTTGACTCCCATGCCCCCTCCAGTTAGTCTCTTGGTTCAGCTGCCATCACTTCTCCGCCTCTGTTTCTCTCCACAGGTGCTGTCTCTGGCTTTCAAGCTCTTCTCACGCCCTTCTGATCCCTTGCTAGAATTGGCTTTGGCATCCATTATTCCAACAACAGTTTCTACAAAGTAATCTAAATTTTACTAATAGAAATTTTAGAACCCTTTCAAACTGTATGCATCATCCAACTCCAAAGGTGCTTCTGCATTTTAGGCACCTGTTAAATCACCACCTTAGATTCCTGCTGCCAAATTCTATCTAGTGCTGCTGTAACAGAAGTACCACAAGTGGGTGACTTTAATAAAGGTATTTTGGGGGAACATAAATTATTCAATCTATGACAGTTTCCATAAGATTGGATGAATAAAATATGTCTAATTAAGTCCATCAAAGCATTAAGTTTAAGTAATCAGTTAAGTGGTTAATTCATTTAAGAAAACAATGACGATTAGACATAGGGCAATAACACTCATTCACGATAGCAGAACTGTATCTGTAGAACTAAGCGACGTCACCCAAACCTAAGAAAATATGAAAGAGGAAAAGACGAGGGGCTACCCCCCAAAGAAATCCTGGAATTTTTTCTCAAAGCTATTGTGTTAGTAGTCTGGGTTGACTAGAGAAGCAAATCCACAGAAACTCATATGTGTATAAGACAGAGCTTTATGTAAAGGGTAATTGTACATTAAGAAAGCATCCCAACCAAGTCTGGTACAAGCCCATAAGTCCAATATTAGCCCATATGTCTGATATTAATCTATGAAGTCTTCTTCAGACTCATGAAACACATGCAATGACACCGAATGCAGGATGATTACAGGCCAGTGGGTAGAAAGTCTTTGCATCCAGTGGCTTTGTAGGCATCTGAGCCCTGACAGGGGTCTCCATTTGGCTCCTCCAGTTATCAGGGCTGCATCAGGGTAGGTCCACATGGTTTCTCTTCAGGGATGTCTCACAGGAAGTCAGCAGAGACATAAATAGTGTCTCCCGACTCCAAGAAGGAATAGAGGATTTCCCAGAATCCTCAGGAGAAGGCCATGCCCACACAGAGGTGTCATTGGCTATGATCTGATCGACAGACTAGACTCCACCCCTTCACTCATAATCCTCTCAATTGACACCAAATTATGTAACTACCACAGCTATGTATTTAATTTTTTTTAAACAAAACAAAGTTATTACCTTCAAAGTTCTCTCCATTACACTTAATACAATTGTCAACTCTGTGATTCCATTCTTGGAGACATTTTTCAAAGTCATCTGTTTGGATGGCTGACAACTCCCTTGTTTTTTTCTTCAGCTCTTGTAGGTCATGAAATCGCTATCCTCCATGTCCCTCTGCATTTAAGGAAACAAAAAGGAGTTGCATGGAGGGAGTAAGGTGTGTGGGGCAAGAGAGGCATGCTGTTTTTTGGCCAAAACTGATGCACTGAGATGACTGCTGCATGAGCAGGTATGTTGTCGTGGTGGCAAAACCAGTCCTCCATCTGCCAAAATTAGGCCTTTTTTGTTGCACACTGTGATGCAATCTTTTCAGAACCAATAAATAGAAAGCTTGATTAAGAATCTGACCTGATAGAATGAACTTCAAATTCACTGTCCCCTTCACATTAAGAAAACTAATGAGCATCTTCTTGATCTTTGATTTCACTTGACGAGTATTTTGTGTGTGTGTGTGTGTGTGTGTGTGTGTGTGTGTGTGTTGATGGTGGCCTCCTCCACTGGCTTGATTGATGTTTGCTTTTGGGGTCAGTCATCAGTAATGACCTTGGAAAAGAAGACTGGGTCTCTTCGGAGCTGTTCTTTCAAAGCATGGCTTGTTTCCTACTTGACACTCTTTTTCCTGGTTAGTCAGAACCAGAGGCTCAAATTTATAGCAATGCTTCTCATTCCAAAATCTTCTGTTAAAATTTTCTGAACAGAACTCCAAGGTACAGATAACTTCTCCAGCTCTTTAATGATCTGTCATCGGTCTTAGAGTACATGTGCATGAATTTTGTTGACATTTCATCCAAATTGGAAAGTTGAAAGACATCCAAAATGAGGTTTGTCATCAATTGACATTGCATCTTTTTTGAAACTAGAAGATCACCGGTACACTTGCATTCCTATTGCGTTGTTCTTGTAAGTTGTGCTCAACATCAAAACAGTTTCTGTGGCATTTTTCCTGAGCAGGAAACAAAATTTCACAGCCACACACTGTTCTCTTAAATTGGCCATCACAAAAAACAAGGTTTGAGTGAAAGTGATTTTACAAAAGAATTCACTGTGACCAGAGAGAACCTTCCCAGGCAATGCCACTGGGTGCACCTACTCAGAGCAAGGTGCTTGATGCACACCTAGTGGGAAAATGCTTATTTTTTTAAAAAATCAATTTATTGGGGCTCATAAAATTCATCACAATACATAGATCAATTGTGTAAAGTACATCTATACATTTGTTGCCCTCATCATTCCCAAAATTCGCTTGCCTCTTGGGTTGCCTCCCCCGACTCTGTTTTCTTTCTTTTTTGTCTTGGGGGGAAGGGTATGTCCTTATAGGTGGTAGTCTTAAATTGCCTATTATTGGGTATCCTCAAAGATATTATGCTGAGTGAAGTTAGTCCAAAGCAAAAGGACAAATACTGTATAAGATAACTGTTGTTAAACATTTTTTTCATATCAAAAGAAACTGACTTTGATGGTTCCTGGATATAGGAGGAGAACTGTGGAAAGAGGAAGCTATAGATAGGCTTGAGGGTAGGTGGGTTTTAACTTTGGTGAAGGGGAAGATACTATGGTACACAAAGGAATTGGAGTGCAGGAGGGAAACAGCATGCTATTGGAAGGTTTGATAAGTTGTTTAAAATGGTGAAAACAAAAAAGAAGATTTGACATGTAATCCCCCCCAAATAATTCACAATAAAAATAAATGTCGAGATTGTTACAGCCTCAGAAATTCACAGGGCTGTTTTAATTTTGTTCTTCAGGAGTCACTCTGAGTCTGTATCTACTTAATGACTGTATTTGGGGGTGAGGGGTGGGAGGGCACCTGTTCAATTCTTTGGTGGCCTATGGGAACCCAGTTTGTCACTTCCCCATATTTTATTACCATATATTTTGCATATACAGTAGAAAAAGTGTAGCACCTACCTATTTTGCACATCAAGGATGTACATCTGCAAGTAACAAGCAACTTAATAGTTGGCAGAGATAAGGCTAGCTCTAATGCAGGTATGAAGAACTTTTTACTGCCAAGGGCCATTGGGATATTCATAACATCATTAGTGGACCTTACTGGTCAAACTTTAATCAGCTCACCCCTAACATGATGGCTGGAACTGCTTCTCTTGGGTGAGGTGTGTGATGTGAGCTGGTATTGGTGATTCTATGGGTCTTGTACTGCCTGCTTGCCAGTTGTTGCCCACCCTTGTGTTCTCTCTCTCTCTCTTTTTAAAAATCACTGTATGGGGGCTCTTACAGCTCTTATAACAAGCCATGCATACATTCATTGTGTCAAGCATTTGTACATATGTTGCCATCATCATTTTCAAAGCATTTTCTTTCTACTTGAGCCCTTGATAGCACCTCCTCATTTTCACCCCCGCCACACTCCATCCCTCATGAAAACCTTGATAATTTATAAAAAATACACCCCCCCCATGTCTTACACCAACCACTGTCTCCCTTCACCTACTTTTCTGTTGTCCATCCACCTAGGAAGGGGTCATATGTAGATCATTGTGATTTGTTCTCCCTTTCTCCCCCCACCTTCTCCTTCCCCTTCTGGTATCTCTATTCTCATGATTGGTCCTGAGGAGTTTATCTGTCCTCAATCCCCAGTGTTGTGAGCTCTTATCTGTACCAGTGTACATACTCTGTTCTAGCTGGATTTGTAAGGTAGAATTGAGGTCATGATGGTGAGGGTGGGGAAGGGGCATTAAAGAACTATACTGCACCCTAACTGGCTCATCTCTTCCTTGTGACCCTTCTGTAAGGGGGTGTCCAATTGTCTACATATGGGATTTGGGTCTCCATTCTGTGCTCCCCCTCATTCACATTAATATGATTTTTCATTTTGAGTCTTTGATGCCTGATACTTTATCCCATCGATACCTTGTGATCATGCAGGCAGGTGTACTTCTATGTGGACTTCCTTGCTTCTCAGCTAGATGGCCACTTGTTTATCTTCAAGCCTTTAAGACCCCAGATGCTATATTTTTGGATAGCTGGGCACCATTAGCTTTCTTCACCACATTTGCTTATGCACCCATTTTGTCTTCAGCCATTGTGTTGGGAAGGTGAGCATCACAGGATGCTGGGTTATTAGAACAAAGTGTTCTTGAGTTGAGGGAGTATTTGAGTGGAGGCTCAGTGTCCATCTGCTACCTTAATACTTAACATATAAATATATGTACATAGACCTACTTCCCTATCATTTTATATAAATATAATTATATATGTACATGCCTATATTTAGATCTCTATAAATATCCCTTGCCTCCTAGTTTTTTTTCTCTATTTCCTTTTACTTTCCTCTTGTCCCACTATCATGTTCAGCCTTCATTTGGCTTTCAGTAATTCCTCTGTTACATTGCCCTTGATTAAGCCCCACCAGGTATCCTACAGCTGTCTCACCATCAATTTTAGATCACTTGTTGTTCCCTTGTCCCTGGGGTTGTTAAAAACCCACTTCCTTCCCCCCACCCCTAACCCCGTATCTCTCTCTCCCCTCTCACCCTTGCTCTTATGGTTTAGGTTTGAAGTCAACTTTGTTGAGCTATGGATTTCTGTGACTTGGCAGTTATGTAATGTCATACTCCATTTTTACAGAACATTGACATTGCTGTAAAGATCTGGTTTTGGGGAGCTAAGCAGATCAAGAATGGATTAGTGGCTGTCATGCACGGCAACATTCTACCAGGAAAAGTTTTTGATCAATGTATTTAAGTGATCCTGGATAGCTGATGTTCTGTATTTTCATTCAGGTGTGATATGTTTGTCTTCTAATTGCCATAATTTTTTAACCCAAACTTCTGAGGTAAGGTATATGCTTTAACTCTTAGAATATTAATACTCTAGAGTCTCCACACCACATTATTCTGTGATGGCATAAAACCAACAAGAAATGTAGGAATTTGATAATTATATGAAACGTATCAATTATTGGGACAAGCTTGAGATCCTTATCTCTGTAGTAATGAGAATACATATTATGATGCATATATATACTTTTATATGGGAATCATGATTATAAGATTTTAATAATTATAAAAAGAAAGAAAAATCACAGTCTTAAAAACCCCGATGAGCAGTTCTACTCTGCGCACATGGGGTATCCATGAGTTGAAATAGGATCAGCAACCAGCCACACAACCTCATGACTCATGGCAGTAGCCCTCAGGTAACTGGACCTGAAGATTCCACTCCCCTGAGCTTGACCCTGTTCAACAAAAAAACTTCTAACTTATTGGTGCTTTAAAGCATTTTCAACAACTGGTTAATGCTTCAGAGAACTGCACTTTCATAAAGTGCACCTGGAAATATTGATGCATTTGGGGTAATAGCTTTCCCATTTCAAAATAAGATCTGATAACTTTCTCTTTAGAAGAACGAGAAAAGCAGACATTCAGGCAAATGAAATAATATTAAATACAGTTTCTATTTATATATATAACTATGCATAGGTAATAAGTGGCATTGTTCCAGTAAAAGAGATAGTTTTGGGAATAAATACTATTCCTTTTATCAAATTTAAAGAAATATAATATGTACAGGCAAAAACAAAAACTATACTTTGCTAACAAGTTTAAAATGAATTATAATTTTTTATTATGGTGCACTTATAGATGACAAAACATTTGTCATTCCTACCATCTTCACATGCTGAATCCAGTGACATTAATTGTGGTCATCATTTGTTAAACTATCACCATGAACAGTTTGGATGTGGAGCTTTTCTTGGGAGTCGGTATAAATGGTATTTGGGGTCATCACGGAAGGAAACACTTTGCAGCACCTGTATGCATGTGTCCAGGCCCACAAAGCTGAGAGCTCAGTATCAAAGACCACGGCTTCCATATTTATGGAATCACCATGTAGACAATGTCGCACCCTGTGATTGCATCAAACCCAATATTCAACTATTAGAATTCTAATGATACTCAACTAATATGTATAGAGAGGTCTCTGTGGCAAAGGAATGCTGGTGGCACAGTGGACAATGCTTGGCTGCTACTGAAAGGTGGGTGGTTAGGACCCTCCAGTCTCTCTGTTGGGGAACGTTAAGGCAGACTGATTTGAAAATATTTACAACCTTGGGAACCCTTTGGTTTTTCTATGCTCTCCTAGGATCTCTATGAGTCGGCAGCTACTTGATGACACTAGGTTTCTGGGTGTACTGTGACAGACAGGAGCTCTGTAGGCATGGCAGATAAGGGCTCAGTAGCTCACTGAAATGGTGGTACTTAGAAGTCAACAGAGCCCTGTGGGAGAAAGGCCTGGTGATCTGCTTCTGGCTTAGAGCGGTGTGGACAGCTGTGTCAGAGCTCAGATTTTACAGCAAAGCACTGTGGAAGTGTTTTGTGACTTGTGCAGTTTCATTCTTTTGCACATTGGGTCACTGTGACTTGGTTGTGACTCAATGGCTCCTAACAACAATTTACTGCGGGGACCTGAACTTCATTCCGAGTCTTTACAACATACTTCAGACCTCTTTTGATCTATTTTTGACCGTTAACCTATTTTTATCTATTTTTGACCAATATCCAGCTGCTCTTTATAAGGCTTTCAATGGCTAAGCCCTCAGAGGTGAACCACCTCTTCTTTCTTCCTATTTGCATGTGTATTTTAAGTGTCCCTTTTATTTTGACAATGCAAAAGCATTCATTCACAAATTATGGCTAACACTGTAAAAAATTAGGAATTCCAGAACACATGATTGTGCTTAGGTGGAACTTGTACATGAATCAAAATGCAGGGCTTTGAACAGAATAAGGGAATACTGAACGGTATCAAGTCAGGAAAGGCGTGCCTCAGGAACACATGTAGTCTGTATGCTGAGCAAATAGTTTGAGAATCTGGACTGTATGAAAAAGAAAACAGCACCTGGTTGACTGAAGATTCATTAACAATCTGCTATATGAGATAAAGGAGCTCTAGTGGCATTATGGTTAAGCATTGGGCTGCTAAATACAAGGCAGCAGTTCAAAACCACCAGCCACTCCATGGCAGAAAGACGGGACTTTACACTCCTGTCAAGAGTGGCAGTGTGGGAAACCCACGGGGTAGCTCTACAGTGTCTTATAGAATCTCTATGAGTTGGCATCGACTCAATGGCAGTGAGTGGTATGTAGGTGACACAACTTGCTGAAAGCAAAGAGGACTTGAAGTACTTACTGATGAAGATCAAAGACTACAGGCCTCAGTGTGGAATAAAGACCATCAGACTCGAAGCAAAGAAAACCAAAATCCTCACAACACCAGGATAAGCAAAGAAAAGATGAAAGTTGTCAAGAATTTCATTTTACTTGGCTCCACCGTCAAAGTAGCAGTCAAGAGCTCCAATGACATATTGCATTGGGTAAATCTGCTGCACATGATCTTTTAAAAATGTTAAAGAGCAAATATCACTTTAGGGCTTACGGTGCATCTGAACCAAACTGTGGCATTTTCGATTGCCTCATATGCATGTGAATGTTCAAGATAAGGAAGATTGAAGAATAATTAGTGTATTTGAATTATGGTATTGACAAAGAATAATGGAAGTACCGTGGACTGCCAGAAGAATAATCAAATCTGTCTTGGAAGAAGTACAGTCATGACTTTCATTAGGAAGAAGAACAGCGTCGGACAGTGTAAGATATGACAAAATAATAATTTATAAATTATCAAGGGTTCATGAGGAAGAGGGTAGTGGGGAGGGAGGAGAGAAAATGAGGAGCTGATGCCAGGGCCTTAAGTGGAGGACAAATGTTTTTGAGAATGATGAGGGCCATTTGAGAATGATGAATGGACAAATGTGCTTTACACAATTGATGTATGTATGGATTGTGATAAGAGTTGTATGTGCCCCTAATAAAATGATTTTTTAAAAAAAGAAACAAGAATGGCGAGACTGTGTCTCATGCATTTTGGACATGTCATCAGGCAGGAACAGTGCCTGGAAAAGGAAATCTGCTTGGTAGAGTACAGGGCCAACGAAGAAGAGGAAGTTCGTCGATGAGCTGTATTGACACTGTGGCCGCAACAATGGGCTTCTATATAACAAGTGTGAGGCTGGGGCAGGATCTGGCAGTATTTCATTCTACTAGACATAGATTCTCTATTAGCAGGAATTGCCTGGAAGTACCTAACAATAACAGTAATATTGTCCTGAAAAGTTGAACCAAAACTTTCATACAAAATGAGAAAGTGTTTTAATTGTATTTATCATTTTCTATATTTTTCCTATTTTAAAGCCAAATACTCAGGGACATAAATCAGAGCTTATAATAAGAAGAAACACATTATGGAAAGGACTGAAGTTTTACAATTAAACAGCTTGTCCCTTTTATAGGAAATGCAATAAAACAAAGTAGCATGTCCAAAGTCACACTGCTGGTGAATGGTGTTACTCAGGTAAATATTCAAGTTAGGGTAATTCACAAGGTCCTGATCTTCATACTGTTTTCCTTCACACACCTGGGGGGGAAAGCATCTCTGTAAGTAATGGCAAAGTTGCTTGGTACTAATAAACAGAATCCGTTTTGGACTTTTCCTTCACTGGTCAAGACATACATAGGGATTTTTTTTATCAAGCAGTAGAAATGTCCCCCAAAGATAAATCAGCATAGTAGTTGCTGTGCACAGATGATTAAAGGTTTAATCATTTAAGTGATGCCCTGGAATACTTGGCTTTCTGAAAACAGTGCATTCAGATCATGATTGTAGTTTTCACTGAAGCATCTTCTAGATGTTGAGGTCAAACTACGAAGCTTATGAAGTAAAGCAAGATGTGAGCTAAGATCGCTTCTGGTCAGGTTGAGCTATGACTGACCACACGGCCATGTTAGAACCTTCTCTCTGAGCCCATGGCAGACATTGTTCTGTGGGGTTTAATTAGCTGAGATTGAAGAACTAGATTACTCAAAGTGACCATTGTCAGAGTAGATATTTCTAAGACTGAGTGAGGCAGGTGTGAAGTTACAGTACCCTAAACCCTCAGGGAGTATCCATGTCTTAAAAGTCATTCAACACTGGTTGTTGACAACTCTTCTGACCTGGAGATACAGAGGTGGAGATGACGCATACCAATAATCCCACTTGGAATAGACAGAAGTCCCCTGTGTCAACCTGGGTGCAGAGCGGTGATCACTGAGACTGGTTCTTGCTGGGTGGTCTGGAGGAGAGAACTGTTACAGTTTAAAGAGCAATTGGAAAATTGCCTGTATGCAAGCATAAACCAGTTGAGTGTGCTCTGGAAGAAATCATTCATAAAGGGTTGCATTCTGAGAACCTGCTACAGAAGGTAGAGTTCAATGGAGACTATTTAAATTTTGTTCTTTCTTCCTTCACTCAGCAAGTATTTAAGACTGCTGTCCATGTGCCTGAGCCACTGAGGCACAAAGATGAATGAGAAGCAATCCTTGCCCTAAAAGAGCTCACAGCTCAAGGTAGAGAAGACCAACCTAAAAACAGTAATTATAAGACAAGGTGGAAATACAAACAGGCACAGCCGGGGATATTGTTAGAGCACCAATAAAAAACAGTAACCCAGGCAGGTTTGCAAGTGAAGTCTCACGGGGCCTCCTGGAAGAAATATCTATTGTGTTGAGTCTTACTATGGAGGCTGCGGCATAACGTAGCTGGAGCAAAACATAGGGAGGGAAACAGTCCCCATGTAGAGGAATTCTAAACAGAAAGTCTAAGCAACAACGTGCCTGTTTGGAGAACGCCGTGGGGTTTATTGTGGATGGAGCACAGTAAGAAGGTTTTAACCTGTCCAGAAGATAGAGATCCCTGTCCAAAATCATAGCCACATTGCTCTCTCTCTCAGGACTTCTAACAGTGTCATATGGAGTTCAAGTTACGAAATTTGAACAATAAATCAGGGTTTAAATTATGAAATTTGAGTGCCGCCCAATAATCATTGCAACAAAGTAACTATCTTCTGTTTCTGGATAAAGAAACCTAAAACTTGGCAGAGTGCATTAGGTTTCTATGGGGACTAGACGGCCAAATTAAACAGAAATATAACAGGGAATGCCACCCCTATATCCTTTAGGTTTTAAGGTGCCACTAATCTCTGCCATGCCTCCTGGTATGCGATATTTTTATTTACTCTTAGTTCATCGGAAGAGGGAAATTTCAGAGGTTCCCAATTGGTTTTCCCCACTGTGATAAATCTTAATTATTTCATAGGCCAAGGACCCACTATGGGAGTGACATCATTTGCCAACTACAATTGTAAATTCAGAGACTGGAAAAATGACCAGTAGGTGGTTAATTGGAACTTGTCAGTCAAATTTTTAGCCAGGATTCCATTTATTATGAGACTACTGAAAGACTCCATGCTGTTACGAGGGCCAACAGGATACTTTGGTTCTCTAGAAATGAACAGCTTCAGCAGTACCCTAAACCTTCAGGAAGCTCTCCATGTCCTAGAAATACGCAAGTAATTCTTCTGATGATAACTCAGACCGTGTGTTCACTTCTTCTTCATCTCTCTGAGCATTCTTTTCTAGTGTATTGTTAATCAGTAAACTAGCCACAGGTTCCCTGGAGAAAGGATGATATGTTAATCTTGGGACTTTAGAGAAACAAATCCACAGAAGCTCATATGTACGAGACATTTATATAAAGGGTAAGTGCACATCAAGAAAACTTTCCAACCCAGTGCTCCCCAAGCTCACAAGTCCAACATTAATCCATATGCCTGACACCAATCCACAAAGCCCTCCTCCATCTCACAAAACACACGCAATGATGCTGACTGCAGGAGGAAAGCCGAGTCAGTGAACGTGTAAGCATCTCAGCGCTGGCAGGGATCTCCACATGGCTGCTCCAGCACCCAGGGCTGCATCAGGGTAGGTCAATGTGGCTTCTCCTTGGGGATGTCTTTCAGGAAGTGAGCCTTGCCAGCTGAAGCAGGGAACTGGCTAAGGCAGCTGCACCCTGGTCAGACCATCAGAAAGCAAGAGACCCAAGAACTAGAAAGGCGAGGCTCACCGAGCCATTTATCCCTCCGCACTTCAATTAACCCCACATGTCTTTATGGGCCAGGTTGGCACAATAAACTAACTAACTCAGATGGGGCTAAGTATTATAACATTGCTACAATGTTGTTGTTTTCTTCCACCTAGGGACTCCGTCAGTCAAAGGGTTCTGGATTGGAAAATTATCTCAACTCTAAAAACTGAGCAAGCAATTGTAACTTCAAATCCATGTGATTCTCCTCAGTTTCTTTCTCGTCTATTCTCTTTTCTCTGGCTGTAAATATTAAGCAGCATGCAGGACTACTTGGATACCCTTCTAACCTTGAAAATCATTATGATAATTGTGACTTCTGGTAGTTAAGCGCTCCCATCAAAAAGCCTCTATAACTTTGGGGATTCCATCATCTCCATGACTATCAATGAGCCAAACTCTATGACTGTTTCTCCTTAGTCAACTTCAGCCTGCAAAGGACAACCACTATAAACCTCTTGGCAGTTCTGACGCCCCTTTCTTCAATGCATTCTTAATGGCCTTAGTGAATAGCATGCTCTTTAAATTCTGCTGTAGAGTATATTTTAGTGCCTTATAATCATCCTTCAGGCCCACTCCGATTAGCCTCTATTACTCAGGGCAGCTCAGACATAATCCATTTGCTCAACATTGGTCATAGCTTTATCTACATTCTGGATTACTTGATCTAGGAGTTCTTTTTTTAATCAATCTGAGTTTACTCAGGGGACAGAACCCAGAAAATATTTTGACCCAGAGATGTTTAACATAAAGAATTTCTACACTATTATAGAATAATAACAATATTGAAAAGGTCTCACTGTTATTGAGTCAATCCTGACTCATAGGGACCCTCTTGGGCAAAGTAGAACTGTTTCCTTGTGTTTCTGAGCTGTAAGTATAGTTAGGCGATCTGATGTAGTCATCATCCTCCATCTTCACACAATGACCTGGTCTTTGGACCCTAACCATGTCTAGAAGTAAAGAGCAGGCGTGTTCTCTGCTTTCAGACAAGACCCATCTAACATCAACAATGATACCCCTCATTTCTCACTTCTTCTGAATCCTGCTTGAATTTCTGGCAGTTCCCTGTTGAAGTTTTGCTACAATTATTTTTTAAATGTCTCCAATAAATTTCACTTGCATGTGATAATAGTGATATTCTTCTATAATTTCTGCATTCTGTTAGACCACCTGTCTTTGAAATGGACACATGTGTGGATCTCATACAGAAACGACATACAGACCAAAAGTTAGTTATTTGAAGAGAACAAGGAAACATTGTGGTTTAATACCAGGAAAGGCGTGCCTTAAGTTCCGGTGAGGTGTGGAGGCTGAAAGTGGGTTTCAGAATTGGTCTATGGGTTGGAGAGAGAAAAATTGTCCTTCAATTGGTCTGTTTATCAGAATTTTCTTCCTTCACAATAGACAGTATTAAGAGTATGCTATCTGCCCAGATTTGCATTTTGCTCCCATGAACCTATGAGTAGTTGTGCCTTCTGAGTAAATTGTGCTGTATAGACTCCATTTACCATCCAAATCTATCCTCCCATTCGCTGTATCCTGAAGTCTGGCTTCTAGGGACTATCGAAGCCACCTTCCTTTGCCCTCTGGCTTCCAGCCGGATTCAGCTAAAAGAAACTGCTGTCAGGTGATCTGAAGGAAGGAGATTAGTCAAGATATGATTCCCTCCCAACTACATACATTCTAGCTAGGCTACAGTTTGAAAGTGCGTGTGTTCTTCTACCAAAGGTTTCAACTTCTATTGGGTGACTTATAGCCCTATAGCTACAGGAATTGCAATGTTTAAACCTAGGGTGGCAAGGAGTTTTTGATAATACTAGTATGTTGCAATTGCATAGTAGTTTCCTTTATCCTTGCCTCTAATTTTGTAACTGGTCCCTTCATTAAACTCTTGTAGCTACTATTTTTTTTGAGGGTGTCATATCTTCTTTATTGGGATAGACACGGATTGGTGGCACTGTCTTTCATCTCTACATCTCAATTTCCTCATTTATAAACAAGAATAGTTATGGCATCTATGCTATAAAAATTTGTGATGGTTAAGTGAGGTAATGTTAGTAAAATTCTTAGTACAGTGCCTAAAATTAGTTAAATGTTCAATAAATCTGTCATTGTTACTGCTAGCATTTCGTTATCATTTTTATTTAGGACCCTGCCATTAAGACTGAGATAAGAGTGCTGAAGGCTGGGCTTTTGACCAAAAACTCTACTGAAATCAGGATATTTGGCAACATCTACATGCAAGCAAAGATGGGTCCTCCTAGGCTCATTGCATGATTAATTCACCTTTGCCAATAGTTCTGTGATTGATGGAACTCACGGTGGAACAGTGCTGATCATCATCATTCTTGATAACATTGATAAAGCTAATCATTGGTATGATTACCATTTATGTGTCCCTTGTTGCAAATTAAACTAATTTAGAGGAGGAATTCTTAGTAAATAGTATGAGGTAGAGGAAAAAACTATTTGAGCATGTAAAAAGGCATTAATATAAATCAGAGAAGCCAAGGTTTACCATGAGAAGCCAAAACCTTAAAATACATGCTCCGTTTTGTCAACATTATCTGTGTAAACATTTTAACAGTCAAACTCATTCTCATGGCCTCACTATGGCCGCATTGGCTGGGTTCTTTGGTCAGCCAGGAGGTAATAGTTCTACAATGGCCAGTAGCATCACGGGGATAATGGCAGTGTGTACAGAGTACCTTAAGTGACCCTGTCTGAGGGGGAAATACCATAATGAGAGTCTGTAAAATGGTTGTGCATTGTTTCAGAAGAAATTTATTATTTTAAATAAAACAATCCCTATAGTGAATTATAACAAAACATTTTGTAACCACAGCTTACATGTACCACTATACCTGCAAGGTTTCACCTCTATGCTTGTTTAATTTTTGAACCTTCTAATGCGGTTAGGGCAAAACTGCCATCGTTGTCCAATTTCCATGATGCTGGTTTTGTGTGCACAGCCTACAACCCTGTGCTATTGCTTTCCTAACAGATTTTGTCAGATGTTCTGGTGTTTCAGCTATAATATTTGGTTATTTGTATTTATGGGCTGATGTATAGTTAACTTTTTTGAGAATAAAGTTAAAGGTAAAGGGAAAAACTTTTAAGGCTTCTAGTCAGTTATTAATATTGTAATTAATAATGTTATAATTCAATGTAGAATGATTTAGTAAAAATGGTTGTGTTGTTAGTACTCATATAATCAAAGAAAAATTATATTCAAGCATTTACAGCTGTGTTTATCACACATTATTAGATGATTAAAGTTAACAATAAAGATAACTAGAGATTCTACATGGTCTGGCATAGGATTAGGTTCATGGGGAGAGTGGGATGACAGACACCATGATTACATCACTGGGTGACATCACTCTAATGATGACACTGGATAAGGCTGGGCTGTTGATTCTATTTTTATACTAACTTCATAGCACAGAAAACTACTCTGCCTCATGACTGGACACTTCCCTCACAGACCAATTTTTCATGTGGCAAATGCGTGTTGATGATTACAAACGGAATAGAGAAAGATCGGGCGGAGGGTTTGGTACCAATCAAGTCTCACAAGCAGAAAATTCCAAGTGCAAGCTTTTCTGTACTGGGCGTGGCTAGTGGTAATATTTTTCTACACAAAGGGATAGTATGCCTATTAATATAGTAAATGTTTATGCAAAGGAATGGCAATGTAGCAAACATTCATGTTTCAATAGTATACCATTCATGATCAACATCCTAACTACTCAAGGGCTAATTCATTTCTTGGTTGGCTCTTTTAGAACTCAATGTTCCTGTTTTCCTTTATTCCAATCTTTTAAATCATTTTTCTTTTAATTTTAGTATTTACTTTGTTCATCTAAGGGAGGAAAGCATGTCACATCATTTTACCTAGCAGAGCATGTAAGCTGTGTATGTGGCTTCTCTCTCTCTCCTCCAGTTTTATGTGGTGTAGATTTGTTTCTCCAGTCAACCCAGCCTAACACAGCAAGCATCCTTTTGTTCCTGCTTCATACAGGACTACGTCAGAGATCTCTCGGAGTTAGTCCCAGGTCACGGCAGTAAAGAGAATATCACAATAAAGTGAGCCATAAGAATTTCTGGGTGTCCCAGTGCACATGCAACAAAGAGTCCATATAGAAAAAAAATGTTTGGAAACTGACTGTGGTAGCAATTGCATAATCCCACTTGATGTAATAGAAATATGGATATGACATATGTTTTAATTCCCAACTAATAAAGAAAAAAAGGTTCACCCTATGCTGCAGTCTATTGGGTGTGCGATGCTTGTTGTTGTTAGGTGTCACAGAGTCATTTGCGACTCATAGAGGCTCGACGAGCAGTAGAATGCAACAATGCCCAGTCCTACGCTAGCTCCACAATGGTTGTTATTTTTTTTAAATCATTTTATTAGGGCTCATACAACTCTTATCGCAATCCATACATACATCAATTGTGTAAAGCACATTTGTACATTCATTACCCTCATCATTCTCAAAACATTTGCTCTCCCCCTAAGCCCCTGGCATCAGCTCCTCACTTTCCCCTCTCTCCGTGCAACCCCCTCCCTCATGAACCCTTGATAATTTATAAATTATTATTTTGTCATATCTTACACTGTCCGACATCTCCCTTTACCCACTTTTCTGTTGTCCACCCCACAGGGAGGAGATTATATGTAGACCCTTGTAATCGGTTCCCCCTTTCCATCCCACCTTCCCTCCACCCTCCAGTATCGCCACTCTCACCACTGGTCCTGAAGGGATCATCCGCCCTGGATTCCCAGTGTTTCCAGTTCCTGTCTGTACCAGTGTACATCCTCTGGTCTAG
>NW_022107431.1:90574211-90586442 GCF_000313985.2 Echinops telfairi | reverse complement strand
CCTTGTCCCTGGGTTTGTTAACACCACTACCTTTCCCCCTACCTCCCCCTCTCCCATGTACCCCCGGAACTGTAGTCCCATTGTTTTCTCCTCTAGATTGTTCATCCAGACTATCTTGTTTAGACAGACCTGTGGAGATAACAACATGCATAAAAACAAGACAGAGAAAAACCAAGCAACAATATACAGCAAAACAACAACAACAACAAACCAATGACAAAAACAAAACAAAACACAAGAAAGAAAGGCTTGTAGTTAGTTCAAGGACTGTTTGTTGGCCTTTAAGAGTGTTTTCCAGTCCAGTCTGTTGGGCCACCACACCCTGGCCCCAAAGTCCACCTTCAGCACTCCCTGGGGACCTCGCTGCTCCGTTCCCTTGCTGTTCTGTTGCACCCCTTAAGTGTTTTGCCTTGGTGTGACAGGATTGGATCAGGCGCAATTCCCACACTGTGTCTCCAGTGTTGTCCCCTGTAGGGCTATGGGTCAGTGAGGGACGCGAAGTCTCATAGTGGGGCCAGCCATGTGGTCCTCTCTGTGGACTGGCTGCTCTAATCTGGAACATCGTCCTCAAGTCCTGGTGGGCCAGGATGTGTTCCACTCTCTCCTGCTCCCCCTTCATCTGCTACCATGTGCTCCAATCAGATATATCCCTCTCCTGGAGCTGCAGAGTCAATGTCATCCTTTGAAATAAATTCTTCTGGGGGGAGGGGAAGGTGTCCACATAGTAGTTGGGATTGGGC
Source organism: Echinops telfairi (assembly GCF_000313985.2). Lineage (NCBI taxonomy): Eukaryota > Metazoa > Chordata > Mammalia > Afrosoricida > Tenrecidae > Echinops > Echinops telfairi. Next base: position 90,585,702 of record NW_022107431.1, on the reverse strand, counting down.
TGGCCCCTCAGACCTCTCCACTGGTTCCCTACTCCATGCCAGCATGTTGCATTCACATCTTGGAGCACTGGGTTGAAGTCTGGTCCCTCTTTCCCTGTGGAGATATAAACAGTACCCTGTGGAGATATAAACAGTACCACAGGGTTAGTGCCCTGTGCCCCCGCTACCCATTTCTTTTTTATTATTATATATTTTTTACTTTCCCCACCTCCTTTTAAGTTGTCTAACATATGTATCTCTCTATTTGGTCTGGTCTCTGCCATACTACCTGTTCCTCACGCCACGAATGTTTGTGTACAGTAGCTTTTCAATTGTTGTTATGTTTGAGCCCATTTTTCACCCATGGTATCAGTCCATCTTATTGAAGTTCTTCCTCCTTTTTAATAATCCTCTAAATTACCAAGCATGATGTCTTTTTTCAGGGACTGTTCTTTCTTGATAACATGGTCAATGTATGCAAGACAAAGTTTCACCATCTGGCTTCTAAGGAGCATTCTGGCTGTAAATCTTCATAGAAAGATTTGTTTATTCTTTTATTCATAATACATTCAACATTTTCTTTGCCAACCCTATGACTCAAATGTATCAATTCTTTCTTATTTATTGTCCACCATTCATATGTATATGAATAGATTGAAAAACACCATGGTTTGAGTCAGATTGTTCTTAGTCCTCTGTAACATCTTTGTCTTCAACACTTTAAAAAGGTCTTTTGTAGAAAACTTTCCCAATGTAATGTATTTCTTGGTTTCTTGAAACCTGCTTCAATAAGCATTGGATATGGGTTCAAATAAAAATAAATTGTGAAATAACATTTTGAAAATAGCTGAAATAATGTATTACCAAAATGAGATGCAGACATATAGTGAGCACATGCTGATTGAAAATGGGATGAATTACCCTTTTTACAAGGCCTCTATTTGTAAAAAGCACAATATCTATGAAGCACAGCAATGGAGCTATGGTTGTCCACCACTTAAAAAATATATCCCTCAGGCATCATCAGAACAAAAAATCATATCATTGTGAATGAGGGGAGGAGTGTGGAGTGGAGATCCAAAGCCCGTTTGCAGGCCACTGGACATCCCCTTACATAAGGGTCTAGGGGAAGAGAAAAGCCAGTCAGGGTGCTAGGTAGCAACGATGAAACATACAACTTTCCTCTAGTTCCTAAATGCTTTCCCAATCCCCCCCCCCCACCACTATCATGATACCAAATCTACCTTACAAATCTGGCTAGACCAGAGGATGTACACTGGTACAGATAGGAACGGGAAACCCAGGGAATCCAGAGAGGATGATCCCTTCAGGACCAGTGGTGTGAGTGGCGATACTGGGAGGGTGGAGGAAGGGTGGAGTGGAAAGGGGCAACTGATTACAAGGATCTACATATAACCTCCTCCCTGGGCAACGGACAACAGAAAAGTCGGTGAAGGGAGACATCGGACAGTGCAAGATATGACAAAATAATAATTTATAAATTATCAAGGGTTCATTAGGGAGGGGGGAGAAGGGAGGGAGGGGAAAAATGAGGAGCTGAGGCCAGCACTTGGGTGGAGAGCAGATGTTTTGAGAATGATGAGGCAATGAATGTACAAATGTGCTTTACATCACTGATGTATATATGGATTGTGATAAGAGTTGTATGAGCCCCTAATAAAATGATTAATATATATATATCACAATTCTCTCCTGCTTCCTAATATGTAATATTTGAGCAGAGAGAAAACATTGATATATATGGACAGATAAGCATTGAGAGAGAGAGACTACTTCTGCTTCTCCCAATCCTTTCTGCTCAGCCTCTTTCTCCATTGTGCTCCTGGTGCGGCAAAAGGACTCTCTCTCAATGCATAATGCACTTGTGCATCATTGCTTTGAATTCTGCATCACATGATTGGCTAGAAGATGGTAAAAACTTAATATAGGAGAGGGGTTGGAGGTAAGAGAAGAAGCTTCATTATGAGACTGCGTACATATTGCAATGTAATTTTACCTTAACTATTGTGTTAGTCTGGGTGGACTAGTGCAACAAATTCATAGAGACACTTGTGTGTATAAGAAAGAGGTTTAGATATACAAGAGCAATTGAATATTGAGAAAAAAATCCCAGCCCAGTCCAGATCAAGTCCATAAGTTCAATATTAGCCCATATGTTCGATAAGAACCTATAAAGTCCTCTCCAGACTTATGAAATACATGCAATGATGCTGAATGCAGGAGGATCACAGGCCAGTAGGTTGGAGGTCTTTTGGATCCAGTGGTGTTGTAAGCCTATCAGCACTGGCAGGGGTCTCCTTGTGACTTCTCTTCCTCCAAAGTTTTGGTTGCATCAGGGTAGGTCTGTCCATGTGGCTTCTCCAGCTCCCGGGGCATAGTCCCATGTGTCTAGTCAGTAGAGTGTCTCTCAGGAAGTGAGCAGGCAGAAAGAAGGGTCTCCTGCCTCCAAGGAGGAAATACCGGAGTTCCCACAATTCTCAGGAGAAGGCCATACACACAGAGAGGCCTCATTGGTTGTGTCTCGATTGACAGGCCAGACTCCACCCCTTCATTCGTAATCCTTTCAAATTGACAGCAGATTATGTAACTACCACAACTATGCACTGGACACAACCTTGCTTGCTGAAAGTGAGAAAGAATTGAAGCACTTGCTGATGAAGATCAGGAGTGTAGCCTTCAGTGTGGATTACAATTCAATGTAAGGAAGAACAAAATCTTCACAACTGGACCAAATAGGTCACATCATGATAAGTAGAGAAAAGGTTGAAGTTGCCAAGGATTTTGTCTTGCTTGAATCCACAATCAAAGCTCATGGGTGCAGCAGTCAAGAGATTAAAAAAAAACTCCAACAACTTTGTATTAGATAAATCTGTTGCATCAGACTTCTTTAGAACATTGAAGAACAAGGATGTTACTTTGAGGACTAAGGTGTGCCTGAGCCACGCCGTGGTATGCTCCATTGCCTCATATGCATATGAAAGTTGGACATTGGTCATTGAAGAATCTATGCATTTGAAATGTGGTGCTGGTGAAGAATCTTGAAAGTACTATGGACTGCTAAAAGGACAAACCAACCTGTGTTGGAAGAAATAAGGTCAGAGTGTGCCTTAGAGCCAAGGATGGTAAGACTTCATGTTACATCCTTTGAACATTTTGCCAGTAGATAGCAGTCCCTGGAAAAGGACATTGCATTTGGTTAAGTGGAAGGGCAGTGAAAAAGAGGACATCCCTCAGTGTGATGTATTGATACAGTGGCTGCATCAATGAGGTCAGACATAGGAAGAATTTCGAGGATAGCACAGGACCATGCAATGTTTTGTTCTGTTGTGCATAGGGTCACTATTGGCCAGAGCCAACTCGTTAGCACCTAACAACAACACGTACTGGAGGTTATGGGATAGGGCTTATCTACTTACCTAACAACAGCAAATAGCACTTTCAACCCCTTTGTATGTGTGGCGGGTTGTTGGTGGGCAAGGGCCTGGTGTGTGTGGGTATAACCTGAGGAGGAATGACACTTGTCAGAGTCCCAGATGGGTTAACTCTCTGAAGTTGATCCCCAGATCTTTATTCTCAGCCTGCCTTATCTACCTGCTATTGATGCTGCTGCTTGTCTTTCAAACCTGTGTCATAGTTTCCAGCATCATAGCAAATGCCAGCCACCATAACATTACAAGCTACGAAGGAGTGGTGGTCACAGGGAAGATACAATTCCTATAAAGTAGTATACTCATGGCTGAATGCTATAAGTAACAGTGTTCCATAAATTGAGAAGTAAGAGAGAAACTGCTTCACTAGACCATTTGTGCAAGACTTTGGGTGAACTGCTTGATGACCAAACTCCTGCTGCCTTTTCTGTTTCTCTTGTGAGAACATGGGGAATTCGGTGTCTTTCATCAAAGCGCACTGGTGATCACCCATGTGAGTTGTCTTTGCTGAAACAGAAGAGAAAAAAATCTCATGTGCCTTTTATTTCCAAACATGCACGCATGTCCCATGATCTGCAAAAGGCAGCATTTCCCAATTAATGTTTGGCATTTTATTGTGCTGTCTGTAAACTTGTAGAAAACGCCACAGAGGAGCTTCACTTGTGCAGAGCCTGAGACCACAATCCAGGGGAGTTTGCCAAAGGGAAACGAAAACCCATAAAAACAGAACACTTATCCATAATGACCCAGAAAAGCCTGAGGTCCAAATCCTGACTCCTGAGACAGGCCCTCCTTTGCGCTCCACTCATGATGGTATGTGCTTCCCTTCGGCACCTTCTGAACGTACCTTCTCAGCGTGTGCTTGGGCACGATTAAGTTTATTAAGGCAGTTAACTGGACCTTGAAATGCACGTTACACTATATGGTGTTAGGCAGATTCAGATGTGAAATCTGAATTGGCTCCTTATGACCACATACTGACTTCAATCCTTTTTTGGACAACTTCAACTTTATATCACTAGAAATTCCTTGCATGGATCGCGAGCAACATGCGACCCTCAAACTCTTCTCCGTTCATTATAATCTTTCATCTCTCTTTGAGGGCATCTGAACTGGCTACATTTTACCCCCATTTATGTTGTTTCATCTCTTAATCCTTTAAGGAAATGTTTAACTGTATGAAAACGGAGGTTGCAGCTGAAGGAGAAAGAATGTCAAATAAGTATTTGCATTGCGTTTTCTGGCCTTAGTAACTCAAGGTTGGTTAACTGCAAAGTTGCCAACCCTTTGTTAATGACATTGTCTGAACTCACCCACCACCCAGCATTTTGATGTCAGGTACCAGCTACTGAAGTGCCTCTCAAGGACCAGGCCTCGTTGTCCTTTGTATCCATAGCTGTGTCTGCTAAGACTTCTTATACAACAGCCAGCATTCTGGTTGCAATTAGAGTTTTGATTAGCTGTCAGTGATGTCATAGCCATGGATATTTTAAATCTACTGTGCTAAGTGTTTTCCTTTTCTTAATGTACTGTAGAAATTCCATTTCTTGACAGCAATAAGACACTTCAGGCAGTGTGCTTCAGGGCCAATATTGCACTTTTCGTGGAGTTAGGACACTTGGCCTTCAGCCTCATGACTTATAACACAATCTGAGTTATGCTATAATCACCCAGCTATATACATAGCCTGTTGTGTTTTATTGCTTAAATGGAACCTATCCCAGCGCCTCATCAACTGACAAGGTGGGAATATAGTGCCGAACGACTGTTCAGAATCCCGCAGGGAATTGCGTTTAGTCAGCGCTCCTTCAGCCTTTCAGAGGCTGCACTGGAACACTTGAGTCCTTGGTACATTCGCCATGCAACTGAAAGCAGACCCTTCAGCAACTTGGGCCTCGCTGCCAGACTGCCCAACTTAGGTTGCCAAATATCGCCCGCTCAACACATTTATTGAACTTTAAAACAGCAGAACAGCATTGAATGAAGTCCAGTAATTTTTATAGGATATATTTTAGTCACTAGACTTTGAAGACTATTCCAACATTAATTATAACGTTTCTGTGTCTGGATAACATATTGTTAACAGTTATTTTGTAAGTGCTAATGGTGAGATGGAAGACTTCCAATAATTTTATTGAGGAAGTGTCAATTAAAATGTTGAACACTACAGAGTACATACAAAACAAAAATAACCTTGCAAACACTGCACTGTATACCTCATGACAAGCGATGGTGAAAATCACATTAAAAATAAATTACTGCAATTTTGTATTGCCACGTCTTTGTTCAAGGAAAATTAAAAGCTCCTCTTTTGTTTGTTTGCATGTTTGTTAACATTTAAATGTAGTGTAAAATGCTATAGTCCTTGACTGGCTTGATATTGTTTACCGCAACATCATGAAATGATTTTAAGACAACTTATTATCCATATTTCTTTCAATAACAAATACTACTAGAATGAGATCATTGGCTAGCGTGACAATTTATGCGTCTAGAAATGCATGAGCTGCCTTTTCTAAAGACTCGCATCAAAGACCCCTTGCAGCATGGTTTGCCTTCCAGAGCTCTCTCTCTCGTGTGGCAGACACAGCATAGCACTGGCCACCCAGCTTTCAAACTCTCCCCACCGCAGTCAGCCAGGCATTCCAAATCGTTAGCCTGTCAGAATTCTGTGAATAGTAATCAACAATGGGAGGCAGCACACGGAGTGGAGAGCCTTCTGCACAGTGCCAACAGCAAGGCGTGTTAACTAGGCTATGGCTCCCAGTGGTTTGGCCAAACACAAGGCTGTCATAGAGTAGTTAGTTATATGTAATTAAAGCAGTTGGCCTCGGGTAGACCAGATTGCCTTTCTGAAATGTAATCTAGCATAAAGTAATATAACCACTATCTTTAATGTAATGAAATCTAATGTAATGGGATCAATTAATCATTGAGTTCATATCAGTGTAGACCTCATACCAATATAGCGTGGATCCTAATCTCATCATGTCTGAGTTACAAAAGAAACCGAGTAGACACAAAGGCACATATAGACACAAAGGCACATAGATAGAGAACATTTGAGGATCATTTACTTACTAGCAAAAGAATGCCATTACTAGTGCACACCAGAATTAGGAGGGACTTTAATAAAAGAATTGGCTTTAGCGAAACCCTGATTTGAATTTTTGACCTCTAGGATGGTGGGAAAATAAACTTCTGCTCTTTAAGGTCATCTATTGTGGCATTTCTATGGCAGCACTGGATAACTGAGTTGACACTGACTCATAGCAACCCCATCGGATGGGGTAGCACTGCCCCTGTGGGTTTCTGAGAAGAAAGCCTCCGTTGTCTCCGGAGGAGTGGCTGGGGTGTTGGATTGCTGACCTCAGTGCTAGAATCCCAGCTCAGCCCCTGCAGCCCACAAAGTGGGAGAGTGGCAGCTGCAGCGTGTGGACTCTGTCAGCCTCCACACACAGATCATTTTAAATTCACAGCACAATTTACTGAGTGCATACCCAAGGTGACTGGAATCAAGGTAAATTGACTTTCTGTCAATAGTTTGGTGCAGTTATATTTCGAAGGGGCTTTTAGACCCCAAAGCAAAGCTGCTTCCCAATTTTATTACCAATTTTTAGGGGGCATAAAACTTTGGTCGATGTTTATCTCTTTATTTGATGAAATATATTCAACTTGATGAGTATTCACTCTTCCATTTTAGTTTACATGTATAACTGGAATGCTTATCAATATTGAATAATTACACCAACACTATCAGTCCTATACTCTATGAAGGTTCTTGCTATAATATATTTCCATAAAGGCTTTGTCTTTCTGGGATACTTGTACATTTCCCTCTATCTTTCTTTTTTTTGATTTGTTATTTCTTATAAGATAATTTATCATTTCTTATTTCTTATTTTGAAAATATTCTTGGTTCATATTGGGTGTCTAGATTACTTCGCTACCTAACTTGAGGTCCTTGTGGGAAGGCAACGTGTCTTCTTTTTCTTTTCATGCTCAATGTGCTTTAATCTTTTCACCTAATGGATACTCAAGAAAGGTTCCCAAACTGGTAGAAAGCTGAAGATATATATTTAATTAATCACATAATGTTTTTTTCTTCAAAGAAATTAATCTTAATGTATGAGTCTCCAAAATCATGTGTTTAGGAAAAAATATTGGCTATGGAAGTGATTTTAGCTTTTAAAAAATATCCTGATGTTTTCCAAGAGATTTTTTAAGACCAATAAGTTAACAGGAACAGAGGATGGAAGAGCAGAGGCTTGTGGGTAAGACTCTCTGTCATGGAATAGGTGCTAAACTTTCAGTGGATTCTAGCATAAAAATGTCACTTTCTTATTATGCTAGCATACCTCAAAGAATATGTGCAATAATGGTTTTGAAATATAAAACGTTAAAGCCAGAAGTAAAACTTAAATAAACAGAATTTGGTCACCAAGATGACCTTGGAAAATTAAAGCGATGTTTTTGTTGGTGGTTGGGCCTTCTGGGAGCCAATTAGTGGATTTTTAATCTGAATTATGTATGAGGTCCTGAAAGAGCTAACCTCTGATATGTGTACATTTATTCCCAGGATTGGCATAAGTACTCTGTGATAGGATTAGTGTCATTAAAAAAGAACTTGGAATAATTGTTACCTACACAGGAATCACTGGGGAAAAAAACAAAAAACAAACAAAAACCAGCAGTTACCAATTATTGACCCTGAAAGCTCTTATGATGAAAACTTCAGAAACCTTGCTTCCTTTCTCTTGATTTCATTCTGTGTCCTTGCAGCCCTGAAGCTGTTCTGCTAGATTAAGCGCTAAGGTTTGGACCAGGCTTAGTACAGGTAATGAAATGCAGAATCCTCTAGAATGTGATGCTTTGGACTTTGCAGACTGACAGATGTGGGTTTAATTTGCCCACTCTGCTTTCTTATCTATGTGAAATTAGAAAAGTATTTAAAATTTCACTCTCTAAAATTTAGTTTCCTCAGCCTTGAAACGTAACATGAAGTTTAAATGAGAAAATTTAGTAGATACTCTGACATAGAGTAGGTGCTCTATATAGATGGTTAAAAACCAAACCAAACTCCCTGTCACACAATATAGACGGGCTCAAAGCAACCCTATAGAACATGCTCGAACTGCCCCTGTGGGTTTTGAGATGGTAACTCTTCATGGGGGTTAAAAGCCTTGTCTTTCTCTCAAGGACTGACTGGTGTTTCAAACTGTATGTCTTTCGGGTCACAGCTGAATGCATAATCACTGTGCCACGAGCACTGGAGTTTATATTATTCAGTTGAAAAAGATATGCCTTTCATCGTAGATAAAGTTCTTTCCTGTTGATCTGCTGCCAACAGGACATTTGCTTGGATTGGTTTGCCTGGTAGTGTTGCGAGGCTCACGTTAATCCACATGCCACGGACCCTGCGCCCATGTCGAATTTCCCTGGCCACGTAGAACGTCCAAGACCACAGATTGGGAAAGTAAAAAGAAACTTGAATCCACTGACAATATTAGTTCCATTAGTGCAACCACAGCCCCAAAGTGATCGACCAAGTGATTGGTAGAAAATCAGTAGGATTCAAAAACTTATAGAATCGGACGGTAAATCAGAGACTGTCCTTCGGGCCCAAGTAAAAAGAGATAGCTTGTGTTGCAATATCTTAAAACTGAGCATGAGAATAAATATTTATTGAATTCATGAGCTGAGCACTGCATAGAGTGTTTTACCAGAAACCGTCACCTTTAGAAATGTCAGCAAGAGAGGACTGAAAGCTGACTGTCCAAAGGGAGGCCAGTGTGGATAGAATGAAGGGAGTCAAAAGATGCATGTAAGGAGGGGGAATAAAAAATATTGGAGGGGCAGGCAGCTTTTGTATAGCTAATAGGCTATTAAGGAACCCTAGTAGCCTAGTGATTAAGCATTGCGCTGCTATCCATCAGGTCAGTAGTTCAAAACCACTGGGCGCTCTGCAGGACAAAGATGGGGCTCTCTACTCCGGTCATGAGTTACAGTCTCAGAACCCCTCAGGAGCAGTCCTACCCTGTCCTACAGAGTCACGGAGTCAGCATTGACTCAATGGCAGCGAGGTTTTTTAGTTTGTTTTTGTTTTTTCAATAGGCCATTGCATTTCTAAGCTTTTACTATGAGATAGAAAGGCACTGGAAGGTTTATAGATGAGGAAAATTAAATGCAGGTATTTTGAGGAATTCATTCCAGGTCTTTTTAGGTCTATGTGGCTTCCCTTTACTGGAGTATTGCATCTAGGGAGCTCAAAGGCCAGGGGTTGCAAGGGCAAATTATTCTTTGGGAATGTTTTAAACGTATGAGATTTAAAAAAATTAAATTTATGGAAGGGATTCTGTATTTCAATAACCCAACTGTTTCATGATCTTGTCAAATTATCTACGAAGAACATTTCTGAAGCATTTCTACCTGGCTACATGAATGATGTTGATCTGGATGATCAACAAAAGCCTTTCCTCCTCACCCAGGGCACCCAGCCAGACGGCCTTTCTCAGCCCGTCTTGTGCATGGTGAGCTGTCGTCACGTGAGTGGGTTCCAGCCAATGGAATGTGAGCAGACGTGATGAGTAGTTTCCTGGGTCTGATCAATAAAAGCCTTTTGTGTTAGCATCTCCGTGTGCTTTTCTTTCCCATTAATTGTTGCAGAGGAGTGTGGCAATCTTCCAAACTGTCTGTTAGAGAAGGTGAAGCTACAGATCTAGAAGGAATCCTGGACACTGGCCTCTCAGACACCGAGTTCAGAGTTCATTAGGAACACGCATTTTGGACAATACATGAGTGAGAAATGAATGTTTCGGCCAACATAGGCTTTGAATTGGTTTGTTAGAGCAGCTAGCTTTACATTATGTAAGGCGTTGTCTAATTAGAATCTCAGAATTTATTTTTGTTCACAATTTCTTACTTATTAGAAGTGTTGTTTACCACTGGATGCCACTGGAAAGGAGTGAAACAGTTCATATTGAATAAATGTCCATGTGCCTAACTATGTTGTCACTCCCCTTATTTCCCTTGTTTTCTGCCATTCCTGAATTTACTAAAGCACACAACAGGCCAGTTCAATTTCAAATGGTCTTTCACTGAGGTCCACATTGTCCCTCTATACCCCACCCACCACTGGAATTCTGCCTAAAATGAAACAGCAACAGAACAGAGGTCAAGAACTTGGAAGGATTCATATGGGGGAAACCAGGTACAGCTTGATTTAATATCAATATTTCATGTGTTCAGAGAGTGGAGTTTCAGGCTACAAGATAACAGCCCATCATTTTTATGCCCTTCCATCTGTGAAAAGCTGTTTCTCAAAGCACAGTGTATGAGCAACCTAGCGGCTTTTCATTGTAGCATGTTTAGAAAAAAAGAAAAAGAAAACTCTTTTGATGCATAACCAGATTTGGGGAGGAGGGGTGGATAATTCAAAGCTATGGAGTTTTAGGGCCAGACTCATAAGGAATGCAGATTTCTTCTCTGAAATATATTGCTGGGAAAAGGTATAGAACACAAATCTTTAGCATAATGAAACCTTTATCTCCTGCATATATAAAACAAAGGCTACACCATCTACAATTGTCTGAAGCATATGCACATGTAAGAAATAGGAGAATAGGAGTCACAGGGATAAAACAAAAAATTAAAAGGGAGTCAAAAAACTCAAAAACAAGCAAGCAAATTTCATTGCCATAGAGTTAATTCTGCTTCTTAGCAACCCCACAGGGCAGTTGGAATTGTTCCTGTGGGTTTCCAAGGCTGTCAACTTTTACAGGACAAGAAAGTCTTCTCACTTCCCTGCGGAACAGCTGGTGAGCTTGAACTGCTGTGATTGTGGTTAGAAGCTTGTACTAGTCTGGGTACATTAGAGAAATGAATCCACAGAAACTCATATGTATAAGAGAGAGTTTTATATAAAAGGTGAGTGCGCATCAATAAAATATCCCAACCCAGTGCTGCCCAAGCCCACAAGTCCAAAGTTAGCCCATATGTCCGACACCAATTCACAAAGCCCTCCTCCATCTCACAAAACACACACTATGATGCCAACTGCAGGA